>NC_083573.1:43333341-43998341 GCF_027579695.1 Neoarius graeffei
TCTGATATCCTCCAGAATTCTTTAATGGTCCAGAATAAATTGAATGCTACACGTTGATGGATTACTTTGTTCTTCTACGCCCTTTTTGAGGAATGTATTGTCGGACTTAAACCAACATCTGAAGAGGTGAGATCGCTCCTTTTTTTTTCCCTATTTTTGCTGGCGGGATTGTTTTTGTTTTTGGAAAGCAGTGAAAATATTTTGTAAGCGCGTTTCATGAACCAAGTTATAGGA
Organism: Neoarius graeffei; assembly: GCF_027579695.1. NCBI lineage: Eukaryota > Metazoa > Chordata > Actinopteri > Siluriformes > Ariidae > Neoarius > Neoarius graeffei. The sequence goes on from NC_083573.1 coordinate 43,333,576, forward strand.
TTTGTTGACAACTCGCATCGAGTTCGTTACACTTCTACCCGGCGTGAAGCACTGACAGTCATGTGGTTGTGATGTCATTGTAAACAAATCCGTTCTACTCATCCAGACGACTTCGCAATGGCGCCGTTGCCAGATTTTTCCACTCTGGAACCCGTTCTCAAAAGATTTCGTTTTGGGGCACCCAAAACGCCGGTGCCGTGTGGACGCTAGGCCGAAACGATAAGCAATTTTATCAGATTCACCTGAATCCGTTGCCATGTGGACAGGGCCTCAGTTTCCTGACTGTTCAAATGTAAAATGTTTCTCAGAGTTGCTGTAGTCAGTCAAATGTTCATCATACAGCTAATACACGCACTGTACAGTATATACACTACCGTTCAAAAGTTTGGGGTCACCCAGACAATTTTGTGTTTTCCATGAAAAGTCACACTTTTATTTCCCACCATAAGTTGTAAAATGAATAGAAAATATAGTCAAGACATTTTTCTGGCCATTTTGAGCATTTAATCGACCCCACAAATGTGATGCTCCAGAAACTCAATCTGCTCAAAGGAAGGTCAGTTTTATAGCTTCTCTAAAGAGCTCAACTGTTTTCAGCTGTGCTAACATGATTGTACAAGGGTTTTCTAATCATCCATTAGCCTTCTGAGGCAATGAGCAAACACATTGTACCATTAGAACACTGGAGTGAGAGTTGCTGGAAATGGGCCTCTATACACCTATGGAGATATTGCACCAAAAACCAGACATTTGCAGCTAGAATAGTCATTTACCACATTAGCAATGTATAGAGTGGATTTCTGATTAGTTTAAAGTGATCTTCATGGAAAAGAACAGTGCTTTTCTTTCAAAAATAAGGACATTTCAAAGTGACCCCAAACTTTTGAACGGTAGTGTATCTCTAAATTCCAGAGCAGATCAGCAATCCGAACTTAACTGATAAGTAAATCCGCAGTCATAATTGAATCATTCTTCTCTTTAGTCAAAGCCTTTAAACTATGAACAACTGCAATTACTTCGGGGTGTTATGGTATATTTAGTAGCGCGCGAGTTGTCCCGGTCATTTGCAGCTCGTCTTGGCCTGTGTACCCGACTCCACATGCAAATAGGAGTTCAACCAAAACTAACCAAATAATACATCTCATATGTTTTAATTTTATTTAGCCTTTATTTAACCAGGTTAGTCCCATTGAGATCAAGAATCTCTTTTACAAGGGAGACCTGACCAAGACAGCAGCAACACATGAATTAGCTACATTAAAACTTACTCATATAAAACCCTTGCACACACACACAGCCTGGCCTCCAACGTTTTCACTAGTGCTTTAAATTCAGTCAAGGGTACAAGGTTTTGAAGTTGAAGTTCAGATTGTAAATTGTTCCAAGCATCAAGTGCCGGAAACCTAAAAGCTTTCCTTCCCAATTCAGCTCTTCCTGTGGGAACAACAAATTGCAAAATGTCCGCAGAGCGAAGATTGTGACCTCCTTGTTTCCATTTTAAAAGAGAAGTCAGAGGGACTTTTGCCCAGAATGATTTTGTAGATTAACACATACCAGTGACTGAGGCAACAAGCACAGAAGGATGACCAATTTGCTTCAAGAATTCACCATTTCACAGAGTAGAGATCACAGTGGTGAGTAAAAGAACCACAGTTTATAATAAATCTCAGTGCCTCATGATGCATGCCATCCGGCATGCGAAGACAATGAGCAGATGCATTCATATATACAGTGGTGCTTGAAAGTTTGTGAACCCTTTAGAATTTTCTATATTTCTGCATAAATATGACCTAAAACATCATCAGATTTTCACACAAGTCCTAAAAGTAGATAAAGAGAACCCAGTTAAACAAACGAGACAAAAATATTATACTTGGTCATTTATTTATTGAGGAAAATGATCCAATATTACATATCTGTGAGTGGCAAAAGTATGTGAACCTTTGCTTTCAGTATCTGGTGTGACCCCCTTGTGCAGCAATAACTGCAACTAAACATTTCCGGTAACTGTTGATCAGTCCTGCACACCGGCTTGGAGGAATTTTAGCCCATTCCTCCATACAGAACAGCTTCAACGCTGGGATGTTGGTAGGTTTCCTCACATGAACTGCTCGCTTCAGGTCCTTCCACAACATTTCGATTAGATTAAGGTCAAGACTTTGACTTGGCCATTCCAAAACATTAACTTTATTCTTCTTTAACCATTCTTTGGTAGAACGACTTGTGTGCTCAGGGTCGTTGTCTTGCTGCATGACCCACCTTCTCTTGAGATTCAGTTCATGGACAGATGTCCTGACATTTTCCTTTAGAATTCGCTGGTATAATTCAGAATTCATTGTTCCATCAATGATGGCAAGCCATCCTGGCCCAGATGCAGCAAAACAGGCCCAAACCATGATACTACCACCATCATGTTTCACAGATGGGATAAGGTTCTTATGCTGGAATGCAGTGTTTTCCTTTCTCCAAACATAACACTTCTCATTTAAACCAAAAATTTCTATTTTGGTCTCATCCGTCCACAAAACATTTTTCCAATAGCCTTCTGGCATGTCCACGTGATCTTTAGCAAACTGGAGATGAGCAGCAATGTTATTTTTGGAGAGCAGTGGCTTTCTCCTTGCAACCCTGCCATGCACACCATTGTTGTTCAGTGTTCTCCTGATGGTGGACTCATGAACATTAACATTAGCCAATGTGAGAGAGGCCTTCAGTTGCTTAGAAGTTACCCTGGGGTCCTTTATGACCTCGCCGGCTATTACACGCCTTGCTCTTGGAGTGATCTTTGTTGGTTGACCACTCCTGGGGAGGGTAACAATGGTCTTGAATTTCCTCCATTTGTACACAATCTGTCTGATTGTGGATTGGTGGAGTCCAAACTCTTTAGAGACGGTTTTGTAACCTTTTCCAGCCTGATGAGCATCAACAACACTTTTTCTGAGTTCCTCAGAAATCTCCTTTGTTCGTGCCATGATAACACTTCCACAAACATGTGTTGTGAAGATCAGACTTTGATAGATCCCTGTTCTTTAAATAAAACAGGGTGCCCACTCACACCTGATTGTCATCCCATTGATTGAAAACACCCGACTCTAACTTCACCTTCAAATTAACTGTTAATCCTAGAGGTTCACATACTTTTGCCACTCACAGATATGTAATATTGGATCATTTTCCTCAATAAATAAATGACCAAGTATAATATTTTTGTCTCATTTGTTTAACTGGGTTCTCTTTATCTAATTTTAAGATTTGTGTGAAAATCTGATGATGTTTTAGGTCATATTTATGCAGAAATATAGAAAATTCTAAAGGGTTCACAAACTTTCAAGCACCACTGTAACATATCTCCATAATCAATAACAGGCAAAAAGGTCAATTCCACCAGTTTCTGTTTAACATGAAAAGAAAAACTTATTTTTATAATAAAATCCTAATAAGAGCTTCAGTTGTTGGGTTTTGTACTCCTGATCAGCTACAGTTTCAGAATCATGTACCCACCCATGCAGAGTGTGTTTGACTTGGCCTGGCAAGGCCGGATCTCCACCTTGTCCTCTGCGCACCAGGAGCATGGCATGCAGGCCTGGCTGTAGCTTTTATCCTCTGAGAAAGTGCCCGGACCACAAGGCTGGCACACAGTGTCTCCTGCAGGGCCACATGCCCGCACTACGCCCTCTCCTTGGTTACAGCTGGTACATGAGGCACAGAAAGTGTTGGTTTCGTTCGTCTGCTTCCACAGGTAGAAGCCCTTGCCGCAGTCACAGTGGGCGTCTTGGGTAATGGTGCAGCGTGCCAGCTGAGGGATACCGAGAGGGCATTGCGAACAAGGCTGGCACCCTGACAGTCCCTCAGAGTCTGAGAACGTCACACCTGTGATGATGGAGAAAGAAGAAGAAAGTTTTCAGCTTCCTATATGGAACTACAAAGAACCTCACACACACTGGATTAAGATGCTGCAAGGGTTCAGAATAAATGCTTCTCTGTCTATTCACACGGCATGTACTGTATATGTGTACTCGGCAAGTCAGAACACACTTCACATTTATATGTGATCAAAGGCAAAGAAACTCAAATACTGTAGTTGACATTCAGTTGCACATTCTAAGCCTATCAACACACAGGATTCCTAGATTGAGTGAAAGAAAGAAAGAAAGAAAGAAATATATGTTTGGTATGCTCGAAACTGGGACAGACTGTTCTGATTGATACTTGTTTTGGCTAGTTAAATCCTTGAAACTTATCTTCACTCGCACATCTGCTCTCTGTTTCCATAAGGTTTTTCTGACCAGTGATGTAACGTTTCATTACCCATTGACGTTACTTTGTCGCACACAGACAATTCAGCTTCTAAAATCGCCTTCCATTCATTTAGCTACAACACACTCTCGAATGTGGATATATACTCATGTTTCTCCTGAAATAAATTGAGAAACATCTCTGAACAGCTGTGTCTGCGTCAGTGACTGTTGTTCCCGGATCCGTGAGGCAGACTCTCGCAGGCAGCAGAGGTTTACATTCCTAGATCATACTTTGGCAATTCGACCTCTTTCAGTACAGACAAACCAAAACCTATCAGAAAGAAACAAAGGAAGGAAGGAAAGAAGGAAGAAAGACAGACTAGAGAAAACCCTGTGGCTGAATTTTAGCAAACAGTGGTAAAAAATTCACCTTTGTTTTATTATTAATAATAATAAGCGGCACAGTGGTGTAGCAGTTAGCACTGTCACCTCACAGCAAGAAGGTCCGGGTTCGAGCCCCGTGGCTGGCGAGGGCCTTTCTGTGTAGAGTTTGCATGTTCTCCCCGTGTCCGCGTGGGTTTCCTCCAGGTGCTCCGGTTTCCCCCACAGTCCAAAGACATGCAGGTTAGGTTAACTGGTGGCTCTAAATTGACCGTAGGTGTGAATGTGAGTGTGAATGGTTGTCTGTGTCTATGTGTCAGCCCTGTGATGACCTGGCGACTTGTCCAGGGTGTACCCCACCTTTCGCCCGTAGTCAGCTGGGATAGGCTCCAGCTTGCCTGCGACCCTGTAGAACAGGATAAGCGGCTACAGATAATGGATGAATGGATGAAATAATAATAATAATAATAAAATGGCTTTAGGAGCACCACGCTAAGTCTCAGAGCTCTTACAAACTTAGAAAACAAAAGAAACTCAAACCAACACTATTGTACAAACAGAAATGCCTTGAGCAGGGATTTAAAGTTGTTTAAACTCTCCACAGTGTGGCTGTTCATTGGAATTGAATTCCAAAGTCTTGAGGCACAAACCGTGAATGCTCTTTCTCCGTAGCTCTTTGAGTTTGATGATGGTACTGTGAGCAAACTTTGGTTAGATGATCTTAAGTTACGTTGAGGCTTGTAACTTGTCAAGAGTTCTTTAATGTATTCTGGTGCTTGATCGTTGAGACATTTGCACGTTAAGAGAAGGATCTTGAAATCAATTCTCCCTCTGACGGGTAACCAGTGTAGATGTTTAAAGATGGGAGAAATGTTCTTCTTAGCTCTAACCACCATTCTTGTGGCAGAATTTTGCATGCACTGGAGTTTGTTGATTTTAGACGGTGGTAGTCCAAATAGTAGGCTGTTGCAAAAATCGGAGTTTCGATGTGATGAAAGCATGTACGAGCCTTTCACAGTCATCCTGATCAAGCTACTTCCTTATCCTGCCTATATTTTTTCTCGTTATAAAACTTATTAGGACATCTAAGATTCAAGAAAACATAAATATATTGAATCAAATCTACATGGACATGCTGAAAATGCAAAGAGCACACACATTTGGAAATCCAGCTAAATGTCGCGGCCAAAAAAAAAAAGTAAATAAGCTGTGAAGTGATTCAAATCACATAAATGCATTCATAAGCTAAACCTTCTTGTAAAATGTAAATGCATTTCTAAAGGATTTTAGAAACCACATACTGTATGTACACATACAGTTTCAGAGCTGTATCTGGAACACTCACCCTCTTGGCACGGCTGGCATTTGGTGTCTTCTTGTTCACAATCGGACGCCACTCCTGTGCCCGCAGGACACAGACTACAGCACTCACCTGAGGATGTAAACTTCCCGCTAGCGCACACATCACCTGCCTCCACCTGCACAAACAGAAACACACACACACACACTGGTGAAGGACAAATTATATGTTTCTAATACTACAGGAGATATAAGTAAATTAGTATGAGCAGCACTAATAACAGCGCTTCTATGAATCAAACAGTTGATTTTTATAACATACATGATTACGTCTGATGAAAACGTTACTCAGCTGCTCTCTGGCACAAGCATATCAAATCAAATCAAATGTTTTGAGTGGTCCAGCAAGTTAGAGGCTGTCCACACGGCAACGGATTCAGGTGAATCTGATAAAATTGTTTATCGTTTCGGCCTGGCGTCCACACAACACCGGCGTTTTGGGTGCCCCACAACGAGAACGGGTTCCAGAGTGGAAAAATCTGGCAACGGCGCCGTTGCGAAGTCGTCTGGATGAGTAGAACGGATTTGTTTACGATGACATCACAACCACATGACTAGAACAAGCAGCACTCTCACTGTTTTGTATGAACCACTGCATTGCATTCACTTCTGTATACAGCTTTTCTTTTAAATAAACAAGTAACTGAACCATTTCTTGAATTTCTTTTTTTTATTGGATAAGACTGCTTTTCAAAATGTTCACACACAATATAAAAAGTTATATAAATTATATAAAAATGCTTTTCAAAATGTTCACACACAATAAGAAAATTAAGTTATATAAAACTATGCACACTAATAAAACTAATTTGTACACACAGAAGGCACAATTTCCTCACGTAGTCGCAGCCATCTTCTTCTTGTTGTTGTGTGCTTGTTCCTGTGAGTGCTTCACGCCGGGTAGAAGAAGGGGTTTATGCACATGCATCCTACTTCTTCTATTGTTCTGGTGTCTCTGATGGGACCGTCTTACAGCGCACGTAGAGGTGTGGCATGTGTATTGCATCGTTTTCAGCAAGCGTTGCGTTGCCATATGTACCTGATATTTTACTGATCCGTTGCCCATGTGGACGCGATATTTTTTTAAATAAAATCTCGTTGCCGTTGTCGTGTGCACTGTAAAAAAAGAATAGTTGAGAATACTTGAAATTTCAAGGCAACCGTCTGCATTAAGAATTTTATGTTTTGCCAACGATGTGCCCATGATAATCCAAACTATGATAACACTGTTATCTTTATTAAGAATTCTTAATTGTCAATTTTCAATTCCTCATTCTGCCAACATAAATTTCTCTTTTTGCTGAACAGTGGCATTCACAGTAGTACAAAAAGGCAATTGAGGTTATCACAATTTTTGGGGGGGCTTTTTTTTACCTTTATTTGGATAGGACAGTGTAGAGACAGGAAATGAGCAGGAGAGAGACGGAGGGATCGGGAAATGACCTCAGGTCGGCCTCGAACCTGGGTCCCCAGATTTATGGTATGGCGCCTTAGCCACCTGAGCCACGACAACATGAACTTCAACTGGAGAGAGAACCACATTGCCCAGCCCTTGCATTTGGGAGAGGAAACCCCGTGTCTTGGTCATTAAGAGCATGCGCTGAATAAACACCTGTGGCAATTATGTATTTTCAATTCAGATTATTCACTATTGTATATTTACACATCATTGAGGTGCACCCTATCAGTTTGATGTGGATTTTTCTGTTCGTTAATAATTATTCATATTTTCTTGTCCATTCAATTGTGAATATGGAATTACTTGAACAAAGCATAATTTATTTTTTACAGTGTGGATGTAGCCTTAAAGGGAGGGAGTTGTGTTGAGGATAATCATCTATTAGCATTGCAAATGAGGACAGATGAGGACAACACCGTGGATCAGATAACCTTTTGGTGCGAGGCTTTTCACGTTACACCAGAACCTCTTTCTGCATACTTCACACTCATCTGTCACTCTAGAAATTATGTACCTTAATGTAAATCAGCTCTCTTTCCAGAATAGAGCAGAAAACATGGCACATAGTGTCCATATAACCTCAAGAACACTTAATAGACTGAAAGTGAGAGCTGCGTTTGTGGTCAGACTTCCAGACAACCAATAAAAAGCCTTTGAGCAACACCATCAGCCTTCAACTGCTCAGCTTTGTGCTTATAAGCCACTTTGGATTACAGCATCTGCCAAGTGACTAACTGTAAATATAAATGTACTGTATCTAATCCTGCCTAAGTGTTGGTTCTGGTCTGTAGTGACTAGTGATGGAACCCGTGTCTGAGTGGTCCTGAACCTTCTGGTATGTCTCCAGTATGCCTTACTGCCTAACAGCTGTAACTGGCTTTAATCAAACCCAGCCACACACAATGGAAAGAAGATATTAAAACAGGAGAGGGAGGGAGGGAGAGGTTCTGGGAGGAGGTTAAGGACATTAAGGACGTCCTGGAACATTAGACACATGGGTGTGAATGCAAATGGGACAAAAGAGATCCGAGAGAACCACCCACCCTTGATCACAGAAAAAGGCAAGACGATGAAGAGGATGAGTACACAGGCTATGAGTATGAAGCAGAAATACCACAGTCTGAGGGAAGGAGCGACGGAGGGGAGGGGAGGGGAGGGGACACAGATGCAGTCCAGAGGACAGGGTGCGGACAGACGAGGCGAGTCTAGCATGCGAATGTGTGCTGAGACCTTTGATGTGTCCCCATTGCTGTTCTGCAGATGTGTGAGAAAAGGTCAGGGTTTGAAACGTGCGCTAGGTTTAAGGCACACTGGCCTTTTCCCCCTCCGGGGAGCTGACAAGAGCAAACAGATGTCTAACAACTAACCTCCTGCAAAGCGGGGGAAAGGCAAAACCTCAACAACCTCTCTGATGTCTCTCTCTCTGATCTCTGGGCAGCGTGTGCTGACCTGTCGAATGTGAATACACACACACACACACACATACCCACAGGCTAAAACTTATCCCAGTCTACAGTTTTTCTGCACATTCCATCATCATCATGGCAGACTTTAATAAGCAGGCATCACGGTTATAAAAGATGCACTGTTGATTAAACTTGATTGAAGGAACGAACACTATAATAACAGGATCGGGACTTCATAACATAATATATGATATGATATGTATAAATCCTAAAGCGCCTTTTTCATACTTAACCCCTGAAAGTCCCGTTCAAAGTATAATAGCAAAGAGAGGAATATACTGCATGTCTGGACATATTCATGCTCTGTGGTTGGATTCGCTTCAGGAAAACATTTAGCTATCTATTTGTCCAACTAACCAATTTACCAAAAGGCAAAAAAAAAAAAAAAAGTTATAACTTAATATAATCCATCTGTCATACGCAGACTCTAATATAATTTAAAACTAAAGATTGAGGATGAAGAGTGAGAGAGAAACACCACAAGCTGTTTTAGGTCACACTGAATGCCATATTTGGGAATTAAGGACATTTCCCCTTTTAATTTCCTAATATGGCATTAAATGTTGCCTACTCTATAAACTATGCTGGCACTAACAATCTCTAAACAGTGCAACTTAAATCAAACACTGAATAAACTCCAGACGGTTAAAACATCAGCAAAATGACCCCAGAGTCTGGAAGCGGACTCGGTGAGGCGGAGACGACGCATACGAAAGAAGTCAGTTCGCATGAAACAGGATCATGTCTTTGATCCTGAGGTCTCTCAACAAAGATGTTATCCTGCACTCTGAGGGACTGGTGATAGGTCCCCTAGAAAGGGCACAGTTGTTCAGGACTAGCTTAAGAGGTTCCTGTTTCCATCAGTTTGCCAGCGAAGGACCACCAAAGATCAGCAAGGGCTTCAAAGGGGGTTCTGCTCTACGGCTGTCCTGGTCACTCACTCACTCACACACATACAGACACGCTGCTGACCGGATTTGAGTATGGGCATGTGTGGAGTGTGTAAGGATTTAACGATAGGTCTGAAAGCTGAACACATGAAAGACCACATGAGACTGGAACTCAGTCAGAAAATGAGTTTATTGCCACCGATTCACACCCAGGTGTCTGTCACAAACCATCAACAGCAGCCGGACTGCAGATGAGCAGCATGAAGAGGGTGGGCAGGCTGCCGTTTTTACAAATAATCATAACTCGTGTAACAAAGAACAATAAATAAAACAGGCGCTTCAGTAACATACGCAATGATAATAGCATATCTACTCGTCCTCCGAAAATGTCAAATAACTTTATCTAGTGTAGATATTAGTTTGCGTGTTCAATACAAAATCATTTCTCATTGTACATACGTAGGCAGCACGGGCGATTGCTCTAAGACAAGGAGGGAGGCTCAGCCTCTTCTAAAAATGATGAACATCGTTTAGGATGAATTGCGCTAGGCTTATGTTATAGCCGACCTTATAACATTGCTATTTCAGATCCAGAATCATAGAAATATATGTGCTCAACCCAACTACAGTGCGAAATCATTCCCTTATAACTTTCCCCAGTTCGCCTAACGTGTGCGTGAGTTTTTCCCCCTCGTGACAGCGCGATGCAGCCCAGCCTCAGTGGACTGGGAGCTATGTGCTTGTCAATCTCAAAATGCAAGACGATTATTGGACAAATACTGCGAAAACGCCCGCCCACGGAGTCTCATGGACTCCCAGCCTCAATGGACTTCAATGGCATTTGGGAGCTCTGCGCTTTTCAATCTCAAAATGCAAGACGGTTATTGGACAAATACTGCGAAAACGCCCGCCTACGGACTCCGAGCCTCACAGTGGGAGGGACATGGCAGTTTCCGCGAGGAGACTGGTGATTGGTGAAAGCGGCCGGATATTTTCTTTGATTGAAAGTTCGTTTCAACTATAGACAGGCAGCACAGTGTTGCCAGATTGGGCGGTTTTAAGTGCGTTTTGGCGGGTTTTGAACATATTTTGGGCTGGATAATGTCAGCAGTATCTGGCAACATCAGTTCAGTCCCATGCAGATTCGCAAGTGCTGTGGTGTATTGTAAGAGATCGGCTTACATTTCGATTTCATTCATTACATACGGTTTCTACCAGCTTTTTTAGTTTGTATATATTTTCATTGTAAATAAAGTGTAAATATAGTGTTGTCAAGTTTACTATCTTAGTTCCAGAAATTGCGTTTATTTGAGTGACTGAACTTGAACTTGAGGGGGCTAGTCAGCTAGCAAGAAAGCTGCGCACGGATGCCAAGCATTGCTGATTTAATTTTGGTGAAGCCATTTGCCAGTCTTCCTTTCGAGGAAAAAATTAAAATTAAAGAGCAGGGTAGACCAACGCCTCAAATTGACTTGGTGAAAAAGGTAGGGAATATAATACTCGTTCCTTTCAGCTCTCCTGGTATGAGAAAGTGAATTGGCTAACAGCAAGTGACCCACATCAGCAACAGTAAATAGGCTACTTTAGTAATATGTCATGGATGGACCAAAAATATAGAATCTATTTAAAATGTTTATGCTGAGTATATTATATTGGAATATATATTTCTCTGGATATGAATTAAACACAGCTACAATTTGGAAAACATTTTTAAACAAAAACACAGCCGAGGTCAATTTTTAAACAACATGCCACAATTTTAAAATATAAAATGTTAAAATATAAACCCCCCCCAACACCACCATCATGTATATTGGACAGTAGGCTAAGGGGCCAAAAGAACCTGTTATTTCACAGTTTGTGACCCTGCCAACAATCAGCCAGATCAGAGGCAAGAGTATGGGCAAAACTGATGTGTTTTTTCTTTTAAAATCTGGAAATATCATAACCGACCAGCCTCCCCTGTTTGAAAGACTACCAGCCGCCACTGGTAGGCAGGGCCAGATTAACATGGCCAGGGGCCCCTAGGCTACAAGTTGCTGTAGGCCCCCCACCCGGCCACCACCATCTTATCCCATCTACCTGTAAAGAACTGTCTATTTTCTACATTTTAAAGTTTTTTGTTTTGTTTTTTTCATTATTAAACTTTGTACAGCTGGGCCAGCAAAAACAGAACACCAAAAACTATAAGGTTTAGACTGACAACAACTTATCACAACTTATGCACAACTGAATGTGCCTGTAGGCCTTTTAGGCAACTGAACCTCTCAAGTACACGATGAAGAGGCTATAATGAAAGGCAATAAAGACGAAGTAAACAAACTAATGATCAACAACCAGTATCATTCTTAAAAGTTTGTCCTCCTAGCTTTTCTTGTAGAAAAGTCATCAATTAGACTTGAAAAATCCAATGAACGCAGAATGTCACTTTCAAGAGACATTAGAGACAGGTGATTCAATCTGCATTGGCCCATGGTGGATCTCAGTCTACTTTTAACCAATCCCAGTTTAGAAAAAGACAGCTCTCCACTGGCATTAGTCACAGGCAAAGTCAGAAAGAGTCGTAGGGCAATGTCAACATTTGCGTTTGTGAAACTAGTGGCAGTGGCACATTCATCCACAAATGGGACGGGGTCTGAAAGGGATGGTCCTTCACCCTCACCAGAGCTAGTAGTATTACTGGCTGCAGCTGCAGCTAACATAAAGTTTGCTATGCTAGTGTCATGATGACTTGCACTTGCCAGTTGGGTTTCATTAGGTTTAAAAAAAACCCTGTTAGTTTTGGTATATTGCTCAATAGAGCTTTGTCACGTTGGGCTTTTTGCCGTTGCGCCTTGCGCTTTTGAGCACCGCTCTCGTATTTTCTGTCACACATGTTCACTGTTCAACTGTGGAGTGACGTCGTGAGTGACGTCTAACGTTTATATATGGAAGGCGGACTTGCCTCACCCAATCAGCGTCCGTTTATTTAAATATTCATTTTGAGCCAATGAATATGAAGGTTTTTTTTTTCTTTTGACCAATTGGGGGCCCCCCTGCGAGACGGGGGGCGTGGGGGCCCCTAGGCTGAAGCCATATGAAGCCTGTGCGGTGATCCGGGCGTGTACGTAGGGCTTAGTGAAAAACACATAAGGATCTGACTTTCAGAATTAGACGCATATGCAAATCCAGTGAATGCATGACTGCTGTTTCCAAACGCACTTCTTGCAACTCCTGCAAAGATGAAGCCTGTAATGTGACATGTGTTTCCACCAATGTTTCATCCCTTTAATCAGGAGACACAAAATGGCCTGTTAATCGATCAATCAATCAATCAATCTCTCACTCCGATAAATCTTCAAGCTCATTTACAGACCTGTTGGTTAGAAGCTGAAGACCCCAAGCAGTCGCATCAAAGGAGCCTATTTGAGGAAGGGGAGGGTTTGGAGTTCGAGAGGAACACACACACAGACACACACACACACACACACACACACACACACACACACACACATACCAAAGCCATGCAGCAAAATGGAAAGTCAAATTACTGAACTGCAAACTCCCCCTCGCCGTCCGCAGACCAGGAGAAAATGAGGATAATTACTACACTCTGCATACACACAGCCCCAGCAATACTTCAGCTGCGGTTGCCTTTTCACCAAGAGCTGACTTGAGGGACAGATGTGGCACTGTCCTCATCCCTCCACACTCTTTCCATGCACTGAATGACCCGCATCTGCCTTGCACTGATCTTATACCTAAAACAAAAGCTAGCATGAGCACAAGAAAAGAGTTGTCCTTTGAAGATAGACAGCATAACAACCTGATTAGATCATAGCTTTTTCCCCCAAGGTCTGCAGGATGCCATGTTTTGATACAGAAAATAAAGAGAACAGTTTTGTGGGAACAGTTTGTTTAAGACGAGTGCTGGGACATCTGGCTCGTCCAAGGAAAGCTTGATGAAACTTAAAGCCAGAGCTTGCAATAGGAATTCTCATGAACTCTTATTATGGCACGAATCTCTAAAGGATCTCAGCGCTTTAGGAGAGATTATAAGTGAAAATTGAACAAAGACCAAAGTTTAATTGCACATTTTGAGCTCAGTACAAATAAACAGCATTAGTTCTAGAACCAAAATTTGTATATATTTGGACATGTATACTTTTTTTTTCAACATTTCCATAGTTTGACAGGAAAACATTTGAAATGTTGATGCTGTAAAGTATTATAGGTTTGTCCTGTTTAGACTATATACACAAAAATATTACACAGTTTAAACAATGGGGTTTTACAAAAATGTATTACATTAAATGTAAATGTCCGACAGATGCATGTGTTCATTCAGACTACCATCTCTCTCTCTCTCTCTCTCTCTCTCTCTCTCTCATATATATATATATATATTAAAAAACACACCTACTTGTCAGTGTAATACTTCGCGAAACCTTTCATGGCTAAAATCGATTAAGATAATCTTTATAATCTTTGTTTTCATTAATCATTAGTGTCACTGTTCTTCATCATCATCATCAACATCATTATAATAATATTATTCGTCCTGATCCCACACCCTGATCATTCTTCTATAGTCATGATTTGCTTGTTGGTGAAAGTATTCACATATATAACAACGATCAACTATTATAATGTTAATAAAAATGGGTACAAATCTCTTTAATATTGTTATCATATTGCTGTTATTGTTATGCATGTTTTAACGTTTTTTCCTTAATGTTTCATTTGTAAATATATCTGTAATGAGGGGTTTTTTTAATTTATTTTAGTGTATTATAGTTAAAGGGGTTCTTGACTGTAAAAATTTGACAGAGATCAGATATCTTCTAACAGAACACATGTTAGTGAGAGGAGTGAAGCTGAGGAGTGAAGCTGAGGAGTGAAGCTGAGGAGCATTGTGTTCTTCATGCAGTCCGACACCTGGTTAAAGCTGAACTCACCTGGAGGGCTGTGATGTGGAGGTACAGAGTGAGAACTGCAGCGACTCCCTTCATCTCTCACTTCTGCTTTCAGACTCGCAGGAATCACGGAGTGGCTCAGGGCTCTGTGTGTGTCCGGGCTCTGTGTGTGTGTGTGTGTGTGTGTCCGGGCTCTGTGTGTCCAGGCTCTGTGTGTGTGTGTGTGTGTGTGTGTGTGTCCAGGCTCTGTGTGTGTCCGGGCTGTGTGTGTGTGTGTGTGTGTGTGCGTCCGGGCTCTGTGTGTGTCCGGGCTCTGTGTGTGTGTGTCCGGGCTCTGTGTGTGTGTGTGTGTCCAGGCTCTGTGTGTGTGTGCGTCCGGGCTCTGTGTGTGTCCGGGCTCTGTGTGTGTGTGTGTGTGTGTGTGTGTGTCCGGGCTCTGTGTGTGTCCGGGCTCTGTGTGTGTGTGTGTGTGTGTCCGGGCTCTGTGTGTGTGTGTCCGGGCTCTGTGTGTGTGTGTGTGTGTGTGTGTCCGGGCTCTGTGTGTGTGTGTCCGGGCTCTGTGTGTGTGTGTGTGTGTGTGTGTCCGGGCTCTGTGTGTGTGTGTCCGGGCTCTGTGTGTGTGTGTCCGGGCTCTGTGTGTGTGTGTGTGTGTGTCCGGGCTCTGTGTGTGTGTGTCCGGGCTCTGTGTGTGTGTGTGTGTCCGGGCTCTGTGTGTGTGTGTGTCCGGGCTCTGTGTGTGTGTGTGTGTCCGGGCTCTGTGTGTGTGTGTGTGTGTCCGGGCTCTGTGTGTGTGTGTCCGGGCTCTGTGTGTGTGTGTGTGTGTGTGTGTGTGTGTGTGTCCGGGCTCTGTGTGTGTGTGTGTGTCCGGGCTCTGTGTGTGTGTGTGTCCGGGCTCTGTGTGTGTGTGTCCGGGCTCTGTGTGTGTGTGTGTCCGGGCTCTGTGTGTGTGTGTGTCCGGGCTCTGTGTGTGTGTGTGTGTGTGTCCGGGCTCTGTGTGTGTGTGTGTCCGGGCTCTGTGTGTGTGTGTCCGGGCTCTGTGTGTGTGTGTGTGTGTCCGGGCTCTGTGTGTGTGTGTGTGTCCGGGCTCTGTGTGTGTGTGTGTGTGTGTGTGTGTCCGGGCTCTGTGTGTGTGTGTGTGTGTGTGTGTCCGCGCGCGCGTTAATCAGCAGTCGCTGCCACTCCGAGCCGCACTGCACTCCGCCACCGGGCAGAAACTCGGGTCTGTTCCCTATAAACACTCTGCTCTGCTCTGCTCTGCTCCGCTCTGCACACAGGAATAAGGAATAATCCCAGCCTCGCTTCCTGTTGGGATTGAGTCTGTTTGCGTGATAATAATCCGGCTCGGGAACACTGCGCTCCGCTCCGCTCCTCCCGCACTGCACAGCGCAACTCTGAGACCTGCGGAGCGCCGCGCAGGAGCCGCTTCGGTGTGCTGGGCTGACGTCACAACTATCCTCCTTCCTGATTGGACAGAGGGAAGCCTGGAGAGAAAATAAGATGGAAGGGAAATGGAGAAGGTTAGAGAGAGCGAATGGAGATGGATGGATGGATCGATGGATGGATGGAGAACAGGATGGATGGATGGATGGATGGAGAACAGGATGGATGGATGGATCGATGGACAGATGGAGAACAGGATTAAGGGATGGAAAACAGAATGGATGGATGGATGGATGGATGGATGGATGGATGGAGAACAGGATGGATGGATTGAGCACAGGATGGATGGATGGCTCAATGGACAGATGGAGAACGGGATGGATGATAGATCAATGGACAGATGGAACACAGGATGGATGGATCAATGGACAGATGGAGAACAGGATGGATGATGGATGGACGGGTGGAGAACAGGATGGATGGATGGATGGACAGATGGAGAACTGGATGGATGGATGGAGAACAGGATGGATGGATGGATGGATGGATCGATCGATGGACGGATGGAGAACAGGATGGATGGATGGATGGATGGATGGATGGATGGATGGATGGATGGAGAACAGGATGGATGGATGGATCGATGGACAGATGGAGAACAGGATTAAGGGATGGAAAACAGAATGGATGGATGGATGGATGGATGGATGGATGGATGGAGAACAGGATGGATGGATTGAGCACAGGATGGATGGATGGCTCAATGGACAGATGGAGAACGGGATGGATGATAGATCAATGGACAGATGGAACACAGGATGGATGGATCAATGGACAGATGGAGAACAGGATGGATGATGGATGGACGGGTGGAGAACAGGATGGATGGATGGATGGACAGATGGAGAACTGGATGGATGGATGGAGAACAGGATGGATGGATGGATGGATGGATCGATCGATGGACGGATGGAGAACAGGATGGATGGATGGATGGATGGATGGATGGATGGATGGATGGATGGAGAACAGGATGGATGGATGGATCGATGGACAGATGGAGAACAGGATTAAGGGATGGAAAACAGAATGGATGGATGGATGGATGGATGGATGGATGGAGAACAGGATGGATGGATTGAGCACAGGATGGATGGATGGCTCAATGGACAGATGGAGAACGGGATGGATGATAGATCAATGGACAGATGGAACACAGGATGGATGGATCAATGGACAGATGGAGAACAGGATGGATGATGGATGGACGGGTGGAGAACAGGATGGATGGATGGATGGACAGATGGAGAACTGGATGGATGGATGGAGAACAGGATGGATGGATGGATGGATGAATGGACGGATGGAGCACAGGATGGATGGATGGATCAATGGACAGATGGAAAACAGGATGGATGATGGATCAATGGATGGATGGATCAATGGATGGATGGATGGAGAACAGGATGGATGGATGGATGGAGCACATGATGGAGCACATGATGGATGGATGGATCAATGGATAGATGGAGAACAGGGTGGATGGATGCATGGATGGATGAGAACAAGATGGATGGATGGACAGATGGAGAAAAGGATGGACAGATAGAGAACAGGATGGATGGATGGAGAAATGGATGGATGGATGGATGGATGGAGTTAGTCATTGTATCAGTGGCCTACCTGGCAAGGGATAGTGGGATAAAGGACACCAGAGAACTGTAATTAAATATTATTTATTGTTATTGTTTTAAGAAGAAGTAGAAAAAGAAGAAGAAGAAGAGAGAAGAAGAAGTCTTGCCAGGCAAAACAAACCTTGCCTGGTAGCACTTATGATAAATATGAAGGAAGATATCATGAAAAAATAGGTACCCTATGGGTACATGTGGCTACTGCTCGTCTCATCTCGTCTTCATCCGCTTTATCCGGGGCCGGGTCGCAGAGGCAGCAGTCTCAGCATGGAAGCCCAAACTTCCCTTTCCCCAGACACCTCGGCCAGCTCCTCGGGAAGAACACCGAGGCATTCCCAGGCCAGCTGAGAGACATAGTCCCTCCAGCGTGTCCTGGGTCTTCCCCGGGGCCTCCTCCCAGGGGGACATACCTGGAACACCTCCCCAGGGAGGTGTCCAGGAGGCATCCGAAAGAGATGCCCGAGCCACCTCAGCTGGTTCCTCTTGATGTGGAGGAGTAGCGGCTCTACTCCGAGCTCCTCCCGAGTGACTGTGCTTCTCACCCTATCTCTAAGGGAGCGCCCAGCCACCCTGCGAAGGAAACTCATTTCGGCCGCTTGTATACGTGAGTTTGTTATTTCGGTCATTACCCAAAGCTCATGACCATAGGTGAGAGTCGGAACGTAGATCGACCGGTAAATCGAGAGCTTCGCCTTTTGGATCAGCTACTTCTTCACCACGACGGACCGGTAAAGCGACCGCATCACTGTGGAGGCTGCACCGATCCGCCTGTCGATCTCACGCTCTATCCTTCTCTCACTCGTGAACAAGATCCCGAGATACTTAAACTCCTCCACTTGAGGTAGGACTTCTCCACCAACCTGGAGAGGGCAAGCCACCCTTTTCCGGTCGAGAACCATGGCCTCGGACTTGGAGGTGCCGATTCTCATCCCAGCCGCTTCACACTCGACTGCAAACCGCCCCAGTGCATGCTGAAGGTCCTGGCTTGAAGAAGCCAACAGGACAACATCATCCGCAAAAAGCAGAGATGAAATCCTGTGGTTCCCAAACAGGATTCCTTCCGGCTCCTGGCTGCACCTAGAAATTCTGTCCATAAAAATTATGAACAGAACCGGTGACAAAGGGCAGCCCTGCCGGAGTCCAACATGCACTGGGAACAGGTCTGACTTACTGCCGGCAATGCGAACCAGACTCCTGCTCCGTTCGTACAGGGACCGGACAGCCCTTAGCAAAGAGCCCCGAACCCCATACTCCCGAAGCACCCCCCACAGAATGGCTACTGCTTATAAATAAAATTGTTTTCTGATACCATGTCCATACAGTAAATATAGCATATATATTTACTCTATGAGGTAAGCCGTATTACCTCACCAACACGGCCTGCTTCAAGGAGGTCTTTTGATGAACTTGTGGGGTTTTTTTGTGTATGTGTCAATCACAGGAGTAAAATATACCAAGTGTCTATACTTTATATTCTTCTACTCTTACCGCTTACAGTTTTTGAAACTGAAACCTCCGAACCGAGGCTGATATACACACATTGTCGTCATGACCGAAACTCTTATTTCCCGGAAATGGCCCGGCGCTAGAGCTCAGTGGAACGCACGTTCCCTCTGTAATAAGCATAAACATGTCTGAAAGTGATTTCTTTAGTCTAGTTCATTTATTTCGAATGGTGAACCGAATTGTATACACTCACCGGCCATTTTAATCGGAGCACGTGTATGCGCATGCACAGTGTGCGATTGTTACACTCTTGCATTCTTACAGCATGATGACGTAGTGGCTACAGCCTCTATATGAGGCAGTAGCCACAACAAAAACGATTTTGACCTTTTTGCTGACCTTGACCGAATGACCCTCAAAATGTTGGCAGGCGCGGTTTTAAGGGGTGGCAAAAGGTGGCAGTTGCCACTGTAAAAATATGTCTTGCCACCACAGTTGCCCCCCTATTTTAAAAAGAATTATTTATTAAAACACATTTTTGAAATTCAATTATCTATCAACAGAGATACTAAGCCCTCATCTCATCTCTACCTACCGTTATTTACGTTATTTCACACCCCACCCCATCCCCGGAATTTTGAAATGGTTTCACCCAGAGAGAAACGTTCTTCTGTTATGATTCTTCTGAATGCTCGACTTCTGATGAGGCAACGTGCTGGAGCAAAGAGTTTGGTCAAATTGTTTTCACCTGATAGAACACAGTCTTGTCCTTTCTATGTTAAATGCATTTTGGTACTCAATTATTCTTTTAGCTCAACTATCTTTATTTTCAATATTTTTTATATTGGTCGGTCAGCAACTAGACTAGTCTTGCTTCGCTAGCATAGAAGCTTTACTTAGCTATCTGTCCCATGATCTGTCCCATGATCTGTCCTGACCTTAGTTTGCAGAGATTACACTAGCAGTAGCTCGCTAATCAATGTGTAACTAACATTTTGTCAAGGCTGGCATTATGCCCTACCTATACTGTTGACAATCGGAGACATTAGTTTTTCTAAAACGTTAGTTTTTTGTTGGATGCAGTAGGCTATACAGTCATTGGTTGGATGTATGGAGTGCTGTCTCGCTAGGTTCCGGTAGTAGCTATACCTGCAAGTTATGTTTTACTTTCTGTGTATGCTAGGCAACGAAATGAAAGCTAATAGTTTTGTAAAGTGATAGGCTTTAGAAAGTAAACAACTTCTGTGTTGTGTATTAGCATTACTAGCAGGTCAGCCTAGCTTGCGTTTTCACCTGTGTGCTATTCAGTTTAGTGATATACTTAATTTGTTTCTTTTAGTTTTACGGAAATCAAGGATGAACACATCTGTATAAGTTTGAAGTCCAGTAAAGATCCACAATCTAAACCATTCGCTATCTGTCTATTTTTTGATACATCGCTAGGGCAGAATAGTTCCATTCATTGCTTGAGAATATACTTTCAGAAAAGATGGTTTAGATGGTTGAATCCGTTTTCCTTGATGGTACAATAGCTCAATACATATTTGACAAGATGACTTGACTGTGAGTCTTTCTTGAGCGTAAGTAAAAATGATTTCTACGATTTGCATAAACTGCTGCATCGACAACCTATGCCCCCCTCCTGGAACCTATGCCCCTCCTTTGCCACCCTAAGGAAAAATCTCTGGAGCCGCCACTGAATGTTGGAGGTTCTATTTGAGACCAATGCTCATCTATCCTGAAAGTTTCATGAAGATTGGTCCAGCCATTTTCCCGTAATGTCGTTAACAAAAAAACAAAGAAACAAACATACAAAGAAACCCCACCAAAAACAATACCTCACCCCCTGGTGGACTCCATCCTGGGCAAGGTTATTATTATTATTATTATTATTATTATTATTATTATTCAATAAAGTCACATGACTGTCACATCACCTGATTCACAGGTCAAATTTACCCATGGGTTTTAGACACCTCACATGTTTTGTACTCTATATAAACTCAACAAAAATAAAAACTTTACACTCGTTTCAAAGTCAATAATTTGAACATTTTGGAAAATAGGTTTGAAATAACGATTGTATTCAATTATCTTTTCATTAAAGATGCTATAGTATCAGTGATGGGAATAACGGCGTTAGAATAAACGGCGTTACTAACGGCGTTACTTTTTTTAGTAACGAGTAATCTAACTAATTACTTTTTAAATCGTTATAACGCCGTTCCCGTTACTTACAATAAAATACTATGCGTTACTTTATTAAAGCTGTTCTCATCTGGCACGCTGCTCGTTCAGCCTTTCTTTCCTCTGCTTTAGTGTGGGGCGGGGAGACACGAGACAACGACACAGTAAGCCAATCAGAGTAGATTTGGACAACATATGTAGGTAGGCCACGCCTACTGCACTACTGCGCGCTCTTTCAATCGGAAGACCCAGCGATGGCGAGTGGTCAGCCAGCACTGCGCTTTCACACTGGAAATACAGCCATTACTTTTCATTACTTGAAATAAAAGGCAAGAGTGTTTACGTGCAATGCACATTATGTCGAGGAACAAAGCGTTTGTCCTCGTCAGTGGCCAGTAATTAGTAACATAATTTTAATAACTGCAAAAATATATTACATTTGATAGATGTCTTCTCTCACATTGTCCCACAAAAATATTAATATAGTGTAGACAATGTTACTAATTGGTTCTGTTAAGTGTCCATTTCAGTCATTAAACACATTTAACATTCACTTTTATTATGATTACACTAATTGAATTTGATTTTTTTTTTTTTTGGGGGGGGGGAACAAAATGTAACGGAATAATTACTTTCCCTGGTAATTAGTTACTTTTATGACAAAGTAACTCCGTTACTAATTCAGTTACTTTTTGGGAAAAGTAACTAGTAACTATAACTAATTACTTTTTGAAAGTAATGTGCCCAACACTGTATAGTATACAGATCATGTTTGTCATGGAATCGGTTCCACCAGAAATGCGACGACAATGTCCATGATCAAAAACTGTGAGTCACAACTTAATGCAGAGCAGAGCGCAGGCGATTTCGAATGGTTTGGGCAGTCACTCGACCTCCAAACAATTTATTCCCAGTGGATGTGGCAGTGACAAACTGATTACGCAAATGACGTAAGACAATCTGTCGGTCTTCTGCGTGTGACGTCACACGTGGTCGACCAGGACGGGGGCGGTCGGCTGCGGTGCCAGTTTGATGGAGACGTGTCTGGAGATTATGGATGGTCTGTCGACTGCATCCCATAACCCTCGCAACGTCAGTGACGGATGTTCCCGTATTCAGCATGCCAATGGCACGTTCACGCTGAATGTTTGACAGTCGTGGCATTGCAAATTAACGAATAATTAACCATAAAACCTTGTTTTTCTGAGATGACACTCTACTCTGCTACCGTGAGATCAATTGCACGTGTATCAATAGGTCACGTCACTTGTGTCACGTGGAAACGTGATTTTAGCGTGCAGTGCTCTCGCACGTGTTACGTAGGCCCGACCAGTAGAATGAATGTGTGACGTAATGCCCTTGACAATGCATTTAACCATAATCACAACAAGAACTCTTTCAAGAAAAGTTTCTAAACACTATTTGAAAAATAATGAGTGTCAAGTTTTTATTTTTGCTGAGTATATATATATATACACAGGTGAATTTTCTTTTTTTTAAAGATTTTTTTTGGGCTTTTTTCACCTTTATTGGATAGGACAGTGCAGAGACAGGACAGGAAATGAGTGGGAGAGAGGGACAGGGAGGGATCAGGAAATAACCTCAGGTCGGAACCGAACCCGGGTCCCCGGATTCACGGCATGGCGCCCCAGCCACCTGAGCCACGACACCCCCACAGGTGAAGTTTCACACAATTCATTCATTCATTCATTATTATGTCATTACAATTATGTCATTACAAATAAGGTGGATTTTTCCAGATGTGATTTTCTCACATTAATAATTTACTAACCCCATTTCCAGAAAAGTTGGGTTATTTTCCAAAATACAATAAAAACAAAAATCTGTGATAGTTTTATTGACCATCTTAATTGTATTTTGTAAATATAAACAAAGTCAGAATCTGATGCCTACAACACACTCAAAAAGTTGGGACAGAGGCAGTAATACCATTGTATTACATCACCTTCCACACTGTAGTAAGCCCCTGATGTGGGTGGAGTACTGAAGTACGGCAGGAGGGAGATGATGTTCACACACAACTTTATTTCTTATACTTTGTTGTTTTTCAGCTTTACTCACTCTTTTGCTGCTCACGTACACACAGACATATGCGCGTGCGCACACACACACACACACACACACGTGTGTGTTCTGGTCAGGAGAGATCCTCTCTCTTCACTCTCTCCCTCCTTTTCTATCCTGCACCGTCACTGTAACAAACATGCACACACAATATTATTCGACAACAGGTGTATTGACTTTGCCACTCACCTTCCCTGGCCCCACCCTCCATTCACAAACCAATGCTTGGCCACTCCCCCGCTGCCACAAACACTTTTTAATCTGACAATACTAATTGTTGTAGTTTTGCAATTGGAATGTTTGTCTATTCTTGCTTGATAAAGACTTCAGATGCTCAACAGTCTGTGGTCACCAGTGTCTGATTCTCCTCTTCATGATGCCACATACATTCTCAATAAGAGACAGATCTGGACTGTCAGCAGGCCAGTCAAGCACACGCACTCTGTGTCTATGAAGCCATGCTGTTGTAGCTCGTGCAGAATGAGGCTTGGCATTGCAAAGACTCAGCCTTTGGTGCTGCTCCTTTTATACCCAATCGTGTTACCAATTAAAGGCCCAGAGAAATGCGTTTTTTTTGCACTAAAACAGAATAGCAGTTAAATTCAGCAAGGTTTATTGAATCCCTGGACAGAGTCAACTATTCTCTAAACCGCACAGTAGCGGATATATTCGCAGACAAAAGCCGAGTAAATTTAGCCCTTTTAGAACCACCTGCCAAGCAACCGGAAGTAGCAGACAGGAGCCACGTGACGTCAGGAGTGTATGTCAGCTACGAACAACAACATGAGCAACCAAAGCAAGCAGGAATTTAGTGAGGGAGAAAATTCAAGTTTTAGTAGTTTTTTATCAGTTCAAGTTGATGACACCGTACTGACTGAAGAAGAAGTGGTCAGCAATAGGGAAGAAGAGAGAGGTATCGAACCGTACCGATTTGAGCCAGAATTGTCCGATGAGAGTGGGGTCAGTGATAGTAACAATCATGAACCTTAAGTTTTGATTTGATCCACTGCTTCAACTGGCCTTTAAATGCTCATAACTCGGCCACTGAAGGTCCCAGCAAAGCCAAATTTTGCAGGTATCTCCTGCTACACAATTCCCCACGAATCAGCACAAGCACAACCCGGTAGGACCGCGGCTTGGGATATTATTTGCCCCGGCGCGAGCTCTACTCCACACCTTGAGTTTCTATATGGTTCACGGCTATGGCTGGACTTTAAAAATTCATAACTCTATGAGGGAAGCTCGCAGCGAGGCGAAATTTCGCAGGCACATACCTCTCCCCGTGCCCTCGCAAACCAGCATGGGCATGGCCTGCTACAACTGTGCCTTGGGAAGTTATTTGCCCTGGCATGAGCTCACCTCCGTGCCTTAAGGATGACTGGAAGTTGAAGATGCATTCCTCAAGTTAGAAGTATGTATGTACAGTTGTGCTCATATGTTTACATACCCTGGCAGAATTTATGATTCTTTGACCATTTTTCAGAGGATATGAATGATAACACAAAAACATCTTTTCCACTCATGCTTAGTGGTTGGGTGAAACCATTTATTGTCAAACGACTGTGTTTTCTCTTTTTAAATCATAATGACAACAGAAACTACCCAAATGACCCTGATCAAAAGTTCACATACCCTGGTGATTTTGGCCTGATAACATGCACAGAAGTTGACACAAATGGGTTTGAATGGCTACTAAAGGTAACATCCTCACCTGTGATCTGTTTGCTTGTAATCAGTGTGTGTGCATAAAAGCTGAGTGAGTTTCTGGGATCCAGACAGACTCTTGCATCTTTCATCCAACCACTGACGTTTCTGGATTCTGAGTCATGGGGAAAGCAAAAGAATTGTCAACGGATCTACGGGAAAAGGTAGTTGAACTGTATAAAACAGGAAAGGGATACAAAAAGATATCCAAGGAATTGATGATGCCAGTCAGCAGTGTTCAAACTGTGATTAACAAATGGAAAATCAGGGGCTCTGTTAAAACCAAGCAAATGCCACAAAGTATCTCGCCTACAATACGCCAAACAGCACAGAGACAAGCCTCAAAACTTCTGGAACAAGGTAATTTGGAGTGATGAGACCAAAATTGAACTTTTTGGCCACAACCATAAACATTACATTTGGAGAGGTGTCAACAAAGCCTATGATGAAAGGAACACCATTCCTACTGTAAAGCACGGAGGTGGATCGCTGATGTTTTGGGGATGTGTGAGCTCCAAAGGCACAGGAAACTTGGTCAAAGCTGATGGAAAGATGCAGCACGTTATCAGCAAATACTGCAGGCAAATTTGCACTCATCAGCCCGGAAGCTGCGCATGGGACGTACTTGGACGTTCCAACATGACAACGATCCAAAACACAAGGCCAAGTCGACCTGTCATTGGCTACAGCAGAACAAAGTGAAGGTTCTGGAGTGGCCATCTCAGTCTCCTGACCTCAATATCATCGAGCCACTCTGGGAAGATCTCAAACTCGCAGTTCATGCAAGACAGCCCAGGAATTTACAGGAACTGGAGGCTTTTTGCCAAGAAGAATGGGCAGCTTTACCATCTGAGAAAATAAAGAGCCGCATCCACAACTACCACAAAAGACTTCAGGCTGTCATTGATGTTAGAGGGGGCAATACACGGTATTAAGAACTGGGGTATGTAAACTTTTGATCAGGGTCATTTGGATGTTTTTTGTTGTCATTATGATTTAAAAATAGAAAACACAGTTGTTTATCAATAAATGGCTTCACCCAACCACTAACCATGAGTGGGGAAAAAAGTTTTTGTGCTATCATTCATATTCTCTGAAAAAAGGCCAAGAAAGCAAAAATTCTGCCAGGGTATGTAAACTTATGAGCACAACTGTATGTTGGAAACAAAATGCTTTGCAGTTCATTGTAGCAAAGTCTTGACTAATTAGTGATTACCATTATCTTTTGGGAAAAGGAACAGGGCCACTCCCTCCACGGCATTTGTGTTGCTGCACCCGGTAGCGATACATCGTTTTCTGGGTGCTTTTCCTTTTTTTCTCTCCCCCTTCTTCTCCATAACAGTTGTAGAGTGTAATTTAATGACTTGTCTCTCTTTCTACGTCATGTTCTGTCGCAAGTTTCCATCAAAATGAATGTAATCTAGCAGAGAGTCAGACAGAAGCTACACTGTTTGGACGTCAGTGGAAAAACCGCCGATAAAACCACTCACACTCATGGCATCACGTGAAAGCCAGCTAATAATGGCAACGTTGGTACCAGGATTCCCTCGGTGAGTAATTTAAACTCGACAAATTCTGAATGTTCCCAACATTTACGATGTGGGTTTCAATGATAAGTTTTCATTGTTGGGACTTATACTATTATTATCCAAGGGGGAAAAGGGTACATTTCTCTCAGCATTTAATCTGCTTATTGTGGAATCTTCCAAAATGGTGTTATTTGAATATCCTATAAACTTTTCAGTCCCAACTTTTATTGAATATGTTGCAGGCATCAAATTCTAACTTCGTTTATATTTGCAAAATGCAATTAAGTTGATCAATTAAACTATTGAAATTCTTTTTTTTTTTGTACTTTTGTCAGTTCATGTGAATTGACAAATCACAGACTTTCATTTTTATTGCATTTTGGAAAATATCCCAGCCTTTCTGGAAATGGGATAACGTACTTTTCACACATTATCCCACATTATTCATGTATTCAGGACATAACATGTTGACATTTACTTTCACGTGATTTTCACATCGATCATATATTGTATTATTCACAAAATCACATCTGGAAACCTTATGACCACATGTGAAATGTATGCGGTTTTTCCGGGCTGTGGTGGACCAGAAGTTTAACCCCAGAAACACTAGCCATGAGGTTGGATTTACACCCTGGATGGGAAGCCAATCCATCACAGGGTTTATTACTATTATAGTCAACATCACCATATTTATAGTTGTGTGTGTATTAGGGATCTATACTGTCTAGACCTGTATGCTCTTCTTCACTTGAGACGGATAGTCCAGTCTTTTTTTTTCTTTTCTTTTTAGAATCAGTGGGATTGAAGGTCCAGATAAACAAGTGGTCAGTGGCAGCAGTCGTAAAGCCACAGGGCTGCACCACATGAGGTCTGGATACTTCAGAGGGCAACAAATGGAGACAGCCCCTAAAATACAATGAGAGAAGAGCTTCAAAGAGACACAGAAAGAGAAGTATGCGACTATTGAAGAAAAGAGCAAAGGATAAAACAGATATGTGTCTCAGCATCAATTGGCAGTTTACAGACTCAGTTGAGAAAAGCACAACTGATGCTTTACAAGCACTACATCAGGCTGCACAGTATGAACCTCAACACAAGTCTGATTCATGCAGATTTACACATACACAAAATATAAATGGTATTCTATCTCAAATAACACTTTTTTTTTTCTTTTCCAACTTTACTTATGATTTGTAAACAAATGTATCCACAACGAATATTCTTCCAGGGCACAGACTTTTAAACATTTAAACAAAAGGAAATAATTTCAATAAATATGATCTTAGACATTGTAATTTGTATAGAAAATGTGTCTTACATAACTATTTTATGCATACAGTTTAAGAATAAAAGAGCGTTGTCTAAAGTACTTCTTTAAAAAATGCCAATGCTACAGATCATTTTTGTATTTTATTAAGTCATGAACCAGATGAGGTTATGTATCCACATGATGAAGGCTGTCTGGGATTTTACCTGCACAGACCAAAGAACTGTATCAAGTTTTCCAAGGAGCCTGGAACAACCTAACATCCAATTTCCTTAAAAATCTGCCCAAAAGTTTACCAAAGAGAACACATACAGCTTTAAATGAAAAGGTAAAGTATGATTTGATCATTTTTATCGATTGTTTTACTCCTGTATAGTAATTAATTAGATTTAAAAAACTTTTCAGTTTATTTTTGAAGACATTTTTACTTAAAAAAAAAGCATAAAAGAGTACGTGCATTTTTACATATAAACATCTGTAAACATGTGTAAATGTAAATTTACCATCCATCCGGCCCATTTTAAGTTCCTAGAGATTGTATGTGTAGACGTCGTTGCTTTTTATGTGTTGATTTTTGTTTGTCAGTTGTTTAGCTTGATCTTTACAATAACGTATGTCTGTTTTCCTTTTGAGGAAATCATATAAAATCTGCAGATTCATTTGAATAAAGGAGAGCAGAAAGTGCCCGTTCTACACATTTGGTTTATGAGAATAAAGTCTTCATGAGTGCTAAAACAAATATACGTTGCTCTATTGACCTACTATTCAGTATAGTACAATCATCTGCTATTGGTGTGTATTTGCTTTGTCAGAGTTGTCTTACTGTTTGCTCCATGTTGTCCACCTCGTTGTTGTCTTTACCGACTGAAAATGAGAAGCAGTACAGACTTTTCTTGGAGAGAGAGAGAGAGAGAGAGAGAGAGAGAGAGATGCACTTAAAGGCTTTACACTGCCATCTCCATTGGCTTCCTGATATATTTTGGTCATTTAGCCTATGACTGAGGACATGGAAAAAAATAGTTTTACAATTCATCATGAAAGACTGAAACAGCTCCTCAGGTCTGTTGAAACCTTTTTTTTTTTTTTTTAATGAACCAAAATCATATTAGGGCCAATGTCGTAGATATCAGCAGTTGGATCTGATTTGATAAAAATGTTAAATGCAGCGGATTCAGTAAAGCATCTAAGAGCAACATATCGCATTCTTTTCAATTACTTTCAAAACATAACATTTTTCCTTTACCCTTTGCTCACGTAGGTAGTAAATTCACATTTTTCAATATCTAGATTTCTAAATTCCAACTCGTCACATAAACAGATCTGATTTATCAGACTGTCAATGATTGCAGCACTTGATGACATTTATATTGCAAGTCTGAACCCATAATCAGGTACACAAGGGTTATCATCATGAAACTAGTTACAGAACACTGAAAAGAAAGCTCATCTCATCTCATTATCTCTAGCCGCTTTATCCTGTTCTACAGGGTCGCAGGCAAGCTGGAGCCTATCCCAGCTGACTACGGGTGAAAGGCGGGGTACACCCTGGACAAGTCGCCAGGTCATCACAGGGCTGACACATAGACACAGACAACCATTCACACTCACATTCACACCTACGCTCAATTTAGAGTCACCAGTTAACCTAACCTGCATGTCTTTGGACTGTGGGGGAAACCGGAGCACCCGGAGGAAACCCACGCAGACACGGGGAGAACATGCAAACTCTGCACAGAAAGGCCCTCACCAGCCACGGGGCTCGAACCCAGGACCTTCTTGCTGTGAGGCGACAGCGCTAACCACTACACCACCGTGCCGCCCGAAAAGAAAGCTGCAATTAAAAAAAAAAAAAACACAGCGGCAGCTCATCCTGTAGATTTCCAGAGGGTAACAAATAGGTGGTCAGCAGTGAATCTGGGAGGGGTGGAGAGGTGGAGAGATAGAAAGGATTTGCAGTTGTTCACGAGTGCTTGTGGTTCTAACAGTAAGTACTGAGACAACAAAGTAATTGTTAGGGGCTTTCCATTTCTGTTCCTCCTCCCCCCTGCCTCAGGACTGGGAAGGAGATACCTGCTTTTATGGAGAGCGAGGTGTCAAACCCTCCTCCCATTGTCAGCCTGGCAGATCAGAGACGGAATAACGACCATAACCCTTCTCCCTCCCCCTCCCCTCATTTCTCTCTCTCTCTCTCTCTGAGCGTGCTCTGGCTGGAAAGGCCACAGGCTGCCTCCCTCCACCTCCCAGCTCTATTGTCCCCCTTGGGGTGTTTATGGGTAGAGCTACAGGATGTTCGGCCCATGAGTGCATCAAAGGATTCCTCAGCCAGATAAATGTAGGGTAACTGTGACCTTTTCAACCCTGATTGGGTCAATACATCAGGACAGGAGGAGGGAGAGGCGCAGAGTCAGATGTTTCAAAGAGAGTTGTTCTGAGACAAGGAGTTGGTTCGAGTTTGAGGAAGTTTAAAATCAGAATCAGCCATCGAAGAGAAATCGTTCAAGTACAGCCTGTGACACTGCAAGAGTGTTATATTATTGC
Organism: Neoarius graeffei; assembly: GCF_027579695.1. Classification (NCBI taxonomy): domain Eukaryota; kingdom Metazoa; phylum Chordata; class Actinopteri; order Siluriformes; family Ariidae; genus Neoarius; species Neoarius graeffei. The sequence goes on from NC_083573.1 coordinate 43,364,094, forward strand.
CTTCATGTTAAAGACTAAAGTTATAGCTGGTCACAATTTATGGGGTCACATATTAGATATTTACATACAGGCATACAGTGGGTATTTATTTGGAAACATTAACCGCTTATTCGTATATTATTTGGTGTTTCAGCATTTTGTATTCTGACCTGATTGTAGATGCTACCTGTAATTAGTATCTCTGACCGTTACTGTAAAGAGTCTCCAGCATTTCAAATACTGGTTTAGGAACATAATGGCTCTGGAGTTTGTCCTTGAAATATCTGGGAAAATCCTGGGATTGATCACAGGGCATTTAAAATCCTCTTGATTTTTAAATCAATCAATCAATCAATCAATCAATCAATCAATCAATCAATCAATCAATCAATCAATCAATCAATCAAATACCCTGCTTACACAAAGTGTGCTTGATGTTTTGGCAATATCTCCTTAAAGATGCTAAAATATGTTGTTTTCTTTAGATGCCTCTTGGTACTTACTTATTTTAACCACCCTGGACGTTGGAGTTGGTTGAGTTGATAAAATTAAGAGAAGCCATTAAAGACAGACTATTAACATCTAACAGTTATTCTATGAAATCAAATCGTACACAAGCTGATAGCCGATGAGGCGCGTAGCACCAAGTTGGCTATAAGCCATATACAACTAAATTGAGTGGAATAACTGTTTTATTCGATCCACATTCACTGGATTTTGAAAAACAGAGCATTTTTATTTTTTGCAAATTTGATAAATAAAAACTTTATACAAAACATCTGACAAAATCATTTTCGCTTAGAATGTAAACAAACTGGCGAAATGACAGTAGCAATTTGTGAAAAATGTGATAATAATTCTTGAAAAATAAAAAATATATGTTCTTACCATCAAATACTTTTATTCCACATTTTGTTGCTTTTTTGTATTTTTGGGGGTTTTGTTTTCAAGTAAAGTTTTTACAACCCCGATTCCAAAAAAGTTGGGACAAAGTACAAATTGTAAATAAAAACGGAATGCAATGATGTGGATATTGCAAATGATATCGCAAAGGATGCAGAAGCAGCAGCCAGTAGTCACCAAATAAGAACATTATATGGACTAACAAAGACTTTGTGTAACGAAAAAGTGAGGAAAACCTTTGCCATCCTCGATAAAAATGGAAACACCCTAAGTGGCAAGGAAGAGATCTTAGCTAGATGGACTGAGCATTTTGAGGAAGTACTCGATCGAGGGGAACCGCCCAACCCAATAACAGTCGAAGAAGAGAACGGATTCGATTTCTCTGATGTCATCAGTGAAATAGGAATAGAAGAACTAACAAAGGAAGAAGTACAGTCAGCGATAGGAGCTTTAAAAAATGGAAAGACACCAGGCATTGACTCAATAACGGCTGAGATGCTGAAAGCAGGCGGAGAATTTTCAATCAACAAAGTCCATCACTTGCTCCAGAATGTATGGAGACAGGAAGAGCTCCCATCAAAGTGGAAGCAGGGGATCATCATCAAATTACCGAAGAAAGGAAACCTCAAAGAATGCAAGAACTCTAGAGGGATAACCTTACTGTCCATAGTGGGGAAAATACTTGGTAGGATAATTATTGATCGTGTGCGGAATGGTGTGGACAAAAGGTTGAGAGATGAACAAGCAGGATATAGGAGGGGAAGAGGAACGACAGAGCAAGTATTTGTACTAAGAAACATCCTTGAGCAAGTAAATGAATGGCAAGCAACGATATATGTAGGATTTGTAGATTTCGAGAAAGCGTTCGACTCGATCCATCGGAATAGTTTGTGGATAATATTGAGAAGATATGGTATCCCAGAGAAGATCATTAAGATGGTAAGGCTATTTTACGAAGGCTTTAATTGCGCTGTAGAAGATCAAGGAGAAAGAGGAGAGTGGTTTGATGTCAAAACAGGTGTTAAGCAAGGATGTAACATGTCGGGTTTCCTATTTCTAATTGTGCTGGACTGGGTAATGAGAAGAACAGTTGGATGTGGTGAAAATGGTATACGGTGGAAGTAAACGTCGAAATTAGACGATCTCGATTTTGCAGACGACTTAGCACTGCTGTCCTCTACTCGACAACAAATGCAGGACAAATTGAACAGGTTAGATCAAGAAGCCAGACGCGTCAGACTCAAGATCAATGCAGAAAAGACCAAAATGATGAGAATTAACCCTCATAACCAAGAAAAGATAGCTGTTGCAGGGCATGATATTGAGAATGTGGAACAGTTCAACTACCTAGGAGCAATAGTATGCAAGGAAGGAGGAATGAAAGATCTAAAGAATAGAGTATCGAAGGCGAGAGGCTCATTTGTAAGATTAAAAAAGATCTGGAAGTCAAGCCACATATCAAGAAGAACAAAGCTTAAGCTTTTCAAGACAATGATTGTACCAGTCCTTCTATATGGATGCGAGACATGGAAAATGAATAAAGGGGATAACAAGATCATAGACACGTTCCAGAACAAATGTCTCCGGCAAATACTAAGGATCCATTGGGAAGATCACGTGAGCACAGATGAGCTACTACAAAGAACAACCATGAAGCCTATGAGCATAGAGGTGAAACGGCGCAAATGGATGATGATTGGCCACTTTCTAAGACAAGATCGCGGAAATAACAACAACACAGCACTAACATGGGCACCAGAAGGGAGACGAAAACGAGGGCGCCCTAAAACAACATGGAGGCGCACCGTAGAGAAGGAGATGAAAACAGCAGGATGGAGGTCATGGGATCATGTTCGTAGGAGCACTGACAACAAGAAAGAGTGGAGGAACTCTGTGGAGGCCTTATGTGCCACAGGGCGCGCAGGAGATAGATGACAGATGACAGATGCAATGATGTGGAAGTTTCAAAATTCCATATTTTATTCAGAATAGAACATGGATGACATATCAAATGTTTAAACTGAGAAAATGTATCATTTAAAGAGAAAAATTAGGTGATTTTAAATTTCATGACAACAACACATCCCAAAAAAGTTGGGACAAGGCCATGTTTACCACTGTGAGACATCCCCTTTTCTCTTTACAACAGTCTGTAAACGTCTGGGGACTGAGGAGACAAGTTGCTCAAGTTTAGGCATAGGAATGTTAACCCATTCTTGTCTAATGTAGGATTCTAGTTGCTCAACTGTCTTAGGTCTTTTTTGTCGTATCTTCCATTTTATGATGCGCCAAATGTTTTCTATGGGTGAAAGATCTGGACTGGCCAGTTCAGTACCCGGACCCTTCTTCTACGCAGTCATGATGCTGTAATTGATGCAGTATGTGGTTTGGCATTGTCATGTTGGAAAATGCAAGGTCTTCCCTGAAAGAGACGTCATCTGGATGGGAGCATATGTTGCTCTAGAACCTGGATATACCTTTCAGCATTGATGGTGTCTTTCCAGATGTGTAAGCTGCCCATGCCACACGCACTAATGCAACCCCATACCATCAGAGATGCAGGCTTTCTGAACTGAGTGCTGATAACGACTTGGGTCGTCCTTCTCCTCTTTAGTCCGAATGACACGGCGTCCCTGATTTCCATAAAGAACTACAAATTTTGATTCGTCTGACCACAGAACAGTTTTCCACTTTGCCACAGTCCATTTTAAATGAGCCTTGGCCCGGAGAAGACGTCTGCGCTTCTGGATCATGTTTAGATACGGCTTCTTCTTTGAACTATAGAGTTTTAGCTGGCGACGGCGGATGGCACGGTGAATTGTGTTCACAGATAATGTTCTCTGGAAATATTCCTGAGCCCATTTTGTGATTTCCAATACAGAAGCATGCCTGTATGTGATGCAGTGCCGTCTTAGGGCCCGAAGATCACGGGCACCCAGTATGGTTTTCCGGCCTTGACCCTTACGCACAGAGATTCTTCCAGATTCTCTGAATCTTTTGATGATATTATGCACTGTAGATGATCATATGTTCAAACTCTTTGCAATTTTACACTGTCGAACTCCTTTCTGATACTGCTCCACTATTTGTCGGCGCAGAATTAGGGGGATTGGTGATCCTCGTCCCATCTTTACTTCTGAGAGCCGCTGCCACTCCAAGATGCTCTTTTTATACCCAGTCATGTTAATGACCTATTGCCAATTGACCTAATGAGTTGCAATTTGGTCCTCCAGCTGTTCCTTTTTTGTACCTTTAACTTTTCCAGCCTCTTATTGCCCCTGTCCCTACTTTTTTGAGATGTGTTGCTGTCATGAAATTTCAAATGAGCCAATATTTGGCATGAAATTTCAAAATGTCTCACTTTCGACATTTGATATGTTGTCTATGTTCTATTGTGAATACAATATCAGTTTTTGAGATTTGTAAATTATTGCATTCCGTTTTTATTTACAATTTGTACTTTGTCCCAACTTTTTTGGAATCGAGGTTGTATTTCATCCTTGGTTGGTTCAGCAACACGCGCCGCCATTTTGTTTTTCTCTACTCATGGTATATGAGCTGAAAACCTAGTAGTAGTGTAGCCAATCAGAGCACGTGATTGCTCATATCCAGTGAATGTGGATAGAATAATTAATGATCTTCATTAATTAGGCCGCGTGTTTACAGAAACATAACTTATTAAGCAAAAATGCAGAACAACAATAAGGTAAAAATGTAAGAACACTAAATAAAAAGCTGCTTATGTCGACTTATTAGCTGAATTGTGTCTTACTATGCTATAGTGTTGCTGAATCGCATTTTATGACCTAAAAATTAATAAGAGATAGGCGCTCCTAATACTAAAGCAAAAATTTGTGTTTCTTTTTGGTAACATCCTGTGGAGTAAGAAGTCATCTCCCTTGCCTATAAACAATGCTCTTGCACCAGGCACCTTAGTGTGTCCTTACAAAAAAGAAGTTTATTCAAGTGTGCTTCTAGTATACTTCTTTTAAACTAAAAATAAGAGTATGCCTTCAGTTTACTTTTTATTTACTTATCAGAGATATACAGTACTTAATAAATTTATACATAAGTATACTTGGCTTATACTGAAAAGTATAAAGAAAAGTCTAAGTATATTAAGCTTATATTTAAACTTTTGATCAAGATATACTTAACAAAAGTGTAATAAATATTAAAATATTTGTGCCTTATGTTTAAGTGTACTTGCCCTGTAGTTGCACTTCAGCATTATTGACTCTTTGGTATGTCTGTGGTTCCATATAAGTTTTTTTTTCTTTAAATTTCTCCCAAGTGGGATAATTAATTTTTTTATTTATTTCTTTTTCTTTAGAGCTTGGATGTCAATTTCAGTTGTCATTGCCATGTTTTCATACTTTGGCATTTAATACAATGTTGCTTTAAATTTTGATTCTTAAAGAAAATGAATATGTTCTTAATCCTGAGTATCTGTTGTTATTTTGTGAATTTTTACCTTTATAACTTCATTGTAACTTAAGGTACAAAACCCTTAAGTTGTCTACTGGTCGTGTACATGAGGTAAGGGTTAGGGCTAGAAAACTAATAGTATACCTAGAAGTGTAATTGCAGTATACTTCAAAACTAAAAAGTGGACTAGATGTATATAACCAGTAACTAATAGTATATTTCCAATATACTATAAAGTATACTTTTATAAACTGAACAGTGGACTAGAAGTGCGTAACAAGTAAACCAATAGTATATTTCCAGTATACTACAAAGTATACTTTAGTAAACTAAAAAGTGGACTAGAAGTATAAAACAAGTAAACTCACAGTATATTTCCAGTATACTATAAAGTATGTAGTAAACTAAAGCGTGGACTACAAGTATAGAACTAGTAAACTATTAGTATATAAGTTTACTTATGGTATACATGCAGTACAAAATAAAAAATACTAGTTGTATACTCAACATTTACTTCTCTTAGACTTAAAGTATACTTTTTATAAACTAAAAGTGGGCCAATTTAGTCCCAAGAAGTATTAGATTAGTTTACTTACAAGTATATATGGTACACAAAAGTATACTTAAGGAAATATACTTTAACTTTACTAAAGTATACTTCTTTTTGATAAGAGTGGTACACAAACACACACACATCATCTACAATTGCTATTGTGTTGTATGTTAATAAACACTTTTATCACATTAAAAGACAGCTTCAAACACACCAGGAGAAGAACTGCACTGCATTCCATCCAGGGTGTATTCACGCCTTACGGGCAGCATACCAGGAGTTATACCTTCTTTTACTGTGTATCATTGTCTTAAAAAAAAATCAATCACTGGGATCTGTCTCAGCTGTCTGATATCCAAGTTAGTTACAAAATGAGGCAACAGGACAATTGTGAGTAACAGGATGCATTTCATTTCAGTGAGTCCACACACATACTGTGAAAAAAGAACAAGTACAGAGAGACAGACTGCAAGGTGTGTGGCGGTTAATAAGTCCCAGCCAGCTACAAGACTGAACGCAGTGATATGAATTTATGTGTAGGCAAATCTCCCAACAGTGTGCGTGCCAGAGCCCACCGCAAGGCATCTCTTCACATCGTTTATTCCCACTGCGTTTACTCAGAGTGCAGGGCATGAATAGAAATCAGACAGTGGTGCGAACATGAAAAGACTCATTCACTCTGCACGGCAGCGTTCATTACAAATGAGACTTGAAATACAAACTAGAGGACATGGCTTCAGCTGGATGAGCAAATTGTACATAGTATGCAGAAAAGTGTGTGCGTGTGTATTGGAGGGGCGAGGTGCAAACAATACGGCATTCAAGGGCGTTTAAAAGGTATTGGATATTGATGGTTTGCCAGGGTTCGACCTGAAATGAAGTAGAAAGAGTGAGTGAGTGAGTGAGTGAGTGGGTGGTAAAGAGGCTGTGTGCTGAGTGGCAGTCTACGTGAGTAGAATTTTTTTTTTTTTTTGAAGGGGTGGGGGGATAGTTAGATACTGCAGCTTGAGCTCAGCATGGCTGCATTTCCCATGTGTTCCACAGACACCCAACACTCTTCAAAGCATTCAGTGTTTTAGTAAAAAAGAAAAACATACCAGTGTGGACGACTCAAAATGCTTGGCGTTCTGTCTGTCCATATGACCGGTGTAAAAGCAGTTTCACGTATTGCTATGACACATTCATTTCTAATTGTTTTAGTCATTGAGGCACTTGACAGCTCAACTTAAGAGAGATCAGGGCAAGAACAAAGAGGAAAGAGACAGGGAGAGGACTAGAGTACCTGACTGATGAGAAGTAACGAAAGCATACACTTTCAAAGCAATGTGTTTTAACTCAGGAATCAGGAAGGCACTTTTTATACGACAGGAAAAGGGAAAACCTAGAACCAGTGCACAAGGCCGATAAGAAAAAATAACAAAACCAAAAACACAAGCAACAGGCATGAGTGGAACACAAAAGTGTGATTACAAAATATAGACTTGTGTAGCGGTTATATGTAGTACAGTATAAACTCCAGACAGAATTTTTAAGGCACAGATTTGACAGGTTTTCTGAAACTCCAGAGTGCATTAAAAGCGTATCAGGCAAAAGTGAAAACAACTAAACAGAACTTGTGCACTGATTATTGCTTTAAGCAACAGTGTGTAACCATGAAATATTCTCTCTCTATCACACTCACACACACACACACACACACACACACACACACACACACACACACACACACACACAATACATAAAAGAATGCTCTCTCTCTCTCTCTCTCTCTCTCTCACACACACACAAATACGTAAAAGAATGTTCTCTCTCTCTCTCTCTCTCACACACACACACACACACACACGTAAAAGTTTTCTGTTGGTATAGCAGTGTGCAGGTAGCTTCGAGTTCAGGTGTTACACAATCGCAGCACTGCACAACAGAGCGAGTGTCACAGATGATGACGTACTCCAGCTGTGTCCAGCAGCTCGAGAGAGGTGTGTGTGCTTGTGTGTGTGTGTGTGCACGGAGCTTCATGCCCAGAGTAGACGGTGTGTGTCAGGACTTTGTCCTGTTATTCCAGAATTCCTGGCTCTGAGATCAAACCCACTCTCACATCCCAGTTCCTGTGAGTCTCAGCCTCTCTCTGCTTCTCAATCTTTGGAATGATTTCTGCTTAAAACAATAAAATAGAAAATGTTCCTTTCCCTTTATTATTATTATTATTATTATTAATTTTTTTTTAAAAAGTGCAGCTTTGGATGACTCTGCTTTATTCCATAAAACCAGCAGCAGCAGCTCCAAGTATGTAGACCTGTGTTCAGGATCAACATCTCAGATGTGTGTGTGTGTCTAAGAAGAGTCCTATTGAAGGCCTGTGGAGTGGAGTGTGTATGATGCTCATTTCCCAGCATGCTCAGTAGGGGTGTACTCAGTCTCTCCTGAAGACACCTGAGAGATTCTGCGCGTTGATCTCCAGAGACGCCGAGAGAACTGACCTGAGCGCACCTGAACGAACACACACAAGCACAGAAAGCTTTACTTTATGATTCCTGAAATAAGAAATGTACTTACAAATAGAAAAACACCTGGATTTTGAACCGCAAAATTAGATTTCTGTGTGGCGGCCTGGGAAAACCCTTGACACAGGAACACTTTGACCTGTTTTACTGTATAAGGTTCCGAAAATCACAGGCTTTTGGAAACTGAAATACTGAATTTGAAGAGTCCATTCTTCAACAAGTTTCAAAACAGTCAAAGCAGATGCAACGTTCCAATTTTATATTAAAAGCATACATTGTAAAATACATTCTGTCACCTCTTCTGGTTTCCCAGCTCCCACGACAATGAGCTTGCCATCCTCCAGTCCCACCAGAATGTGACTGCTCTCCTTGGTGACTGATACACTGCGAATAGGGAGCTTCAGCGCCAAGGGCTTAGCAGCCTGCTCTAAGCTGCAACGCACACAATATTCAACATTAGTATAAATACACAGGTGATTATGGGAAATCGTATTATACGCACTGATTGGTCGAGAGATTTGGACTATTTCTCGATAATCACCTTGAGTGACTTGGCAAAATGGCAGCCGATCGCTTCGTCACGGTAAGTGAGGAAGAATTATTTAAGAAAATTATGAAAGAAAATGCTGTTCCTAAAAGTACTAAAGATACTACAAAGTTTGGTCTAAAACTATTCAAAAGTAAGGTGGAATTGTGATTTATTCTATCAGTTTCAAAACAAAGTATTTTATGTGAGTTGGCATAGATAAGTGACACAAGTCTACACCGCCGTTATTACATTTACATGCTGCGTTTGAAGTTTGAAATAATTTTTAAAACATGATTCATACTTATAAAAAAAATAATAAAACCTGTATATTAATACTCAACTTAATCTTGGTTATTATTCACCAATATTCACTTCGCCTTCGGTGAATAATTGTTAAACAGGACTTTGGACTACAAAGCCATATCCATACTTGGAAAAAAAAAAGGTTCTTTAAGGATTCATTGGTTTTGTCACTTAAACAGGTTCGAGCTACACGTACAATGGGGTCCAAAAGTCTGAGACCAAATCTGATTTTTCTTCTGTTTAAAACTGAAAATAAAACAAAGTTTTAGAATTTGAAAATTCTAAAATCAAAGGAAATGTGCAACATCTCGACTATTCAATAGTCAAGATTCTTCACCATCTCTTAGTCATCATTTAAAGTTAAGCAAATTTGTGATATTGACCATGTTAACTCCTTTGTACAAAAGATCAGATTTCCCATGAGTCTGAGCTTTCCCACAGAAGCACGTGTCAAACCACATGCCTATGGATTTGATCTAAAATGGATCATAAGGTTTTGCACAAACTTGTAGAGTCCAAGCCAAATCGAGTGCATACGCCATACTAAGAAACCCATGTAAATAAGAAGACAGAGTCATCTATATCCCCCGGCCGATATGCCAACTATATACCAAGTTTCAAGATATTATTTGTCACATTTTTCAAGTTGTGCTGGAGGAAACCAACCCTACCTCTTTACACTGACCTCAGCAGCCCATGGCATAAACCCACCGGACCTTTGGTCCAGATGAGCTAAAAATGAAAATTTCTCACATTTCTTAGTATCAAAAGGCACATATACATTACTTAATCAACACATATACCAACTTTCAAGACCATACCACTCATAGTTTTATAGTTCTGCTCCGGAAACAAAACCTACCCCTAAGACTAACCTGAGAGACTGAGTCTGAAAGTGTTTCAATTGTTTAAATTTCTCAAATTTCTTAGTATGAAAAGGCACATCTACATCACCTTGCTAACATGTATACCAAGTTTCAAATCCATATCATGAATAGTTTTGGATATATGCTCTGGAAACGAACATTGCTCTTAGAAACTAAGTCAAAATCTAATTTTTATGTAAAAATTTGAAAAATACTTTTTTTCAAAATTCCAAAATAGCAAAAGGCACCAGTTCACATGTTGCTTGATATGTATATAAAGTTTCATGAAGATATCTTCAGTAGTTTTAAAAAGATATGGCCCGGAAACTATGGAATCAATTTTGTGCCACAATGTTCATACAATACTTTTGAAATATCAAACAAAAACGACAAATCAAAATACAAAAAAAGAAAAAAAAGTAAATTTTTTTAGACTGGCAAACAAATTATTCATGTAATCGTGCAAAATATCAGTCTATTACTCTTCAGAAACCTTTTATTTTTGTTCAGCGTCTTTCTCAGTTTTGCTTGACGTAATTTATTTTGGTTGCGATTCCAGCTTTCTCGTTTGCGCTCCCTGACTTTTTGCTTGCAGTTTTGGCACAAACTTCACGTGTGGGTGGGCTGTCCAGGAATGCATTCCCATTGGCTAACTTGTGTTTGATTGACAGCTACGCTCAGCCATTCCTTACTCGGATTCTGGCGGACTGTTTGACGAGTGACCGAACCATTGACGGTAAACAAGGATCGAGTGGACTTCAGTGGCGACTATGATATTGAATTTACACTTTGTTGAATTAATTCAATATCATAGTCGCCACTGAAGTCCACTCGATCCTTGTTTACCGTCAATGGATCGGTCACTCGTCAAACAGTCCGCCAGAATCCGAGTAAGGAATGGCTGAGCGTAGCTGTCAGTCAAACACAAGTTAGCCAATGGGAATGCATTCCTGGACAGCCCACCCACACGTGAAGTTTGTGCCAAAACTGCAAGCAAAAAGTCAGGGAGCGCAAACGAGAAAGCTGGAATCGCAACCAAAATAAATTACGTCAAACAAAACCGAGAAAGACGCGGAACAAAAATAAAAGGTTTCTGAAGAGTAATAGACTGATATTTTGCACGATTACACGAATAATTTGTTTGCCAGTCTAAAAAAATTGACGTTTCTTTTTTTGTATTTTGATTTGTCGTTTTTGTTTGATATTTCAAAAGTATTGTATGAACATTTTGGCACAAAATTGATTCCATAGGAAACGAATACATGACTGGATGGACGGAGGGAACCCGTTAATCGAACAAGAATGTCAAACAGAAGCATTTTCACTTGTGGTCTCAGACCTTTGGACCCCGCTGTAGGTTTCCCCAGAGGGACAAACTGAAGCGCAGATAAGGACACATGATGGAACTTGAAGCATAGCTTCCATTAAAATGTAGAATGGGCTACAGTCTGCTTGGTGCCGATTACCTGAACAGGTCTTTAATGTGCAGGTTGCCCTGTAGTGTGCCCAGTATGAGGTAGTCAGAAACCAAACAGAGCGCCGACACTGGCTCCTCCAGTACCATGGACGCCATCAGTGTGCCGTTGACGGAGTACACATGCAGTGCGTACTTCTCCTAGAACACCATATATACACATTCGCAAATGTACAAACATGCCAGACGATCAGCAGCACATGAATCACGTTCATATAAACAATGAAGCAGTCCAGAAAAGTCAATAAGGCGACTTGCCTTCCCAGCAGAGCAGCCCTCCAGGATGGATTGTGCCACCATGTGACCCTCCATTCCCACCTGCAGCTGGTTAACCCGGACAGAAACGCAGCTCTCACAGGGAGCACGCAGTGTGCGGAGATACTGACCTCGCTGGATGCTGTGCACGATCACCGTCCCGTCCTGAGAGAGACACAGAAAGTGAAACAAAATGTGTATAATTTATGGCAACAGAGAGAAAGCATCTAGTCTGACTAGCTTTAAGTGTGACCAACTTTTGATCCTGAAACAGCCATATCCAGCTCAGTGCTAATGGAGACACAGGTGACCTCTGCATCATGACCACACAGCACCTGCACTGGTCGTGGAGACAGACCACTGGAGAAACCACCCTACACGAGAGAGAGAGAGAGAGAGATGGATAATCATCTGAGTGATCTGCCTTATTTGTCCGGCATATCATTCATGTGTTGTTATTCATATGACTAAATCTATTCACTTCAATAAGTCCACCACCATTATCTTACACTGCAAAAAACTGAAAATTGAATTTGAGGAGAAAATTCTTTAATACTAGTGAAATTATCTTGCTGCATGGACAGATAATTTTACTTGACGAGACATCTTGGAATAAGTTGGTTATAATCTAGAACTAGTTTTAATAATCTCAGAGTTGGTGTCTTGTTTTCTTCTAATAGGAAATACTAGAATGTTTCAACTATATTCAAGATATTCTAACTTGTTAAGATATCATTTCTGCAGTGTAGAAGAATACAAGACACCAACTCTGAGATTATTAAAACTAGTTCTAGATTGTAATCAACTTATTCCAAGATGTCTTGTCAAGTAAAATTAATCTGTCCATGCCGCAAGATACACTACCGTTCAAAAGTTTGGGGTCACTTTGAAATGTCCTTATTTTTGAAAGAAAAGCACTGTTCTTTTCAATGAAGATCACTTTAAACTAATCAGAAATCCACTCTATACATTGCTAATGTGCTAAATGACTATTCTAGCTGCAAATGTCTGGTTTTTGGTGCAATATCTCCATAGGTGTATAGAGGCCCATTTCCAGCAACTCTCACTCCAGTGTTCTAATGGTACAATGTGTTTGCTCATTGCCTCAGAAGGCTAATGGATGATTAGAAAACCCTTGTACAATCATGTTAGCACAGCTGAAAACAGTTGAGCTCTTTAGAGAAGCTATAAAACTGACCTTCCTTTGAGCAGATTGAGTTTCTGGAGCATCACATTTGTGGGGTCGATTAAATGCTCAAAATGGCCAGAAAAGTGTCTCGACTATATTTTCTATTCATTTTACAACTTATGGTGGGAAATAAAAGTGTGACTTTTCATGGAAAACACAAAATTGTCTGGGTGACCCCAAACTTTTGAACGGTAGTGTAATTTCACTAGTATTAAGGAATTTTCTCCTCGAATTCAATTTTCAGTTTTTTGCAGTGTATCATTTCAGTTTCTTTTTTAAATCACTGCAGGTCTTGCTCTTCTTGAGCAAACCTGCTGCAGTCCTAAATGATCGACATTCTACAACTCAGACTCCAATATAATGAAGCACTAGATTATTAAACACTGATCAGACCTGCTGGAGAACCTGCCACACCATGCAGGTAGTGTCACGAGAGCCTGAGATGAGGTAGATACCGCACAGGTCCAAAGCCAGACACGTCACCACGTCTAAAAGACACAGCGTCAGGAGAATATTTAATTTTTAAAAAATGCAAGACGGATGTGCAGAACATGGCATTATTACTACAGTGTAACCAAGACCAGTTTCAACAAGAGTCATTAGGAGATGACATATCCCCCACGTGAAACCCCACTCCAAATTTTCTATCCATCCATTATCCGTAACCGCTTATCCTGTGCAGGGTCGCAGGCAAGCTGGAGCCTATCCCAGCTGACTATGGGCGAAAGGCGGGGTACACCCTGGACAAGTCAGCAGGTCATCACAGGGCTGACACATAGAGACAAACAACCATTCACACCTACGGTCAATTTAGAGCCACCACTTAGCCTAACCTGCATGTCTTTGGGCTGTGGGGGAAACCGGAGCACCTGGAGGAAACCCATACAGACACGAGGAGAACATGCAAACTCCACACAGAAAGGCCCCTGTCAGCCACTGGGCTTGAATCCAGAACCTTCTTGTTGTGAGGCGACAGTGCTAACCATTACACCACCGTGTGGCCCTCACTCCAAATTTGTATTGGTTGCCATGGAAATACGAAAAAAATAAAAACCACAGAAATCCCAAAATGTCAAAAGGCGCAACTCCTCTAGTCACTTAACATAACTGTCAAGTTTCGTGAAAAAATTCCAAATAGTTTTTGAGTTATACTCCGGAAACTAAAATGTTTACAGACGGACGGACAGTGCGATAACTATATCCCACTGCATTATATGTCGGGGGATGACAAATGCTAATTAGTATTTAGGATCCGAAATATTTCATTTTCCTTTTCTTAATCAGTTCAGAATAATCTGAAAGGCAGATCTTGTGATTTTAACATCTCTAACATTCATGTCTATTCAGTGAGTCATTCACTTTGCCACCATTCAGCTATTAAACTATTTCACATCATTTCATAACACTGCACCTCTTCCCTCTGGATGTCTGGGCCCATGTTTACATTAGACCGTATCAGCGGGTCATCAGATTAACGTTTTTAAAACGATTAGTGTGCACACAGCAACACCAATACACGATTTGCGTGCACATAGCAACGCCAATACACGGATACGCTCGGCTCCGCAGGCATCCTGCGCTCCAAATCACTCCGCCCTGAACAGCGAGTGCCCTCTGGAGGGTGCGCACTCCGGCCCTGCGCAGCTCACACAGCGCACGAGTGAAGCGCACAAGCAGTGATTCGGGACTGAGCCGCTGTGTGTGTGATCCCAGCGCATATCACTTACCACTTGCAAGTGGAAGGATGGCAAGCCTAAAGACAATCATAACTACACAATGGGCAGTATTTGCATCAGTATTTGCAGTATTTTCATACTTTTATACTCTTTAATGAAAGGTGATACAAGGCGGAAGTCTGCGCCGTTTTTCAGCAGTCGCGTCACATGACCAACGCCAGCGAATCAGGAAGGTGGATGTCACAGTGACGTTGTCCAATGAGACGCCAGCTAGAGCTCAGCACAGCGTATCCACGTATTCTGAATGTTTACACAGCACCGGAGCTGACACGATCTGGATTGAATACGTGGACGCTGGCGGATTCCCGTTTCCCGGCGTTTCCAGGCGGTTTAATGTAAACGGACAGTGCATCCGCAAAGAAAACGAGACAGATACGGTCTAATGTAAACGTAGTCTGGGTGTTTATCACTGATTGCGCATCACTGAATGTTTAGTTGGCTCTAAATTAATCGTAGGTGTGAATGGTTGTGTGTCTCTATGTGCCGGCCCTGTGATGACCTGGCGACTTGTCCAGGGTGTACCCTGCCTTTCGCCCGTAGTCAGCTGGGATAGGCTCCAGCTTGCCTGTGACCCTGTAGAAGGATAAAGCGGCTACAGATAGTGGCTGGCTAGATGGATGAATGTTTAGTTATGATGTCATGTCTCACCTATGTGACAGCAGATCCTGCCCACCAGTTTGGCCTTGGCCAGTGTGGTAACACGGAGGCTGCAGTCCCAGTGTCCCCCGCTGAACAGCAGGCGCGCGTCACTGGACACCACCAGCACCTGGGACCCGATATCTACCCCTGGGGAGAAGGGGCCACTCAAGAACCGCTGTGTTCTAAAGGTCACACACACACACACACAAGTAAAATGTAAAACAACTTCAGGCACATTACTGAATCAATTTCAGAAGTATTGGCACCCTTCAAGACAATGGGCAGTATGCATGGTGAAATCAGACAATGAGAATGCACAAAAAAAATACCACTAGCACCCCTAAAAATAAATTACATCATCATCCTTAAAAAAACAAAACAAAAATGGTTGCAGGGACACAAACTCAAACGTTATTAGTTTTTGGATTTGAACTTCACTGAAAATCTGTGGTCTGAATTGGAAAAGGAATATAAAGGATATAAAGGAAACTGATATATTCTGCCTGTAGGAGAGGCCCAAGATCGCTGTACAAATGTCTTTGGTCTGGGTAATACACTATAAGGCCAAAAGTATGTGGACACCCGACCATCACATCTGTATCTGGTTCCTCACCAAACTGTTGCCACAAAGTTGGAAGCACAGAAGCTCTTTGTGTGCTGTAGCGTTAAGGCTTTCCTTTCGATGTTTGCCAAGTATGGCGCAGAAGACTTCAAGGGACCTTTACCTCAACCCCACTGAACACTCTTGGGATGAGCTGGAAAACTGACTGTGCTTCCTCGCCCAACATCAGTGCCTGACATCTTTAATGCTCTTGTGGCTGAATGGGTAAATCCCCAGAGTCACGCTCCAAAATCGAGTGGAAACTCTTGTCAGAAGACGGGAGGTTAGCATAACAGGAAAGGTGGACTACATCTGGAATGGGATGTTCAAAAATCACATGTCAGGTGTCCACATACTTTTGGCCATATGGTGTTTTACAGTAGGAGGATCTGTGCTGGTTTTTCCTTCTTTCCAAGAGTGGATTTGTGGGGTGCCAATAATTCTGAAACCAGTGCACTACTATAGAACATTTCGTGTGCTAATAAGTGTGGAGAGGTTACCGGACTCTGTCCGTATGTCAGTGTGTCAGTGTGTGTGTACTGGACATGTTTGTGCACTTACTTTGGATTGCTCATAGTGGGGTCCTTAGTAAAGGTAAAATAATTGGCGATGTTCTTGTCGTAGGGCAGCCAGCTGTGTGTTCCTATCTGTCCTTTAGCATTCACAGTCACCTGGTTTAACACACACGCATGACAAAGACGTGTACTACATAAACACACTTGCATTTAGAGCTTTGTCTCTCATCTCATCTCATCTCATTATCTGTAGCCGCTTTATCCTGTTCTACAGGGTTGCAGGCAAGCTGGAGCCTATCCCAGCTGACTACGGGCGAAAGGCGGGGTACACCCTGGACAAGTCGCCAGGTCATCACAGGGCTGACACATAGACACAGACAACCATTCACACTTTAGAGCTTTGTACATTCAAAAAAAGTATGTGACTGACAGATCTAAATAAGACAGTGAGAAATAAGACGGTGCTGATCAAACATATTTTGCGTCACCTGGATGGGTTATATTATAGGATTAGATAATGTTAATGAGATCTAGGCCTCAGTCTAGAAATAATCCAGATGTGGAGCTCTCTGTGTGTGTAAGAAGATGCTCATGACTCACCAGCACATCAGACCCTTGGTTGATGAAGGAGCGGGTCTGATTTCTGGGCACCATAGCCTGCACTAGCGGCACACCGTCATTCACCACCTGCAGACACACAGATATAGACAAATGTTTTAATTTATCTAAGGAGACAAACCCACCCTGTGTCCGAAATCAGAGACTGGGATGAAGGTTCACGGTCTAGCAAGACGATGACCCTAAACATACTGCTAAAGCTCCACTGGAGTGGTTTAAAGGGAAACATTTAAATGTCTTAGAATGGCCTAATCAAAGTCCAGACGTCGATCCAATTGAGAATCTGTGGCATAACTTGAAGATTGCTGTACACCAACGCAACCCATCTAACTTGAAGGAGTTGGAGCAGTTTTGCCTTGAGGAATGGGCAGAAATCCCAGTGGCTAGATGTGCTAAGCTAACAGAGACATACCCCAAGAGACTTGCAGCTGTAATTGTAGCAAAAGGTGACTCTACAAAGTATTGACTTTTTTTTGGGGGGGATACTTATGCACACTCCAGATTTCTGTTTTGTCATTTTAAATTATTGTTTTTTTTATTGTGACACAAACAATGTGCACCTTTAAAGTGGTAGGCATGTTGTGTAAATCGTATGGTGCTAACCCTCCAAAAATCCATTTTAATTCCAGCTTGTAATGCGATAAAACAGGACAAACACCAAGGGGGATGAATACTTTTGCAAGGCACTGTAATTGTGCGACAGTAATGACGTAAATAAAGGCGCTACGGAGTAGTGTCCAAAAGTGCTTTTTCGTGAGCTCGCTACATAGTCCTGTGTATAGTAATAGTGAGTAGGGAGTAGTGAACGAGTGAGTGATTTCAGACACAGGGCCAGTGTTTCCAGTGTCTCTGCTAAAAGTGAGGTCTGACCTCGACGAATGGTCTCAGTTTGTCCAGCTGCTCGAAGATGTTAGGAGGCAGAGTGTCGATACGTGCCTGCCGTCGGGACGCGCTCTGTGCTGACATGCGGGGAGGATGGGGCTCCTGAAACACAACCGGGCACAGAAGTAAGCAATATAAAGTAGAATATTACAGTTTAAACATAGCAATGGATGAGGATATTTCATGCACAAAGAGAAGAAAGTCACAAAACCTTTCTATGCACGTTTCATGGACATAGGTTGATATGTTTTGAGGTTCTACCTTGAGAAGCTGACAAGGTGTTTGACCAAAGTTACTGATGATGCCCTCCAGAGCCTTGCGTTCAGTCTCATTGGCAATGGCATCCAGATCCACAGCACCTGAACAGCAAACAACACAACAGTCTTCACTGTATTTCTGTGTCTGCTGATGTGTGTATATTGGTCAGCTTGTTTTTCACGTTTGCTTTGTCTTGCGTCTTGTGAAACTTGATTGTTACCTTCGCCAACTTCGTTGGAAGAGGTTATGTTTTCACCTCTGTTTGTTTGTCTGTTCCCAACATAACTCAAAAAGTAGTGAACAGATTTTGATGAACTTTTGAGGAAAGGTGAGCAACGGGTCAAGGAACGATTGATCAGATTTCGATGCAAATCCGAATATGTGGCTTGGCAGAGGTATGCACTCTACCGAGTGCCCTTCGAGATATTGCCTGTGCATGAACCTTTGCCTTTCATCTCCATCCCAAAGTTCATTATCACATACCTGCTTTTGTCATTTTTCTAATGTAAATTCATCCTTAAACAGCTCCATTTTTTTTTTTTGTTCTGGTTTACATTGAAGTTTCAGAATCATAAATCAGCCCTAAACAGACACAAGCCAATACCACAGAACAAAAGAATGATGTCTATACCCATGTATGGCATATGATACAGATCGGAACGATGAAATACAGTACAAATGTGATGGCATTGTTGTATCCAACAAAATGACAGTTATACATTAAAGGAATACTCAAGCTTTTTACAACCTAATCTACCTACTGACGCTACACAGTGCGCAACAGCAACAACTGAGCAGCAATTTTCCTCATCCTGAGAAAAGAGTCAAAATGTTTTTGTTGGGGCATCAATAAATATTTATGTGAAACAGTTATTGTATAACAAGAATGCTCTGAGAGCACAATATCCCCCGCTGGCAACTATGCTGTAAAATGCAACTGAATTGAACGAAATTGCAATATGCGTATTACCGACATATAACAAGGAATCCTGTCAAATTTCATGAAATTCCTCCAAAAATTGTGAGAAGAGTTGATTTCAGAAGGTGAGCACCCTTCCCAGGATGGACATCGCCACGACATAATCCCTCTTTGAGCCTTTCGGCCAGTGGGGAATAAAACCATTTTGCCAAGTTACATGAAATTCCTCCAAAAATTGTGAGGGAAGTTGATTTCAGAAAGCAAGCACACCTTGATGAAATTGCCAAAGTACAAGTTTGTTAATAATCAAGGGCATAACTCTGGTAAAAATTTGCGCAAATTAAACAAATTTTCAATATGCGTATTAGTGTCATATAACAAAGCCTTTTGACAAGGTTGGTGAAATTCCTCCACAGATTGTGAGAGGAGTTGATTTCAGAAGAACGTACACCCTCATGAAATTGCTAAAGTACAAGTTATTTCATCAAGGGTCAAAACTCTGATAAAATTTTCACAAACGAAATTAAATCGCAATATGCGTATTAGCGTCATATAACAAGGCCTTTTGCCAAGCAAAGGGCCACAACTCTGGTAAAATGCAACTGAATTGAACAAAATAACAATATGCGTACTAATGACATATAACAATGCCTTTTGCCAAGTTTCATGAAATTCCTCCAAAAATTCTGAGAGGAGTTGATTTCAGAAGGTGAGCACCCTTCCTGGGACGGATGGACGGATGGACATTGCCATGACATAATGCCCCTTCAGGCCTTTCGGCCAACGGGGGAAAATAAAACTATAAATTCTTCAGTCAAGTTTTTGTAACTTAAAGCAATAGTTCGGGATTTTTGACATGAATCTGTATGGCATCCCTGTCAACAGTGTCATGCAAATACACTGACTTACCCCTGACAGCATCCTGTGAGTCCAGTTCTTGTCCAGTTTTGGTCCAGACGAAAGTAGTCCGGCAAGTTTGTTGGGGTCACGAAAGTAAAACGTTTTTCTTCTCAAAACAGTGTGTGTTCAAAAGAGTGATATATTTGCATCACAAAACTGTTGCCAAATAAAAAGTCAGACCTCGCAATTATTTGGCGCTATATTTTGTCTCCCTCGGTATCACTGCGCGCTGTCATGTTGACATCTGCGCAGGAATCAACACCTTTCCCATTGTTTGGCAGTGATTAGGAGTTCAGAACAGCGGCGCTAACAAGCTAATTTGAGAGCAAGAAAAGCGACAAATTTATCACCTATACAATAATATATTTGTGAAAATGGTGCGCACTTGCGACTATCCAGGCTGTAGCAACAAAGATGTGGCTGAATCTGCACACATTTCACCGTTTTCCCATGACGGATGTGTCACTGAGGAAACTTTGGCTTGTTGCTCTGGGCTTCCATGTGGACTCCAAACAGGCAAAGGTAAAAAAAGCTTCGTGTTTGCAGTGCGCACTCCAGCTGCGGCTCCAGCTTCACCTTCTTCCACTTCTCTGTCCACCCTTTCTCTCTTTGCCCGTTCTAACTCCATCTGGCGAATTTCTTCATCTGTATATTCGGGTTCATAAAGATATCCCTTTGGGTGTGAGATGAAGTCAATGTTTTCAACGTCGCTGTCGTAGTCAGACATGTTGTCGCTAACTTTGCTAGCAGTAAACAATGAATGAAACAGCCGTGGCTGTCACCTGGCGGCAGCGCGCAGTGATAAGAAGGGAGAGAAAATAGTGCCAAGCGATTTCGAGGTCTGACTTTTTATTTGGCAACGGTTTTGTGATGCAAATATATCACTCTTTTGAACACATACTGTTTTGAGACAAAAAACGTTTTACTTTCGTGACCCCAACAAACTTGCCGGACTACTTTCGTCTGGACCAAAACTGGACAAGAACTGGACTCACAGGATGCTGTCAGGGGTAAGTCAGTGTGTTTGCATGACACTATTGATGGGGATGCCATACAGATTCATGTCAAAAATCCCGAACTATCCCTTTAAGCTAGAAATCTGTTTATACAAAAGCGCTGTTGAATTCTTGAAACTGACTAGCTGGAAGGCGCTGATTAAGTTTCTCTAAGAGCAGCTCAATGTAACTGTAATTCAAATCACAGGTTTACGTATATTAATGCACTCTTTCTGATACATTACTGTTTCTATGACCTATTAACAACTCATCCACAGCGACTTGTCTGGAGCAAATGCAACATAATCTAAGGCTAATAATAAATAAACTAAACACGCTGTTATTTCACAAACAAAAATCCAAAATTGTTAATCCATCCATCATCTGTAGCCGCTTATCCTGTTCTACAGGGTCGCAGGCAAGCTGGAGCCTATCCCAGCTGACTACGGGCGAAAGGCGGGGTACACCCTGGACAAGTCGCCAGGTCATCACAGGGCTGACACATAGACACAGACAACCATTCACACTCACACCTACGGTCAATTTAGAGTCACCAGTTAATCTAACCTGCATGTCTTTGGACTGTGGGGGAAACCGGAGCACCCAGAAGAAACCCATGCAGACACGGGGAGAACATGCAAACTCCACACAGAAAGGCCCTCGTCAGCCACTGGACTCGAACCCAGGATCTTCTTGCTGTGAGGCGACAGTGCTAACCACTACACCACCGTGCCGCCCAAAATTGCTAATATTGAAGTTAAAGTTTTCTGGAAGGAGATGTTGATTTCACATTTATGGAAGGAGTCTCCAGTGTCAGCACTTTGTAACAGTTTCCACCACAGGAAAGTCTTCAGGACAGAGGACACTCCAGTTCTTCCTTAACATAACAAGCTACATCGTTTTTGTCTTATTAGCTCCAGTAAAGAGAAAAAAGAGCCTAGTGAGGGAACAACTGTTTATAGCTGTTATACTGCGACATTAAATGTAATTATAATGGATAAAATGTATGACATGTCACTGTTTGCCAGAGTAGACCCCGAAGCCGTTTGTTTTCAGGATAATGGCTGGCTGATGAAATTATTGGCTGGCTAGCTGACTCAGCCAAAACCTTAATGGCTGCTGCAGCCACCAAAATGTTTATGGCTACAAATGGCTGATACTGGACGTCACTGTGTGGCATATATCCGGGCGAACGGATCAAACAAATGGGGGGAATAAATAGCAAATTACCACAGGTCCCCTGGTCTCTTACTTCATTGTAAATATAAATCTAGCAAGATTGTAGTTCAATGCTAATAATAAGCTAATCTGGATTGTTTGAGGAAGGCATCTAGCTATCTACTCTCACTAGCAATGACCAGTGAAGGACTGGCAGCTATCTTACTACGATGAAAGTAGAGTGGTGGAGTACTTTTTTTTTATCAATCTCGAAGTATGTGAAACAAACAAACAAAAAAAAAATACCTTTACACTTTCCCTCAGCAGCGGCAAAGAATGCAGCCATCTCGTCGATATCGGAGTCGATTGATGCTCTGGGTGGGTTCCCGGGTTCCCCAGTGTATCGTGGTAACGGTGTGAGGGGCGGGAAGCCAGACAGGTAGTCACAACGGCAAGCTTGTGGTGGCTCTCTGTGCTGTGATATCAGTTCTAAATCTCTACAGTGTATGCCTATACGTCTCTATTGTGTTACTACTAGTGTGTACAGTTGATCATGTTTGTGTCACTTTTCTTGTAGCTCATGATGTGGATAAACCCATTATTTGATGTACACAATTCTTAGTGGCTCAGCCAAATTTTATTAGATAGCGGCTCAAATTGGCTTACAAAATTATTGGCTGGCGGCGGCTCAAATTCTAAATGGCGGTTTTAGCGGCGCCTGGCGGCGGCTTCGGGGTCTATGCCAGAGTCACTGGAATCACTGGCAAATGACTGCAATATAAGAGGAATAAAACACTTCTGTGGTGTTATTGGAAAAATAATCAACTTCAGGATAATATTACCCTTAAGCCTCCATTATACGTGAGCGTGTAAGGAAACAGGTTTTCTGATCTTTTCTTACTACAGAGAAACGTGTTGAAATGACTGCTTGGTTATAATCACACACACTCTACAGATGTGGAAGATATAAATTAGATTGAGAATATTCTAGCAACCGAATACTGAATAAAGAATACGTTAAAAAAACGTGTGTGAACACTGGTGATTGATATAAACTGCAGTCAGGGAGCCTGAGTGTCTTACCTTCATACGTGCAGTAGTAGAACACATTGAGCGCCTCCACAGCCTCGGGCCCACGCTGTTTATAACCAAATATCAGATCGATCCACTCATGCAGGTGGGCAGACACATGCTCACTCTCCTGCAAACACAACCACAATGTGAGATAAGTGTGTGTACATGGATGTGTGCACACAAATATGCAGGCAGGGTAGGGGAGAGCGGGGAGACTTGGGACAGTTTGTCTCATCTCATCTCGTTATCTGTAGCCGCTTTATCCTGTTCTACAGGGTCGCAGGCAAGCTGGAGCCTATCCCAGCTGACTACGGGCGAGAGGCGGGGTACACCCTGGACAAGTCGCCAGGTCATCACAGGGCTGACACATAGACACAGACAACCATTCACACTCACATTCACACCTACGGTCAATTTAGAGTCACCAGTTAACCTAACCTGCATGTCTTTGGACTGTGGGGGAAACCGGAGCACCCGGAGGAAACCCACGCGGACACGGAGAGAACATGCAAACTCCGCACAGAAAGGCCCTCGCCGGCCCCGGAGCTCGAACCCGGACCTTCTTGCTGTGAGGCGACAGCGCTAACCACTACACCACCGTGCTGCCCAGGACAGTTTGTATTCCCATAAATTAATTCCAGTCAATCAGGTTTTAGATGACATCAGAAGTTAGATGTTGCCCCTGAGAGTAACCGACTTCCTTTGGAGCCATGAAGCTGGACACTGCAGTAAGGTCTGTGCAGTTCAATATTTTTACCAACTAAAACTTGTATTTTCTACTTCACCTCCACCTCCATTCTATGGTGTAATGTACGCTGGTGAATTTGGCATTTGTTAGGAATTAAAGTTTGTAGCCTAGAGTCACCATATATAGTATTCTATCCACATTCACCGGATATGAGCAATCGCACACTCTGATTGGCTACTCTACTATTAGGCTATCTAAAAATGCTCTGCTTCTCAAAATCCAGTGAATGTGGATATAATAAAACAGTTATTCCACTCAATCTTGTCGTACATGGCTTATAGGGTTGGGTGGGGTGTCAGGTTTAGGTAAACTGACATTTTTCTATCACTGTACAGCATTGTGTGTTCAATTAAACCTGTAGGCCTAGGGATTTTATTTTTGTCCCATGTCTCCCCACTATGTCCCAAGTCTCCCAACATAATGTTCCATGTCTCCCCACTATGTCTCACGTCTCCCTGCAAAAAAATAATGACAGAAAAAGTGAAGTCTGGGGCGGTACGGTGGTGTAGTGGTTAGCGCTGTCGCCTCACAGCAAGAAGGTCCGGGTTCGAGCCCTGGGGCCGGCGAGGGCCTTTCTGTGCGGAGTTTGCATGTTCTCCCCATGTCCGCGTGGGTTTCCTCCGGGTGCTCCGGTTTCCTCCACAGTCCAAAGACATGCAGGTTAGGTTAACTGGTGGCTCTAAATTGACCGTAGGTGTGAATGTGAGTGTGAATGGTTGTCTGTGTCTATGTGTCAGCCCTGTGATGACCTGGCGACTTGTCCAGGGTGTACCCCGCCTTTCGCCCGTAGTCAGCTGGGATAGGCTCCAGCTTGCCTGCGACCCTGTAGAACAGGATAAAGCGGCTAGAGATAATGAGATGAGATGAGATGAAAGTGAAGGCTGAAGGCCAGTATATGTGACAAGCTGAGAAACTAATGTCGTGGTAAGAGGGTATCGTAAATCCTCTCTAATGCAATATGAATGCGACGCGACCTGCAAAGAATTTCACACAATCTACAAAAGCTGATAACTTGCCTCAGTCTCCCCACCCAACCCTACACATACACTATCGTTCAAAAGTTTGGGGTCACTTTGAAATGTCCTTATTTTTGAAAGAAAAGCACTGTTCTTTTCAATGAAGATCACTTTAAACTAATCAGAAATCCACTCTATACATTGCTAATGTGGTAAATGACTATTCTAGCTGCAAATGTCTGGTTTTTGGTGCAATATCTCCATAGGTGTATAGAGGCCCATTTCCAGCAACTCTCACTCCAGTGTTCTAATGGTACAATGTGTTTGCTCATTGCCTCAGAAGGCTAATGGATGATTAGAAAACCCTTGTACAATCATGTTAGCACAGCTGAAAACAGTTTAGCTCTTTAGAGAAGCTATAAAACTGACCTTCCTTTGAGCAGATTGAGTTTCTGGAGCATCACATTTGTGGGGTCGATTAAATGCTCAAAATGGCCAGAAAAATGTCTTGACTATATTTTCTATTCATTTTACAACTTATGGTGGGAAATAAAAGTGTGACTTTTCATGGAAAACACAAAATTGTCTGGGTGACCCCAAACTTTTGAATGGTAGTGTACAGTATGTGAATGATACTTAAGCCACAGATTTTGTGGTTTATATTTGTATATGTATGAGCCCACGCTTATATGTGTGTGTGAGCGTGTGTGTACACATATCTGCATGTACAAATTACCAGTGCCTGGCGGTGTTTTCTGATGAAATCTTCTCTAGAAGAGGCCCAGCGTGGCAGAACCACATCATTCACTTGTTCCTGGTTTACCTGAAGACAGCCCAAATTGAACCCTGCAGAACAAAATGTATACAGTATCGGTCAAAAGTTTGGACACCCCTACTCATTCATAGGTTTTTCTGTATTTTGACCATTTTCTAGACTGGAGACCAATACTGAAGACATCAAAACTATGAAATAACATACGGAACATATATGGAATTATGTGGTAAATAAAAAAAAGTGTTTAAAAAAATGTGTTTTATATTTTAGATTCTTCAGCGTAGCCAGCGTTTACTTTGATGACACTTTGTACACTATTGGCGTTATCTTAACCAGCTTCATGAGGTAGTCACCTGGAATGCTTTTCAATTAACAGGTGCCTCGTCAAAAGTTAATTAGTGCAATTTCTTGCCTTCTTAATGTGTTTGAGTTCAAACAGTAAATAGTAAATTATAAACATTCAGTAACTATCCCTATTTCACAACTGTAGTCACCCATATTATATCAAGAAGCGCTCAACTAAATAAAGAGAAACGACATCTATCATTACTTTAAGACAGAAAGTGTCTTTTAGTGAATAAAAAAATAAAGAAAAAGCATTGAATTCGGAGGTGTGGCCAAACTTTTGACTGGTACTGTATGTTGAAAGAGTTATATACTAATAATTTAGAGATATTTTTCTTGAGCAGCACAAAGTGCTTTACAGCAAGGAAAGCCAAAAATCCAAATGTCTTCCTATACAGTGTGTTTATTCACTACATTTAGTTTCACACTAGTTTATATATATATATTTTTTTTTCTTTCACCATTCTCTGTTTTTAGTAAAATTATTGACACATCAGGTTGTTCTCTGCTATAAAAAGAAACTCGCTGTCTGGTGCTTAATAGGGACCTTGCCTCACACATTTTAGATGTTACTGTATATAAAATGTTAATATGTTGGATTTATTTATTTATTCCCCCCCCCCAAGAAAATCATTCATTTATTTATCTTCAGTAAGTGCTTTATCCTCATCAGATCCAAAGGGCAGTTTAGTATAACCAATCCCACAGGCGCAGATAGAGGGGGGGACGGGTGGGATACGTCCCACCCAGATTTAAATTCACCTCGTTCGGTCCCCCCCACTTATAGGGAGGAAAAAACGTCTATGCTGTCTTTCTTTGCATAAGGCAAACCTCACGGAAAAATCAAAAGACTAATTACCATTCGGTTTATTGAGGTGCACAGCAGTACATACATAGTTGCAACAACTCACATAAAACAAAACAAAGACTGATATTCGGTTGGTTGAGCTGCGCAGACTGCACAGGTTGCGAGCTCGAGCTTGGTTGCTATGGTTACCCACAACAAGTTTGACAGGCATATCGGGGACAGCTCCTAGTTCAGGACCCCAACACGGCATGATGAAGGGTGCCAAACCGAAAAGGCAGAAAACGATTGCATCGTTTTTTCAAAAAACAATGACTGTAAGTAAACTGTGCCTTACTTTATCATATCACCTTGCAATTTTTTGATAGTCTGTTCAAAGTAATGTCGTAGTGAAAGTAAAATCGTATGGAGTAGAGATGCCTTTCTGGTAGCCTCCTTCTTTCGGTGGTAGCCTGTAGATACAGTGCTCAGAAGGCAGTTTTAATGTTTAATCTGGCGTTCCCTGCCATAATTTCAGCGAGCATATTGTTTCATAAGGAAACTTTGCGAAGAGTTGTTGACTGATTGCCGCTCACGCAACACACAGGCATAGTTAGAAAGTCAACACATGTTGACAACACATGTTGGGGGTGGGGTTGGTTTGCTGGCAGCTTTGTCCCCCCCAGTTCAAAAAACGTATCTGCGCCCCTGACCAATCCACCCACTGCTATGCTTTTTGGATGTTGGGAGGGAACTGAAAACTCTGGAAGAATCACATGCAGACACATGGAGAACTCTTTCTAATATCTTGTATGTTATTATACACAGACACTCAACCAGGATACAAACTAGTCTGAATACAAATAGTTTAGCACTATTAATGCACATTCACATGTACAAAACACACACACACACACACACACACACACACACACACACACACATATAGTGGTGCTTGAAAGTTTGTGAACCCTTTAGAATTTTCTATATTTCTGCATAAATATGACCTAAAACACTATCAGATTTTCACACAAGTCCTAAAAGTAGATAAAGAGAACCCAGTTAAACAAATGAGACAAAAATATTATACTTGGTCATTTATTTATTGAGGAAAATGATCCAATATCCATTGGCAATCCAATATCTGTGAGTGGCAAAAGTATGTGAACCTTTGCTTTCAGTATCTGGTGTGACCCCCTTGTGCAGCAATAACTGCAACTAAACGTTTCCGGTAACTGTTGATCAGTCCTGCACACTGGCTTGGAGGAATTTTAGCCCATTCCTCCATACAGAACAGCTTCAACTCTGGGATGTTGGTGGGTTTCCTCACATGAATTGCTCGCTTCAGGTCCTTCCACAACATTTCGATTGGATTAAGGTCAGGACTTTGACTTGGCCATTCCAAAACATTCACTTTATTCTTCTTTAACCATTCTTTGGTAGAACGACTTGTGTGCTTAGGGTCATTGTCTTGCTGCATGACCCACCTTCTCTTGAGATTCAGTTCATGGACAGATTTCCTGACATTTTCCTTTAGAATTCGCTGGTATAATTCAGAATTCATTGTTCCATCAGTGATGGCAAGCCGTCCTGGCCCAGATGCAGCAAAACAGGCCCAAACCATGATACTACCACCACCATGTTTCACAGATGGGATAAGGTTCTTATGCTGGAATGCAGTGTTTTCCTTTCTCCAAACATAACGCTTCTCATTTAAACCAAAAAGTTCTATTTTGGTCTCATCCGTCCACAAAACATTTTTCCAATAGCCTTCTGGCTTGTCCACATGATCTTTAGCAAACTGCAGACGAACAGCAATGTTCTTTTTGAAGAGTAGTGGCTTTCTCCTTGCAACCCTGCCATGCACATCATTGTTGTTCAGTGTTCTTCTGATGGTGGACTCATGAACATTAACATTAGCCAATGTGAGACAGGCCTTCAGTTGCTTAGAAGTTACCCTGGGGCCCTTTGTGACCTCGCTAACGATTACACGCCTTGCTCTTGGAGTGATCTTTGTTGGTCGACCACTCCTGGGGAGGGTAACAATGGTCTTGAATTTCCTCCATTTGTACACAATCTGTCTGACTGTGGATTGGTGGAGTCCAAACTCTTTAGAGATGGTTTTGTAACCTTTTCCAGCCTGATGAGCATCGACAACACTTTTTCTGAGGTCCTCAGTAATCTCCTTTGTTCGTGCCATGATACACTTCCACAAACATATGTTGTGAAGATCATACTTTGATAGAACCCTGTTCTTTAAATAAAACAGGGTGCCCATTCACACCTGATTGTCATCCCACTGATTGAAAACACCTGACTCTAATTTCACCTTCAAATTAACTGCTAATCCTAGAGGTTCACATACTTTTGCCACTCACAGATATGTAATATTGGGTCATTTTCCTCAATAAATAAATGACTAAGTATAATATTTTTTATCTCATTTGTTTAACTGGGTTCTCTTTATCTACTTTTAGGACTTGTGTGAAAATCTGATGTTGTTTTAGGTCATATTTATGCAGAAATATAGAAAATTCTACAGGGTTCACAAACTTTCAAGCACCACTGCGTTACATTTTTATCTGTATATTGAATAATCGGCTTGTTTTTGGGATTTTTTTAAAAATTCTATTTTATGTTGTTATTTTATGTACACACACTATGTACATGTGTGTCTTTTTCTTTTCATATGTCTGATAACTTGCTGCTGAAACAAAACAATTTCCCAGCTTGTGATCAATAAAGTAAATCTATCTATCTATCTATCTATCTATCTATCTATCTATCTATCTATCTATCTATCTATCTATCTATCTATCTATCTATCTATCTATCTATCTATCTGTGAGGATTAGTAACCATATCATATTACACTGTCAGGTGGAAAAATACAATTTGATGTTGGTTCGAGGCCAAACCATATGATAATAAATAATTTAAAATTATGTATTATATAAGGAGGCACTGTATGTGCAAGGGGTGAGCTATATATGTCAAGAGTGTCCATATGAAAGCCATTATAGAATAAAGAGAAATGCTTCGTGCTGATCTCTACCATTCATGTTCTGCAGGAATTCTGGGAAATAAAAGAACTCCGGGATGAGCTCTTTCACATCAGCTGGGCTCTCCATACGAGCCTGCCATGCTGCTGCTACTGAGTGGAACTGTCTGTCTGCGCAGTCAAACCTGAACACACACACACACACACACAAAACAAAACGCATCAGGAAAGTTAAAAACGAAGACATGCATAAAAAAAAATCATAGGCATACACATACACATGTGTGCACATATACATACACATACACATGTGTAGATGCTGACCGACGGAGAAGATGGCATACCAACGCTTGTGTAGTGACCACTTTGTTGGAGGTAAGACGAATAAAATTAGCCAGAAAAGGCATTACATTGCTGTTAACATTCCATTCTAGTTTACTGTAATTATGATCTGGCAGCTATTTACACCGGATCCAGTGTAAATAGCTGCCGGAGCCAACGTCTGAGGTTCCGGAGCGCGCTAGCTCGCGGCCGGCCGGAGCGCGCTCCGGCAAGCTCAGACGTTGGCTCCGGCAGCTATTTACACTGGATCCGGTGTAAATAGCTGCCAGATCATAATTACAGTAAACTAGTAAATACAGTTTTCTGCATCTCGCTCCTTTTTCTTTTATGTTTGTCGCCTTCCTCGCATTCAAACCGATTCGAGCCGAAGTCCACTACATGTCCCAAATGGCGGTCGCGTTTACGAAGGTCACGTGACTGAAAAGGGTCTATAGCCTAATATGAATGTTTATTTCTGCGACTGAAGATACACTATGAAACACTATTGTCAGTACTTTTTATTTTAAATCCAATATAACTTTGGTAAGGAATCACTAGCTGTTAGTTTCTGTTAGTCCTTTCACCACACAATGAAACAAACTTAGACCTGGACCATGCTGAAGAGAGCACAGCCTGCTCATGTACAACACTGCCATTTACTGGCCAAACAGGGTGACACACTACTACTACGACTACTGTTAAAAAAAAATTAAATTAAATTAAAAAAAAAAAAAATCTCATTATTATTATCATCATCATCTCTAGCCGCTTTATCCTGTTCTACAGGGTCGCAGGCAAGCTGGAGCCTATCCCAGCTGACTACGGGCGAAAGGCGGGTTACACCCTGGACAAGTCGCCAGGTCATCACAGGGCTGACACATAGTGAATGTGAAAAAATAAATAAATAAATAAATAAAACACCTTACCAGTAATCTGTTTTCACATCTTTCATTATATTAGATAATCCTTATATCTGTGATGCTTACAGCTGCAACACTGTTAAGGAGTTTAACACATTAAATTTGGTTCACCATGCTTAGGTTACTTTTGACAAATAAAAGTTTATTAATTTTAAAATAAAGTGTTGAAAATTGTTATTAACACTGATACTGATTTTTTTTAACACTGATTTTTTTTATATCTTTCTTTTTTACTGTTTCGAATAAAGCAATCAATCATTTTTGGTCCTGGTATCATTCATTACAAGAGCAAAAACTCCTTTTCTAGAATAAGTACCGATGATCTGACACCCAGGTTTGGTATCAGGCCAATAGACCCCTTCGCAGTAAACGTCATTCATACGAAAGCGGAAATTGCGCGCGCAGCCTGGACCCAAAAAAGACTCAGAAATGCCTAGTTGTTGTGTTTTCGGGTGTCAGAATCGTAGCAGTGATGGGGTTAAAATGTTCAGAATTCCAGCAGGATCTCACCCATTCCAAAAAAATCGCCGATGTCTATGACTACAAGCCATCAAACGTGTAGACCGGGATGAAAGCACCATCAAAAATGCGCGGGTTTGCAGCGCCCACTTCATCACAGGTAAGATCAGGCTATTTATTAAATCTTTCTTTTTTATTCTTTCTAGTCTTCGTTTATTGATGTAGCAAAATACTTTGGTAACGTTTGTCTGATTAGCTGGGTCATAGTTACACAATGTAATGACTATTGTTAGCATGTTAACTTAGCTTCGCATGCAATTTTGTTTGTAGGAGAGGTCTCGCTTGACTCAAGCAGTCCAGATTTTGTGCCATCATTATTTGTGTATGCCGAAAATCACAATTTTAAAGCAAGGATGGAAAGGTGAAATTGTGTGCCCTCACTCTAAATGCCAACTTATGTTGACTGCTCTAACCTAGCTCCCGCCCCATTCAGTTTCATTTCTGCTCTCTGCCTCTCGCTTTTTACGCAGCTCTGATTTCTCTTAGCTGCACTCTTTACACTATCATTCCTTTCATGCCATTACCTCCTGCAAATTGCTGTTTAGTGTTGGTATTTGCTGTTGTAGCTAAAGCCACATTGCCATCACATCACTGGTATAATTTGATTAAAACAAAATGAATATGAATGTTCCATTGTTAATCAAGTTGTACATGCCCGCACATAACATAATCATATGCGTCTAAAGACTTGTAGGCACGAAGTTTTTCGTGGGTGTACACTGAAGTCTTGTCAATAAGGTACGAGTATATATCTGGCCATTGTATACCAGGGAACTTACTAACATCGTCCGTCCACTCTTTAATTAAATGCGGATCCGGTAGGCGATGTCCACTTGTTAGAGTTAACTTATTTATGTAGCATTCTCGATCTTGTAACGACAATTGTTTTGCATAATCTGACAGCTCATATTAATGCCGGTCTATGGGCAGCGCCATTGTTTCTGGGTCCAGGCTACGCGTGCATCCTGGCAACGGTCGGTTTGTTTACAAACATGCGAAGGGGTCTATACCGACAACTTTTTTTTACTGGAATTGATTGTATCATATTTGTACTTTATTTGTAATATAAGCTATTTTTGCATGTTTGAGTTTATCTGACTAAGAAAAGCTGCCGTTTTGCATAAGGAACATTTTAACATCATTATATTTCTACATGCTGTGTGTCAGGAAAAAAAAAAAGAAATTTAAAGCTTTGTAGTTTTATAAGAAAAATATTTGGTGGGTATTGATAGAAAACAGTGGCATGTCATCTCTAAAAATATATTTAACTTCTAACGCATGAAGCGATTCCTAGTCAAGTACCAGGCAGTCATGTCAATGCTTTATGTCCCTGTCATGTGTTAAGCGTGATGTCCGTGTGATGTGTGACCCTACTTGCCGCTCTGCAGCTGGATGTGCAGCCTGGTGAAAGGCTCCATGCGGATCATGTAGTGCATGACGCCTGCTGCGTTGGAGTAGTGTGTGCCGTAGTGGAACTTATCAACGGTGCCTGCGGGGTCTTCAAAGCTCTCGTACCTGCGTGCACACACACCGCATTTGGTTTAACTCCCAGCAGCCAGCAGCAGGTTCGGTCTTACATTCTTTTCCTGTCAGTTTCATTGCAATTACTTGAACAGGTCATAGTAGTTACACAATAACATGCCTTTGGATGAATTACTGAATAACGACCTGTGACTTTAAAAGTTAATCCATGTTGAACAAATCAGTCTGTCACAAATATCAGAGCCCTTTTATTCTTACTTTGTACTTGAGCTGGACCATATATCTGCATTACTAACTTAGAGAGACTTGCTGAAAAGGCCTGGGTTTGAACATTAGGCATAAATGATATACAATAAGGAGAAAGTAGCTCACTTCTCTCGGACATCTTGGGCATGGCGAGGGTTCACCACTCCGATGGGCTTAGACAGATCTCTGAACACAGCCGGGTCTTCCAAGTCCAGTACATTAGATGTGTAGTCACATAGCACCCAAGGGAACTGAAACACACACACACACACACACACACACACACACACGAAGGAAATCAAATTTACTGAAACCACAGTTAAAGCTCATTTATGCTCTTGTTACATACGAAAATAAATAAGTCCATTTCAAATGGGGGCGGCACGGTGGTGTAGTGGTTAGTGCTGTACCCTCACAGCAAGAAGGTCCTGGGTTCGAGCCCCGTGGCCGGCGAGGGCCTTTCTGTGCGGAGTCTGCATGTTCTCCCCGTGTCCGCGTGGGTTTCCTCCGGGTGCTCCGGTTTCCCCCACAGTCCAAAGACATGCAGGTTAGGTTAACTTGTGACTCTAAATTGACCGTAGGTGTGAATGTGAGTGTGAATGGTTGTCTGTGTCTATGTGTCAGCCCTGTGATGACCTGCTGACTTGTCCAGGGTGTACCCCGCCTTTCGCCCGTAGTCAGCTGGGATAGGCTCCAGCTTGCCTGCGACCCTGTAGAACAGGATAAAGCGGCTAGAGATAATGAGATGAGATGAGATTTTAAATGGTGTAACCATCACTGGCCACATGCTTCCTTTACTTTCGAAAGGATGCTAAGACATACAGCCACTAGAGGGCAGCTCCACTTTTCCTTCTCTACCCCACAGCTAATCTCCTCCCATCTGTTCTGTAGCAACGGTTTTCCCCTGTGCTCATCAATGTATAATTTCTTTCCTCAAAACAGTCCTGCCATTTTTACAGTTTCCTCATCGTTTCTCAGTTGAACTATTGGCCACAGTCCCTCCATGATCTCAGGAGGTACTGCTCCATTTAATCCGTATCCATTACACTACCGTTCAAAAGTTTGGGGTCACCCAGACAAGTTTGTGTTTTCCATGAAAAGTCACAATTTTATTTCCCACCATCAGTTGTAAAATGAATAGAAAATCTAGTCAAGTAATTTTTTGGCCATTTTGAGCATTTAATCGACCCCACAAATGTGATGCTCCAGAAACTCAATCTGCTCAAAGGAAGGTCAGTTTTATAGCTTCTCTAAAGAGCTCAACTGTTTTCAGCTGTGCTAACATGATTGTACAAGGGTTTTCTAATCATCCATTAGCCTTCTGAGGCAATGAGCAAACACATTGTACCATTAGAACACTGGAGTGAGAGTTGCTGGAAATGGGCCTCTATACACCTATGGAGATATTGCACCAAAAACCAGACATTTGCAGCTAGAATAGTCATTTACCACATTAGCAATGTATAGAGTGGATTTCTGATTAGTTTAAAGTGATCTTCATTGAAAAGAACAGTGCTTTTCTTTCAAAAATAAGGACATTTCAAAGTGACCCCAAACTTTTGAACGGTAGTGTAGCTTCCATAAAACATGCACTAAATGCATGTTGCATACAGACAAAATGACCAGAGTACAAACAGAAGGCTCTGTCTATATCTGTATACGTATTTAACATTGAGAATAAATGAGCCATTAAAGGGAAGAAACACTTGAGAATGTAAATGGAGTTTTACCACAGGGTACTGCGACAAATCGTTGTAGGTGCGACCAGCAATGGTGTTGAGCTGCATGAGATACTCAAAGTTTGAGATCTCTCTGCACACCCATTTCTGCAGGACATGCAAACAAACGCATTAAATATCTGTCCAAAAGCACACCAGCTAAACTACAATGAAAGGAAAAACTGAAGATAGACAATTCCTAAATTCTTACACGTGTATAAATCTAACACAAGTTTTCTTTCTTAGTTTAGAAGTAAAAGTCTTACAAATAACAAATGACATACTACAAATATGGATACATAGTGGTGCTTGAAAGTTTGTTAACTTTTCTATATTTCTGCATAAATGTGATCTAAAATATCATCAGGTTTTCACAAAGTCCTAAAAGTAGATAAAGAGAACCAGAGTAAACGAATAACGCAAAAATATTATACTTGGTCATTTATTTATTGAGGAAAATGACCCAATATTACATATCTGTGGGTGGCAGAAGTATGTGAAGTTCGAGGATTAGCAGTTAATTTCCATCCATCCATTTTCTGCCACTTACCTGGGTCCGGGTCGCAGGGGTAGCAGCCTAAGCAGAGCAGCCCAGACTTCCCTCTCCCCGGCCACCTCCGCCAGCTCTTCCGGGGGAATACCGAGGCGTTCCCAGGCCAGCTGAGAGATGTAATCTCTCCAGCGTGTCCTGGGTCTACCCTGGGGTCTCCTCCCGGTGGGACATGCTCAGAGAACCTCCCCTGGGAGGCGTCATGGGGACATCCTAAAAAGGTGCCCGAACCACCTCAACTGACTCCTTTCGATGTGGAGGAGCAGCGGTTCTACTCTGAGTCTCTCCCGAATGACCAAGCTTCTCACCCTGTCTCTAAGGGAGAGTCCAGCCACCCTGTGGAGAAAACTCATTTCGACTGCTTGTATCCGCAATCTCATTCTTTCAGTCACTACCCACAGCTCGTGACCATAGGTGAGGGTGGGAACGTAGATGGACCAGTAAATTGAGAGCTTTGCCTTTTGGCTCAGCTCTCTCTTTACCACAACAGACCGGTTTAGCGTCCGCATCACTGCTGATGCTGCCCCGATCCGTCTGTCCAACTCCTGCTCCTCCCTTACCCTCACTCGTGAACAAAACCCCGAGATACTTAAATTCCTCCACTTGAGGTAGCAACTCCCCCCGACCCGTTAATTTTATTAACGGGTCGGGGGGAGTGGATTAAATTTGAGTTAATTTGAAGGTGAATTAATTAAATTAATATGTTAATTAAATTTGAAGGTGAAATTAGAGTCAGATATTTTCAATCAGTGGAATGATAATCAGGAGCAAGCAGGTGCCCTGGTTTATTTAAAGAACAAGGATCTCTTGAAGTCTCTGATATTCACAACACATGTTTATGGAAGTGTGTCATGGCACAAACAAAAGAGATTTCTGAAGACCTCAGAGAAAGAGTCCTTGATCCTAATCAGGCTGGAAAACTTTACAAAACCATCTCTAAAGAGTTTGGACTTCACCAATCCACAGTGAGACAGATGGAGGCAGGAAATTCCAGATCACTGTTACCCTCCTCCCCAGAAGTGGTTGACCAATGAAGATGACTCCAAGAGCAAGGTATGCAATAGTCCCTGAGGTCACAAAGGAACCCAGGGTACAGAGATGTCCACAAGCGCCAGTGACCGTTGGTTTTCTCTGCTTGCACGGATGGTCTACGCCGGCTACTCAATCCCAGAAAAAAATTAAAACTTGCCTTTCAAATAGTCAAGCAATTTATATAATCTCCCCTGCCCATAATTTGCTGCAAATCCAATTATTTCACCACAAAATTGTCTTTGATTCGGGTCTAGCGTGACCAGAAGCAACACCATGTTTGTTGACCAATTCTTGCACTCTGATTGGCTTAGCTAGACCACATGACCATGACGACTTAGCAGACGACAGAAAAGACACAGTTGGTGGTTACTGCAGATGATTTCTCTCAATTTTCACAAAATGTCACTGAAGAAGAAACTAAAACCTTCCATGGGCCAAATAAATATAAAGTCTATGTTTTCTACAGGTTTGTATATATAAATTGTAATTAATATTTTCGTATCTAAGAATTGGTATTTTCATATCCACAAGCTGCCCGGAGTGCTGAAGTTCACATAGAGATGTCTGGTCCCTTAGCTAAGGCTTCATACTTATAAAGTGCAAATAACTAATTGTGTGCAAATATTTATGCTGAAATTAAAACTATACAATACACAATACCACACCGGAAGTATATCAAGTACATTACACATGCAACAAATAAGCTCACCATGTAGTTATGTTACAGAGCCAGGCAGCGTACTACAGAGGGTAACTGAGAAAGTCAAGCACACATCCATCTGGAGGGAAATTTCATACATATTTTGCAAGTATTTTACAGGGAAATGGTTTGTAATTTATTAGCTGAGAATGCACCAGAAGCCACCAGAAGGCATGTGAATTTCAAAATTTAATGGGGGTGCAATTCCCCAGACCCCCCTAGCATTAGCATGCCTTAGGTGCACTGCAGCGGCTTTGCCGCCGCAAATTCCAGAACCGCCTACTACTTTTTTTTTTTAGCCGCCTACTTCAGATTTTCTGGAGAACCCTGCAGGGTATCTTCTAAGCTCTTACGCTGGCTAAAGTTAATGTTCATGAGTCCACCAGCAGGAAAACACTGAACAACAGTGTTGCAAGGAGAAAGCTACTGCTCTCCAAAAAGAACACTGCTGCTCATATATGGTTTGCTAAAGATTACGTGGACAAGCCAGAAGCCTACTGGAAAAATGTTGTTGACGGATGAGACAAAAATAGAACTTTTTGGTTTGGTTATGTTTGGAGAAAGGTAAACACTGCATTCCAGTATAACAACCCTATCCTACCTGTGAAACATGGTGGTGGTAGTATCATGGTTTGGGCCTGTTTTGCTGCATTTGGGCCAGAATGGCTTGCCATCATTGACAGAACAATGATTTCTGAATGATTCCACTGAATTTTAAAGGAAAATATCAGGACATCTGTCTGTGAACTGAATCTCAAGAGAAAGTGGGTCATGCAACAAGGCAATGACCCAAAGCACACAAATCATTCTAAAAAGAATGGTTAAAGAAGAATAAAATGAATGTTTTGGAATGGCCAAGTTAAAGTCCTGACCTTAATCCAATAGAAATGTTGTGCAAGCAGTTCATGTGATGAAACCCACCAACATAGACGTCGCCAGACCCATTTTAGGGTAGCTCCAGCCACCCTATCTTATGGCAAAGCCACCCTATATTTTTTGCCCTTTTTAAAATTATTTATATTTTTATTTTTTTTCCCAAAAAAAACAAAGGCAGTAAAGCACTGAACATGAGCCATCAAGAACGCAAGTTAATCCGAACAACAGTTTCTGCTTGCTTATTTATTGTTTAATGCAATATTATTAATATCGTTATGATTCCTCCTCATTGGCTCTGTGTCAAGCGTCACGTCGAGTGGTAGGCTAGTAGGACTTAAAAAACTACGCGGGCATTCTGCAGCAGGCGCGGTGCGGGCTTCCATTGAGTTGGGTTTGCAGAGAGTCAGAATTCTATGCTTTCATTTGCAGACACACACGGTGAGATTGTAATTTGATGTCAGTGGTTTGCATTTGCTTAACTTTACCTAGGCTATATTGAGTCTTCTGTAGAATGTTTACATGATGATTTGTGAAGCACTTGCCCTCTTCAGTTTGCGCAGGAATGCATGACACCTACCATTGTTTTTTTCACGTTTTTGTAGTTTAGCTGGTGAAGTTGCTTCAGCAAGCAATTAAATGATGAAAGCAATTTTAAAATAGAATAGAAATGGTGGGAAGTGTGTCCCCAAGGTGTGATGCTCTTGAAATAATGAATTGATTGACAGCCTTAGTAGGTGCTCTGAAAAATGTTCGGCGCGCGCTGCGCGCGCACAATACCTTTTCTCCTCTGGGTGCTAAGCTACCCCTGTCTCTCAAACCTAGTGACGTCCCTGCCCACCAACATCCCAGAGTTGAAACTGTTTTGTATGGAGGAATGGGCTAAAATTCCTCCAAGCTGATGTGCAGCGCTGATCAACAGTTAACGGAAATGTTAAGTTGCAGTTATTGATGCACAAGAGGGTCACAACAAGATACTGAAAGCAAAGGTTCACATACTTTTGCCGCTCACAAATATGTAATATTGGATCATTTTCCGTAATAAATAATAACAAAGTATATTTTTGTCTTGTCTATATAATTGGGTTTTCTTTATCTACTTTTCATATTTGTGTGAAAATTTGATGTTTTAGATCATAATGCAGAAATACAGAAAATTTTAAAGGGTTCGCAAACTTCCAAGCCCCAGTATATATTAACTACATATTAAATGTTATTCAGAATATTAGAATATTGCATTTCATTTCTCTACATCAGATGAACAGAAATAAATAAAAAATAAAGTTTGGAATAATACCTGAGTGAGATTAGAGGCTTTGAGGAGTTCCTGAGGAGAACGGGAACCAAAGTAAAAGAGATTAGGTGGCCGAAGACCGAGAATCCTGGAGTAGACTTTGTTCCGTACCTGTGGCGGTTAAAAAAAAAAAGCATCCATGCATTCATGTGCTCAGAAGAGTCTACACAAAAGCTTCAGGAGTATCCCTCATGCAGGATGTACAGTATAAGGTCAGTGTTAATGATTGCTCATAGCTTGAGCTCACCTTCTTCCTGAAGTTGATGAAGTAGTGAGCCTGGTCGATAAAGAAAAGCTCGAGGGCTGAGCGGCGCAGGTTATATCGTCTCAGATGGACCTCTCTCAGCTGGCTCAGTGGGCGCTTGAAATCAAAGCCTATCCCTGCACCAACACACACACCAACATTTAAACTCAACACAAATTTTTAATTGAACTCAAACATCATCCTTCTGGAGGAAAGGTTTATGGTCAGATAAGACAAAGGTTGAGTTGTTTGGCCACAATCACCAGAGATATGTTTGGACAAGTAAAGGTAAGGCATTCAACCGCAAGAATACTGTACTAACTGTTAAGCAACTGGTAAGTATAGTTAAACAAAGTTGATGATACAATGGAGGACTACCTCAGAATTCTTCAACATAACCTCAAACCATCAGTTAAATGGTTGAAATTTGGACACAGTTGAGTTTTCCAACAGAACAATGACCTCAAAACACATGCAAGCTGGTTATGAAACGGATAAAGCAGTCTAACATTAATCTTTTGGAATGGCCTTCCCAAAATCCTGACCTCAACTCTATTGAAAACATGATTGCTGTGCTTAAAAGTCAAGAAACCAAGGACACCAACAAACTTAATTAAACTCAACCAGTTCTGCCAAGAAGAGAGGTCAAATATCCAACCAGATTTCCACTAGAAGCTCGCTGATGGCTACCAAAAGTGTCTTGTCAAGGTGAAACTTGCTAAGGGACATTTAACGAAATACTAGGTGTGCAGTATGTACAATTTTGAACCTGTTTTGTTTCATAAAACACAAAATAAATTTAAACTTGTGCACCAAATTCTTGTTTTTTTTCTATTAAAGATGTATAAGTGGCGGCACAGTGGTGTAGTGGTTAGCACTGTCGCCTCACAGCAAGAAGGTCCGGGTTCGAGCCCCGTGGCCGGTGAGGGCCTTTCTGTGTGGAGTTTGCATGTTCTCCCCGTGTCCATGTGGGTTTCCTCCGGGTGCTCTGGTTTCCCCCACAGTCCAAAGACATGCAGGTTAGGTTAACTGGTGACTCTAAATTGACCGTAGGTGTGAATGTGAGTGTGAATGGTTGTCTGTGTCTATGTGTCAGCCCTGTGATGACCTGGCGACTTGTCCAGGGTGTACCCCGCCTTTCGCCCGTAGTCAGCTGGGATAGGCTCCAGCTTGCCTGCGACCCTGTAGAACAGGATAAAGCGGCTAGAGATAATGATATGAGATGAGATACAGTACCGTTCAAAAGTTTGGGGTCACCCAGACAATTTTGTGTTTTCCATGAAAAGTCACACTTTTATTTCCCACCATAAGTTGTAAAATGAATAGAAAATATAGTCAAGACATTTTTCTGGCCATTTTGAGCATTTAATCGACCCCACAAATGTGATGCTCCAGAAACTCAATCTGCTCAAAGGAAGGTCAGTTTTATAGCTTCTCTAAAGAGCTCAACTGTTTTCAGCTGTGCTAACATGATTGTACAAGGGTTTTCTAATCATCCATTAGCCTTCTGAGGCAATGAGCAAACACATTGTACCATTAGAACACTGGAGTGAGAGTTGCTGGAAATGGGCCTCTATACACCTATGGAGATATTGCACCAAAAACCAGACATTTGCAGCTAGAATAGTCATTTACCACATTAGCAATGTATAGAGTGGATTTCTGATTAGTTTAAAGTGATCTTCATTGAAAAGAACAGTGCTTTTCTTTCAAAAATAAGGACATTTCAAAGTGACCCCAAACTTTTGAATGGTAGTGTATTGCTGCTTTTCCACTACCAACGCGGCTGAGTTGGGCTGAGCCGTGCCGTGCTGAGTCGGGCTGAGTCGAGCTTAGCGGGGCTGTTGGAGTTGCATTTCGACTACAACCGCGCTGAACCGTGCTGGCTGGAAGTGGGTGGACACATTGGGTGGAGTTAGCGAAAGTGGGTGGACGTCACGTGATGTCGTTAAGCAGCGCAAACAGTGACATCAGTGATCTTTTAAGCGGTAGTCTCACGACCGAATAGTAAACAATAAACATGGAGGACATGGAGTCATTAGTGTTGCTGGTCTTGGTGCTGTGGCTTGTTGTCACCGACAACGCGGACAGATACTGGCAAGAGCGTATAGATGAGGCGAGGCGCATAAGGCTTCAGAAATTCTCGTAATTCGTAATTCTTCTCCTTCCGGGTTTACGGTGTTTACAGATCCCAGCGCGCTCGCGGGGCGTGTGTGGGCATGTGAGGACACTCCTCCTCACCAATCAGTGCACAGGGGAGTGTCTGCTCACGCCCCCAGCCTCACTCAGCTCGGTTTGGCTCGCTTCAGCCCCACTCCAGAATGGTGCGAGTTTTAGG
Source organism: Neoarius graeffei (assembly GCF_027579695.1). NCBI lineage: Eukaryota > Metazoa > Chordata > Actinopteri > Siluriformes > Ariidae > Neoarius > Neoarius graeffei. The sequence goes on from NC_083573.1 coordinate 43,406,218, forward strand.
GGCTAAGCAGGGCTGAAGAGAGCTGAGTCGTGCTGTTTTTTGGTAGTCGAAACGCGAGCTGTGTCGGGCTGAAGTGAGCTGAAGCAAGCTGAAGTGAGCTGAAAAAGGGTAGTGGAAAAGGGCCATATGTAAGATTACAGTCTGGTCCACACCTTCCTCTGTCTCCTCCTTCTCACTGCTCGCATCATAGAAGTAGATGTGGTGTGTAGTAACCTCGAGGCGACCCATTACCACAGCCACTATAGTGATGAGCTCACAGTCCTCAGAGAGCACAAGCTTCTCCTTTTGGCTCCCCTCCTCCACTTCCTCCACCCTGGCACACACACACACACACACACATTGGCATGTCAGTCATTTCCGACACACATGACACCAACAGTTGCTTTTTAACCCTTTTACCATCAGCACATGCCACAGCTTTACGTACATATCTTCCAGCACATGTGCATTATTTTGCATGTGTAGTTTTAGGTTTGCCAGCCTATACTTTGCATATGCACATTTTGTGTATGTAGGGCTGCTTACTGGCTGTCGATGAAGAGAAGGTCTTCTAACTCCAGTTGGTCGTCTTCCATGTCACACACTTTAGCTTCCCTAGCTACAGCCAGTGGAGGGGGCTCGGTGGAACTACGTGGACTCTCGGCTCCTACAAAGCACAGAGAATGGATTCGAATCCTAATACCATGCACAGAAAGGTGATATTACAACACACATCACAACTGCAACATCTCATCTCATTATCTCTAGCCGCTTTATCCTTCTACAGGGTCGCAGGCGAGCTGGAGCCTATCCCAGCTGACTACGGGCGAAAGGCGGGGTACACCCTGGACAAGTCGCCAGGTCATCACAGGGCTGACACATAGACACAGACAACCATTCACACTCACATTCACACCTACGGTCAATTTAGAGTCGCCAGTTAACCTAACCTGCATGTCTTTGGACTGTGGGGGAAACCGGAGCACCCGGAGGAAACCCACGCGGACACGGGGAGAACATGCAAACTCCGCACAGAAAGGCCCTCGCCGGTCCCGGGGCTCGAACCCAGGACCTTCTTGCTGTGAGGCGACAGCGCTAACCACTACACCACCATGCTGCCCCACAACTGCAACATCAGGTCAACAATCAGAGTTTAAGTCTGAAGCTCAAAAATAAATAAATAAATAAATAAAAATTTATTAAAAGATAACTGAAGTCATTTTTAAACTTGCTTTATTTCTTAATTCATTTTTAAACTTGCTTAATTTCTTAAATAAGGTTTTAGTAACCTTATATCATGACTCGTATTGGCAACTAATTGCAATTAAATATGATACTTATCAGCCTATTCGGTTTTTAGCCATGTTGAATTTAGTTCGTTTGGTCCACGGCAGGGCGGCACGGTGGTGTAGTGGTTAGTGCTGTCGCCTCACAGCAAGAAGGTCCGGGTTCGAGCCCCGTGGCCGGCGAGGGCCTTTCTGTGTGGAGTTTGCATGTTCTCCCCGTGTCCGCGTGGGTTTCCTCCGGGTGCTCCGGTTTCCCCCACAGTCCAAAGACATGCAGGTTAGGTTAACTGGTGACTCTAAATTGACCGTAGGTGTGAATGTGAGTGTGAATGGTTGTCTGTGTCTATGTGTCAGCCCTGTGATGACCTGGTGACTTGTCCAGGGTGTACCCCGCCTTTCGCCCGTAGTCAGCTGGGATAGGCTCCAGCTTGCCTGCGACCCTGTAGAACAGGATAAAGCGGCTAGAGATAATGAGATGAGATGAGATGAGATGAGATGGTCCATGGCAGGTGTCGCTTATCTGTGCGATCTTCACGAGACTTGTGCAAGACTTCGAAACGTGAAGTGTCAGCCAGGTGTCAGTGCCGCCATTTTGAAAACTGTTTTCCAAACGAAATATTGCACAAAAACGAGTTTAAATGATGATTACTGCCTACTTTTTTCAAACTTTCCTGATTGCTATCAAAACAAACAAAACTTCCGGCTTGATTACATCAGCATTCGAAAGAGGGCGAGCGCATCTTTTGACAACGTTGGCAGATGTCGGTGACTTTGATTTCCGCTGTACGTTTTACTTCCGTCCTACGATGTCTCGCACAGGTCTCAACAAATCTCGTTTACGGCCATCGCTTTGACATATGGACTGATATTACATAGCATATCTCAAACACTCTTAACTTGCTATAGCAGAGACAAAATAGCTATCGAAAATGCATTCCTATATTTAATAAAATGAGATAAATAGAATTTTGATCATAAAAAAAATTTGCCTTCAGTTGTCCTTTAAGCTTATAGGCATACAGGCCACTGCTGCAGCTCCATACCTGCCAACCTTGAAAAAATTTTATGAGTACAATTTTACAATTTCATGAGTACCCCCCCCCCCCCCCCCCCCCCCCCCCGCGTCAACCTCACCCCAACCCGGCGCCCACAGACCACAACCAGCAGACCAAAAACACACTTTCAATCCAGTTTTATTGATTGACCTTGGGAACATCGTCCAGTTTTGTAAAACATTCCTATTGATAGACTTTGGGAAACTGTTATTGATGGCTCTTGGGAACTTCCTTCCGTTTTGAAAAGCACAACAAACATTAAATACATGTGCAAATGAAATGAAATTAAACCAGAGCCACTCTTTCAAAATAAATAACAACACATTAAATTAATACAGTATGTAAAAAAGGCACTTTCAACACAAAACATGGTATGCACAAATTTCCCATGCAATAGGTTTAGACTTTTGCATTTCTTAACATGTTGGAAGTATATTGCATTATACAGTAAAAATATTGCATTATACAGTACACTGCAGTATTTTGTAGTATGCCTTTTTCATGTGCAAACTATTGCATTTGCATTCGAAATATTGCATTTACTGCAGTAATACTGTATAAAAAAGCATTTGATACTGCAGTACCACGCAGGTTTTTTCATAAGAGGGATGACCAATTTTCGACTTCACATCATCTGCAAACATTCTAGGCTACCATTGACAGAAGTTAGCGACTGCCCTTAAGATATACAACACGCTACGTTTTGTTGAGCACATCAATAAAGTGGTACTTATTATAGTGATTCAATGAGAGCGCGAGAGGAATTGTAATCAGGTTTCGTTGGTTACCGCATCGAATATGCAACCTCGAGTGACGACTTCCAAGTTAAATGAAGAACTAGCCTGTACTGTTGGTGTTGTAAATGCACAAAATAACGGCTAGGAAGCTCGAGTACACGTGAAACACAACCGTTTCTGTTACAAATATAAAAACAACGTCTCTAACCGAAGTTTCAATCCCCGACTCGCTCTAGCCACCTGGCTGCACCGCTACACTCAGGTCAGAGACGCGAAGGAGGAAGGGGAGGGACTGAAGAGGGCGGAGCCACACGCTCTGGAAGAGGGGCGGGGGGATTGGGCAAAGCGTTCCATTCTGGCTTTGAGTTTTCTCACAGATCAGCGGTATCAACTTCAGCGAGAACTTGACTGAAATGCGAGTTCGGACGATATGCGTACTTTTTAATGTGAAAACGTACAGTCGTACAATGAGGTAAAAATTCGTAGCGGCTACGCAAGATGCGTACAGGTTGGCAGGTATGCAGCTCACATACTCATTAGCAGCCTCACTTAAAAACACGAATTGAAGGAAATCCCATAAGCTTTGTACAGTATCTGTAAGTAACTACTTAAAACATAACTATTATGCAAAGTCACGTGATCATAAGCAGATTTATTCGGTATTAGAAACAGATTCATCAACCATTTTATTAGGAACACCTATACACCTGCTCAGTCATGCAATTATCCAACTAGCCAATTATGTGGCAGCAGGGCAGTGTATAAAATCATACAGATATAGAACAAAAGCTTCAGTTAACATTCACATTCACATCAAATATCAGACGGAGGAAAAAATGTGATATCACACGTACACAAGAGGAAAAAAGCCCTCTCGAGATTGTTATTGTAATGTGAATGTTAGTGTAAACAGTGCAGTTTGGACCGAGTTAGTCTGGTGAAAGTTCAGTGTGCTAGACTTCAAGAAGATCAGCCTAAAAACATACTCTCATTTTTTCATTAACCCCTTAAACTCCCATGGTGCAAACTTACATCCCTGATTCCAAAAAAGTTGGGACAAAGTACAAATTGTAAATAAAAACGGAATGCAATGATGTGGAAGTTTCAAAATTCCATATTTTATTCAGAATAGAACATAGATGACATATCAAATGTTTAAACTGAGAAAATGTATCATTTAAAAAGAAAAATTAGGTGATTTTAAATTTCATGACAACAACACATCTCAAAAAAGTTGGGACAAGGCCATGTTTCCCACTGTGAGACATCCCCTTTTCTCTTTACAACAGTCTGTAAACGTCTGGGGACTGAGGAGACAAGTTGCTCAAGTTTAGGGATAGGAATGTTAACCCATTCTTGTCTAATGTAGGATTCTAGTTGCTCAACTGTCTTAGGTCTTTTTTGTCGTATCTTCCATTTTATGATGCGCCAAATGTTTTCTATGGGTGAAAGATCTGGACTGCAGGCTGGCCAGTTCAGTACCCGGACCCTTCTTCTACGCAGCCATGATGCTGTAATTGATGCAGTATGTGGTTTGGCATTGTCATGTTGGAAAATGCAAGGTCTTCCCTGAAAGAGACGTCGTCTGGATGGGAGCATATGTTGCTCTAGAACCTGGATATACCTTTCAGCATTGATGGTGTCTTTCCAGATGTGTAAGCTGCCCATGCCACATGCACTAATGCAACCCCATACCATCAGAGATGCAGGCTTCTGAACTGAGCGCTGATAACAACTTGGGTCGTCCTTCTCCTCTTTAGTCCGAATGACATGGCGTCCCTGATTTCCATAAAGAACTTCAAATTTTGATTCGTCTGACCACAGAACAGTTTTCCACTTTGCCACAGTCCATTTTAAATGAGCCTTGGCCCAGAGAAGACGTCTGCGCTTCTGGATCATGTTTAGATACGGCTTCTTCTTTGAACTATAGAGTTTTAGCTGGCAACGGCGGATGACACGGTGAATTGTGTTCACAGATAATGTTCTCTGGAAATATTCCTGAGCCCATTTTGTGATTTCCAATCCAGAAGCATGCCTGTATGTGATGCAGTGCTGTCTAAGGGCCCGAAGATCACGGGCACCCAGTATGGTTTTCCGGCCTTGACCCTTACGCACAGAGATTCTTCCAGATTCTCTGAATCTTTTGATGATATTATGCACTGTAGATGATGATATGTTCAAACTCTTTGCAATTTTACACTGTCTAACTCCTTTCTGATATTGCTCCACTATTTGTCGGTGCAGAATTAGGGGGATTGGTGATCCTCTTCCCATCTTTACTTCTGAGAGCCGCTGCCACTCCAAGATGCTCTTTTTATACCCAGTCATGTTAATGACCTATTGCCAATTAGCCTAATGAGTTGCAATTTAGTCCTCCAGCTGTTCCTTTTTTGTACCTTTAACTTTTCCAGCCTCTTATTGCCCCTGTCCCAACTTTTTTGAGATGTGTTGCTGTCATGAAATTTCAAATGAGCCAATATTTGGCATGAAATTTCAAAATGTCTCACTTTCGACATTTGATATGTTATCGATGTTCTATTGTGAATAAAATATCAGTTTTTGAGATTTGTAAATTATTGCATTCCGTTTTTATTTACAATTTGTATTTTGTCCCAACTTTTTTGGAATCGGGGTTGTACATTTCTCACTCCCATAATGACACAGCCTTTCTATTAGTGTCACTGCAGTACTGAATAATTCACAGTCGTTATTGAATAGTACGCTTTAATAATAAGATGAATAACTGAATAAAATGAGTTGTAAGCTGAAAGGCTTAAAGAGCAGCTTTCTTCACTACAAGGACATTTGCATCGTCTCATTCCAGTGTAACATTTACTAATAGGACTACTTATGAATGTGCCATCATTTCATTGATATACTGAGTCTGTAGTCACCATGTGCACTATTATGAGAAATTAATTTTCATTCTTTTATGAATAGATCACAGTTTCTGACAAACCTACTTTTGTGTGAGCACCTGTAAAACAAACACAGTCGTACGAGCCTCTTCTTGTCGTTTTAAAGCCCACTATTTCACTATATAGTACCAGTCAAAGGTTTGGACACACCTACTCATTCCAGTGTTGTAGTCGAGTCACTAAACCTTGAGTCCGAGTCCAGTCTCGAGTCCCCAGTGTTCAAGTCCAAATCAAGTCCAAGTCATTAAAAAAAAAATTCGAGTCGAGTCCACTATTAATCTGAGTCGAGTCTGAGTCCAACACTCTATCCGCACCATTTGACGGTGGCTGTTTTAGCGCCATTAACATTAGTTTATTCCTGAACATGACGTATGAACAGGTGAATGTGCATTCTCTTCACCAGGGAGTGTGAAGTATTCTGTCAGAGATGGTTGGGAGACGGCTGTAAGTGCAGAAGGTGTGTTTATTAATACAAGTGAAGAGGGTAAACAATCCAGAACGGCCGGCAAAATCGTAAAACAGTGAAACTGGCAATAGATCGAGCGAGGCACAAACAGACTATCATAGACTCGGCAGAATCAAAGACGAGAAACAGGAAATCAGGGATCGGGAAACCAATCAAGGAAATAAGGCTCGGTAATGTATCAGCAACGCAACTCAATACTTCGCAAAGTAAGTGTGTTTTCACAGTTTTTATATAGGCGCGCTGATTGCGCCTTAATCCTGTGCAAGTGAAAGTCGTTTACGGCGCACGAGAGACCGCTTGGCGCGTGCGCTGTCCGGAGTGTGCCTGAGAGTCTATCTGATGCACGTGCCAAGGCACGCAGGTGTGACACACTTGCACGAAATTAGTACAAAAATTAATGTAGATATAAATATCTTGTGCCAAATTATTATGGCATGTTAAAAAAAATAAAGAAAAAATCAGAGTCCTCGTCTCCAATTTACAAGTCCGAATGCTGTTAATGCACAAGTCTGTGTCCGAGTCATCAGTGCTCAAGTCCAAGTCAACTCACAAGTCGGACTCGAGTAATACAAGCCTGACTCATTCATAGGTTTTTCTGTAATTTGACTATTTTCTACATTGTAGAACAACAGTGAAGACATCAAAACTAAGAAATAACACATGGAACGTATATGGAATTATGTGGTAAACAAAGAAGTGTTAAAAAATAAAATGTTTCATAGTTTTGATTCTAGGGCGGCATGGTGGTGTAGTGGTTAGCGCTGTCGCCTCACAGCAAGAAGGTCCGGGTTTGAGCCCCGTGGCCGGCGAGGGCCTTTCTGTGTGGAGTTTGCATGTTCTCCCCGTGTCCACGTGGGTTTCCTCCGGGTGCTCCGGTTTCCCCCACAGTCCAAAGACATGCAGGTTAGGTTAACTGGTGACTCTAAATTGACCGTAGGTGTGAATGTGAGTGTGAATGGTTGTCTGTGTCTACGTGTCAGCCCTGTGATGACCTGGCGACTTGTCCAGGGTGTACCCCGCCTTTCGCCCGTAGTCAGCTGGGATAGGCTCCAGCTTGCCTGCGACCCTGTAGAAGGATAAAGCGGCTAGAGATAATGAGATGAGATGAGATGAGTTTTGATTCTTCAAAGTAGCCAGTGTTTACCTTGATGATGCTTTGTACACTATTTGCATTATTTTAACCAGCTTCATGAGGTAGTCACCTGGAATGCTTTTCAATTAACAGATGTGCCTCGTCAAAAGTTAATTAGGACAATTTCTTGCCTTCTTAATGCATCTGAGATCAAATAGTAAATAATAAACATACAGTAAATCGCCCTATTCCACATCTGTAGTAATCTATATTATGTCAAGAACCGCTCAACTAAGTAAAGAGAAACGACATCCATCATTACTTTAAGACACGAAGTGACTTTTAATTAATAAACAAAGAAAAACCACTTAATTAGAAGGTGTGTCCAAACGTTTGATTGGTTTTATATATACACTACCGTTCAAAATTTTGGGGTCACCCAGACAATTTTGTGTTTTCCATGAAAAGTCACACTTTTATTTCCCACCATAAGTTGTAAAATGAATAGAAAATATAGTCGAGACATTTTTCTGGCCATTTTGAGCATTTAATCGACCCCACAAATGTGATGCTCCAGAAACTCAATCTGCTCAAAGGAAGGTCAGTTTTATAGCTTCTCTAAAGAGCTCAACTGTTTTCAGCTGTGCTAACATGATTGTACAAGGGTTTTCTAATCATCCATTAGCCTTCTGAGGCAATTAGTACATTTACATGCACATCCAAATTGAGCTACTGTCGGTAATCGAGCAAAGGGTCCCAGCAGGGGTGCCAGAGAAATCCAATCCTACATGCACACAAGGAAATCGAGCTATTGTGTGAGGTACATTGTGCACCCGAGCCACAGGTGGCGCTACACGCCCCATCGTGTTGGTACACTTCCGGTTGTCGTCATGAAGAAGAGCTGTTCAAGAGTATAAACAAAGTTATCAGTTCCGTGTTCACAAGAAGAGTGTTTGTAGTTTGTATGTACGAACAGAAGTGTTCCTAATAAAGTGGCGGCTAAGGTGAAGTGTCATGCCGACCGAGGCTGTTGTGTTTCCCGCTTGTGGTCTCGTCACTTCCGGAAGGGGCAGTGCTGAAGTAAGTAGCTCGACTCCGTAGCTCGATAGGGTTTACATGCACTAAGTAGCTCGGCAAAAATCGCATAATCTAGGTCGTGTAGCTCGATTACGAGAAATCAAGTTCGGTTCAATTTCAGCCGAGCTAAGGTGTTTCCATGGCATTTAGAACTTCGATTTCAGTCGAGCAACGGCAGAAATTCGATTTTCTCTATGTGCATGTAAACGCACTGAGTGAGCAAACACATTGTACCATTAGAACACTGGAGTGAGAGTTGCTGGAAATGGGCCTCTATACACCTATGGAGATATTGCACCAAAAACCACACATTTGCAGCTAGAATAGTCATTTAGCACATTAGCAATGTATAGAGTGGATTTCTGATTAGTTTAAAGTGATCTTCATTGAAAAGAACAGTGCTTTTCTTTCAAAAATAAGGACATTTCAAAGTGACCCCAAACTTTTGAACGGTAGTGTATATTCATGTCTGTTTAGTGTATTAAATACATGCTGTATATCCACTGTGAGACATACCCATGTTATCCCGAAGTGCACTGGCCTCGCTGTGGGAGTCAAAGTTGTAGTTGGGCACAAGCTTCAAACGCATCTTGGAGTATGTCTCCGCATTAGACAGCTTCCACTTCACTTCTGACTCATCCCTAAAACAAACACACCAAAATGAATCAAACGTACCCTTTTAATGGGATGAATCATTAAAAACAGTCACTTTGTACATCTTACATTCACACTGTAGAATTTAAAGCAATGGATGATTTTATTATTAAGTCATTACTTTACTGTACTGCACGGGCGCAGATAGAGGGTGGGACGGGTGGGATTCGTCCCACCCAGATTTAAATTCACCTCGTTCGGTCCTCCCCACTTATAGGGAGGAAAAAACGTCTGTGCTGTCTTTCTTTGCATAAGGCAAACCTCACGGAAAAATCAAAAGACTAATTACCATTCGGTTTATTGAGGTGCACAGCAGTACATACATAGTTGCAACAACTCACATAAAACAAAACAAAGACTGATATTCGGTTGGTTGAGCTGCGCAGACTGCACAGGTTGCGAGCTCGAGCTTGGTTGCTATGGTTACCCACAACAAGTTTGACAGGCATATCGGGGTTGGGGTTGGTTTGCTGGCAGCTTTGTCCCCCCCAGTTCAAAAAGCGTATCTGCGCCCCTGCTGTACTGTCACTACGCGTTACTGAATCACTGATTCAAAATCAGCTTTTCATGAGCCTATGAATCAATAAGCACAGCAGGCACAGTGAGAACACACACACGCACACACACCTGTTTGCCCAAGCTCCTCTCTCACTGGTGAGCAGCCTGCGCAGGGATTTCCAGTGCTTCCACACCACCACCTGCTGGCTGTTATTTAGCTTCTGTGCACTCACATAGCGACTGTTCTCAATGCGTACATGCTTCAGGTACGGGTCCACAATCAACTCCTGAACACACACATACACAGACACTCACAACGTTACCATTGAAAATGGGATGCTACACCAATCTGTGTGTTCTTCATTAAATAAAAAGCACAGCAACATCAGTTTGTGTCATTTTACTGCTGACTAACAGGAGCTGACTGAACAGAGACCTGAAACTTGGCTTTGAAATCTGCTTTGTCCTTGTTCTTCTTTTCGGCAGTGCTCATTAGGTCATCAAAACACGAGTTCCAAAAGTTGGACAGTAAGTCGTGGCTTTTCCCAAAAGTGTCCAGCTCATACTGCTGCATGGTGGGTCTCACCTAGAAATGGAAAGAATGAAAAAAAAAAACACCCCACAGAGATTAGCTCACAGTTCATTTAAATCCTCCTTCAGACATACAACATCTGGAAATATGGACATACTGTATGTACATGGTATACGTACACAAAGAGTTGAACAGAACCTGCACACACACACACACACGTGTGCACACACAGGCATGAAATGCTAATATAGTGTGTGATTTGTATATACAAACAGAGTAGATTAATGACTATGTTGTCATATCTTCCTCCATAAAACCTCTCCAGAGTCCGTGAGCTAGACATCTGTTTAAGCTAAAGTCAAGATTTATTTTTCAGCTGGGAGATGCTGCAAATAAATCACACCTTCTTTTCTGCTTTGCTTTGGCAATGCAGACTGCTTTCATCTTGAGCTGATCTAAATATGGACTCCGATCCTGCACTATTCATGCGCATACAGCAGTGTGGGAAATAAGACCGGACCGGCAGACATTTACCGGTAGCATCGGACCGGATGGCCCATTAAAAAATTGTAAAGATATGGGTCTAATCTACTTCTAATTTTCTTCCAAATGGTACACCGGGCGAATACATTATGACGTAACATGGCCTGTGAAACAGGGGCCTCCTTGGGCGTGACTTTAAAAATTCATAACTCGGCCGCTGACGGTCTTAGCCCTGCCAAAATTTGCAGGCACCTCTCTCTCTCCGAGACCTTTTGAACCAGCACAGGCACGGCCTGCTACGACCCTGCTTTGGCCCATTGTTTGCCCCTGAAACCCCCAAGTGAGTGCTACTCGCCAAAAACTTTAATATGAGCCCTTGCTCGAGTCAGCCTTTAAAAATTCATAACTCGGCCACTGAAGGTCCTTACCCCACCAAAATTTACAGCCACATCCCTCTCCCCGAGACCTTTCGAATGAGCCCAGGCTTGGCCCAATTCAATGTCAGGAGTGAGCGTGGACTGCATGGACGTCGTTAGGTCCATTTTAGGGGGGCTTAAGCCCCCCTAAAATGTTCCCAAGCCCCCCTATAATTTTCAGTGTTTTATATATATATAGTGCAGACTTGCACATAACACAAACCAGCAAGAAAACGAGTCAAACAATAATATGTCTACAAGTTCTAGCTACGACACGAATAAAATTATCGTTATGTTTCCCAGGATAGCCAGGTCGGTGGGCATGCGCGGTTCAGGCGGGAGCTGTATGTTATTAGGCCTACTTGCTGTAACGTTACGTTCCTGAGGCCGGCAGAGTTGTTAAGAGAAGAAGAGGACTTAATTCGCAGTGAATGATACAGTGAACAAGAGATTGAAAGTTGATGTCAGTCATTGTTAATTGCTTAATGTTACCTACGTTTATCTAAGGGGAAGAAAATGTGATGTTGTAGGCTACTTGTCCCTTTTAACATTATGGCAGCTAAATTGAACTTTATGGAAAATGTTAGCCAATATTAGCGTGAACAGTTAAGCTTGACAGCTTTCTATATTCTGTCCCATCTATGTATTGGTATGTTCTTCAACTATTGCGAGTGAAAACTAAATGCCATTCGTAGCAATAGTTATGGCGAGAGAAGATTTAATGTGTCTTTTCAATTCACTGGCTAGATGGATATACGACGATTTTTTAAGAGAGTGAGTGAGGAACAGGAGAGTGACCAGGGAGCTGATGCTGAAGAGGTCTGCATGATCAAGGTCAGTAAATGTCAACAGAGAAAACAGGGCCGAGTTCAACCAATGCACCGTTTGGAGATGGTTTAGCTCCGGTTTGATCTAGACCACTAACTGAACGAGGTAGCCTATTTGGCCGCAACGTAGTAGCCCACAACGCTTTCCTCGAGTTAAAGATGACAACGCGTTGCATAAGAATGGAAACTGTAGAAAAACATTTCAAAACATTGTGACCACATTGGCCTTTGCAATAGGCTTCTGAGTTTGTTTTCTTTCGTTTGGTGGGTGTGTCAGAAGTCACCATATCAGCACTGATGTGCAGGCTATCAAAAACCCACCGAATTAAAAAGAAAAAAAGACAACATGCACAGTAGGCTATCCACCTCCAGTTGAATGATATAAGAGTGAAAATAAAGTGATCCCCATATTTATATGCCTTAATCAAGCTTGGATAAAAACAAATGGCAAGCGATGGCCCACTCAGCTGCTCCTGTCTGATCAACGCCTTTAGTGCACGTCTGTTTCTGTTGAATTAACCATCTTGCATGGCATAAACTAGCCCCTTATTTCATATTCAGTTCTCAACAGTGATAAGAATGGATAGTTGACTTTCTGTATTATAAGTTCTTCTACTTAGTTATATACTGTAATTTTGTCTTTAATTGTTGATTTAAAGACATTTCCTCCTCTGTTCTCTAACATATCACTGTTACTTACACTACCGTTCAAAAGTTTGGGGTCACCCAGACAATTTTGTGTTTTCCATGAAAAGTCACACTTTTATTTCCCACCATAAGTTGTAAAATGAATAGAAAATATAGTCAAGACATTTTTCTGGCCATTTTGAGCATTTAATCGACCCCACAAATGTGATGCTCCAGAAACTCAGGCCCTGTCCACACGTCAACGGATTCAGGTGAATCTGATAAAATTGTTTATCGTTTCGGCCTGGCGTCCACACGGCACCGGCGTTTTGGGTGCCCCAAAACGAAATCTTTTGAGAACGGGTTCCAGAGTGGAAAGATCTGGCAACGGCGCCGTTGCGAAGTCGTCTATACGAGTAGAACGGATTTGTTTACGATGACGTCACAACCACATGACTGTCAGTGCTTCACGCCAGGTAGAAGTGTAACGAACTCGATGCGAGTTGTCAACAAATCCTATAAACGCGCTTACAAAATATTTTCACTGTGAATATTTATTGTGTAATGGTGCAAAGTGAGACAGAGAGAGAGTGAGAGACTCTGCCCTTAGGGCAGAGTCAATCCCGCCAGCAAAAATAGGGAAAAAAAGGAGCGATCTCACCTCTTCAGATGTTGGTTTAAGTCCTACAATACATTCCTCAAAAAGGGCGTAGAAGAACAAATTAATCCATCAATGTGTAGCATTCAATTTATTCTGGACCATTAAAGACGCTGCCTTCCATGTAGAATCATACGTCATCCTCGCCGCCATATTGGATGGGGTAGAGCGGAGAATAAAGATGCCTCATTCATGTGCTGCATTTAACTGTACCAACAGGTTTACCGTCCAAACGAGATCACATGGGATTACCTTTCACAGGTGAGACTGGAAAAATACTTTTCATTGTATTTGGTCATTATAACGTAACTTTACGAACAGATTTTCCTGACTCTGTGGCTAATATGAAGTCTCGTGCATAATAGTTTATGCGCATGCGTCCTTACTTCTTCTATTGTCCTGGTGTCTCCGATGGGACCGTCTTACAGCGCCCCTAGAGGTGTGGCATGTGTATTGCATCGTTTTCAGCAAGCGTTGCGTTGCCATATGTACCTGATATTTTACTGATCCGTTGCCCATGTGGACGCAATATTTTAAAAAAAATCTCGTTGCCATTGTCGTGTGGATGTAGCCTCAATCTGCTCAAAGGAAGGTCAGTTTTATAGCTTCTCTAAAGAGCTAACCTGTTTTCAGCTGTGCTAACATGATTGTACAAGGGTTTTCTAATCATCCATTAGCCTTCTGAGGCAATGAGCAAACACATTGTACCATTAGAACACTGGAGTGAGAGTTGCTGGAAATGGGCCTCTATACACCTATGGAGATATTGCACCAAAAACCAGACATTTGCAGCTAGAATAGTCATTTACCACATTAGCAATGTGTAGAGTGTATTTCTGATTAGTTTAAAGTGATCTTCATTGAAAGGAACAGTGCTTTTCTTTCAAAAATAAGGACATTTCAAAGTGACCCCAAACTTTTGAACGGTAGTGTACATTAAAACTCTGTTATGTAAGACTCAGTCAGACATACACATTGAGTTTATAAGAATGTAGCTGCGTACTGTGAAATAGTCTCAAGGATGTTCATCTTTCCTGTGATGTTGTACAACTTGACAACTTATGACAACTTATATTTTGGGCTAAACTAAGTAAGACCAAGTAAGACCTTAGTTTTTTTCTTTGTGTTTTAGCCCATCTCGTAAAGTAGCTCTAGCTAGCACTTAAATAATGAAAGCTGTTTTTGAGATCGGACAGAAATGGTGAGCAAATTTTCTTTCTAAACTTCACTATCAGTTTAAGCTTATTTATTTGTTTGATATCTGCTCTGAAAACTAAGTGTCCCCCAAAGGGTTGAGGTATACTGTATTCTCATTTGGCAGAATAAATGTCTGAGGAACATTCATATTTGTCTGTATTGTCAGATTTCACTAGGATTTTGAACTAAGCTAGTTGTAACTAAACTAACTAAATAAAGCACCACACCATTATGTTGTCTCCCGTTCAGTGCATCAGACTGAAATAAATAGCTTTATTTGGAATGTAACCTAATTAATTTTTACCAAATGCATTGATGGAGATATTTGCAAACATCTTTCTTCATAAACATAGCCCCAGCCTCTAATGAAATGATTTAGACTTATTTTGTTAATATAAAGAAGATATCCTGAAGACTTAGGAGAGAAATAGCAGGGTAGAAAAAGAAAGTGATCCAGATAACAGATTCTGATAAATGTTCTTCAAATAATGAATAATTGACGAAGCCTATGTAGGAGCAATAAAAAAAATTTCGGCACGCGCGCGCATTACTGAACACACTCCTGGGGCTAAGCCCCTCCTATCTCTCAATCCATGGTGGATCGCAGAAAGTTTTAGCACGAGCCCTAGCTCCAGCCGCTCGCGTGTACAGGGATTTAAAAATTCATAACATGGCCACCAAAGGTCCTCACCCTGCCAAAATTTACAGGCATCTCCCTCTCCCTGAGTGGCACATTAAGGCCAAGTTTACATTAGACCGTATCTGTCTCGTTTTCTTCGCGGATGCACTGTCCGTTTACATTAAAACGCCTGGAAACGCCGGGAAACGGGAATCCGCCAGGGTCCACGTATTCAATCCAGATCGTGTCTGATCCGGTGCTGTGTAAACATTGAGAATACGCGGATACGCTGTGCTGAGATCTAGCTGGCGTCGTCATTGGACAACGTCTCTGTGACATCCACCTTCCTGATTCGCTGGCGTTGGTCATGTGACGCGACTGCTGAAAAACGGCGCGGACTTCCGCCTTGTATCACCTTTCATTAAAGAGTATAAAAGTATGAAAATACTGCAAATACTGATGCAAATACTGCCCATTGTGTAGTTATGATGGTCTTTAGGCTTGCCATCCTTCCACTTGCAAGTGGTAAGTGACTTGCGCACAGCGGCTCAGTCCCGAATCACTGCTCGTGCACTCTGTGAGCTGAGCAGGGCCGGAGTGCGCACCCTCCAGAGGGCACTCGCTGTTCAGGGCGGAGTGATTTGGAGCGCAGCCGCTGAGGAGGAAGCGATGAGCCGCACTGACACATTTCAACTTACGTGCCGAATTAGTCATGTGATTAGCGTATCCGTGTATTGGCGTTGCTGTGTGCACGCGAATCGTGTATTGGCGTTGCTGTGTGCACGCTAATCGTTTTTAAAAACGTTAATCTGATGATCCGCTGATACGGTCTAATGTAAACCCCACCTAAATAGGACAATAATAATAAACTCAGTATTCACTGTTATTTTTATTGCACGATGCAGCTGAATTAGTGTTTTAGGGTTGACAGTATCTAATTGATCCAGTCAGCAACTAATGTCTAGTATAATTTGGCGTTTTGAAGATCATAAAAATGTGCCTGGAAATAACTGAGAAGCCATCTCCAGGCATCTAAAGCCCTTCAGCTTCCGGGGCCGTACGGCAGGCCTTGTACCCACAGCTGCATTGTTCCGGGCCTTTGGCCCGTCATTCGGACAGGCTGAAACTTGGATGGACAGACAACATTTCAGACTTGTCTGTCCTCTGACAGTCGGCTTAAAATTCCTTATTTCCCACACGGGTACATGATCAGTATCCTCCTCTTAAAACAAACCCATGTCCACTGTGTGAATTATTTGCCCAGTTAAATCAGGCAGAGGTCTTCATTCATTTGAAAATGAGTAAAGACTAATGTGTTACATGTGAACTGAAGACAACTTAGGATTGATGTTAACTGTAAAAATAAACAAAAATAATAATCTTAAAAAAAAGATGTTTATTAAAATTATTTTATTTTACGTTTATTAAAACAAAAGAACCTGACTAAATACGGTATACACAGCATTAGTGTACAGCTATTTGATCCCTAATATATTTCTTTGCATTTTGCTTTGAAAAACGTAGAGCACTCATGCAATCCTAATAATATATACCAAATTATACCAAAGTGTTTTTGAACATTTGAATCTGAAAAATCACAGTTGTTGATTACTCTTTTTAACTGTAGTTCAAATCACACGTTTTAAGACGTTGTCATTTCTATAGTAATAGAGGCATGTGGTGGATAATGTACATAATCTAAGGCTAATAATAAATTAATTACAACACGTCATCTTATTTAATTAACAAAGAAAATCATACTAGTTTATCTGGTGAAGATTTCTGTAAGGAGACATTTCTGCCACAGGAAAGCTAATTTCAGTCTCTATTTGTGTATGTACTCACATGGTTGCAGTAGAAGTGCTGCCACTCAGCTGTGTTACAGTAGGACTGCAGATCCTGGGCGAAGGTGGTGCTGCCGTTGGTCGGGGGCAGGCTGGGTAGAAGCTGTTGCAGCTTGGTTGGGTCAGCATGCTGGTCCAGGAGAGTGCGCACCACTGGCGCTGTCAGAGACATGCCTTCTGCAGGCCACACATTGGCTCCCAGACGACCCAACAGGAAACACACCTCCTCCCATGAGAGACACAACACAGTCTGCAGCAGACTGCGTAGCTTCACGCATGCCATCTCACACACCTGTGCACACGTACCGTGTAGATGTAGAATAAACATAATTGTAAACATATACAGTCACATAAAGCATTGCCAGGGCTTGACATTAACGGTAGTCCGACTGTCCAGGACAACCAAATGTTTGGTCCGGACAAATTAAATCTGCATCTGCCTGTCCGATGAGACAAGTTGAATATTTGTTGAAAATCACCATTTTTATAGTAATCATTCAAGAGCTACATCAATAAAAGTTCCAACAAAATCAGTTCAATCACCTCAGTGATCCGGCCGTGTTACTGTTTACGAAATTCCGGGGAAGCCAAGTACTGCAGATGCATGTGTAAAAATAACCACATCGTAATGTCTAATTATAGATTATTAGACTTTGAATTCACAAAATCAGAGTAATGGTGATCAAATACCTCAATAAAATTAATATCTGTGGTGAATCTTCATTTCTTTTGATCATTTATTGTATTTTTCTTTTGTATAGTTCATCTTAACAATCACAAATGCCATAAAATATTTTGCGGGAATTTTATCACACCGCTGAACTCACTGTTTTCATTCACAATGTGATTCTGTCACCCTTATCATGTCCAACTTGTTTTCTTTCGGTTTCATTTTGTCAAAATAAAAATGAAAAAGACGACAATCACAACTCTTAAAATTGCAGGTAATGGGTTAAAACAACACATGCCACCATAAAGGGGTGTTTTTGTTTATTGGTACAATTAAAGTTTGAGTTTTACTGAAAATTATAAATCATTAAAGCATAATGATTATCATAACTACACCTGCTTTCTGATAAACTTTGTTAACCACTTTCCTTTCAATGAAATAGTAAATACATAGTAATAAAAAGGTTATGGTCAGGACAAGTGAAAAATCTTGCTGCTTGTCCGACTGGACAAGTGGATTAAAAAGTTAATTTCAAACCCTTATTGCTTGCACTTAAGATACACCATAACCTTCATACCTGTATGTATCCCCCCCAAAAAAAAAAAAAAAAAAAATTATAGCCATAAATTTGGAAGCACACAATAGTAAAGCATGTTGTAGAAATACCCATTTCTATTCACTGGAACTAAGAGGCTCAACCTGCTCCAGCATGACAGTGCCCCTGTGCACAAAGCAAGCGCCATGAAGATATGGTTTGCCAAGGTTGGTGCAGACAAACTCAAGTGGCCAGGACAGAGCCCTAACTTCAACCTTACTGAACACCTTCAGGATGAAATGAAATGCCAGACATCCTCACCTGACCTCACTAATGCTCTTGTGGCTGAATGAGCACAAATCCCAACAGCCACGATCCAAAATCTAGTGGAAAGCCTTCTTAGAAGAGTGGAGGTTATTCTTACAGGAAAGGAGGACTATATCTGGAAAGGAGTGTTCAACAAGCACTCAAGGGTGACAGTAAGATGTCCACAAAAGTCCCTTCCCATGCCAGGACCTGATCTTCCCAGGCAGTCTCCTGTCCCAGTACTAACCAGGCCCTTGAAGTACATTGGGCAGGCCCAATCTCTGCTTCAATAGCCCTTGGCCTCTCTCCTATTACATAACTGGGGTTACAGTGGGGGGGGCCAGCCCTTTGGTAACTATAAGAGTTTGACTCCCTACTTGCATCTGTATTGTGGCATACCTTGCCAGATGGCAGTAGGTACCATTTTGATAATGGTCTTTGGTATGACCCGACCATGAGTAGAACTCGCGACCTCCTGGTCGAGAGGCGGGTTATCCAAAAACTTTTGGTCATATAGTATGTGTTTACTGAGAACCAGAGATGGTTCATCATAAGCATCTTCCAATACATTTTCAGGTCTTTCTGGACGCCTCTTGTGCTGCTCTAGCATGTGACCTACAGTATAAAGAACATGCATGCAAATGAACTCAGGAACATTTCCTATTGAACAACCTATAGTAATATGTTTTCTGTTTGGCTGTGGGATTGAAACTGTGTCTATCACATTGAGTACATATGGAAACAACAATCCTATAAAAGTTCATGGTTCATTTCATTAAGCGCATTCCAGGCATTTTGGGAGCTGCGTGTCATTTCAAACTAGTTGCAGTAATGAGTGCAGAGCTAGAACCAGAGGCGAGGAAGAGAAGGGTATCCAAGGACATCTTTTCATTTTAAATTTATTAAATGAACTTTATAATGATGTGACTTGTCATTTAATACATTCCCAAAATGGTTTCATCAGCCACTGAATGTAAATTAATATTCGTTGAAAACCCTCTTTTCAATCACACCATTAGCTTTTTACCAACGTTAAATAGCACTTGCCCAATCAGTAATTAGTATTAGCCTTGAAAAATAGCAATGAGTGACTCATTACAATGATTTCCATCAAGCATTTTTTCCCTGTTAGAGTTCCCTAAATGCATATGCAATTAGGCAACAACAGTGCTCTGACAACACAATATCCCCTGCTGGCAACTACGCCATAACTCTGGTAAAATGTGACTGAAATGAATGAAATTGCAATATTATATGTTTTACCAACATATAACAAAGAATCCTGTCAAGTTTCGTGAAATTCCTCCAAAAATTGTGAGAGGAGTTGATTTCAGAAGGTGAGTACCCTTCCTGGGATGGACGGACGGACATCGCCACGACATAATCCCCCTTCGGGCCTTTCAGCCAGTGCGGGATAAAAATTGTGAGGGAAGTTGATTTCAGAAAGCAAGCACACCTTGATGAAATTGCCAAAGTACAAGTTTGTTAATAATCAAGGGCATAACTCTGGTAAAATTTGCCCAAATTAAACAAAATTTCAATATGCGTATAACTGTCATATAACAAAGCCTTTTGCCAAGTTTGGTGAAATTCCTCCAGAGATTGTGAGAGGAGTTGATTTCAGAAGAACGTACACCCTCATGAAATTGTCAAAGTACAAGTTATTTAATCAAGGGTCAAAACTCTGGTAAAGTTTTCACAAAGGGCTGTAACTCTGGTTAAATGTGACCGAATTTAACAAAATTACAATAGAATTGTAGAAAAACAAAGAATCCTGCCAAGTTGCGTGAAATTCCTCTAAAAATTGTAAGAGGAGTTGATTTCAGAAGGTGAGTACTCTTCCCGGGACGGACGGACATCGCCACGCCATAATTCCCCTTCAGGCCTTTCGGCCAGCGAGGGATAAAAAGTGACCACCTAGTTGGCTTTTAGGTGTTACAAACTCATCTCATCTCATTATCTCTAGCCGCTTTATCCTGTTCTACAGGGTCGCAGGCAAGCTGGAGCCTATCCCAGCTGACTACGGGCAAAAGGCGGGGTACACCCTGGACAAGTCGCCAGGTCATCACAGGGCTGACACATAGACACAGACAACCATTCACACTCACACCTACGGTCAATTTAGAGTCACCAGTTAACCTAACCTGCATGTCTTTGGACTGTGGGGGAAACCGGAGCACCCGGAGGAAACCCACGTGGACAACATGCAAACTCCACACAGAAAGGCCCTCGCCGGCACCGGGGCTCGAACCCAGGACCTTCTTGCTGTGAGGCGACAGCGCTAACCACTACACCACCGTGCCGCCCATGCTACAAACTGATTAAGCCTATTTAGGCCATTAAAGAGATGAAAAATATGACTATAATAAAAAAATGACCACATTAGTATTAAAGAAAGAGAACAGATTCAATTAACTAATTCCTCAGGACAGATTTGTGAAACAGTTGGTCAGTGAAATGGTGAGAAATAATGGGAATATCATATAAAACCAAACCAATATGGCCATCCACTACTGGAATAAGAGAAAGTGTTTATATTAATGGAAAGCAAATGGAAGACTGCTTAGTTAAAATGCAATACCAGGAAAGAGCTGATGTTAAATGTCAAATCTTGACATAAGGTCATTCTGTACTTATGACTAAATTGGGAAGATATTTAGCTCTCAGAAATTATTTAAAGACGACCATGAGAGTGAAGGCCTGGTAAAAACGGTAGATATTAAAGACATTATAAATTGCATGCACGCATGTGTGTAAGTGTGTGTCCGCATGTTATTTCTATCTCCAGCTGCAGAAAGAAGGCAGACAGCTCTAGAATAAAACAGAGCATCACAATGCTGGCATTAACGTTTGTTTGACATGTACTGCTTTTAGTTCCGTTAATAGCTCTCCACTCCTCCAGCAAAAACAATCTTCTTTCCAAAGGTCAAATGCAAGTAGCTACTTCAGGCTGCTTGAGAAAGTTCACAGTGATTCAGGGCTCGAGTGCGGGAGTGTGTGTTATTGTGTACCTGTGAGTTCTGCTGCTGTATGTATCCAGTAATGATCCACAGGCCAATCTGAGCCATCCGTTTGAGCTCTGTAGCACTGGCTGTTGCAGAAGTAGTGTGCCAAGCTTGCAGCCTGTCGAGCAGATTCACCACTCCTTCAAAGATCTGAAAACACACACACACACACACGCATGCACGCACCACAATGAGCACATCTGCAGAACTCAGGAGAAACACTACTCATTAACAGTTAATGGTCAAGGAAATCTGCACTACAGTGTGCAATAACAGGAAGTTACAGCATTTCTCTTTACAGAGTGACTACACCATGACATTCATAACACACCTTCTGCAAAGCAGTGTGTGTGTGTGCGTGCATGTGTGTATAAGTGTATGATAACAGTGTGCAGTAATAAATATACTGTTTTATTCTATCCACATTCACTGGATATGAGCAATCGCGCACTCTGATTGGCTACTCTACTACTGGGATATCAGCACATGAACCAGCCAAGGATGAAATAAAAACTCATCTCATCTCATTATCTCTAGCCGCTTTATCCTGTTCTACAGGGTCGCAGGCAAGCTGGAGCCTATCCCAGCTGACTACGGGTGAAAGGCGGGGTACACCCTGGACAAGTCGCCAGGTCATCACAGGGCTGACACATAGACACAGACAACCATTCACACTCACATTCACACCTACGGTCAATTTAGAGTCACCAGTTAACCTAACCTGCATGTCTTTGGACTGTGGGGGAAACCGGAGCACCCGGAGGAAACCCATGCGGACACGGGGAGAACATGCAAACTCTGCACAGAAAGGCCCTCACCGGCCACGGGGCTCGAACCTGGACCTTCTTGCTGTGAGGCGACAGCGCTAACCACTACACCACCGTGCCGGCCGAAATAAAAACTCTACTCAAAAATAAAAACCCCAAAATACAAATAAAGCAACAAAATATGGAATAAAAGTATTTGATGGTAAGAACATATATATTTTTTTAATTATCATTTTTCACAAATTGCTCCTGTCATTTCGCTGGTTTGTTTACATTCAAAGCGGAAATGATTTTGTCGGACGTTTTGTATAAAGTTTTTATTTATCGAATTTGCAAAAAATAAAAATGCTCTGTTTCTCAAAATCCAGCGAATGTGGATCGAATAGAACAGTTACTCCACTCAATCTCGTCATATATGGCTTATAGCCAAGTCGGTGCTACTCGCCTCATCGGCTATCAGCTCATATACGACTCGATTTCACAGAATAACTGTGAAATATTTCTGATCAGGTCATTTTATATGAAGTTTCAAAACTGGCAAAAAAAAAAAAACCACAGCTTACATTCTGACAGAGACAAATTATACACTTCTATCATTTATATGAACATTCCTTATAATGTCTAAATATAACAGACAGAAAATCGTGGAATCCTGTACCTTTTCACTCCACAGTGTTTGATTGTCAGTGCCCTCTGCGAACAGGAAATCCTGGAGCAGTCTGAGAAGGCGAAGCAAGGAGGGAATATGAGGCAAAGCCATGCCCTGAGAGTCCCGTAGGTCCGAAAGAGACGACTCCAGCATCATCTCCAAAAGACTGAAACACAAACACAGAATCGATATACAGAACATAATAAAATATAAATGAATCAATATTAATTAAAGCAAAAAAAACCATAGTGTTTGCAGTGTCTGGTTTTAATACCACAGCACTTGTGAATGCTTGATTCCGATTGGTCAGAAGGTGTTGATTCATTTTCTAGAACAGCAGCACAGACAGTAAGCTCCAGCTCTAAGGTTTACATGAATGCCCTTGTTCTAATATGGTATCATTCCTCTAATAACATCTTACATACAGACGTCTATGGCAAATGCACCACGTAAACAGATTGAAAAAGGTTTACGTTTTCTGGATAGAAGAATTTGTGCTTTGTGGTTTCTCAGCAACATGATGAGCTGAATTTTTGTCTTATTAAAGGGGAACTGAAAGCAAATTTTTTATTACCAAAATTCTATTCCTCTCATTTTATTAAATCTAGGAATGCATTTCTGACAGCTATTTTGTCACTGCTATAGCAAGTTCTGAGTGTTTGAAATATGCTCTGTAATATATCAGTCCATATGTCAAAGCAACGGCCGCAAACGAGATTCGCTGAGACCTGTGCGAGACATCGTAGGACGGAAGTAAAACGTACAGCGGAAATCAAAGTCACCAACATCTGCCAACGTTGTCAAAAGACAAGCGCGCCCTCTTTCGAATGCTGACGTAATCAAGCCGGAAGTTTTGTTTGTTTTGATAGCGATCAGGAAAGTTTGAAAAAAGTAGGCAGTAATCGTCATTTAAACTCGTTTTTGTGCAATATTTCATTTGGAAAACAGTTTTCAAAATGGCGGCACTGACACCTGGCTGACACTTCACGTTTTGAAGTCTCGCACAAGTCTTCTGAAGATCGCGCGGATAAGCGACGCCTGCCGTGGACCAAACGAACTAAATTCAACGTGGCTAAAAAACGAATAGGCCGATAAGTATCATATTTAATTGCAGTTAGTTTCCAATACGAGTCACGATATAAGGTTACTAAAACCGAAAACGTAATTGAATCACACGTTAATAAAGAAATAAAGCAAGTTTAAAAATGACTCAGTTCTCCTTTAAATTCACAAGAAAAAAATGATTTATAGCTGCTATGATGTAAGCGATTACAGGAACTAGTGTAAAATTAGAAACATAACGATAATGGAGGGTGGCACGGTGGTGTAGTAGTTAGCGCTGTCGCCTCACAGCAAGAAGGTCCAGGTTCGAGCCCCGTGGCCGGCGAGGGCCTTTCTGTGTGGAGTTTGCATGTTCTCCCCGTGTCTGCGTGGGTTTCCTCCGGGTGCTCCGGTTTCCCCCACAGTCCAAAGACATGCAGGTTAGGTTAACTGGTGACTCTAAATTGACCGTAGGTGTGAATGTGAGTGTGAATGGTTGTCTGTGTCTATGTGTCAGCCCTGTGATGACCTGGCGACTTGTCCAGGGTGTACCCCGCCTTTCGCCCGTAGTCAGCTGGGATAGGCTCCAGCTTGCCTGCGACCCTGTAGAACAGGATAAAGCGGCTACAGATAATGAGATGAGATGAGACGATAATGGAATTACCAGATTGATAAACCCTATAAGCAAGCACATTACTGCACACATTACAAGTGAAAATGAAACAAGCTGAAATAAACTATTGGGTCAAACAGCCAAGATGCTCAATCAAGCATCAAGGATAGTTGGTCAAATAGTTTAGGAGACATGTTTTAAATCAGAAGGGACCAGTCAAGGCCTTCTAGGCTCAAACATATCAGCATTTCAAATGTTATATTTAATTTCTTTCATTCTTTCATAATTTCATTATAATTATTCTCTTCTCATTCAGAAATAAAAGGGTTACTGTCCTGAAAACATTAAAATAGAGTTATCCAATGAGATTTTTTGTTGTTGATGTTTGTTTGTTTGTTTGTTGTCTCTAGGCTGAGAAGGGTTTAGAACTGGCTCACTCATTGATTAGGACTTCATTGCCGGGACAGAAGGCCATGGCAGTATATGTTTATGTAGGAAGTGACAAATGAATTAACCAATCAGATTTTGATTTATAGTGGGAGGGACTAAAAATTGATTGCCTTCAGCCTTCTCAAAGGCCAACGCGAGCTTAACTGCGAGTCGGCGCAGCAGTGAAGTCACCTTCCATCCAGTGTAGCATTCATCGTAGTGTTAGCGAACGCTAATAAAGTGGTCAAGCCAGTGCTATCGAGAGCAAGTAGCACAGGCTAACGACAGAGAAACTAAGATTTCTGTCTCCAGACTCTTCTTCCACGCACACTCGCTACAGTATTTTTCACTCATACTTAAGTATTCATTTCCCGATGTAATTTACTGAGTTACTTTTAAAATCAACATCGACAACTACACACAATGGAACGACCTGGCAGCCTGCCGCTAATCCCTTGCAAAATCCTTTGCCCTGTTGCTTTTTTTTGTGTGCCTGGTTAAGTTTTGGCTGAGCTGAAGTCCCAGTTCTAATAGTAACAGTTCACCACTGTTTTAAACCAAATGATTGTCTGTACTGTATGTACTGTACACACACACACACACACACACACACACACACACACACACACACACACACGCACATGTTGTTGACAGCTTTCATTTAGCTGACTAAAAATAGGACATGGAATTTAAATCATGCAGGTCAATATTATTTATATTAAACAAAACAGTAAAATTTGTCATAAAAGCTCTAACAAGATGAAACATGGAGATTCATTATGTTTGATCTTAAGGCCTTCCTGTTTTTTCCAGCCTTCCAGCTGCAACAGATGATATGTATGACTAGAAGCAGATGTTTCTTATCAGAGATTTAAGATACCCCGTGATTGGTATTGCAAATCTTTTCTGAGGATTTCAGGCATCGAACACAAGGCACACCCCAGTGGTATGCTAGTAGTCTGACAGAGGAGAAATGAATGTGTTTCTCACTTGCGCTTGATATCATCCGGGGGGCGCACAAGCTGCCAGGAAGAGCCCAATTTGGTGAGGGCAGAGAAAACCTGTCCTCTCTCCCTCCACACTGCATCCTCCATGCCTTCTGTGCCAGTCCACAGCACTCGGAACACAATGTTAGTCAGCAAGTTGCACAACTCTTCCTCTGGTGCCTGCTAAAGAGAGAGAGAGAGAGAGAGAGAGAGAGTAAGAAAAAGAACAGAATGGTTGAATGTTTAAGGGCAAGTCAAAGCTCCACTATGTTTACCCAGACCTGTTTCTTTTGTCTGGAAACTGATCCAACAACAAAAATGTTCATTAACGTAACATAATAATGTATATTGAGTGAGTTTGCTAATTAAATGCACAAATACAGACTGTAAAATAACATATATGGCGTGGCTCCATGCCGTTCCATTCTACAGAAATGAAGCCAAAATTCCTCCACCATGTTGTCAAATTTGGACTTTCTGCTGTTATTTGGAGCCCACGTCTGCGCAGTAAAGACATGAGTCAAAGTCAAGTAAGCCCGCCCCCTTCTCCCAGTACCAAGCTCCATCACATCGCCAATACTATCAATCACTTCATTCCCACATCTTCTTATGAAATAGCAGATTATACAACATTTAGTTCCTGTCCACTAATTTGACTGATCGAGTGGTGTTCTAAGAGTGCTAATATTTCACAGTGACAACACTGGGACGTTTCACTGTGTGTATCACTCCATTTGTCATGTAAAACTCCACTTCCTACTTCGAAAAGGTAACTACAGTAGTGTTAGCGACATCATCAGCAGACATGACAAATGATTTTCAGGAATATAACTTTTAACTTGGGCGGCACGGTGGTGTAGTGGTTAGCGCTGTCGCCTCACAGCAAGAAGGTCCGGGTTCGAGCCCCGTGGCCGGCGAGGGCCTTTCTGTGTGGAGTTTGCATGTTCTCCCCGTGTCCGCGTGGGTTTCCTCCGGGTGCTCCGGTTTCCCCCACAGTCCAAAGACATGCAGGTTAGGTTAACTGGTGACTCTAAATTGACCGTAGGTGTGAGTGTGAATGGTTGTCTGTGTCTATGTGTCAGCCCTGTGATGACCTGGCGACTTGTCCAGGGTGTACCCCGCCTTTCGCCCGTAGTCAGCTGGGATAGACTCCAGCTTGCCTGCGACCCTGTAGAACAGGATAAAGCGGCTAGAGATAATGAGATGAGATAACTTTTAACTTAAAGCTGTACTGCCGTTCAGATTTTTCAAGTGAAGGTCATAAGAAGAATTTTCCCCGACACCCAATTATTTTTGTTTAGTGGACCGAAAGCTACTGAATTCGAATCACAGACTTCCAATTTTATTAGTTTTTTTTAATTCAACAATTAATGAATTTAGAGCCACGTGGTCCTAAATTCTCCGCTATTTTTTCCTGATTCACCATGACCCAATTCAAGATACTATATGTCGTGCATCACGCGGTGGGCTTTCCCCGTTCGTGCAAGGCATTGTGGGATACAAATTTGAAACAGGAGAGAAAAATGGAGGATGTGAATGAAACATGAAAAACTGACTACAGTAACAGAAAGTGAGAAGAAAAGATGTTATGTTGCGAAGGAAAGGAAACGCAGGACCAAACTAATAAATATCGGCGGTCAGCAAGGACCTCGGTGTGATCAGCTGTATGTTTAGCGACGGAATGATGGAACTGTCAGTGCACGGTCAAAGGTAAACCTGTAGATGGCAGCAATGCAACACTGTGGATGCCAGCTGCCATAAAACCCAAAAGAAGAAGGTAAACCTGCGCATGCGCACACAGACTTCCTCTGTCTACTTGACTGCGCGAAGCAAGCGATTTCATGCACGTCATTTGCTCAGGAATCCCCTCAAATTAAATAACTTCCCAGCCACAGAATGACCTGGTTTTTTTTTAAAAAGATATTACAGAAATAAACATGCATCACAATGACCAAATTTCAGAGGGAACTAAATTTCACTGATTTTATGAACTCGAAAGGCCGTAATAGCTTTAAACTATGAAAGCTTGTCGGATGAAGAGGAAAAGAAAGACAAGATGCTAATTTTATCGGAAGCACCTTAAATGGGAATATACAAATCAATGTGAGCTAGCCGACGTGCTTTAAAGCGAGTGTGGCGTCTTTGGAACATGTTTCTGTTTGTGGAGCAAAAATAAACGCAACACGGCCATATTGTGTCCAAAATGTCACTTACTTGATATTAATTTCTTGTTTATAGATCTGTTGTATAAAGTTTGTGCTGAATATCAGCACAGATGTCATTAGCGACGGCCATGCTAATTTTCAAGCACAACAGGACTCCCTGTCATTATCTCATCTCATTATCTCTAGCCGCTTTATCCTGTTCTACAGGGTCGCAGGCAAGCTGGAGCCTATCCCAGCTGACTACGGGCGAAAGGCGGGGTACACCCTGGACAAGTCGCCAGGTCATCACAGGGCTGACACATAGACACAGACAACCATTCACACTCACATTCACACCTACGGTCAATTTAGAGTCACCAGTTAACCTAACCTGCATGTCTTTGGACTGTGGGGGAAACCGGAGCACCCGGAGGAAACCCACGCGGACACGGGGAGAACATGCAAACTCCGCACAGAAAGGCCCTCGCCGGCCACGGGGCTCGAACCTGGACCTTCTTGCTGTGAGGCGACAGCGCTAACCACTACACCACCATGCCGCCCGCACTCCCTGTCATGTCATATTGATTAAATATCATTGTAAAAACTGATTTCTGGGGGAAAATTAAAAATGTGCAGATATCTGCAGAGGAAAAACTGTTCAAATTGGACATTGTAGTTGGAAAGGCAGATTAGATGAGAAGAGTGCCATGGAAAATAGGCTGTTTGGTCATTGAAAGACATGAGGATGAGTGGTGCTATACATTATACTGCAGCCAGCACATCATTACTTCTAACAAAGTTGATAATACAGCACATGATGGTTGTGTGCATGACAAAACATCAGCATGTAGCTGGTGAACGTTTAAGCTATGAGATATTATTCTATCCACATTCACTGGATATGAGCAATCACACGCTCTGATTGGCTGCTCTACTACTAGGATATCAGCTCATGTACCGTAAGTAGAGAAAAACAAAGTGGCAGAGCACATCAAGTCAGATATATCACTTTGTTATCAAGTATTCAAAAGAAACAGAAATAGCTAAAAGAATTGATTCTACCCACATTCACTGGATATGAGCAATCGCACGCTCTGATTGGTTACTCTACTACTAGGCTACCAGCTCATATACTGTGAGTAGAGAAAAACAAAATGGCGAAGCGTGTTGCTGAACTAACAGAGGACGAAATAAAAACTCTGCTCGAAAACAAAACCCCAAAAAATACAAAAAAACCCCAACACAATATGGAATAAAAGTATTTGATGGTAAGAACCAGGGGCGATTTCTCAGAGACAACAAGGGAAGCCAAGCTTCCCCTAAAATTCTCTCCCCAAACTGCGGCGTCTACGACGTTGAATTCTCATTAAAACAATAACTTGCATAACATAATATATGCCCAAGATTGTATTTATGTTCATAACTATCCTGTAACTTATTTGAGTGATGTCTGACGAACTTGCAGTTCGCTACGAGAATCACCTTTGCTGCCAGGCTGTAACCTTTCTTATTTCAATGGGCTCTATGGACCGGCAGCAGTGTTGCCAGATTGGGAGGTTTTAAGTGCATTTTGGTGGGTTTTGAATATATTTTGGGATGGAAAACGTCAGCAGTATCTGGCAACACTGACTGGCAGCCGGGTATCCGTTGCAGTCTATGAGACGGCTCTGAACAGCCAATTTCGGCTAGTTGTTATTGGTTAAAATCAACAAAATCGTCACTTCCAGGGAAGCCGGGCTTCTCTGGGACTAAACGAGACAGTGGGAGGGACAAGAAGCCGGGCTGATAAAGGATTATTGGAGGTAGTGTTTGAAAGACATGAGGAGGGCGGTACTTCGGCGAGGAACACGGAAGTATGATCAGTCAGTCCCTAGCGGATGTCGAGAAAGTGTAGTCGTGTGCCAAAGTGCTGTCCGAATTTCTTTTCATATAAACGTTTCTTCTCATTGATGTCTCTGTACATTACTCTGTAAATAAATGTAAATATTACTCGTTGTGCTCCGTTAACTTTCATCCATTCTATCAGTTTGATCATTCGTGAATTCACTCATTTATTTCATTTGTAGCTCAATCTGGTTGTAGGCTAGCTTGAGCCTTATTGGGATCTGCAGTGCTAGCTGCTAACAGAAATTGGTAAAGTCTCTGGAAAGCACAACCAGCTGGTATGACAGGGTCACAGACCATTTTCTGGAAAAGGAGCGGAGGGCAGAATTTGTGTATAAATAGTGTTCATGTTCATGAATCTGAAGTGTGTATATTGTTCAGTAATGTTAAGAGAATGGTGGGCTCTGTGTTATAGGTTATACCTGGGTATAATATTCAAGGTTCTGTGTGTTGCATAGCCTACCTGGTTATGAATTTCCAGACTGTGTTGCAGAAGATGTTCAAGGATGTGTTGCACAGCTGGGTGTTGTGTTAAAGACTCTGTGTTGCATATCAGGGTATGATGTTCAAGGCTCTTCGTTGAATAGCCAGTGATTTTTGGATGTTTGATATTTTTGATTAAGGATATGAGGCACTAGCCTGGCAAGCCAGACTATAACATGAAATGTACAAGCAAAAATACTTTCTGCCACTAGGTAGGGTTGTCTAGTTCACTATGCTAATGGGGCACACCTTTCTATGCTTTGATATCCGGCCTACAGGTTTTACGATGAATGCGTAAAATGGGCTTCCCCTGTTTTAAAAACCAGCAGCCGCCACTGGTAAGAACGTATCTTTTTCCCCCAAGAATTATTATTATAGCATTTTTCACAAATTGCTACTGTCATTTCAGCGGTTTGTTTATATTCTAAGCAGAAATTATTTTGTTGGACGTTTTGTATAAAGTTTTTATTTATCGAATTTGCAAAAAATAAAAGTGCTCTGTTTCTCAAAATCCAGTGAATGTAGATAAAACAGTTATTCCACTCAATCTCGTCGTACATGGCTTATAGCGCCTCGTCTGCTATCAGCTAACGTACGACTTGATTTCGTGGAATAACTGTTAATTATTCAAGTCTGACTAGCATGGACCAATAATATGGCCTTTCTTTGGACCACGAGGTGTATTCTGATAACAGAAGACTTATAAGATGGTTAAAATCACTCTATCATAAGCCACATTGGCTCAGGTGATGTGTGTAGTGCAGCGGGAGGTGGGATTTGGAAGCATGTGCTATAGTTACAGCATTGTCGTGTGTTGCACCACTGTGAAGTGTGTTATGTTCAAATACATCTCCAAATGAAATCAAATGAGAATTTCTGTTTTTGAAAAGTCAATAAACAGTCTTTTTTCTTGCTCTGGTTGTTGAAATTATTTGTCTGTCAGGCAACTAAGATTTAAAAAAAAACTAATAATAATAAAAACCTAACAAAATCTGTTGTACTAGAGGCCTTTGTCCAGCCGTGAGAAAACAACAGATTCAACTCAACAATGCTATAACCTCAACACCTAATCTATATCATAAGGAGTCAGTCACAGGAGTTTTGCTACAGGCGGCAGTACCTGTGGGTTGGAGTTGTTGGAGATGCTGTCGGCAGTTGGAGGCTCAGTGCAGTAGCTGGCGTCATCCAGTACATTCGACAAACTGGAGCTCTTGCGTGCTCTGAGGCCAGGAAAGGTCTTATTATGTTCTAGAGAAGATGGTGTATCTGGAGTCTCAGGCGATGTACCAAATGGTGAGGTCGGCTGATAGAGACCCTCATCATCTTCATCCAACAGCTGTGGCATAGATGGCGTATCCACTGTGTTGGACAGGGATGACGATCGGCTGCTCTGTTCCACCGAGTCGAAAGACTTGAAGTTCATCGAGTCACTGAAGCGCTTCAGCTGACCTCCTGCAGGCGGAGACTGAGACAATTCGATAAAACTATCTGCAATATCCCGAGGTGGTTCTTCGTCTCCATCATCCTCGTCCTCCTCTGCTTCCTCACGCTGGGAGCTGTAGGGGATGAAGACATCAGAGCGAGGGCCGTCAATCATGCTGTCATCCCTTTGGAGGAGGGGCCTGGAAGGAATATGCTCCAGTGAGGGGTGAGGGCTGGATATGCTGGTAGTACGAGACTCATAGGACTCTTTGACATAGAGTTTAGTGAGAATGTCTTGCCAGCCAGGTTGCCGGGCCAGCTGCTTAATGTAGTCCTCGTTGGAGTAGATCAGGTAGAAAAGCTGCAGGCGGATTCAGATGGTCAGAGAAACATCAGGTCATATTGTCATCATCAATGTATCCAAGCCTACACTATATTTGTACATCATCACTTTTAAACGAATACTCCAGCACCTTATAACCAAATCTCTATTTAATGCATTTGTGTATTTATGATTACCATGGACATGAATTCTGATGCTTTGCTCAATTTCTCCGTACTGGAAAAAGACCGGAAAGCATGTTTGAAACTGAGGCATGAGGGCCCCTGATGGGTAGTAATGTAAATAAACATTCATGCAAAATACATATTTCAGTTATCTTGTTTCTGTAGTTTATAATTTTAAAGATGGGACTACTTTGTCTGAGGGAAGGGTTTGTACTTATGTCTTCGCAATGGAGTCAATGTACAGTATCTTGCAAAAGTACAATGACCCTAAACATACTGCTAAAGGGTATCCAGTAATTTACAAAAAGTCTTTTAGCACAAAGTCTCATCTCATTATCTCTAGCCGCTTTATCCTGTTCTACAGGGTCACAGGCAAGCTGGAGCCTATCCCAGCTGACTACGGGCGAAAGGCGGGGTACACCCTGGACAAGTCGCCAGGTCATCACAGGGCTGACACATAGACACAGACAACCATTCACACTCACATTCACACCTACGGTCAATTTAGAGTCACCAGTTAACCTAACCTGCATGTCTTTGGACTGTGGGGGAAACCGGAGCACCCGGAGGAAACCCACGCGGACACGGGGAGAACATGCAAACTCCGCACAGAAAGGCCCTTGCCGGCCACGGGGCTCGAACCCGGACCTTCTTGCTGTGAGGCGACAGCGCTAACCACTACACCACCATGCCGCCCTAGAATCAAAACTATGAAACATTTTATTTTTAACACTTCTTTGTTTACCACATAATTCCTTTTACGTTCCATGTGTTATTTCTTAGTTTTGATGTCTTCACTGTTGTTCTACAATGTAGAAAATAGTCAAATTACAGAAAAACCTATGAATGAGTCAGGCTTGTATTACTCGAGTCCGACTTGTGAGTTGACTTGGACTTGAGCACTGATGACTCGGACACGGACTTGTGCATTAACAGCATTCGGACTCGTAAATTGGAGGCAAGGACTCTGATTTTTTCTTTACTTTTTTTAACATGCCATAATAATTTGGCACAAGATATTTATATCTACATTAATTTTTGTACTAATTTCGTGCAAGTGTGTCACACCTGCGTGCCTTGGCATGTGCATCAGATAGACTCTCAGGCGCACTCCGGACAGCGCACGCGTCAAGCGGTCTCTTGTGCGCCGTAAACGACTTTCACTTGCACAGGATTAAGGCGCAATCAGCGCGCCTATATAAAAACTGTGAAAACACACTTACTTTGCGAAGTATTGAATTGCGTTGCTGATACATTACCGAGCCTTATTTCCTTGATTGGTTTCCCGATCCCTGATTTCCTGTTTCTCGTCTTTGATTCTGCCGAGTCTATGATAGTCTGTTTGTGCCTCGCTCGATCTATTGCCGGTTTCACTGTTTTACGATTTTGCCGGCCGTTCTGGATTGTATTCTTCACTTGTATTAATAAACACACCTTCTGCACTTACAGCCGTCTCCCAACCATCTCTGACAGAATACTTCACACTCCCTGGTGAAGAGAATGCACATTCACCTGTTCATACGTCATGTTCAGGAATAAACTAATGTTAATGGCACTAAAACAGCCACCGTCAAATGGTGCGGATAGAGTGTTGGACTCAGACTCGACTCAGATTAATAGTGGACTCGACTCGAAATTTTTTTTAATGACTTGGACTTGATTTGGACTTGAACACTGGGGACTCGAGACTGGACTCGGACTCGAGGTTTAGTGACTCGACTACAACACTGGAATGAGTAGGTGTGTCCAAACCTTTGACTGGTACTATATAGTGAAATAGTGGGCTTTAAAACGACAAGAAGAGGCTCGTACGACTGTGTTTGTTTTACAGGTGCTCACACAAAATTAGGTTTGTCAGAAACTGTGATCTATTCATAAAAGAATGAAAATTAATTTCTCATAATAGTGCACATGGTGACTACAGACTCAGTATATCAATGAAATGATGGCACATTTATAAGCAGCCCTATTAGTAAATGTTACACTGGAATGATACGATGCAAATGTCCTTGTCGTGAAGAAAGCTGCTCTTTAAGCCTTTCAGCTTACAACTCATTTTATTCAGTTATTCATCTTATTCTTATTATTAAAGCGTACTATTCAATAACGACTGTGAATTATTCAGTACTTCAGTGACACTAATAGAAAGGCTGTGTCATTATGGGAGTGAGAAATGTACAACCCCGATTCCAAAAAAGTTGGGACAAAATACAAATTGTAAATAAAAATGGAATGCAATAATTTACAAATCTCAAAAACTGATATTATATTCACAATAGAACATCGACAACATATCAAATGTCGAAAGTGAGACATTTTGAAATTTCATGCCAAATATTGGCTCATTTGAAATTTCATGACAGCAACACATCTCAAAAAAGTTGGGACAGGGGCAATAAGAGGCTGGAAAAGTTAAAGGTACAAAAAAGGAACAGCTGGAGGACCAAATTGCAACTCATTAGGTTAATTGGCAATAGGTCATTAACATGACTGGGTATAAAAAGAGCATCTTGGAGTGGCAGCGGCTCTCAGAAGTAAAGATGGGAAGAGGATCACCAATCCCCCTAATTCTGCGCCGACAAATAGTGGAGCAATATCAGAAAGGAGTTCGACAGTGTAACATTGCAAAGAGTTTGAACATATCATCATCTACAGTGCATAATATCATCAAAAGATTCAGAGAATCTGGAAGAATCTCTGTGCGTAAGGGTCAAGGCCGGAAAACCATACTGGGTGCCCGTGATCTTCGGGCCCTTAGACGGCACTGCATCACATACAGGCATGCTTCTCTATTGGAAATCACAAAATGGGCTCAGGAATATTTCCAGAGAACATTATCTGTGAACACAATTCACCGTGCCATCCGCCGTCGCCAGCTAAAACTCTATAGTTCAAAGAAGAAGCCATATCTAAACATGATCCAGAAGCGCAGACGTCTTCTCCGGGCCAAGGCTCATTTAAAATGGACTGTGGCAAAGTGGAAAACTGTTCTGTGGTCAGACGAATCAAAATTTGAAGTTCTTTATGGAAATCAGGGACGCCGTGTCATTCGGACTAAAGAGGAGAAGGACGACCCAAGTTGTTATCAGCGCTCAGTTCAGAAGCCTGCATCTCTGATGGTATGGGGTTGCATTAGTGCGTGTGGCATGGGCAGCTTACACATCTGGAAAGACACCATCAATGCTGAAAGGTATATCCAGGTTCTAGAGCAACATATGCTCCCATCCAGACGACGTCTCTTTCAGGGAAGACCTTGCATTTTCCAACATGACAATGCCAAACCACATACTGCATCAATTACAGCATCATGGCTGTGTAGAAGAAGGGTCCAGGTACTGAACTGGCCAGCCTGCAGTCCAGATCTTTCACCCATAGAAAACATGTGGCGTATCATAAAATGGAAGATACGACAAAAAAGACCTAAGACAGTTGAGCAACTAGAATCCTACATTAGACAAGAATGGGTTAACATTCCTATCCCTAAACTTGAGCAACTTGTCTCCTCAGTCCCCAGACGTTTACAGACTGTTGTAAAGAGAAAAGGGGATGTCTCACAGTGGGAAACATGGCCTTGTCCCAACTTTTTTGAGATGTGTTGTTGTCATGAAATTTAAAATCACCTAATTTTTCTCTTTAAATTATACATTTTCTCAGTTTAAACATTTGATATGTCATCTATGTTCTATTCTGAATAAAATATGGAATTTTGAAACTTCCACATCATTGCATTCCGTTTTTATTTACAATTTGTACTTTGTCCCAACTTTTTTGGAATCAGGGTTGTAAGTTTGCACCATGGGAGTTTAAGGGGTTAATGAAAAAATGAGAGTATGTTTTTAGGCTGATCTTCTTGAAGTCTAGCACACTGAACTTTCACCAGACTAACTCGGTCCAAACTGCACTGTTTACACTAACATTCACATTACAATAACAATCTCGAGAGGGCTTTTTTCCTCTTGTGTACGTGTGATATCACATTTTTTCCTCCGTCTGATATTTGATGTGAATGTGAATGTTAACTGAAGCTTTTGTTCTATATCTGTATGATTTTATACACTGCCCTGCTGCCACATAATTGGCTAGTTGGATAATTGCATGACTGAGCAGGTGTATAGGTGTTCCTAATAAAATGGTTGATGAATCTGTTTCTAATACCGAATAAATCTGCTTATGATCACGTGACTTTGCATAATAGTTATGTTTTAAGTAGTTACTTACAGATACTGTACAAAGCTTATGGGATTTCCTTCAATTCGTGTTTTTAAGTGAGGCTGCTAATGAGTATGTGAGCTGCATACCTGCCAACCTGTACGCATCTTGCGTAGCCGCTACGAATTTTTACCTCATTGTACGACTGTACGTTTTCACATTAAAAAGTACGCATATCGTCCGAACTCGCATTTCAGTCAACTTCTCGCTGAAGTTGATACCGCTGATCTGTGAGAAAACTCAAAGCCAGAATGGAACGCTTTGCCCAATCCCCCCGCCCCTCTTCCAGAGCGTGTGGCTCTGCCCTCTTCAGCCCCTCCCCTTCCTCCTTCGCGTCTCTGACCTGAGTGCAGCGGTGCAGCCAGGTGGCTAGAGCGAGTCGGGGATTGAAACATCAGTTAGAGACGTCGTTTTTATATTTGTAACAGAAACGGTTGTGTTTCACGTGTACTCGAGCTTCCTAGCCGTTATTTTGTGCATTTACAACACCAACAGTACAGGCTAGTTCTTCATTTAACTTGGAAGCCGTCACTCGAGGTTGCATATTTGATGCGGTAACCAACGAAACCTGATTACAATTCCTCTTGCGC
Organism: Neoarius graeffei; assembly: GCF_027579695.1. Taxonomy (NCBI): domain Eukaryota; kingdom Metazoa; phylum Chordata; class Actinopteri; order Siluriformes; family Ariidae; genus Neoarius; species Neoarius graeffei. Next base: position 43,443,403 of record NC_083573.1, read on the forward strand.
TCTCATTGAATCACTATGATAAGTACCACATTACTGATGTGCTCAACAAAACGTAGCGTGTTGTATATCTTAAGGGCAGTCGGTAACTTCTGTCAGTGGTAGCCTGGAATGTTTGCAGATGATGTGAAGTCGAAAATTGGTCATCCCTCTTATGAAAAAACCTGCGTGGTACTGCAGTATCAAATGCTTTTTTATACAGTATTGCTGCAGTAAATGCAATATTTCGAATGCAAATGCAATAGGTGGGGTTTACATTAGACCGTATCAGCGGATCATCAGATTAACGTTTTTAAAACGATTAGTGTGCACACAGCAACACCAATACACGATTTGCGTGCACACAGCAACACCAATATACGGATACGCTCGGCTCCGCAGGCATCCTGCGCTCCAAATCACTCCACCCTGAACAGCGAGTGCCCTCTGGAGGGTGCGCACTCCGGCCCTGTGAAGCTCACAGAGCGTGCGAGTGAAGTGCACAAGCTGTGATTCGGGACTGAGCCGCTGTGTGTGTGATCCCAGCGCATATCACTTACCACTTGCAAGTGGAAGGATGGCAAGCCTAAAGACAATCATAACTACACAATGGGCAGTATTTGCATCAGTATTTTCATACTTTTATACTCTTTAATGAAAGGTGATACAAGGTGGAAGTCCGCGCCGTTATCTGCACCCGGAGGAAACCCACGCGGACACAGGGAGAACATGCAAACTCCGCACAGAAAGGCCCTCGCTGGCTATGGGGCTCGAACCCGGACCTTCTTGCTGTGAGGCGACAGCGCTAACCACTACGCCACTGTGCCGCCCCGTTTATGGGATCTTTTCCAAAAAAATTAAATTAATGTCTTCCAGCTTCTTAAATCGTGTGCATTTTTAGTGGCATCTGCAGTTTAATTGATTATCAAGGTTTTTTTGTTTCAAATTTAATTATTTCACTTTCTTGCATTTAGAAGTCACAGCAATTATCTAAAATGGAACAGCTTAATAAAATTATTGAAATAGCTGTACATAGTTTTCCTTTCTGGGTGGCATGGTGGTGTAGTGGTTAGCGCTGTCGCCTCACAGCAAGAAAGTCCTGGGTTTGAGCCCAGGGGCCAGCGAGGGCCTTTCTGTGTGGAGTTTGCATGTTCTCCCCGTGTCCGCGTGGGTTTCCTCCGGGTGCTCCGGTTTCCCCCACAGTCCAAAGACATGCAGGTTAGGTTAACTGGTGACTCTAAATTGACCGTAGGTGTGAATGTGAGTGTGAATGGTTGTGTGTCTCTATGTGTCAGCCCTGTGATGACCTGGCGACTTGTCCAGGGTGTACCCCACCTCTCGCCCATAGTCAGCTGGGATAGCTACAGGTCCAGGTCTACAGGTCCAGCCTGCCTGCGACCCTGTAGAACAGGATAAGTGGCTACAGATAATGGATGGATAGTTTTCCTTTCTTTTGACCTTTTTTCTTTTGTAAAAAATTAAAAATAAAGAACAAACAAAAAGCTTTCTTTCAACTCATCATCTTGGAAATTTCACTTGACTTTTCATTCTTATCAAATTAGCAAACTGTAAATAATAAATATGATATAATTTAAGCTTAGCACTTTAATAATGCTAAAACAAACCTGGAAGTTGGCTGTAGCGGTGTACTGTGTCAGGGTACATGCTGTGTTAAATAATTTGGAGGGAGGATTGGTGACTAACATACAGGCTACATCAAACATGGCAGTTTCAAGATGGCAGAGCAGGGAAATACAATCGCTCGTTTTCTATCAGAATCTTGGCAACTTTCATTAAAATATCCATCAAACATCTTTAACCATGATTAGTAAGTATTCATAATAAAGATTAAGTGTTCTTGGATCTTGTACTAAAGAACTTAGAGTTGTGCTAAGAGACTTTAGATTTGTGCTAAAAGACTTTTGTGCTAAATAACTGTAAAGCCTACTAAAGCTGGTTTAAAGGGAAACATTTAAAGTGCTGATGACACATTTTTGACATCTTTGGCGATGTTTTATAACATAAAATTAATTTCCGATGATCCATATATTAATTCACGAAGGCGCCTATTTTACAAGTTATGATAAAAAACGCGGCTATTTGGGCAAATTTGACGGGGCTGCAGCACCCAGGAGACGAAGGAGGAGGAGGAGCTATATGACGTCAGCGAAAGAACCTTCCTCCTAACTTACCAGTTTATTGTTGATGCGACAGGTGTTCAGTTTGTCATTATTAGTATTATTATTATTATACATTATATATATATATATATATATATATATATATATATATATATATATATATATATATATTAGTTATTATGCCTTCGCGTTGTGTTGCCGTGTTGCTGGCTTTTGCTCCAAAACCTACAAGGATGGGGTAAGTTTATTCAAGTTTCCCAGAGATCCCGAGCTGCATGCAAAGTGGGTGAAGCAAGTCAGGCGCACTCGTGACAAGTGGGAGCCCTCACCAACATCCGTCCTGTGCTCTGAACACTTCGATTTGGATTGTTTTGACACCCTTCCCAGCTTAAAAGAATCTCTTGGGTGTTCAGTTCATCACAAACATGTGTTACTACCATCAGCAGTGCCTACACAGTGTTGCCAGATTGGGATTTTTCCCGCCCAGTTGAGCAGTTTCAAGTGCATTTTGGTGGGTTTTGAACATATTTTGGGCTGGAAAACATCCGCAGTATCTGTTGCCAGATACTGCTGAAGTTTTCCAGCCCAAAATATGTTCAAAACCCACCAAAATGCACTTGAAACCGCCCAACTGGGCGGGAAACCTCCCAATCTGGCAACACTGCCAGTATTCCGGAGGGGGTCTACTAGTAGCTATGCCGGATCCAAAGACAGTCCTCCTGTCAGAACATGTGTTGTGAAACGACATAAGATAAAAGGTACGTAGAGCTATAGATTCTACATGATAATCATAAATGTAATCATAAAGTCGGCGTGATATCAGTCATGTATTTGCTTGTGAAAGCTTGCGGCTTTCATGTAACTGCCGCCTAGCAACGAGAGGCAAAGGGTAAAGAGGGTAGACTATCATAGATTCTATTCGGAAGAGATCAACAGAATTCTAGACTCCCAGAAGAGGAACAGCTAGCACTAGAGAGTTCACCGGCGTTTTCATGCGCCATTTCCATTGATTAGAACCAGAGTAGAACCATAGGATGTCTATGAGTAGAACAGCCAGTGAACCGCAGCGTGTTCTCCCGCTGACGTCACAACATGGCCGCGAGCCACGGACCCAGTTTTCTTGCGCTGTGCAATTAAAAGTTGGATATTTGCGTAACAACAGCTTCTTTTCACGTAATTATAACAGAAATCTAACATGTTTGCCATGTTGTATAGTTTATTTAAGAAATTGCATAGAGTCATGTTCGTGTCATCAGCCCTTTAAATGTCTTGGAATGGCCTAGTCAAAGCCCAGACCTCAATTCAATTGAGAATCTGTGATTCTCACAGCTCGAGCAAGGAGGGCATTAATCAGAGATGCAACAAAGACACCAAAGATAACACTGAAGGAGCTGCAAAAACCTACACCGGAGATGGGAGTATCTGTCCATAGGACCACTTTAAGCCATACACTCCACAGAGCGGGACTTTATGGAAGAGTGGCCAGAAAAGTCATCGCTTAAGAAAACACATTTGGAGTTTGCCTAACAGCATGTGGCAGACTCCCCAAACACATGGAAGAAGATTCTCTGGTCAAATGAGACAAAAATTTAAATTTTTGGCCATCATTGGAAATGCCATGTGTGGCGCAAACCCAACACCCTGAGAACACCATTCCTACAGTGAAGCACGGTGGTGGCAGCATCATGCTGTGGGGATGTTTTTCATCTGCAAGGACAGGAAAGCTGGTCAGGACTGATGGAAAGATGGATAGTACTAAATACAGGGCAATTCTGGAGGAAAACCTGTTTGAGCCAGCCAGAGGTTTGAGACTGGGATGAAGGTTCACGTTCCAGCAGGACAATGACCCTAAACATACTGCTAAAGCTACACTGGAGTGGTTTAAAGGGAAACATTTAAATGTCTGGGAATGGCCTAATCAAAGCCCAGACCTCAATCCAATTGAGAATCTGTGGCATAACTTGAAGATTGCTGTACACCAATGCAATCCATCTAACTTGAAGGAGTTGGAGCAGTTTTGCCTTGAGGAATGGGCAAAAATCCCAGTGGCTAGATGTGCTAAGCTAACAGAGACATACCCCAAGAGACTTGCACTGTAATTGCAGCAAAAGGTGGCTCTACAAAGTATTGACTTTGGGTGGTGAATACTAGTCTGGTTAACACCAGACCATATCACAAGTGAAATATGGTCTGGAATCCGCCTATTGAATTTCTCGTAGGGGAGGTGTGATTTACGATTGTCAACGGCCGTTTATTGGACGTTGCGAATGTCTATCATTTGGCGTATACGTAGCCCATGGCCAATCATGGCAGTTGTACCCGGTGACGTAGTTAGAGCGACGAAGAAGACGAAGAGGCGAAGAAGAGAAGGAAAGAGAAAGAGAAGGCAAAACAAAAATAGGAAAACAATGGCACCGAACGATTACTGCCGTTTGTGCAAGACAAATATGAGAGAAGCTGGTTTGGTTAGTTTGGTTCGTATCGCTCGCCGCCATGTTAAATGTGATCCGTAAACAGTCCCAAATAAACTACAAGCTTCCGTTTGTCGAGCAGTACGCGTCACCGTCTTCCCACCCCTCCCCACTCTCTGATTGGCTCCCTAACTCAGGCGAGCCTTTAGACCATAGTTTCCATGCTGTCTTTTCAGATCGGAACGATTGTGCAAAGCAGCATGGGATTTCCCAGGCTAGGTGAATACCTACACACACTCCAGATTTCTTTTTTTCATCTTAATTATTGTTTGTGTCACAATTTAAAAAAAAATGCACCTTTAAAGTGGTAGGCATGTTGTGTAAAACAAATGGTGCTAACCCCCCAAAAATCCATTTTAATTCCATCTTGCAATGCGACAAAACAGGACAAACACCAAGAGGGGTGAATACTTTTGCAAGACGCTGTAGCTCAAAGTAAATATGAGACGTCCTCCTGTCACATGTGGGTGTGAGATGTGTGTGATGTTTAATAGGGCAAATTCAGTAATCATCTCAACATTCCCAGCTGGGGTCAACGAACAAGCGGACAACCTTAAACATGGATAATCAAGGAAGCAGGAACTTTGAAAACAAAGCTCAGACTTAACCAGATGCAAGGCATGATAATACCTTGAAACAAAAGACAGAAACAGTGGGGTTTAAACAGCCAAACTAATTACAAGCTTGATACTGAATACCTGGACACAACTGAGAAACATGCCAATGACCGGACAGGGAGGAGAAAGGACCAGAACCAAAACAAAACAGCAACTGAGTGCTCGTCGTGCTCAGAGACGAAAGGTGACACCTCTGTGTTCAATTTCTACCTGATAGATGGCTGATTTGACAGAAGTGGTTTTTCTTTTCTTTTCTTTTTTTTTCAGGACAGTGAAATATGCCCCAAAAAAAAAACTTATCAGAGCTGTGAAATAGACTGGTACCAAAATCCAGAATTGTGACACCCAAAGGCATTTTTGAGACAAAGTCGGCAGTCAGTCTTATTTTGCCAATTTGGGTGTGCCGAATTCAAATCTGCAATATGCCGAGCTCTATCTGACCTCTGTTGACCTCTAGAGGTCATTGAACTTTGGGCCTGTAAATGTCTCAGCTGAACCCAGTTTCTCAGCTTTCTAAGGAATGAAATGTACTAAAATGATTAATGAAGTTAGCAAATGGCCTTGTTTGTTAAATGTTTGGGTGCTGAATTCATTTTTCATTTGTAAAACGACATATGACCTCCGATAACCTCAAGGTCATTAAACTTGGCCTATAGGCCTATGCATTTAACGGCATTTTTAAACGGACTTGACTCCCCCAAAAACAATATGAACAGACAAAAAACAAATAGAAAGGAACAAATACAACATTAAATGCCAGTCCATGTACATGTGACTTACTTTTCACAATGAGAATGCCTCGGCGATCACCTTACATAACATTGCATTACATTTAGCGGTTATTGTTTATACAAAGCTACTGAAAAAAGGAGAGATTCAGCAGCATACAAAATGTGGGGGCATACAGGGTATACAGGCTAATCAGGGTTAGTATATATGAGAGTTTTTTTCTTTGTTGTTTGTTTTGTTTTAAACGGGGTAAAGCCTTTACAAAAAACAAACAACAAAGAAAAAAACTCTCATATATACTAACCCTGATTAACCTGTATACCCTGTATGCCCCCACATTTTGTATGCTGCTGAATCTCTCCTTTTTTCAGTAGCTTTGTATAAACAATAACCGCTAAATGTAATGCAATGTTATGTAAGGTGATCGCCGAGGCATTCTCATTGTGAAAAGTAAGTCACATGTACATGGACTGGCATTTAATGTATTTGTTCCTTTCTATTTGTTTTTTGTCTGTTCATATTCTTTTTGGGGGAGTAAAGTCAGTTTAAAAATGCCGTTAAATGCATAGGCCTATAGGCCAAGTTTAATGACCTTGAGGTTATCGGAGGTCATATGTCGTTTTACAAATGAAAAATGAATTCAGCACCCAAACATTTAACAAACAAGGCCATTTGCTAACTTCATTAATCATTTTAGTACATTTCATTCCTTAGAAAGCTGAGAAACTGGGTTCAGCTGAGACGTTTACAGGCCCAAAGTTCAATGACCTCTAGAGGTCAACAGAGGTCAGATAGAGCTCGGCATATTGCAGATTTGAATTCGGCACACCCAAATTGACAAAATAAGACTGTTTGCCGACTTTGTCTCAAAAATGCCTTTAACTCCTTAAATAAGCACTTTTTTGAATTTTGGTACCAGTCTAAAATGGAAAAAGTAAAATCCGAGGAAAAAAATGCAGGCGGTCTGGGGGGCACAACTTTTACTGGTACTGATATATTTGGGAGCAAAATCCCTTAATTCACATTATGTTCTTAATGAAAAATGAATCTTCTATATATTTAGTAAAAGAATATCATGCTCTGTTGATCATAACAGACGAATATGAAAACAAGATATAAATACCTGGTAATCTGTAATCTGACAGCTTTAATTTCACCAGTTCTGCGTCTTTATTTCCCTGCACATGATCGACCGAGCGTGTTCTTCCTCCTGATCCGTATTTTACATCCTGATGGCATAACGTGCAGCACGCCTTGCCTGGTTCCTTGATCTTTTGGATGTGTTCATAAAGATATTCATTTCCAACTTTAAATTCCAGCCACCGCCAATTCCACGGATTCTTGATACCGTTTTCCTTGTCTACTTCTTTCACATTGTCATTATCGCCATCCTCCCTCTGTACAGTCTCTCCGCAACACAGACATACTGAAAAAATCTTTTATTATCACTTAATCGCAAGCTATATTGTCAACGCATGTTTGAAAAGAGTAACCCGAAAATGGTAAGAAAGAAATGGCGCTGTGTCGTAAAACGGTCTACAATGTCGTGTATATAACTTGTACGATGTCGTAAAATACACAGACACCTGGCGTTAGATCCCCCCCCCATGTACTCGTCGGCGATTACAGTCCCCAACCATTAGCAGAGTACCCCCACCCCCTACATTTTTTCTGCAAAAATACATGGTTTACAAAAATGGTATTTTTGCGATCAAATCCGCAGAATTCCGCAAATCCGCGGATTTTTCACAGCCCTGCTTATTCATGGTAATCACCCATACACTGCAGTTTAGGTTGGGAGATTAGGTTGACAACATGATGTAGTATTCCTTTAAAATGTTCAGATTTTTGAGACACACATATAGTATACCTAAACTATACAATGACCTTCTCAGTAAGGACAGAAAAAGACCATGCTGTATTAAATCAATGATTGTGGATGTTGTCATTTTCTACCACATGGCATCATTAACCCTAGTAGACTGAAACCCCTGAAAATTTCATGTCTCTCTTATTCCTTCCTGGTAGCCACTTACCTTGCGACATACATCCAGTCGTACAGTGAGATCAGCCCGATGGGACAGGTACACTACTGCCAAAAGGTCTCTAAAGCTGGGTGAGGGATCTTCAGCACACACACACACACACACACACACACACACACACACACACACACACACACACACACACCTACATGTGAGCCAGAAGTTCATAACCATGTTATATATTGTCTGGAATCCCACTGTTCCTCAGCTGTTTACCTGTAGCCAGCACCTGCTCGTATAGGCAGCGGATGATCGTCATTGAGACTGGGACCTCCTCCAGGAAGCAGACAAGACCCAGGTAGGTGGGCTCTCGCAGCTTGACGCGCTGTTTATTGCGCTCTGGGACTCGCTCGCTCTTCAGCACTTTGTACATGATCTGCAGAGCAGCATGGAGAATCAGTATAGAGTTTTGGATACACGGAACCTGAATCCTTCGTATGCACGTGACGTCATGCTTATTTTCCAAACCGGAAGTCCACTATGTTGGATGATAACATCAACCAAGATAGCAACGCTTCACGTGTGAGCTGCTGCAATGCTTCGTGATTTTCTTTTGATTTCATTGCCTTTGAAGAAAGACAACGCCTCCTTTGTGTGCGGGATATAATTGCGGGAATAATGCTACCCGTGACAAAGAGAAACGGTTCTTCAGAACTCCCAAAGTAATTAAAAACAGCAACAAAACAGATGAAGAGCTGTCCAGAGAATGCCGTGCGTACGCTGTGGTTCAAAAACATACGGTACATCGTAAGGACTTAACTGAGGAAAAAGCTAATTAAACCCGCGTGTGTGGTGACAACTTTATATCTGGTACGAATTCATTGCTAATTAAAGCTACGTTTTCTGATGATTAAATTGAACTTTTGAGCTTTAGCATGAACACTCTGCTTCTCACCTTGCAGGAGCACCGGCAAACCTACGCGATAAAACAAATCCAGATTGGGCACCAAGACTCAAATTAGGACACGATAAGATCAAGACGAAATAAAACTCATCTCTCAGTATTGAGAAGCAACAGGATAAATGAAAGACCCGCCAAGAAAGCCAGATTAGAAGCAGCGCAAAATATTTATTTTTGGTAGAACAAGATGGTACACAATCTCAGGGTATTCAATCGCTGGTAATGAAGCTAAATCCTCTATATAATAGGACAGCTTTAACATATACGGCTCAAACCCACAAATTTCAATTTTTTCTCTGAATCTTGACTTGGCAGAGGACTTCAGAGAATCATAATATTTCGAGAAAGTCAGAGATGCATCACAGTTATTGTTCGCATGAGATGGCATTTTGGATGTGTAGATCGTCTAACATGGTGGCGGATGCATACGTCGCACTATTTTGTCACATGGTTGCACATGAAGAATATACAACCACAGAAAGAAACAGTGGTAAAGAGCTGGATGTGCTCACCCTGAACACTCTTTCATGTGCGTCATCACTAAAGCTGGGCTTCAGTAGCAGACAGAAGAGCTGCTCCACGCCCCACTCCAGCAGCACAGACAGAGCCTGAGGACTGCTCCTCAGCACACTATACAAAATATCCAACAGAATGATCGCCTGCACACGGGGGGAGAGACAGAGACGGCGGGAAGGAGGGAGAAAGACAGAGAGAGAGAGAGAGAGAGAGAGAGAGAGAGAGAGAGATTATAAATAAACAAACAGTATGTCTTGTGGCTAACAAAAACGGAAGTGGTTAAGTGTGTGTGTGTGTGTGTGTGTGTGTGTGTGTGTGTGTGAGAGAGAGAGAGAGAGGTGTTATAAATAATATAAACTCAGTCTATGCATCTGCATCGTGTAGTTCCAACAAGAAAGTGAATAAAAATATATATATTTCACAAACACATGCATCTGAAAAAATTTAATATGGTGAAAAAGTTCAATTTTTTCGTACTTTAATTCTAAAAGGTACATTTTCATATATTCTATATTCATTACATGTAAAGTGAAATATTTCAAGCCTTTTTTTTGTTCTCATTTTGATTATTATGGCTTATAGCTCATTAAAATTAGAAATCCAGTATCTCAAGTTATTAGTAGAATATTTCATTTCAAGTTTGAGTAAAACCGTATAAATACCCATGTATCTCTCGGTCTAGTTCAGTACACACAACCACAATCATGGGGAAGACTGCTGACTTGACAGTTGTCTAGAAAACAATCATCGACACCCTCCACAAAGAGGGTAAGCCACAGCAGGTCATGGCTGAAAGGCTGGCTGGAAAAGGTGCACAAGCAACAGAGATGACTGTAGACTTGAAAGGATTGTCAAGAAAAGTCAATTCAAGAACTTGGAAGAGCTTCGCAAGGAGTGGACTGAGGCTGGTGTCAGTACATCAAGAGCCCCCATGTACAGACGTCTTCAGGAAAGGGGCTACAACTGTCTCATTCCTAATTTCAAGCCATTCCTGAACCAGAGACATTGTCAGAAGCGTCTTACCTGGGATAAGGAGAGGAAGAACTGGACTGTTGCTCAGTGGTCCAAAGTCCTCTTATCAAATGAAAGTAAATTTTGCATTTCATTTGGAAATCAAGGTCCTAACGTCTGGAGGAAGAGTGGAGAGGCACAGAATCCAAGGGGTTTGAAGTCCAGTGTGAAGTTTCCTCAGTCTGTGATGATTTGGGCTGCCATGTCATCTGCTGGTGTTGGTCCACTGTGTTTTATCAAGTCCAAAGTCAACTCAGCCATCTACCAGGAGATTTTAGAGCACTTCATACTTCCATCTGCTGACAAGCTCTATGGAGACGCCGATTTCCTTTTCCAGCAGGACTTGATTACTGTACTTGATTGATCAGCCAACTTGCCTGACCTGAACCCCAGAGAGAATCTATGGGGCATTATCAAGAAGAAGCTGAGAAACACCCGACTCAAAAATACAGATGAGCTGAAGGCCGCTATCAAAGCAACCTGGGCTTGAAAACACCTCAGCAGTGCCACAGGCTGATTGCTCCCATGCCACGCCACACTGATGCAGTAATTCATGGTAAAGGAGTCCCACCCAAGTATTGAGTGTATAAATGAATCATACTTTTCAGAAGTTGGACATTTCTGTATTGTAAATCCTTTTTGATTGATCTTAGGAAACATTCTAATAATTTGAGATACTGGATTTCTAGGGTTTAAATAGAACTGAAGAAAAGAAGAGAACAGAATAGAACTGAGGATAGTTGTAGTCGTTCTGAGAGCCTTTAGAGTAAAGCAAAGAGGGAGAAGAGACAGAGGCAGTGTGTTACCTGCTGCTGGTCCTGCACTACTGCAGCGTATGCCAGAATACTGTGCAGCTCCTTCGTAGTGGGAGACTTCAACAGGAAATCCTTCAGTAGCTCAAAGAGCAACATCTGCACTGTCTTCCTCTCATCTGACAGAGCACTGCCATCCTTCTCCACACTACACATACACACACAAGAACTCTGTTTAAGTCCCATTTTCCAGATTATCTTTTGTAACAGTGCTGTCTTGTGTTTGGTGTTATTACCTGTAGTGTGAGCGAATGGAGTCCAGGACGTACTGAACCCCATACTTTCTGCGTGTTCTGTGTTTACCCTCCTTCAAGATCGAGGACAGATACTGTACATGACCTACACACACACACACACACACACACACACTTACTTTATGGCTCATGGGCTTCCGCTTAAAGTGAATTTAATGTCCCTAAACCCCACTTCTTTCCTTGTACAAAGCAACAATCATTATGTTGGTTGACCATGTGTTTTCGAACCATAGCTGATCCAAAAGGCCATAAATTAATGGAAGATAAATGAGATCAGCCGATTTTCATGGAATCTGCTGAGACTTTAACCGGAAGATCCTGAAGGGGTGCGTGAAACACGTGTAACAATCCAGGTATCAATTTCATTCCTGTGTGCAGCAGTGGTTCGACCAGTCTCGATATGGAATCACGTTTTGGAGAGAATTCTGATAATGATTGGAATTCTTATATATCGGATGAAGGTGCAGATGATTATCAAGGATATTCCGGAGTAAATGGTTATCTTTTTGAGCCCCAAAACGAGAAACTGCCAGTTCACTCAGTTCATGACAGTCCCACTCACCACCGATAGCGCACCACCAGCCAGAAAGAATTGGAAACATGGATTGGTTTGTGGATTTTTATTCTAAACTGGTCACTGAAAAATATAGGGAAAATATTTACATGTACCTCAATAAATGCAGAAATATAATCTTTAAAATGTACACTTATTCAGTGTAATTACTAAAAGAAAATATGAAGTGGGCGATAATAGGGGAATCAACAAACTGTCCAAATGTCAGATCAAATGTCATTTATTCGATAAATGGGTTTCTTTTTGGCTCCAGTAATTCCCATGTGGTCGTTCTGGTGGTGGTGGAACACTTGATGAATCAGATTTATTATTAGTAGGCGACACGAAATCTGCTCGCTTCGTTTGCACAAATCTCACCCACTGTCACTGTAGATTACTGTAATTTCTGGGAAATTCGTGAACTGAATGTCCTGTTGTATATGAATTTGAACATCCAAACACAACGCAGCGCTTTCCCATCGCTATTTTTGTAAGATTCCAACAACAATATCCAATTTCAGCAAGTAAACAAGCACGGAGTCAGATGAACCGAAATGACCCAAGATAACCGGGGTTCCATGCGTGACGTCATGCGAGATTATCCCTGAGGCAAGGCTGCCTTTTTTCGGGATCCAGAAACCGCGATTTATCAATAGTTTTGTGCTTGATAATAAAATAACAAATAATTAATATTATTTCCGGGCGGCACGGTGGTGTAGTGGTTAGCGCTGTCGCCTCACAGCAAGAAGGTCTGGGTTCGAGCCCCGTGGCCGGCGAGGGCCTTTCTGTGTGGAGTTTGCATGTTCTCCCCGTGTCCGCGTGGGTTTCCTCCGGGTGCTCCGGTTTCCCCCACAGTCCAAAGACATGCAGGTAAGGTCAACTGGTGACTCTGAATTGACCGTAGGTGTGAATGGTTGTCTGTGTCTATGTGTCAGCCCTGTGATGACCTGGCGACTTGTCCAGGGTGTACCCCGCCTTTCGCCCGTAGTCAGCTGGGATAGGCTCCAGCTTGCCTGCGACCCTGTAGAAGGATAAAGCGGCTAGAGATAATGAGATGAGATGAGATAATATTATTTCCCCCCGCTTTATTAATTCATTTTGGTTGTTACTAATGATATATATTCGTTTTAAAGCATTAAGGCATTACATCTACTTTAACACTTTACTTAAATTTGCTTTTGAGGATTTACACACTGGTCAAAACCTAAAACAGTGCTTCGGGCTACACATTTCTCTAGCAGAGGATTTCACTACGAATCCAACTATCCAAGAATATCATGGCTATTTCAGGATCGTTTCTGGGTATTGTGGTAAATCATTCCCAAAACAGAGTCATTAGTGGAACAGCCTGGACTGGCAGCATTTACCGAGGCAGACTGCAAAGTGACAGTGGCTCCAGATGCGGAAATCAAACAGGAGGTGCTGGTAGAGCTGAGACAGCAGAGCGCTGTTGTCATCACTGGAGACCTGATCCAGGAGCAGCTGGCATGCCATCAGCACGCTCATATCCATCATAGTGCTAGGCACCTGAACACGGAGAGAAAGTGAGCATGAGACCGAAACAAAGAAGGTAATGTGCAAGTCTGGCAGAAAATGAAACCTGTTTGTTGTGGCATGCTCACATGGTGGTAGAAGCAAGCTTTTTACACATCAGTGAATGCGAGTCGTATTAAAGCCACAGACATCTCAACACCAGCCGATACACAATGTCTATTACTGGGCGTGCATATGCATACAACAAAGGTGTGTGTGTGTGTGTGTGTGTGTGTTTGTGTTTGTGGGTGCGGGCAGCATGACAATGTTACGTCATTAAAAATATTTAACAATGTATTTATTAAACTGCTTAGTAAAGAAAAGGTTAGAACTGGCATTATTTTATTGGAAAAACCTAGAGGCATTTTCATAAATATTATATTTTACAGTTAATAATAACACTGTCAAATCTTTTATCTATGTATTTATGGGGTTTATCCTCCAAGACCGCCTGTCTTTAATAAAGTATCAGGATCTGAGAGCGAGCAGTTAATAAGTTTCAGAGAGTTGCAGAGATTGTTTTTTTAAGTTTGCTTATTTAATTGCTATTCTGTAGTATTTTGTATGGACTGTAGCAATAAGAGTGAATAAACTGTAATAATAAAACATCTTCAAACGCTTTTGCCTGGCAGTGTACGTCATGAAAAGACTTTTCAGAGCTCATCAGTCACATTTATCATCAGTAGAACACCAACTAGGGTTTCGGTAACATATTATATTTTTACAGCTTATACCAAAGCATGGTCAAATTCTGAAATCTGATTGGTCAGAATTAATTTGATATGATCGCACGGCTTGGACAGGAAAACCAGCTGGAACATAATTTATAGGTTTATATTAATGCACTCATTCACAAGGATACATGATGGACACGCCGCATAATGTAATCCTAATTACCAACAGAATTTAACAAAGAAAGATGGATACAAGCTCATATTGTGAAGTTTTTGGGGGGTTTTTTGTGTTGAGATGTTCATGGAACATTTACGGAATTATAAGATTTAATTATATTACTGTATATTAGACTGTACACTCACCAGCCACTTTATTAGGAACACCCATACACCTGCTGTTTTGTGCAGTTCTCTAATCAGCCGATCCCTTGACAGCAGCACAATGCATAAAATTTCAAAATTTGTCCCGCGCCGCACTGCTTTGCGTCGGGTCCCGCAGGACTCCCGTGGGACTACTTCCGTGCTAGTGAGTGACTATGACAGTTTGTAAACAAACATGGCTGCCAGTTTTGCTTTGTTAAAAGCAGAAGATTTTGAGAGAATTTTGGCTGCCAGGTCGCTCCATTGTGTGTAGTCGTCGATGTTGATTTTAAAAGTAACTAAGTAAATTACACAGGGAAATGAATACTTAAGTATAAGTGAAAAATACTGTGGCAAGCGTGTGTGGAGGAAAAGTCTGGAGACAGAAATCTTAGTTTCTCAGTCGTTAGCCTGTGCTACTAGCTCTCGGTAGCACTGGCTTGACTGCGCTAGTGTTGGCCTTCGCCGGCACTATGGCTGAATGCTACACCGGCTGGAAGGTAACTGGACTGCCGTTCTAACAGCACTGAGTCGCGGGTAAGCTAGCCTTTGAGAATGCTGATATGAAGAGAGTATGTATAATAATAATAATAATAATGCTAGCTGAATGGAGTATATCTGACAGACCATGAAAAAAAAAGCCACCCAATATTATTTAAATATGTCACTCCGTGATGTAGTTCGTATGAAAAATGCAAGGTTTTTTTTTCAACACGACAAGATAAACTTTATATCTTGAAGCCAACGTGTGATTTTCTTTTTATGTCACGGTTTTGCTTCTTCATGTCCTGGATGTAGCTCATATGAAAAATACGAGTAGCATATTTTCCAGTAAAACACTCGCATCCATATATATATAATTTATCAGCTGGGAGGTCCGTATCGTGAAATACCGTGACCGAGGTCTTGAAAATACTGACTGAGGCCTCTGGGTCAAGGTCAGTATTTTCAAGGCCGAGGTCACGGTATTTCACGATACAGACCAACCTTAAGCTGGTAAATAATCTATTTATTTTTTTCTTTACCAAATTCTAACAGAAAATGAGAGCGCCCGAAAGGGAAACCATATTTAGAACAAACCTGATTCAGATAGCGCTGGATACTTCTCTGGAAAGACGTGAGCGAGGACGGCTCGTACACATCGCCGTTTTTCTTTGTTGCGGACATGAAAAAGTTGCACAGCAACATGTTTAGTTTTTCACCAGGTATGTCTTCCACCTTTCGACCTTCATTTAGGTTTCTACAGACCTTCCCAAAGACATTGAGGCTGTAGCTCGTCTTTTTTGTTGTATTTTCTGCCCTTTGCTCCTCAATAAACTGCTGGATTTGCTCGCCATTAGTAACAGTTACAGGTTTTCGGCTTTCTCCTGAAATGTTTTCTTTTATTTCGTCTTCATCAGGGTAGTAAAACTTGCTTTCGCTGTGAACACTGTCGTTATCGCTATCCGTGCTGTAAAATTAATGCTATTATACTGAGAAATGCGAAAATAAATGTTGACAAAAAATTGCTACTATGTTTGTTGTTGTTGTGAACGAGCGAGTCGTCAAAGATCAGTAACCGGGGTCCGTATCGTAGGATTCCGGACCGCTCACGAGCCAATCAGAGCGCAAGATTTGATGGAAACTGGACCGCGAAAAAAAAAAAATATTATTTTTAGCCATATTGCCAGTGTGTGCTACCTTGCTGAGCATGGCTCCTATGATGGGAGGTCCGTGGCATTGGAGGAGACTCTCTTGATTGACTGGATGATGGCGCAGCATGTTCCTAACCATTAGGAGGAATGCAGCCACGCTGTTCCTTTCCAAACGGCCCTCTGATGGAGTGAAGGGGAGAGAAAAAGATCTGAGGTTAGACAAACACACGAATTGTACATCATATACAGTGGGGTAAAAAAGTATTTAGTCAGCCACCAATTGTGCAAGTTCTCCCACTTAAAAAGATGAGAGGCCTGTAATTTTCATCATAGGTCCACTTCAACTATGAGAGACAAAATTGGGGGAAAGAATCCAGGAAATCATATTGTAGGATTTTTAATGAATTAATTGGTAAATTCCTCGGTAAAATAAGTATTTGGTCACCTACAAACAAGCAAGATTTCTGGCTCTCACAGACCTGTAACTACTTCTTTATGAGGCTCCTCTGTCCTCCACTCGTTACCTGTATTAATGGCACCTGTTTGAACTCGTTATCAGTATAAAAGACACCTGTCCACAACCTCAAACAGTCACACTCCAAACTCCACTATGGCCAAGACCAAAGAGCTGTCAAAGGACACCAGAAACAAAATTGTAGACCTGCACCAGGCTGGGAAGACTGAATCTGCAATAGGTAAGCAGCTTGGTGTGAAGAAATCAACTGTGGGAGCAATTATTAGAAAATGGAAGACATACAAGACCACCGATAATCTCCCTTGATCTGGGGCTCCACGCAAGATCTCACTCCGTCGGGTCAAAATGATCACAAGAACGGTGAGCAAAAATCCCAGAACCGCATGGGGGGACCTAGTGAATGACCTGCAGAGAGCTGGGGCCAAAGTAACAAAGGCTACCATCAGTAACACACTACGCCACCAGGGATTCAAATCCTGCAGTGCCCCCTGCTTAAGCCAGTACATGTCCAGGCCCGTCTGAAGTTTGCTAGAGAGCATTTGGATGATCCAGAAGAGAATTGGGAGAATGTCATATGGTCAGATAAAACCAAAGTAGAACTTTTTGGTAAAAACTCAACTTGTCGTGTTTGGAGGAGAAAGAATGCTGAGTTGCATCCAAAGAACACCATACCTACTGTGAAGCATGGGGGTGGAAACATCATGCTTTGGGGCTGTTTTTCTGCAAAGGGACCAGGACGACTGATCCGTGTAAAGGAAAGAATGAATGGGGCCATGTATCGTGAGATTTTGAATGAAAACCTCCTTCCATCAGCAAGGGCATTGAAGATGAAACATGGCTGGGTCTTTCAGCATGACAATGATCCCAAACACACCGCCTGGGCAACGAAGGAGTGGCTTCGTAAGAAGCATTTCAAGGTCCTGGAGTGGCCTAGCCAGTCTCCAGATCTCAACCCCATAGAAAATCTTTGGAGGGAGTTGAAAGTCCGTGTTGCCCAGCGACAGCCCCAAAACATCACTGCTCTAGAGGAGATCTGCATGGAGGAATGGGCCAAAATACCAGCAACAGTGTGTGAAAACCTTGTGAAGACTTACAGAAAACGTTTGACCTCTGTCATTGCCAACAAAGGGTATATAACAAAGTATTGAGATGAACTTTTGTTATTGACCAAATACTTATTTTCCACCATAATTTGCAAATAAATTCTTTAAAAATCAGACAATGTGATTTTCTGGACTTTTTTTTTCTCATTTTGTCTCTCATAGTTGAGGTATACCTATGAAGAAAATTACAGGCCTCTCTCATCTTTTTAAGTGGGAGAACTTGCAGAATTGGTGACTGACTAAATACTTTTTTGCCCCACTGTATATCATATCAGGTTATAATGTGTGTGTTTTACATTTACTGTTCGCTAAAAATACCCGAGGCTACTGTATGTGTGCAGGGATGGTCCGTTTGACACCAATCGTATGTTAAAATAATGTGTCGATGAACTATTACAGATTTGCACACTGTTTCGTGATGCTTAACTGTGTCCATTACATGATGTGTAAGTGTTTCTACAGCTGCAGACTTGGTGCATAACTTAAATAGCCAAATCCACCCATGAAAAAGCTGAACACTTTACGCTAACTAAATATGGGAGTATTCCTGAGGGGCTCATTTTCCCGATAAATCCCCCGACATTTTTCTGAGGATGGAAATAGGCGTGATACAAATCCACTAACAGAGTAATCGAGTCTGCACTCTGACTAACCACAGGATTTTCCCAGGGGGAGCAGCATGCCAGCAGGACCCCTGGGGGAGGTGAGATCTGGTCCCAGCAGGTCAGATGTCTCCTGTGCAGCAGCCTCACCCTGTTCCAGCACACACACCTGCTCTAGCAGGGGCAGCAGGGCCCCCATTCCACCCACACAGTTCAGCACGTCCTACACAAACACAACCAGGGGCAGGGTTAGGAAAATGCAGGAATACAGGATGTACTCCCTCGCGTTCTATGTTTTGCTTAAAGCTGACCAATTACTACCCAGCCCCCGTATGTTGCCATGTAAACAGTAAAGCGTTCAGACCTTGATGTCCCAGTTGACAACCCTGTGTCCAGTTAGTCTGCCGTCATACACATGGTTGAGAGAGAGATCCAGACAGATCTGGTTTTTAAAGGCCTGCAAGACACAAAATACACAACTGAGACTCTTAAAGTGTTTCATACCACAGCGTTGCTGAACTTTTTAATTTGACTGGTCACAAGATTTTGATTAATTATCTATAACGGCAGGGATTGCAAGCAAATCACACTTTTATATTAATGTGCTGTATATACAAACAGCTAATTTCCCATCTAATATTTGATATTAAGATAATGGTTAGGGTGTACCCCGCCTTTCGCCCGTAGTCAGCTGGGATAGGCTCCAGCTTGCCTGCGACCCTGTAGAACAGGATAAAGTGGCTAGAGATAATGAGATGAGATGAGATAATGGTTTCTTTAAAGGAGAACTGAGTCATTTTTAAACTTGCTTTATTTCTTAAGTAACGTGTGATTCAATTACGTTTTTGGTTTTAGTAACCTTATATCATGACTTGTATTAGCAACTAATTGCAATTAAATATTATACTTATCAGCCTATTCGGTTTTTAGCCATGTTGAATTTAGTTCATTTGGTCCACGGCAGGCGTCGCTTATCCGCGCGATCTTCACGAGACTTGTGCGAGACTTCGAAACATGAAGTGTCAGCCAGGTGTCAGTGCCACCGTTTTGAAAACTGTTTTCCAAACGAAATATTGCACAAAAACGAGTTTAAATGACAATTACTGCCTAATTTTTTCAAACTTTCCTGATTGCTATCAAAACAAACAAAACTTCCAGCTTGATTACATCAGCATTCGAAAGAGGGCGCACGCGTCTTTTGACAACGTTGGCAGATGTTGGTGACTTTGATTTCCGCTGTACGTTTTACTTCCGTCCTACGATGTCTCGCACAGGTCTCAGCGAATCTCGTTTACGGCCATTGCTTTGACATACCGTATGGACTGATATATTACAGAGCATATTTCAAACACCCATAACTTGCTATAGCAGGGACAAAATAGCTATCAAAAACGCATTCCTATATTTCATTGCACTCACTGGAGTAAGGAGAGGCTCTCTAGGATTTACCCTCACATAAACCCCCTCTGTGATCGATGCCAGCAGGCTCCAACCTCCTTAATTCATGTGTTTTTAACTTGTCCAGCTCTCCATAACTTTTGGACTGAAATTTTCAATACCCTATGTATCTACTATATTGAATGTGCCCTCTGACCGTATCCCAGTAACTATCCTGTTTGGGGTGCTACCTTCTACCCTAGCGGTGCCTAAATTTAAGGCTGACTTTATAGCATTTTCCACTCTATTGGCTCGGAGATTGATCCTACTCAGATGGAAATTCTCCACTCCTCCCACAGTTTATCACTGGCTGAGGGATCTTTTGTCCTACTCCAAGCTAGAGAAGATGAGGGCTACATTGCATGGCTCCACCACTAAATTCTACAAAATATGGAATCCTTTTCTTGAACATTTGAAATCAGTTCAGTTCCCCTCTGCCAATCTGTAATCTGTATTGTACTCTTCTAGATGTATGTAGTATTTGTGTGCTATAAATAAGTGGGAATACACCTTCTGCTGGATCGTGTCATTCAGAAAGGTCCCCATTTTTTTTCCTCTCCCTTTTTTTTCCCCATTTGTGAGTCTTTAATTGTAATCTGTACTGCGTCTAAGTGTGTTTATGCGTGTGTAAGTGTAGTCATGTCCAAAATTTGACCCAGAATCTAAATACTGAGTCTTAATGGGTTATTCTTTTTGGGTCTTATAATTCTAATTCTGGAGCGGCACGGTGGTGTAGTGGTTAGCGCTGTCGCCTCACAGCAAGAAGGTCCGGGTTCGAGCCCCGTGGCCGGCGAGGGCCTTTCTGTGTGGAGTTTGCATGCTCTCCCTGTGTCCGCGTGGGTTTCCTCCGGGTGCTCCGGTTTCCCCCACAGTCCAAAGACATGCAGGTTAGGTTAACTGGTGACTCTAAATTAACCGTAGGTGTGAATGTGAGTGTGAATGGTTGTCTGTGTCTATGTGTCAGCCCTGTGATGACCTGGCGACTTGTCCAGGGTGTACCCCGCCTTTCGCCCGTAGTCAGCTGGGATAGGCTCCAGCTTGCCTGCGACCCTGTAGAAGGATAAAGCGGCTAGAGATAATGAGATGAGATGATTCTAATTCTGATTTCATGCTGTCGTTTGTAAAACATTCTATACATTGATATCATAATTGTATAATTTTGACTTGAAAAGAAAACCAATAAAAATAATTTGCAAAAAAAAATGCATTTCTATATTTAATAAAGTGAGATAAATAGAATTTTGATAATAAAAAATTTGCCTTCAGTTCCCCTTTAAGAAGACCTCTATTGAAGGACTAATTGGGTGTCAATGCTTTGTAACATTCAGTATATTTTCCACCACAGGAAAGTCTTCAGGATAAAGGACTTTGCATATTCCTGTTTCCCAGTAACATAAGAAGCTATGCTTTTTGTCTTCTTGACTTTGAGACAAAATCAAGCTTGGTGAGGAAATTAATGTCGCAGTTGTTATAACAAGGGTGATTGTCTTTTGCACAAGCAAATGTAAATATAAACTATAAATGACTACCTATAAATGGATAATTGGTAACGACTGACAAATTGTTGTGGTGTAAAAGGAATTTTAAAAAAATTGGGATATGCTGTTATTTCACAATTATTTGCCGAAGGTGACGTGAAGATCAGTGAATAATAAGCGAGACGAAGTCGAGGTTATTATTCACCGATATTCACTGAGCCTGAGACGGATAATTGTTTTAGTATAAATACACAGGTAATTATTTTTTATTTAAAAAAATTATTTCAAACTTCAAAAGTGGCATACAGGGGCGGCACGGTGGTGTAGTGGTTAGCGCTGTCGCCTCACAGCAAGAAGGTCCGGGTTCGAGCCCCGTGGGCGGCGAGGGCCTTTCTGTGCGGAGTTTGCATGTTCTCCCCGTGCCCGCGTGGGTTTCCTCCGGGTGCTCCGGTTTCCCCCACAGTCCAAAGACATGCAGGTTAGGTTAACTGGTGACTCTAAATTGACCGTAGGTGTGAGTGTGAGTGTGAATGGTTGTCTGTGTCTATGTGTCAGCCCTGTGATGACCTGGCGACTTGTCCAGGGTGTACCCCGCCTTTCGCCCGTAGTCAGCTGGGATAGGCTCCAGCTTGCCTGCGACCCTGTAGAACAGGATAAAGCGGCTACAGATAATGAGATGAGATGAAAGTGGCATACAAATATAATAACGGCGCAGGCTTGTGTCACTTATCTATGCCGAGTTACATACAATACTTTGTTTAGAAATAGATAAAATAAATCACAATTCCACCTTACCTTTGAATAGTTCAAACTTCACAGCATCTTTAGTGCTTTTAGGAACCGCATTTTCTTTCATAATTTGTAATTCTTCTTCATTTACGGTGACAAAGTGATTGGTCGCCATTTTGCCGAGTCGCTCAAGGCGATTATCGAGAAATAGTCTGAATTTCTCGACCATTCAGCGTGTGTGATTTCCTATAAACACCTCTGTATTTATACTACAGGAAAATAATCCCTTTCACAGTGGGAACGGCATCGCATCACCCTGTTATTGATCTTCACACAGTATGTTTTCACATATAATATAATAGCAAGTACTGTATGCATGCACAAGCTGTGAATACACTGCGTGACAAGATTTCTTTGTCAGGAAAGAAGTCAGGAGTGAAGATTTTACCTGAGGTGTGTAGTACAACAGGAGTTTACTGCAGAGCTCTGAGAGTTCTCCGTCCGCTTTAAACAGGGACACGCTATTGGGACCTGCAACCAGAAAAGCAGAGAGAGAGCTGGTGACTGAAGTATCATACTGTATATAGAAGTGAGGCACCATTAATCATATTTTAATCCAGAGCACAATTTTGACTTCAACATTTTGATATAGAGTCATAATTGATATTGTGTAGGTTTGATATCAGTTTATTGGCTCTGATGCATTAAATCACAAGTTCCACATTTAATAGCATGCTGTAGTGGCACAATGATTGATTTATTTTCACCACGGGCGGCATGGTGGTGTAGTGGTTAACACTGTCGCCTCACAGGAAGAACGTTCTGGGTTCGAGCCCAGTGGCCGATGGGGGCCTTTCTGTGTGGAGTTTGCATGTTCTCCCCGTGTCTGCGTGGGTTTCCTCCAGGTGCTCCGGTTTCCTCCACAGTCCAAAGACTGTGGTTAGGTTAACATGGGGTGGCCTTGGGCTGAAGTGCCCTTGAGCAAGGTACCGAACCCCTGACTGCTCCCCGGGCGCTGTAGTGTGACTGCCCACTGCTCTGGGTGTGTGCATGTGTTCACTGCTTCAGATGGGTTAAATGCAGAGGATGAATTTCACTGTGCTTGAAGTGTGCATGTGACAAATAAAGGTTTCTTCTTCTTTAATCTTGTTTACTTTTAGCATGAACATATGCACAATTAATATGCCTGAGGATTAGAAAAGTTGTTTGCTGTTGGTGTAAAATTTATATATCACATGCACACGCACACACACAGCTGTGGAAAAGTCTTAGTCCCCCTATTTTTTTCATACAAACTTTGTTATAGGGCAGCACGGTGGTGTAGTGGTTAGCGCTGTCGCCTCACAGCAAGAAGGTCCGGGTTCGAGCCCCGTGGCCAGCGAGGGCCTTTCTGTGCGGAGTTTGCATGTTCTCCCCGTGTCCGCGTGGGTTTCCTCCGGGTGCTCCGGTTTCCCCCACAGTCCAAAGACATGCAGGTTAGGTTAACTGGTGACTCTAAATTGACCGTAGGTGTGAATGTGAGTGTGAATGGTTGTCTGTGTCTATGTGTCAGCCCTGTGATGACCTGGCGACTTGTCCAGGGTGTACCCCGCCTTTCACCCGTAGTCAGCTGGGATAGGCTCCAGCTTGCCTGCGACCCTGTAGAATAGGATAAAGCGGCTAGAGATAATGGGATGAGATGAGAACTTTGTTATAGATTTCTATTCTATGACCTCTACATTATTGAGTCAGTACAAAAACAGTTTAGAGTTCAAATGTTTGTTTTCCAGTACAAAATTAAATGTTACAGGGAAAAAAAAACAACAACTGTTTGTATCTGAACAGCATATCAGGGGCGCGGATACGTTTTTTGAACTGGGGGGGACAAAGCTGCCAGCAAACCAACCCCAACCCCACCCCCAACACGTGTTGTCAACATGTGTTGACTTTCTAACTATGCCTGTGTGTTGCGTGAGCGGCAGTCAGTCAACAACTCTTCGCAAAGTTTCCTTATGAAACAATATGCTCGCTGAAATTATGGTAGGGAACGCCAGATTAAACATTAAAACTGCCTTCTGAGCACTGTATCTACAGGCTACCACCGAAAGAAGGAGGCTACCAGAAAGGCATCTCTACTCCGTACGATTTTACTTTCACTACGACATTACTTTGAACAGACTATCAAAAAATTGCAAGGTGATATGATAAAGTAAGGCACAGTTTACTTACAGTCGTTGTTTTTTGAAAAAATGATGCAATCGTTTTCTGCCTTTTTGGTTTGGCACCCTTCATCATGCCGTGTTGGGGTCCTGAACTAGGAGCTGTCCCCGATATGCCTGTCAAACTTGTTGTGGGTAACCATAGCAACCAAGCTCGAGCTCGCACCCTGTGCAGTCTGCGCAGCTCAACCAACCGAATATCAGTCTTTGTTTTGTTTTATGTGAGTTGTTGCAACTATGTATGTACTGCTGTGCACCTCAATAAACCGAATGGTAATTAGTCTTTTGATTTTTCCATGAGGTTTGCCTTATGCAAAGAAAGACAGCATAGACGTTTTTTCCTCCCTATAAGTGGGGGGGACCGAACGAGGTGAATTTAAATCTGGGTGGGACGAATCCCACCCGTCCCCCCCTCTATCTGCGCCCGTGCAGCATATTACATAAGAGACCACTTTTCAGATTAAAAAAAGAAAACATAATGAAGGCTGCTGGGTTTTGCTGCAAAATGAAGAAGCGAGTGTGACAAAGTGTCCAGAAGAACTGTGGCTGGTTCTGTAAGATGCTCAGTAAAACCTACAGCTCATTTCCTTATGAAACTGCACTCATTGTACCTGAGACTACTATTTTATTTAAAGCAAAGGGTCGTCTCACACCACATACTGACTTTGTTTCATTTATTATAGCTTACTGCTGTTTATAGTATTTTTTATAATGTTGAAACATTTAATTTCATTATTTTTAAGCCATTTTTGGTCTCCAGCATTTCTTTACATGTGCCTAAGACTTTTGCACAGTACTGTATATTATATAATATAGTATATTATATACAGGGGGCTGCAAAAGTAGGTATACAGTAATGAAAAGCAAAACGTTTGCACAAAACGTTAGTATTAAATGAAACCTGCAACTACTATTATAATACTGGTAATACTGGAATAATCCTTACTGTATATCTACTTTTGCAGCCCCCTGTATACAGTATTTCATGTATCATGTATATGTCATGCCATTTCTTTACAAGTCATGTTTTGAACACGTACGCTATTATACTGCTATTGTATACAAGTATGGACATTTGTTTGTGAGACTCTCACCAGCCTTATAGAGTGCGTGTGTCTGTGCAGGCTGCAGTGCTTCATAACAAATGAAGGCAGTGGCCAGCAGTCCATCCAGTGATGACGGTGAGCCCCACTCTGTGTCCTGTAGTCCTGCGGGAATGGTGTAGACAGGGACATCTCTGCCCAAACCCCAGCGTGTTCCCCCTCCTGCAGCAAATGAAGCTGGGAAAGACTGAGAGCGGGTGAGAGCTGGAGGGCCAGTGGACACCGAGAACGCCAGCTCAGATGAGTGTACCGGGGAAGACAGAGTCGGCGAGGTGGTGGTAGTGGTGGTCCGGTGACCCGCGGAACCAATACAGCAGGACGTAAAAGGCTGGAAGATGGAGATGGAAATTTAGATTTCCATCTAAATGTATGATGCGATACGTTAATTTTAGCTTAGCTAAACTTAGTTAAAATTAACGCATTGCATCATGCTTAAAACGATTCATTCATCAGAACGAGTCATAATTATTGGACAACATTGAGGGAGAAATATTTAATTATATGATGTGTCAATAAAACACATGCCCTAATATCAGATTCTGGCACTTTATTTGTATATTTTTTCTGGTGCTGCTAAGCTTCAACCATTTAAACAGATCAGAAGCCCTGAAACATAAGTGTGTTGGTTCTTGTAAATCAGATTTGCGATTCTGGCATCAGTTCTGGACCATCCCACGTCAGAATCCAGTGTTCTTGGATTCTAAGCCTTATTTTATCCTCCTTACCTCACTGAGTGTAGGGAAACGCAGCTGTGCTGTCTTACACGCGTTTCCATCCACATAGATAGTGACCAGGTTTTGTCCAAACGGCCTTCGACCCGAGACGTGGACTATAGCTAAAGAGTGCTGCAGAAAAAGGAAACAGCATATTTACAAAGTGCTTTACATAGACCAGGCATTTGTATTTACAGTGCCTTGCAAAAGTATTCATACCCCTTGAACTTTTTCACATTTTTCCACCTTACAACCACGAACTTAAAAGTTCTTTACTGAGATTTTATGTGATAGACCAACACAGAGTAGCACATAATTGTGAAGTGAAACAAAAATGATAAATGGTCTTCAAAATTTTAAACAAATAAAAATCTGAAAAATGTGGTGTGCATTAGTATTCAGCCCCCTGTCCTTTGATACCTTTAAATACAATCCAGTGCAATCAATTGCCTTCAGAAGTCATCTATTTAGTTAATAGAGTCCTACTGTGTGTAATTTACTCTCAACATAAATACACTTGTTCTGTGAAGGCCTCAGTGGTTTGTTAGAGAACACTGAAGAACAAACAGCATCATGAAGACCAAAGAACTCAGCAGACGGGTCAGGGATAAAGTTCTGGAGAAGTTTAAAGCAGGGTTAGGTTATAAAAAATATCCCAAGCTCTGAACATCTCAAGAAGCACTGTTCAATCCATCATTCAAAAATGGAAAAAGTATGGCACAACTGCAAACCTACCAAGACATGGCCGTCCACCTAAACTGACGGAGCGAGCAAGGAGAGCACTGGTCAGAGAAGCAGCCAAGAGGCCCATGATCACTCTGGAGGAGCTGCAGAATTCCACAGCTCAGGTGGGAGAATCTGTGCACAGGACAACTATAAGTCGTACACTCCACAAATCTGGCCTTTTTGGAAGAGTGGCAAGAAGAAAGCCATTGTTGAAAGACAGGCATAAGAAGCCATGTAGAGGACACAGCAAACATGTGGAAGAAGGTGCTTTGGTCAGATGAGACCAAAGTTGAACTTTTTGGCCTAAATGCAAAGCGCTATGTGTGGCGGAAAACTAACACTGCTCATCACCCTGCACACACCATCCCCACTGTGAAACATGGTGGTGGCAGCATCATGCTATGGGGATGCTTTTCTTCAGCAGGGACAGGGAAGCTGGTCAGAGTTGATGGGAAGATGGATGGAGCTAAATACAGGGCAATCCTGGAAGAAAACCTGTTGGAGGCTGCAAAAGACTTGAGACTGGGAAGGAGATTCACCTTCCAGCAAGACAATGACCCTAAATATACAGCAAGAGCTACAATGGAATGGTTTAGATCAAAGAATATTCATGTGTTAGAATGGCCCAGTCAAAGTCCAGACCTAAATCCCATTGAGCATCTGTGGCAAGACTTGAAAATTGCTGTTCACAGACGCTCTCCATCCAATCTGGCTGAGCTTGAGCTATTTCGCAAAGAAGAATGGGCAAAAATTTCAGTGTCTAGATGTGCAAAGCTGGTAGAGACATACCGCAAAAGACTTGCAGCTGTAATTGCAGCAAAAGGTGGCTCTACAAAGTATTGACACAGGGGGGCTGAATACTAATGCACATCACATTTTTTAGATTTTTATTTGTTTAAAATTTTGAAGACCATCTATCATTTTCGTTTCACTTCACAATTATGTGCTACTCTGTGTTGGTCCATCACATAAAATCTCAATAAAAAACTTTTAAGTTCGTGGTTGTAAGGTGGAAAAATGTGAAAAAGTTCAAGGGGTATGAATACTTTTGCAAGGCACTGTATGTGTGTGGTGCATAGCGTGCACTTCACTTACCCAGGAACCATCATTGAGGGGCCTTTCGGGAAGTGAAACAGCCATGTACTCTTTCTTGGTGCACACAGCCACCACCAGCACTCCCTCCATGGTGAAGAAGGCCTCGAACCCTGTCCCACTTGCCGTGAAGAAGCTAAGAGGATCAATTAGAAATTGTCTTACATTTTTATGAGGACCATTATATATACAGACCAGACTGTCTGGTATAGCATGGTATTGTACGGTATATAGTAACTCATACAATAATATTAGAACTCAACAAAGATACAAATTGCCTTGGATTTTGATTAGTAATCATGCACAATGTCATGTAATAATGCACTATGTTTTAGAAACCCGCTATAATAACCCACAGGCAGCATTCATATCAACATTTTCTTTATAGAGCAACGGCAACAATTATTGACACCTTTTCAGATTTACCAATAAAAAACTATTTTACAAAAGTGAGTTTCAGTTACAACAGTAATTATTGGTTAATTAATCAACCAGAAGACCCCCCTCAACCTTTGATCTTGTCATCTGATGACACAGCTTGTTACCTGAGATGCAATTTTTTTTTTTAGCATGATTGGCAATTTGAGGAAAACCAGGACGTTATTATCACAGGTAAGCATGGTGGAAAGATCATGGACCAGAGGTGTGACCAGAATGGCATGTGTGGGTGGGCAGTTAGCTCATCTGGGGGGGCAGAAAACAATACCTGAAAAATCGGTGGAAAACCACTACTACAATTACTAGGCCTAATAGTCCAATAATAATAATAATAATAATAATAATCTCATCTCATTATCTCTAGCCGCTTTATCCTTCTACAGGGTCGCAGGCAAGCTGGAGCCTATCCCAGCTGACTACGGGCGAAAGGCGGGGTACACCCTGGACAAGTCGCCAGGTCATCACAGGGCTGACACATAGACACAGACAACCATTCACACTCACATTCACACCTACGGTCAATTTAGAGTCACCAGTTAACCTAACCTGCATGTCTTTGGACTGTGGGGGAAACCGGAGCACCCGGAGGAAACCCACGCGGACACGGGGAGAACATGCAAACTCCACACAGAAAGGCCCTCGCCGGCCACGGGGCTCGAACCCAGGACCTTCTTGCTGTGAGGCGACAGCGCTAACCACTACACCACCGTGCCGCCCAATAATAATAATAATAATAATAATAATAATTCGGTAATCAAAATATGGTCACACTAGCATAAATCATGACCGTCAATTTTGTTAACAGTGTGGAATTTTTTTATGAAGTTTTTTTTTGTTTGTTTTTTTTTGTAAAGAAAAAAAAACTAAACTAACTTTTTTTGAAAAGCCTGGCTATGCTGAATGGAAATTTAAATGTTGACATTGAAAATGTTGGGATGCACCATCTACTGGTCTTCATGAATAGCTGACCTTTGACCTGGACCATTATCTACAGTACAAGTCTGTGGTTACACTTAGCAAATTCTGAAACAAATTCATTCATGTCTAGATTTTCTGTGATTTCCTTCTCATGTGCCAGAATGACTAAATTTTTCTTCCTTGAATGCAGCATTGTTCTGCGTAGCGGAGTGAGGATGCGGTTCAAGGTGGAGAAAGAGCTTTCGCATGCAGCTGAAGACACGCCAATGACAAGTGCTGTGACATATATTGAATGCAATATGGGGAAGGCCTCTTTGTACTGCTGAATGCATTTGCATGCTTCAGAGAGGTTAGCATCGGTTGACAATTTATTGAGCAACATTACTTTTGCCACAGAAATTTCATTTTGCAAGCTTATGCTGTTAAGCTCTGTGCCTGCAAGCACCTGAAGTGGTTTCAGGAGAGAGGGCTCAAGAAAGGACTTTGATTTTGGCAGGAGAAATGATGTGGACCTCATCAGTTCAACATTTCTCTGAGAGAATCTTGTCTCCATCTCTACAATCGCTCTGTCAAGAATGTTTAACATGGCCCTTTTAAAAGTTTGATTAGGAGCTATTTGGTCATCAGAATGTCCAAGTGTTGACAAGACAACGCTATCACCAAGCTGTGAATTAACTTTGCGTTTTCTTTTAGGTGGGGGCGAATTGGTAGGCCTACTTCCACCCTGAGAGAAATGCTCCTGCCAGAATGAGTCACTCCTCATCTCCTTCAGAGTAGCCAGTGAAGCTGTCACCACCTCCCCAGCAGTGCACATATCCACTGCTTGGGCCTGCAGAATGGCATTAGCTGGTTTCAGTGCACCAAGGACCTGAAGGAGGAACTTTCCTGTGTTAAAGAAACACTGTCGTTTTAATTGGGTCGAAAGACCCAATGCCTCTGTGTTGATGTCAAAAGGAGCAGTGTCATCCTCTGCTACATCTGAGAGAAGCCCTCTGATTGTGTCCTCATTGGTGACAATGGACTTCGTGACCTCATAATGACTGGTGGTCCACCGTATTTCCAGTAGTCGTTTCAGTGTAGGTGTGTTGTATGTGTGTGCAACATAATGTCTGTGACAAAATGTGTTTAAAGAATTTGACCAGTCAAAGAACTTCTTTGCCAGGGGTTCTGCTTCCATTGCGTGAACCACTGCCAAATGGAGCTGGTGGTTGTAGCAGTGCACGTATGGAATGTACTTCCCCACTTTGTTTTGCAACAAAGCTTGGACACCACCCCTTCCCCCAGACATGACAGACGCACCATCATAGCACTGACACACTAAATTGTCTGGTCTGTAACCCAGGTCAGTCAAATGTGAAAGAATGTGGTCGGAAATGTACTCAGCATCAAGCTGATGTAGTTCAATTAATCCAATTAGGTGTTCCTTGGGGACAGAGTTTTGGACAAATCTAATTACTACAGACAAATTCTCTATGTTACAGCGATCTCTGGTACCATCACTTTTAATGCAAAGTCCAGGAGAGCCTGCTTTCTCGTATCTGGCTTGGATATTGTTTAGCACCATTTTGGTGAGGGTTTCAATTATTTCATTTTGTATTACGTTTGACGTGTATTTTGCATTGTCTGGGATATGTTTTACAATTTCTGCCAATTTCTCATCTTTTTTGACTGTATATTCAAAAAACTTCAGGAAAAGTCCCTCCTCCCCACCCTCGTGATTGTGACCACGCAGAGCCAGTTCATTGACAGCCAGGAACTGAACGGCCTCCCCAATGCTCTTCACATAGTACCTGTTTTTTTCTATCTGCGTTTGACCCAGCAGGTGAGCTATGCTTTCACCCGTCTCTGCCCGACGCTGGTGTTCCTGCCACGCAGACATTGATCTGACGTGCGGGAGACTCGACGCATGTTTTTGGAAGCCGGCGTCTTTTTCAAGGGCTTTTTTCCAATTTGTGAAGCCACGTTTGGTAAATATATCCTCGCGGTCCAAATGTGAAATGCTAAATTTGCGGCAGGCAAAGCAAAAGCTGGCATCGCGGATAACGGAATACTCGAGCCACGGTCGAGAATGATACCAGCTTGCACTAAAGCACCGAAGGGTTTGTCCAAATGGGCGCTTGGGGTAATTAGTTAAAATAGGCTGGGACGGGCTATCCATATTTAAGTCGGAAGGGACGTGCACATCAGAGGTTTGGGAGGACTGCGTACTTTGTGAAATGCAGGGGTTTTGAGTTCCTGAAGCGGCCACAGAACTGCAGGATGGCGCAGACCTATTCAGATCCTGTGAAGGGCTTTGCAGCAGCGGTGCTGGGCTCAACAGCGGAGTCAGAAGCTTGCGCAGCGATAGGGGCGGACAAGGTCTGCTTTTTAATGAGCCACCTATGCATGTCTTTTGGTGTTACGTACTAGTTAATAAAATGTTTTAATAACGTCTGTGTGGGTTATGCTTAGTGGCTGGCTGCCTGCCTAGGCTGGCAATTCAACTAGCTAGCACAGTCTCCTAGTCTTAATAATAGCAGGCTAGCACAGGCAGACTGCTGTAACTAGCTGACTTATCTACACAAATCAACAAGTAAATGAAACGAACAAGCTCAACTCAACAAAAACTACTACCACTACTTTGTGAAAAGATGACAGAGAAGAACGAAATAGGAACTGTATGGGCGCAAAGTAAACTCCCGCACAGCGTTGTGCTTGCTAGTTGAATGGAGGAGGACTGACATGCCCCCTATTCAAACGAACCAACTGGAAAGCAGTTTTGACGATTGTTCTGCCCCTTAAGGTTATGGAGGGGGGAAACACGATAACAAAAAATGATTAAAGCTATAAACTTTGCAGATATATGCTGTTTTTAAATCAACACCAGCATTTATTCTACCAATACAAGACACAAACAGAGATCATAAATCGTGGCCTTTTTTCTGGCCAGTTTTCTTTGGATGGACAGGGCATTTCTCAGGGGGGCAGGACTTGTCCCTGGGGGGGCAGTGCCCACCCCAGCCCCCCCGTGGCCACGCCCCGGTCATGGACATGTTTTTACTTATAAAACTCACCGATATTTCATGATCTCCTTGTCAAAACCTACTTTATTTCTTACTTTTTGATTTGACAGTCGCCATTTTGTATCTAAATGCGCGTTTGAGAAGTCATGCGAGGTGTCGATAATAGTGATCACTTTCACCGGTGTCCACCATTATCGACACCCTGTGGAATTAAGTGACATTTACAACTGTTATGGATCGATCTCGGGCGGCATGGTGGTGTAGTGGTTAGCGCTGTCGCCTCACAGCAAGAAGGTCCGGGTTCGAGCCCTGTAGCCGGCGAGGGCCTTTCTGTGCGGAGTTTGCATGTTCTCCCCGTGTCCGCGTGGGTTTCCTCCGGGTGCTCCGGTTTCCCCCACAGTCCAAAGACATGCAGGTTAGGTTAACTGGTGGCTCTAAATTGACCGTAGGTGTGAATGTGAGTGTGAATGGTTGTCTGTGTCTATGTGTCAGCCCTGTGATGACCTGGCGACTTGTCCAGGGTGTACCCCGCCTTTCGCCCGTAGTCAGCTGGGATAGGCTCCAGCTTGCCTGCGACCCTGTAGAACAGGATAAAGCGGCTAGAGATAATGAGATGAGATGAGATGGATCGATCTCTGTGTGACATTGTTGAAGTAGATGAAGTACTTTAAAAAAATAAAAGTGCTGTGATTTATATATATTTTTTTCTGATTCATAACAGAATGGAATGTTTATAGAGTACTTGGAATCCTATTGCAATAAATAGAATTAGACCAGAATTAAATTCCTAGTATATAAAAAATTGCATGCTTGAAATATTCAGATTTTTCTATTCCATTCAGAAAATATTATTTTTGTTGCTGTTTGTTGTAAATATATACCACATATTACAATATCAGTAGACATTTTATATTTTTAGATGTAAATTTAAAATCTCAATAAAAAAATTATATATATATATCAACCTTTGACCTGGATTTTCATGTGGTTACAATGTCAATTGCCTGTTGACATTTATTAGTAAACTACAAAACTAGAAATTAATACAAACAACAACAACAATGAATGAATAACAAAATGTGATTTACGAAAATACTTAGAAAGTGGAACAAAAAGATTTTCTGACAGGTCAAACATCAGTTCATTTGTTTACAAAATTAGAATTACTTCCTCATTTACATAAACACAGACATCGATATATTTACATAAAAGATATTTTGTACTCAATATAAGTCTATGTAAAATAAAAGCTATGTTTTGTTAACTTAATACCACATACGGATTATTTAAAAAAAAAATCGTCTGGATGTTGATAATTGTGGAAGGGTGTCATGTGATCTGATACGCTAAGTAATCAGGAATCAACTCATTTTTTTCCAGTGGAAGTTTGAGTAATTATTCATGCACAATTTAAGTACTGAAAGTCTTTTCTACTTCTACAATGGCCAAAAAATCGTTAAAGCATATCCGCAGAGCCATGGCCTCACTTTCGTTTATAAATGCCTTGAGACCTCAAGAATGGCACAGGAATAGTTTTAAGCGTTAACAATAAATCTAATATAGTAATTTTTACGATTAAAGTGATTTATATAGGTAGCGGTCTGAGTGAATGACCTTGACATCCGTAACGTCACAGCAGGAAGTCTATCGGTCTCATCGCCATTTCCGCTATACCAAAACACAGAGCTGACTGCAACTCTGATCCTCCATTTTGAGCTAATTTATCGCCATGCCATGTAGATGTGTATTTGGCCGGGTGCAGCAACACGACAGAAGGTGGATTTACGTTGCATTCATGGCCCAAGAATGTTCAAACTGCAAAGATTTGGACGCGTTTTGCGAGAAGTTCATGGGCACATTGGGTGCCTATGAAGTGGTCTCTCCTCTGTTCTGCAAATTTACTGAAGACTCGTACGAGACCTCTGATCTGTTGAGGAGCGCTGGCTATAAGCCCGTATTGAAAGAGGGTGCAGTACCAACAATTAAAGGAAAAGAAAACTACAAGAAAAGGAGAGTATTTATTTTATTTTTTTTAAAAGGAAAGTGAGTTCAGTTGCACCAGTTCTCCCGGAGTGAGCCGAGGGTTGTTGGTAAAACCCAGGACAGAAGGGGACGGGACATATCGCTCGGGCAGTAACCTCCCTGCAGTTGTTGCTAAAACCGGTGACGTTCTGTCCCCTCCCGGGTTTCAGTAATTGCCTGAGCCAAGCAGTAATGGCGGAATACAGTATGAAGAAAACAGTGAATGAGTGGAGCGCCATCTTATTTCTAAACTGGATATCGCTGCCATCTCGCCCTTACGTGGAAGAAGCGAATGAACAGAGAACTGAACGAACAACTGAAAGTCAGATTGTTTCAAAACAATCGGCCACAAGATCGGCCTTCAAGAAGCGAGAACACAGACGGGTAAGCTCCGACTCTCATTTGGATAAAAAAACAACACATTGTTTACCTGCATTTAGATTAATACATGTAACTTCTATTGTGTGTTTTAGTTAGCGGTATAAGATTATTTAATTTGCTTCAGAATGTGATTGTCTCAGTTCATCTGATTATTTAATTAGTCTTTTACGTTTTATCAGTGAAAATGCATGCATGTACATGTATGCTGCATAAGTTATAACACCTATCCTGTTTTAATGAGAGTCAACCCACAATCAGTGAAGTCAAATCAGTCTTAGTTGAGCAAGTCGGTAACGGGATTTCTTACTTTCACCATAAATTTTTATTTCTATGACTTTGGTCTATAGCTGTAAAAGGCCTCGGCCTTAAAACCGGTTACCGCAGTGACGTCATGCGCGCAGGGCTGGCTGGCTCAGCGGGGCAGCTCGAATGCCAACTTTGCGGTCGATTTTTACTCTCAAAAATATATATATTTTTTATTCCCATTTATGCAGCATACAAGAGTCAAGGATGGAGATACTATCCACTCAGAAATTTATTCTAAAATAAAGGTTCTGCGTATCTCCTTTAAGGTGTCGATAATTGTAGCCGCTGCTCTATAATATATTTGCACACAAAAACAAACCCACCTGTAGAGCTGTTTGCGACGAGGACCCTTGGTCATACGGAGAGTATTATCAGGGATGGTGACATGCGACTCAGAGTGGTGTTGGTGCACTGGAGGGGGGAAGTTGGTGTTAAGGCACAGCCAGGCGTGAAAAGCGAAACCATTACCCGGCCAGCGGTTGATCGTGGGCACCATGATGCCAGCCATGGGTGGCGTGAGGTCAAAGTACTGCAAAGCACTGGTGCCTGTGTGGGCATGGGCGGCCATTGCAGCAAGGGCCCGTACGGTGCGAGTGCAGTAGGGATGAGGTGATGAGCCCGGGTTGGTGCGCAGCAGGCTCAAGAGTCTCTTGAGGTGATGAGGGCGCAGCGAAAGTGAGCCGAGCTCCTGCACCAGGCCCAATAGAGCGTCTGCACACTGGCGCTCAAGCCGCTCGGGACCCTGGTTCAGCACATCCAGCACGGCGTCCACCAAGCCGGCTTCCACGGCCACAGAGCGGCACGCCAAAGAACCACGGCACACTGCTAACAGCCACTCGCACACCAGCAGCTGCAGAGAGCGAGAACCTAGCTCAGGAAGCCACTGCAGAAGCAGGAGCAGGGGCTGCTCATTACTGATTCCCAGTGGGACAGCCTGGCAGTGCTCTCCTTCAACTGCCTGCAGACGGGTGAGGAAATAAGAGAGGATGTGGGCAAGGAAGAGAGAGTGAAAGAGACGTGTACAGAGAGAGTGAGAACGGGAGAAGACAGCAAACAAGAGAAACAAAAAAGAGAGAAGTAAGCAAAAATGAAAGGTGGAAACAGGAAAGAAGATACGTGACATAAGCTCAGTTCATATTAATATTGAGGTTACGGTATATTCCAAATTTCGACTGAACTGTGAGCACGTTCACCTACCATGTTCATGAGCTCTTGGAGGAGCCTTTTGGTCGGCTGCCCTTGACTTTTTAAAACATCAAAGAGCTGTGAGTATCCTATGCGCTCCTTAAAGACTTCCTACCAATGAAAGTCAACCAAAAACAAACAAACATTCTCATAACCTAAATCATTTCATAACACAAAAACACATGAACATTGTGATTTTACAAACGCACCAAACCCGTACAGGTATTTCATTGTATACCTTAACTTCATTTCACATAAACATTCACATAAAACCACTGACAGCAATTACTAATTATTAAAATACAAAGAAAACACTTCACAGGGGTATAAACGAGGCCTGGCACCATTCGGGCACTGTGGTTTCATATCATTAGTTTAAGCAATGTGTATAAGATAAGCTACAGCCACTTCTCCTCTGTAGGTTTACCAAGCTTTCAAACCCACTCAAGTATCAGCGCTTTCCTAATAATGGAAAAGGTCAGACAGCTTAATGACTAAAAGGGTTAAACAACTTCAAAGGCATGGTTTTGGATACAGCAAAGAAAGAGGGATTTGATGTAGAGATGAAGTAGGGGAGGTGTGTTTGTATGTGGTGTGTGTAATACCTTGGCTGATGGTGAGTTGCTCATGATGGCAGTGAGAACTCCAATGGCATGTACTGTAATGCAGTCAGAACCTTTTTCCCACACCTACAAATACACACATGAGCTGAGCTGCCAGTTTATGACATACACCTACCTAGCTATAATGACTGCAGCCCAGCACCTCTGATGTCAAGTCAAGTTTATTTGTATAGCGCTTTTAACAAGAGACATTGTCGCTGTTGCACTTACTGTAGAGCTGCACTGTATACATTACCATGTCTATGTCACCACTGGTACACTGGTGCATGTGCAATGCAGGGCAACAGATGGGCTACAGTTAGTAACTGTATACCTACAAAGTTACCTGATCAAATGGCCAACAGGGCC
The DNA here is from genome assembly GCF_027579695.1 of Neoarius graeffei. Taxonomy (NCBI): domain Eukaryota; kingdom Metazoa; phylum Chordata; class Actinopteri; order Siluriformes; family Ariidae; genus Neoarius; species Neoarius graeffei. Next base: position 43,480,509 of record NC_083573.1, read on the forward strand.
GTAGCCAGCATTTTAAAATCACTGAGGTCTGTGATGCACGCGCAAAGCACGCGTTGAAAAATTTTCTACATATTTAAATGAGAGGGGTGATGGTTACCATGAAAAAAAATGTGTCTACTGCACTGCGTTCCTCCCCCGAGTCGCGCACTCATTCGTTTTTGTGTTCTTGGTCTCAGAACCACACACACGAAACAGACACAGAAGACAGAATCAACGTTTAACATAATTAACAATGCACTTTTTACGGAGACGTTTTAATGTTATTCTTTATTTTTTTATCCAGTTGAATATTTAGCATACAAATGTATTTTCAGCTCTTAAAAATGACCGAGGTCTGGACCTCGGTGGCCTCATAGCTGGCTACGGCCACGATGGCCAATAAATGTAGTTATATGGATATGTTCATCTAATAAACAGGTAACGCCAGTGTACATACAGGGTATTTACACTGGGTGTTTTATTATAGCTAAATAATGATTTGCACAAGTCTTTTTTTTTCACTTTAGGCCTCATTTATCAATCTTTCAGTAACCTTGTGTGTAAATATTTTAGTAGGGCAAACAGAACTAAAAATTCCTGCTAGATTTACAAATTGCTCAGCAGGCTTGGAGTACTCAAGTCCAGGACTTGGACTCGAGTCCGACTCGTGCCCTAATTTTAAGGACTCATGACTCGAATTGGACTTGAGCACTGATGACTTGGACTCAGACTCGTGTGTTAATTACGTTCGGACTCGTAACTTGGAGGCGAGGACTCGGATTTTTTCTTTATTTTTATGTAACATGCCATAATAATTTGGCATAAGATATTTATCTCATCTCATCTACATTAATTTTTGTACTACTGTAATTTCATGCAAGAGTGTCACAGTGCATCAGATAGACTCCCGGGTGCACTCCGGGACAGCGCGCACACGCTAAGTGGACTCTCATGTGCGCCGTAAACGTCTCACACCTGCACAGGATTAAGGCACAAACAGTGCGCCTATATAAAAACTGTGAAAACACACTTACTTTGCAAAGTATTGAGTTGTGTTGCTGACACATTACCAAGCCTTATTTCCTTGTTTGGTTTCCTGATCCCTGATTTCCTGTTTCTTGTCTTTGATTCTGCCAAGTCTACAATAGCCTGTTTGTGCCTTGCTCGACCTATCACCTGTTTCACTGTTCTATGATTTTGCCTGCCGTTCTGGATTGGTTACCCTCTTCACTTGTATTAATAAACACACTTTCTGGGGCTGGAATTTTGATTAACAAATCAGTTTCATTTGTAGCATCTGAAACCATCTCAGACCCAAATGGACGCTTTGTTATCGTCGTAGGTAAACTCTACAGTCGGCCTGTGATATTAGCCTGTGTCTACGCTCCAAATTGGGACGATTCTAAGTTCATGTGAAGCTTTCCGTCAGGTATACCTTACTTAGATACTCATCAGCTTATTTTAGCTGGTGACTGTAATTGTGTAATTAACCCTGTATTAGATAGATCGTCAAGCCACCCAATTAGTAACTCCAAATCAACCGAATACATATGCCGCTTTTCCACTACAAACGCGGCTGAGTCGGGCTGAGCCGTGCCGTTCTGAGTTGGGCTGAGTCAAGCTGAGCGGGGCTATTGGAGTTGCATTTCGACTACAACCGCGCTGAACCGTGCTGGCTGGAAGTGGGTGGACACATTGGGTGGAGTTAGCGAAAGTGGGTGGACGTCACGTGATGTCGTTAAGCGGCGCAAACAGTGACATCAGTGATCTTTTAAGCGGTAGTCTCACGACCCGGATAGTAAACAATAAACATGGAGGACATGGAGTCGTTAGTGTTGCTGGTGTTGGTGCTGTGGCTTGTTGTCACCGACAACGCCAACAGATACTGGCAAGAGCGTATAGATGAGGCGAGGCGCATAAGGCTTCAGAAATTCTCGTAATTCGTAATTCTTCTTCTTCCGGGTTTATGGTGTTTACAGATCCCAGCGTGCTCGCGGGGCGTGTGTGGGCATGTGAGGACACTCCTCCTCACCAGTCAGTGCACAGGGGAGTGTCTGCTCACGCCCCCAGCCTCACTCAGCTCGGTTTGGCTCGCTTCAACCCTATTCCAAAACCGTGCGAGTTTTGGGTGCTAAGCAGGGCTGAAGCGAGCTGAGTCGTGCTGTTCTGAGGTAGTCGAAACGCGAGCCGTGTCGGGTTGAAGTGAGCTGAAGCGAACTGAAGTGAGCTGAAAAAGGGTAGTGGAAAAGGGCCAATAGAGAATTCTTTAGAATTTTGTGAGATGTCTGACCCATGGAGATTCCTTTATCCTACGAGGAGAGAATATTCCTTTTTTTCACCTGTTCACCATACTTATTCACGCATAGATTATTTCTTTATACACAAGTCCTTACTTCCACTGGTTAAAGAATGTGATTATAACAGTATTGTGATATCTGCTCATGCCCCTGTAACACTCGTTTTGATCTTCCCTAACTACCGACCTAGCAGATTCAGATGGAGACTCAACCCACTACTTTTGTCAGATGAATCATTTATTGCCTTTATTAATGTTTAGATAGACATATTTTTAGAAACGAATGTAAACAAAGAGACTTCCCCTTCCTTGCTTTGGGAGGCCCTTAAAGGTCCCATGGCATGAAATTTTCACTTTCTGAGGTTTTTTAACGTTAAAATGAGTTCCTCTGACCTTCTTAAGTCACCCCAGTGGCTAGAAATGTCATAATGTGTAAACCAAACTATGCCCAACATTTGAGAATGGCGCGTCAAAACGGCGCGTTGATAAACTCTTCCCTTGCCTACGTCAGCAAGGGAGATGATCCCCACGCCCCCCCCTCTGGATTCCCACCCACTGTATGGATTGCCCGCCCAACTCAAAAGTTGCTGTTTGCCCTACCAAGCCTACTGCGCATGCGCAAAGCCTACTGCGCATGCGCAGAACACATGACTACATTTTGTAGTGAGGAGCCCATAGAAGACACAACATGGAAATTGCGCTGTACATGGATGTGACAACACAGAAAGGAGTCTGTTTTTACTGCTGACGGGAGAGCCCCTGAAGACGCAGTGGCTTAATTTTATTTACTTCAATAATACGCCGTCGAGTCTACCTAAGACGGTGTATGTTTGTCAGAAGCATTTTCCTGATGAATGTTTCCACAACTTGGGACAGTACAGGGTAGGTTTTGCACATCAACTGTCACTGAAGCCTGGGTCTGTGCCAAGCATCCCTGCCGCATCAGCAACAAACACCGAACAAGTAAGTGTATAACTGGTCGTTTTGCCGTGTTTTAAAATCGGTGCGTTAGCCTAGCAATGGCTACATTAGCTGTGCAGCTAACCGCTTCCTGCAGTTAGCCAGGTACATGGGCTCGAGTTGTACCATTTTTTTAGACAGGGCGGACGGACCAGGGCATTCGCCCGCCTGGCCGTGCCCGACGAGGAGTGCTCTCGGCCGGCTTGGGAGGCAGACGGCAGCCCCTCCTGGAAGTGTAGTTTTACCATGGGCCTCATGCGGAAAAAAATGACAAAGTCCCACTGCTCAGTTTTACCATGGGCCTCAGGCAGGAAAAAATGACAAAGTCCCAGTTTTACCATGGGCTGGAGTTGTACCATTTTTTTTAGACAGGGCGGACGGACCAGGGCATTCGCCCGCCTGGCCGTGCCCGACGAGGAGCGCTCTTGGCCGGCTTGGGAGGCAGACGGCAGCCCCTCCCTATGGCACGCCCCCACCGTCTACCCTTCCCCGCCTCCTGCTTCTCATTAGCAAAACGACGCACTGGGAAAAGCGCTGAAATGGGGCTTTCTCCCAGGAGGCTATATCTACGTACCGAGGGTTCATTTCAAGAAAGGCTGCAGATATAACATCCGGAAGCCTCCACGAGCCTGTTTAAAGCATCAACAAACCACCATGCCATGGGACCTTTAAAGCTTACCTGAGGGGGCATATTATCTTCTATAATGCTTCTGTCCACAAAGCACAAATGGCCAGGCAAACTGAACTTTCAGAACTTATCTCTGGAGTACACAGGGCCTATGCTACTCTCCCAACCCCAGAGCTGTATAAACAGCGAATGATGTATCAGGCTGAATTTGACATGCTTTCAACTGGGCAAGTGGAACAGGCCTTGTTAAAAAACAGACATATGTCCTATGAACATGGAGAGAAACCAAGCAGAGCTCTTGCTTACAGTCTGAGACAGACATCCACTACTCATGTAATTGATCAACTTGAGTCTGAAACAGGACTTTAGATATCAGACCCTTTAGATATCAATAAGCAGTTTAGTGATTTTTATTGTAATTTATATACCTCTGAACAGCCTTCTGACCGGAGAGTAATGGATACGTTTTTTGTAGGTCTGGACATACCCACCATGGATGAGAACTTAAGAGAATCTTTAGATAGCCTTATCTCTCTAGATGAGATTAATTAAGCCATCACATGCATGCAGAGCGGAAAATGTCCTGGCCCAGATGGCTTTCCTACAGAATTTTATAAAAAGTTTTCAGCAAAACTAAGCCCTCTGCTAAAAGATGCATTTGATGATAGCTTAAAATCCCAGTGCCTCCTCCCAACCCTACGCCAGGCATCAATATCTTTGCTTTTGAAAAAGGGCAAGGATCCCCTTAATTGTTCCTCCTACCGTCCCATAAGTCTCCTTAACGTTGATGTTAAGATACTGGCTAAGGTGTTGGCTCTCCGTCTTGAGTCTGTTTTGCCTTCCCTTGTGTCATGTGACCAAACTGGATTTATCAAAAATAGACAATTATTTTTTAATATCAGGCCTGTATTTAATATCCTTTACACATCGTCCTCATCTCAGTGTTCAGAGGCACTTTTATCTCTGGACGCTGAGAAAGCTTTTGATCGTGTGGAATGGAATTATTTGTTTTATGTTCTTAAGCAGTTTGGTTTCGGGAACACTTTTATTTCTTGGGTTAAATTGTTGTACACCTCCCCTATGGCTTCAGTTAGAACTAATGACACTTATTCACCATATTTTCCTCTTCAGCGCGGGACTAGACAGGGCTGCCCCCTGTCCCCATTACTCTTTGCACTGGTTCTGGAACCTCTTGCAGCTACCATTAGGCGGCATATAGATATTAAGGGAATCTTAAGAGCAAATAAGGAGCACAAAATTTCCTTATATGCAGATGATGTCCTTCTCTATGTATCTGACCCTGTGACATCCATCCCATGTATTCTTACTACCCTAAAAGTTTTTGGTAGCTTCTCTGGCTATAAGCTTAATCTTGGCAAAAGTGAGCTCCTCCCTATTAATACAGCTGCTAGACGAATCACATTTCATTCTTTACCATTCAAAGTGACCAATGCTAAACTAAATTACCTTGGCGTGTCTGTTACAAAGTCTCACTTTCAGCTTGTGAAGGCCAATTTCACCCCACTTTTGGAGCGTACCCAACAGGATCTCGCCCGCTGGTCCACACTGCCTTTATCTTTAGCTGGGCGTATTAGTATAATTAAAATGAACCTCCTTCCCAAATTCTTATTTCTTTTTCAATATATTCCATGTTTTCTTACAAAAACATTCTTTACAAAACTTGACAGTGTTGTTTCATCTTTTATTTGGAATAATAAAATGCCAAGGATTAGGAAGTTGTTTTTACAAAGGCCAAAAATATATGGTGGGATGGCTCTACCAAATTTTCAAATTTATTTTTGGGCTGCCAACATCAAATGACTATTGTATTGGCTTTGGGACTCATCCCTCATGGATCTTCCAGGCTGGTTACAAATTGAATCTAACTCTTGCAGTCCTATCTCACTTTCAGCTCTTTTGTGTTCGTCCATTCCTTTACATTCACCTCAGCCCTGCCAGAATTCAGGAGTGCTTCATTCCCTAAAGATTTGGTCTCAGTTTCACAAAAACTATGGACTAGTCTCCATGTCGGTTTATGCTCCAGTTATGGTCAACCATCTATTTCCAGCTTCTCTGTTAGACAGTACATTCATTCAGTGGTTTAAAAATGGGGTGTTGAATATTAGGACGTTGTATAAGGATGGCATTTTCATGTCATTTGATCAGGTTAGAAAAACGTTTGCTTTGCCAGCAAATAGTTTTTTTCAGATATCTGCAAGTCAGACATTTTGTACAGAGTCATTTTAATCAATTCCCCTCATTACCACAGACGTCCTCTTTGGATGCAATCCTAGAGGTGCAGCCTGAGGTTAGGGGAACTATATCAAGGTTGTACACAAGTATATTTGACATGGAGGGCTGTTCATTGACGATAATAAAAGATAACTGGGAGAAGGATATGGGTACAAATATTACAGATGATCAATGGTCTAACATACTTCTAAGAATCCATTCCTCTTCCATTTGTGCGAGGCATAGTTTAATTCAGTTTAAGATTGTGCACAGGCTCCACATGTCTAAGGTTAAGTTATCCAAAATCTACCCAGAGGTTAATCCTATTTGTGACAGATGTAGGCAAGCACCTACTACTCTTTTCTACACATTCTGGTCATGCTCCAGTCTAACCTCATTCTGGTCCTCAATATTTGAAGTATATTCAGCAATTTCAGGCCTAAATATTGATCCCTGTCTGTGGCAGTGGGGGCATGGTCAAGCGTCGGTCTGTGACCGGAGGGCGGAGTCAGGGAAGGTAAGTGGCAGAATCACTACACCTGATGTGAATTAACCCGTGTTTGTGTGTCTTCCCAGCAACCATGCCCTATATAAGGAGAGAGAGGGCAGAGGAAGGGGGCTCTCTCCCGTCAAGGGGGGGGGGAGTCGGCTGCGGGCCGGTCGGCTGCCTGGCCTGAGTCGGGCGGTGGGGGCGTGGTCAAGCGTCGGTCTGTGACCGGAGGGCGGAGTCAGGGAAAGTAAGTGTCAGAATCACTACACCTGATGTGAATTAACCCGTGTTTGTGTGTCTTCCCAGCAACCATGCCCTATATAAGGAGAAAGAGGGCAGAGGAAGGGGGCTCTCTCCTGCACCAGAAGACTTGTGTGTGTTTTTTTTTTAAAGATTTTTTTCTGGGCTTTTTTCACCTTTATTGGATAGGACAGTGTAGAGACAGGAAATGAGCTGGAGAGAGAGACGGGGAGGGATCGGTAAATGACCTCGGGTCGGAATCGAACCCGGGTCCCCAGATTTATGGTATGGCACCTTAGTCGACTGAGCCACGGCGTGCGGTTGGAGTGTTGGACTCAGACTCGACTTGGATCAATAGTGGACTCGACTCGAAATTTTTTTAAATGACTTGGACTTGATTCGGACTTGAACACTGGGGACTCGAGACTGGACTCGGACTCGAGGTTTAGTGACTCGACTACAACACTGGAATGAGTAGGTGTGTCCAAACCTTTGACTGGTACTATATAGTGAAATAGTGGGCTTCAAAATGACAAGAAGGGGCTTGTACGAGTGTGTTTGTTTTACAGGTGCCGTTGGAGTCTTGTTCTCGGACTCGACTCTAATTTTTTTTAATGACTTGGACTTGACTCAGACTCGAACACTGGGGACTTCGAGACTGGACTCAGACTTGAGGTTTAGTGACTCGACTACAACACTGTTGCTCAGTAATGCTGATTTTTTTTTTCATATTCCCGTGTCTTTTTAAAGGGGGCATTTGTGAATAGTTTTGTTCACATCCAGTTTGATAAATGAGGCCCAGTGTCAAAATTATCATACAGTATATTCCTTTCAACATGGAGATTTTGTTTCCCATTTAGAGATAGATACTAACCCCATTTCCAGAAAAGTTGGGATAGTTTCAAAATGCAAAAATTAATTTACGTGAACCTTTATTTAACTGACAGAAGTACAAAGAAAAGACTTTCAATAGTTTTACTGACCAAGTTAATTGTATTTTGTAAATATAAACAAAGTTAGAATTTGATGCCTCAAAAAAAGTTGGGACAGAGGCATTATTACCATTGTATTACACCACCTTTCCTTTAATAACACTTTTTAATCGTATGGGAACTGAGGATACTAATTGTTGCAGTTTTGCAATTGGAATTTTTGCCCATTCTTGCTTGATACAAGACTTCAGCTGCTCAACAGTCCGTGGTCACCGTTGTCTGATTCTCCTCTTCATGACGCACCATACATTCTCAATAGGAGACAGATCTGGACTGGCAGCAGGCCAGTCAAGCACATGCACTCTGTGTCTACAAAGCCATGCTGTTGTAGCCCATGCAGAATGAGGCCTGGCATTGTCCTGCTCAAATAAGCATGGACTTCCCAGGAAGAGATGTTGCCTTGATGAATTTGTCTCTCTAAAATCCCAATAGATCAATGGTACCTTCACAGACATGCAATTTACCCATGTTGTGGGCACTGATGCACCCTCTTATCATCAAAGATGCTGGCTTTTACACCTTTCTCTGATAAACTGGATGGTTGTGTTCATCTTTGGCACTGAGAACTCAATGTCCAGTTTTCCTGAAAACAAGCTGAAATGTGGACTCATCTGACCACAGCACACATTTCCACTGTCTTTCAGTCCATCTGAGATAAGTTCAACAGTGTTTTTGCATAAAATTGCTGAATGGCTTCCTCCTTGTGTAATACAGCCTCAGGTTGCATTTCTGGATGCAGCGGCAGACTGCGTTAAGCCCATGTTTACATTAGACCGTATCAGCGGATCATCAGATTAACGTTTTTAAAACGATTAGTGTGCACACAGCAACACCAATACACGATTTGCGTGCACACAGCAATACCAATACACGGATACGCTCGGCTCCGCAGGCATCCTGCGCTCCAAATCACTCCGCCCTGAACAGCGAGTGCCCTCTGGAGGGTGTGCACTCCGGCCCTGCGCAGCTCACAGAGCGCGCGAGTGAAGTGAACAAGCTGTGTTTTCGGGACTGAGCCGCTGTGTGTGTGATCCCAGCGCATATCACTTACCACTTGCAAGTGGAAGGATGGCAAGCCTAAAGACAATCATAACTACACAATGGGCAGTATTTGCATCAGTATTTGCAGTATTTTCATACTTTTATACTCTTTAATGAAAGGTGATACAAGGCGGAAGTCCGCGCCGTTTTTCAGCAGTCGCGTCACATGACCAACGCCAGCGAATCAGGAAGGTGGATGTCACAGTGATGTTGTCCAATGAGACGCCAGCTAGAGCTCAGCACAGCGTATCCACGTATTCTGAATGTTTACACAGCACCGGAGCTGACACAATCTGGATTGAATACGTGGACGCTGGTGGATTCCCGTTTCCCGGCGTTTCCAGGCGGTTTAATGTAAACGGACAGTGCATCCGCGAAGAAAACGAGACAGATACGGTCTAATGTAAACGTAGCCTAAGTGACAGTGGTTTTCCGAAGCACTCCTGAGCCCATGTGGTTATATTTGTCACATTAGCATGACGGTTTCTCAGGCAGTACCACCTAAGGGCTTGAAGGTCACGCACATTCAACAGTGGTTTCTGACCTCGCCTTTTACACACTGAGATGTCTCCAAATTCTCTTAAACTTTTCACAATATTATGTACTGTAGATTTTGAAAGATCTAAAATCTTGCACTGAGAAATCTTCTTTTTGAATTGACTAACAATTCTCTCACAAATTTTGGCACAAAGGAGTGAACCATGATCCATCCTTGCTTGCATAGACTGAGCCTTTGGTGTTGCTCCTTTTATACCCAATCATGTTACCAGTTAATCTGCTTATTGTGGAAACTTCCAAAATGGTGTTACCCGAATATCCTATAAACTTTTCAGTCTTATTTTGCCTCTGTACCAACTTTTTTTTTGAATGTGTTGCAGGCATCAAATTCTAACTTTGTTTATATTCAGTTGGTCAGTAAAACTACTGAAAATCTTTTCTTTGGACTTCTGTTAGTTAAATAAAGGTTATTTCATTTAAAAAAATTTCCCAACTTTTCTGGAAATGGGATTAGTACCTGTACATGCACGCATTTACTAATCAACCATCACCAAACACATATCCCATCTCTCCATAAGAACACATGCAACAAACCCATGACCCCATTGCAGAAAAACACGAACAGTGACCCAACAGATCTCTAGGTAACACATACAGAGACACATTCACACCAAACGTAAACCCATGCACCCAAGCACACCAAATGCTCGTCAACAATAAACTCTCCCTCCATATCTGAAAAAAAGCTTAAAGCTAGACTCCATTTCTGTTTTTGTTTTTCTGTGTGCATGTTTGCAGGTTTGTGTGTGCAACAGGACCGCATGCAAACAGATATTTGTTGATAAGGGAAAAAAAAAGTGAGCAAACTGTGTTTGTGTGCACGAGTGTGTGCGTAATGAGGAGGGTGAGTTTCCTGTGGACGGGCCCTCAGGGGGAAAGTACCTGCTCCACTTCAGCTTCTGTGAGCAAACGCATGGTGAGGTCACCCTGAGCCTCATACTCTGTTCTACCCCTGCTGCTTTGATAGAGCTGCAGTGTGTGCACACATGAACACACACATATATACAAACATGAAAAACACACATAACATAATGAACACAGACAGTCAGAAACATTTTCAGCAGTAGACACAGTTTAAAAAAAGAATCATAGAAAAATAAAAAGAGGTGAAAATGAGAGAAAAAAAAGAAGAGAAGCAGATAACAGGGGGAAAAAAAACCCCCTTTTCCTTAACCTGAGTTTACAAAATTACCACATGACGATCGAAGTTTCAAAACCATATTGTTGAAATGCTTAACAGAACTGACAACTTACTCAGTCTCAACCACTTTCTCCCTATCTGTCTGTTTTCTTTCTTATACACTCACCGGCCACTTTATTAGGAACACCCATCCACCTGCTGTTTTATGCAGTTCTATAATCAGCCGATCCCTTGACAGCAGCGCAATGCATAAAATCATGCAGATACAAATCAAGAGCTTCAGCTAACGTTCACTTCAAACAGAATGGGAAAATTTGTGATCTCAAAGTGTGACTTTCACTGTGGTATGGGTGTTGGTTTGAGCCCGATGGACTGGTTTGAGTATTTCAGAAACTGCTGATCTCCTGAGGTTTTCACACACAACAGTCTCTAGAGTTTACACAGAATGGTGCGAGAAACAAAAAACATCGAGTGAGAGACAGTTCTGTGGGTGGAAACAAACGCCTTGTTGATAAGAGAGATCAGAGGGAAATGGCCAGATTGGTTTGAGCTGCCAGGAAGGATATAGTAACTCATAGCAACTCTTTCCAACCAAAAAGCATCTCAGCATGCAACAGCAGAAGACCACAATGGGTTCCACTCCTGCCAGCTGAGAACAAGAACCTTAGGCTCAAGAACAATTTCCTATTAAAGTGGCCAGTGAGTGTATATGGGTCTGTCTCAGAAACTGAGTACTGTGGGGGTCCCCCACTAAATATACTCACAGTCAATAAACTATACAGTTTTGAATGGTGATGTTGGTTTTAATTTGAAATAAATTGATGAAAGAAATAATACAGATAAAACTAAATCTTTGATGTGAATACTCTATTCAGAATTTGGCAAAAATTCTGCAAATTTTGTGGAAAAATGGCAGCTTGATCTGGGACATGATAAATGGTTGACTACATCGCATTCCCTTAAAAAGGTTGTAGTCCACTGAAAAGTCTACAGTTATCACTAATTGTATTTTAAGTTGTAACTTTATACACCTAAGGATTGGTGCGCTCAAAGAATAATCATAACCGTAATAAAACATCATGCAAAATATTTGATCACCGTTGTAACTCCATTTTCCGCAAACCCAAAACCAATACGATCGTGTGTTTTGATCTAAACGGAAAGCCTCAGGGTCAAGGTCACTACCTCACCAAAAGTAGTAACTTAAAATCACTACGCCATATAAACATTTAGTTATAAATCTGCTGTTTTGTTTTTTAAAACGAAAGCTGAAAGTTAGGTATAGAATATGTTTGTTACAGAATGTGTTACGATGGTAGCTGGTCTTGTATGAATTTCTGAGCTATAAAATGAGTTGTGGTCTATTTTTTACCGTAGCGTGTTATTTGTGTGCGGGGAAGGACACACATTAACAATTTGCATGTGTAGAATGGAATTTTCCACTCCAACAGTTAGAAGTTGACCGTGCTTCCATTTGCGGCCTTTCTGCTGTGTGATCTGTTCGGACGTTATCACTGAAAAGGTGAGTTTTGACAGTTTTATTTTGTTTTAGTCTTGCAGTATAAGGCAATAGAATGTTTCTTTTTCATCTTACTTTCATATTTTGTAGTGTTTGCATATTTTTGGCCAATATTTTGCAACCATGGTCAATTAGACTCGCGCTCCGTCCGGTGCGGTAGTGATGTCCCGTTGCTCGCGCGCCGCAGCAGAGACCCGCGCGACCTTCAGCCGGTACAGTCGCTGTTCTTTTACCACCGCCGTTATTCTCATCTTTCCGGTGTGATCTTGATTTTTCCATTGTGTCCTATTTCGCCATATCAAATACCCAAAATGTATCATATTATTCATATTTAAGTGAATAATCAATTCAGTCATCATAACTTGGCATTTTTAACCCAAGCAATCAAAAAGAGGAAATTTATTCAATATTTTCACTCATCTGTGAAGGAGGGGCTTTAATTCTTCATGATGTACTTATTTTATCTCATCTCATTATCTCTAGCCGCTTTATCCTGTTCTACAGGGTCGCAGGCAAGCTGGAGCCTATCCCAGCTGACTACGGGCGAAAGGCGGGGTACACCCTGGACAAGTCGCCAGGTCATCACAGGGCTGACACATAGACACAGACAACCATTCACACTCACATTCACACCTACGGTCAATTTAGAGTCACCAGTTAACCTAACCTGCATGTCTTTGGACTGTGGGGGAAACCGGAGCACCCGGAGGAAACCCACGCGGACACGGGGAGAACATGCAAACTCCACACAGAAAGGCCCTCGCCAGCCACGGGGCTCGAACCCGGGCCTTCTTGCTGTGAGGCGACAGCGCTAACCACTACACCACCGTGCCACCATAGTTATTTTATATATAAATCAATTTTACAAAAGCATTTGAATTGTAATCAAAAAAATTTTCCACAGTGGAGGCCAGATAAATCAAGATGCTATCTTTGTTCTTATTAAACATGACAAAAGAAATATTGAGTGTTAGGTAAATGCAAAAAAAAAAAAAAGGAAAATTAGAAAAAAATTTTTTTGACCATAACGTCCCAAATGAGAGACCAGTTTCTGAGACGGACCCATATACACATACAGAAATTTAATCCAAATTTACAAGTCAAATTTAACCAGTAAAGACAGACAGGTACACAGATAGACAGTTAAATACAGCTCAGTGCACAGGTAGAGATGATCCAAAAGCAGCTCAGAGGATATGAAATATATTTGGCGCTAGTTATAAAGACAAAATGTGGGCATAAAGGTTATTAAGAAGATATATCACGTTACAAAAGGGGCAGCCAATTTTTTTTTTTTTTTAACTGAAACTTTAGATTTTCTTTGCTATTTATATCTTAACTCTGCCGGTATCTTTTGTGATAATGAAGGAATCTCTGTGAAACCTAACCTAAATCTCTTGGTATAGAATGAATTTCCTTGTCTGTCGTCTTTCCTCGTGGCATACAAACTTTTGCTGCAATTGTAGACAGATAGACAGACAGAGAGACAGACAGGCAAGCAGACAGCAAATGGCTCGCTACAAGTAGATGTACCTAATGTACTGGCAACTTCGTGAAGCACACAATCACACACACTTCAAAATTTCAAACCTATTTCATGGTTGTGCATTTCTGTCCTAGCCCTGAACATATGATCCCTGGGTTTTGCCTACAGCACAACAGTGTGTCGAGCTCATTGCAGTGACTCTGTGCTCACAGCGAACCCGTCTGTGAGAGAGCGTATACACTGACCTTGCTGTTCTGGATGAGCCGGAGAATGTGCTCGAAGCAGTTATTGTTCAGAAAAATGGCTTGCAGGACGGGTCGGTCGGGACACTGCAGAATCTCTGGGATGGCATCTACAGAAGAACATACTGTTATAACATCTACAGCCATGCACTAAACTGAACTTGTGTTGATGCTCTAGTGAACAATTTAGGTGAAAGTTAGCAAATGCTCTCTGTTTTGAAACTCAAAATTTAACCAAATACAGCCCTTCCCTTCAGGGTTCGCTTCAAAGCCATATCTCCAAAACACCTGGTCTCATGGTGTCAGACCAACAACCTCTCCTTGAATGTTGAAAAGACAAAGCAGATGGTTATGAACTTTGGCAGGACGCAGACCAGAGACTACAGCACCCTCATCATTGGCAGGGCTCCAGTGGAGAGGGTGAGCAGCTTCAAATACCTTGGTGTCCAGCTCACCAAGGACCTCTCATAGACAGACCGCATAGACAAGCTAACAGTGAAGGCAAGGCAGCACCTATACATCCTGTGCTGCCTGGCCAGGCTCAGGCTCTCCCCACAAGTGCTCAGAACGTTTTACATGGGCACCATCAAGTGCCTCCTGGCTGGTAACATTAAAACATGTTGGGGCAATGCCACAGAGCAGGACCGTAAAGTTCCATCCAGGGTGGTGTACTCAGCTGAGCTTGCCACAAAGTGCCCCCTCCCTGCCTTGCAGGACATTTATACATAGTAGTGCAGAACCAGAGCAAGGAGGATAGTTAAGGACCCCAATCCCCCAGACCGTGGCCTGTTCTCAATGCTGAGGTCACATACCACAGCCTGAGAACCAATACCAGAAGGCTCACGAGGAGCTTTTTCCCTCAGGCAGTATAAATATGGACGGTTCTCAAGTACTGGTCATTCCCTGCATGTGACAACAATCATGGCAGTAACTCATAGCAACTCTTTACAACCCATTCTTCCCATGTCTGGGCTATGGGGTAGGGTGACAAGATGGAAGTCCTTTCTCAAAGACAAATATAATAATAATAAGAAGAACTTTATTCATCACACGCTTGTGAAATTCCTCTCTGCATTTAACCCATCTGAAGCAGTGAACACACACATGCACGTGAGCAAATGAGCACACACACATACCCAGAGCAGGGGGCAGCCATGCTAACAGCGCCCGGGGAGCAATTGGGAGTTAGGTGCCTCGCGCAAGGGCACCTCAGCCCAAGGCCATCCCGTATTAACCTAACCGCATGTCTTTGGACCATCCAAGCACACCTAAAATCACTCCAAACCACATAGCAAAATGTGTTATAGTAAAAAACATGTTTGGCACAAAAAACATACCAAAAGCTTATTATCTAAAGAACAACATACCCCCCACTGTGAAGCATGGTGATGGCAGCATCACGTGATTGTGTTAAGCTACTTCTCTTCAGCTGGGACTGGGGCATTAGTCATGATGGAGGGAATTACAGATAGCTCCAAAAAACAATCTATTTTGGCACAAAACCTGCAGAACTCTGTTAAACAATTCAAGCTGAAGATGATGTTCACGTTCCAGCACAAGAGCACAAACACAAGTCAACAAAGGAATGACTTCAGAAGATGATGATCAGTGTTTGGGGATGAGCTCAGCCAGAGCCCAGATCCTGTGGAAAACCTGTGAAGGACTTGAAGAGGGCTGTGCACAGGAGACCCCTTCGCAATTTGATAGATCTGGAGCATTTTTGCAAGGAAGAGTGGAATAATAGCTAAATCAAAATGTGCTTACTTGGCAGACTCTTATCCAAAAAGACAGTGCTGTATTACAAGCAAAAGGTGCTTTAACAATGTATTAGTTAAGGGGTGTGAATACTTATGCAACCATATTATTGTAAGTTTTTTCTTCTTTTTTATCCATAAAAGCTTCTATTTGTTTTTCACTTGGATATTGCTGGTTGCGAGGCTTGTAGTACTCGAGTCCAGGACTCGGACTTGAGTCCGACTCATGCCCTAATTTTAAGGACTCATGACTTGACTTGGACTTGAGCACTGATGACTCGGTCTTGGACTCGGACTCGTACAGTAACTGCATTAGGACTCATAAATTGGAGTCGAGGACTCGGATTTTTTCATCATTTTTTGTAACATAATTTGGCATATTTATATCTACATTAATTTTTGTACTAATTTTGTGCAAGAGCGTCACACCTGCGCGCCTTGGCGCGTGCATCAGATAGACTCTCAGGCGCGCTCCGGACAGCGCACACACCAAGTGGACTCTCGCGCGTGCACCATAAACGACTCACACTTGCACAGGATTAAGGTGCAAACAGCGCGCCTACAGTATATAAAAACTGTGAAAACACACTTACTTTGCGAAGTATTAAGTCACATTGCTGACACATTACCGAGCCTTATTTCCTGTTTCTCGTCTTTGATTCTGCCGAGTCTACGATAGCCTGTTTGCGTCTCGCTCGACTTATTGCCTGTTTCACTGTTTTACAATTTTGCCTGCCGTTCTGGATTGTTTACCTGTCTTCACTTGTATTAATAAACACAACTTCTGCACTTATGTCCATCTCCCAGCCATCTCTGACAGAGTACTTCACACTCCCTGACGAAGAGAATGCACATTCTCTTGTTCATGTGTCATGTTCAGGAACAAACTAATGTTAATGGCACTAAAATGCCTGAAGAGAATGCCCCGAGGATTGTCTGCTTTGCTTATACAGACTTCTCGTGCAGTGGGAAAAAATGTACTGCTATGTGTTCTATATGTAGAAGAACTATCGAGGAGACGACGGGGACAACCTTGAACTTCAATCATCATTTGGCAAGACTACAGCCAGAGAAGTAAGGCTACATCCACACGACAACGGCAACGAGATTTTTTTTTTTTAAATATCGCGTCCACATGGGCAACGGATCAGTAAAATATCAGGTTCATATGGCAACGCAACGCTTGCTGAAAACGATGCAATACACATGCCACACCTCTACATGCGCTGTAAGACGGTCCCATCGGAGACACCAGAACAATAGAAGAAGTAGACGCATGCGCATAAACCCCTTCTTCTGTAGCATCATACACAAAGTTTTGATTATTAATCACTCTCTCTCTCTCTCTCTCTCTCTCTCTCTCTCACTTTGCACCATTACACAATAAATATTCACAGTGAAAATATTTTGTAAGTGCGTTTCATGAACCAAGTTATAGGATTTGTTGACAACTCGCATCGAGTTCGTTACACTTCTACCCAGCGTGAAGCACTGACAGTCATGTGGTTGTGAGGTCATCGTAAACAAATCCATTCTACTCGTCCAGACGACTTCGCAACGGGGCCGTTGCCAGATTTTTCCACTCTGGAACCCGTTCTCAAAAGATTTCGTTTTGGGGCACCCAAAACGCCGGTGCCGTGTGGACGCCAGGCCGAAACGATAAACAATTTTATCAGATTCACCTGAATCTGTTGCCGTGTGGACAGGGCCTTAGTGACACACTATGTTCATTGTTCTGTTGATAGTGGGGCTTGCTGAGCTTTTTATCTGTAGCCTATTAACTAAAATGGGGCAGTCAAGCAGTAACGTTAGTCCAACACAGTAGCAGAGACGGTTTCACATAAAGGCAGCAACAGCCACCGTCAAATGGTGCAGTTGGAGTCTTGTTCTCGGACTCAACTCAGATCAATAGTGGACTCGACTCGAAATTTTCTTTAATGGCTTGGACTTGAACACTGGGAACTCAAGACTGGACTCGGACTCGAGGTTTAGTGACTCGACTACAACACTGCTGGTTGCTATAATATCACATTAAAGGTGGAAAATATCTGATATGATTTATCTTGGTTTCAATTTTTACATCACAAAAACCTACAGTTTTAACAGGGGTGTGTAGACTTTTTATATCTTCCATAGCTGATCTTTTCTCCCATGTACAGAGCATTGGGCATCACAAACACCAGAGTTTCTGTTCACAGCACAAGTTTCAGAAATTGCATGAGAACTTTGCCAAATATAAAAATCCCTGACCCCACCTTCAACTCAGTGCTTATATTAAACCGTACAGTAATTTCAGTATTACTGAACTGTACAGTGTGACTGTTGTACAGTAATAGAAGAGGAAATAGTGTGGAGTGCCATTGGAGAAGTGATCAGATGGAAAGGCGGACAAAACAACATCTGCTTAAATTCACTTCTCTATTCTCCACATGCAGAAACTGACCCCGTATTACAGCGCTGGGGGGATCAGCGGATTATTATTTGATCATCAGGGCAGTTCTGAAGTGAATATACAGGGTGGGGTCGCATGAACATTTTTGACCAAAATAATTTTTTGCTTTGCCATCTCGGCTTTAAGGAGATACACTGCCGTTCAAAAGTTTGGGGTCACCCAGACAATTTTGTGTTTTCCATGAAAAGTCACACTTTTATTTACCACCATAAGTTGTAAAATGAATAGAAAAGATAGTCAAGACATTTTTCTGGCCATTTTGAGCATTTAATCGACCCCACAAATGTGATGCTCCAGAAACTCAGGCCCTGTCCACACGGCAACGGATTCAGGTGACTCCGATACAATTGCTTATCGTTTAGGCCTGGCGTCCACACGGCACCGGCGTTTTGGGTGCCCAAAACGCAATCTTTTTGAGAACGGGTTCCAGAGTGGAAAGATCTGGCAACGTTGCCGTTGTGAAGTCGTCTGGATGAGTAGAACGGATTTGTTTACGATGACGTCACAACCACATGACTGTGAGTGCTTCACGCCGGGTAGAAGCGTAACGAATTCGATGCGAGTTGTCAACAAATCCTATAACTTGGTTCATGAAACGCGCTTACAAAATATTTTCACTGTGAATATTTATTGTGTAATGGTGCAAAGTGAGAGACAGAGAGAGAGAGAGAGAGAGAGAGAGAGAGACTCTGCCCTTAGGGCAGAGTCAATCCCGCCAGCAAAAACAGGGAAAAAAAGGAGCGATCTCACCTCTTCAGATGTTGGTTTAAGTCCTACAATACATTCCTCAAAAAGGGCGTAGAAGAGCAAATTAATCCATCAACGTGTAGCATTCAATTTATTCCGGACCATTAAAGACGCCGCCTTCCACGTAGAATCATACGTCATCCTCGCCGCCATATTGGATAGGTCAAAGCGGAGAATAAAGATTCATGCGCTGCCTTTAACTGTACCAACAGGTTTACCGTCCGAACGAGATCACATGGGATTACCTTTCACAGGTGAGAAACAACAAATTAATCCATCAACGTGTAGTATTCAATTTATTCCGGACCATTAAAGACGCAGCCTTCCGCGTAGAATCATACGTCATCCTCGCCGCCATATTGGATAGGTCAAAGCGGAGAATAAAGATTAGCTGCGTTTAACTGTACCAACAGGTTTGCCGTCCAAACGAGATCACATGGGATTACCTTTCACAGGTGAGACTGGAAAAATACTTTTCATTGTATTTGGTCATTATAACGTAACTTTACGAACAGATTTTCCTGACTTTGTGGCTAATATGAAGTCTTGCGCATAATAGTTTATGCGCATGCGTCCTTACTTCTTCTATTGTTCTGGTGTCTCCGAAGGGACCGTCTTACAGCGCCCCTAGAGGTGTGGCATGTGTATTGCATTGTTTTCAGCAAGCGTTGCGTTGCCATATGAACCTGATATTTTACTGATCGTTGCCCATTTGGACGCGATATATTTTTAAATAACATCTCGTTGCCGTTATCGTGTGGATGTAGCCTCAATCTGCTCAAAGGAAGGTCAGTTTTATAGCTTCTCTAAAGAGCTCAACTGTTTTTAGCTGTGCTAACATGATTGTACAAGGGTTTTCTAATCATCCATTAGCCTTCTGAGGCAATGAGCAAACACATTGTACCATTAGAACACTGGAGTGAGAGTTGCTGGAAATGGGCCTCTATACACCTATGGAGATATTGCACCAAAACCCAGACATTTGCAGCTAGAATAGTCATTTAGCACATTAGCAATGTATAGAGTGGATTTCTGATTAGTTTAAAGTGATCTTCATTGAAAAGAACAGTGCTTTTCTTTCAAAAATAAGGACATTTCAAAGTGACCCCAAACTTTTGAACAGTAGTGTAGTTTAACAAATAGTACCGTTATATCAAAAAACAGTAATATGGAAATGCAGTCAGTCTTCCTAAAGAAGTCTACAACCTCGCTAGCTATGTGTACTTTTCTCATAATTTGAAGTTTTTGGATAGTTAAATGCCATGGACATAATCATAATCAATTCCATTTGCAATCATATACTAACTGTCAAAACACGTCATCATCAAAACAGAGAAGAGCCCTTATACGCTCTACACAGACGACAGTGGACAAAGTTTTGCAGTGGTTATTTCTCCACTGATGTAGGACTGTGGTTAAATCCTGTGACTGTCAGGTGATGAGACATGAATGATGCTGATAATCAAAAGTGAAGGCTCGTTTCTGACTGTAATCTCATAATTCATGTAATGCTTCTTATTAAGGAGATTAGGCTATTAATGTAAACTTAGGCTCCTTTGCTCTTTTCAGGCGTAACCAGATGTGTAGTTGAAATCCATGCAAATAGAAACTATTTCAGTTCAGGATAGGCTGTAGCTTTCAGAACTATATCAAGTACAAAATGTCAAAATCTGACCATGCGAAAGCTCACACACAAATACTACGTATATTACACAGATGTTGAGAATAGAACTGACAGTATGCTGATGATGCAAGATAAATGACGGTTGATAAGCTCTAACACGAGCTGCTTCTCTTACTGAGCATGTGCGTTTGCAGGGTGACGATGCTCTCCTCCCAGGTTAGGTCATCTTCCTGTCCGTTCGCTGGTGGTCTGTTCCAGTTGAGCAGCTGGAAATAGTTGTTGAGCACGGTCTTAATCTCCACCTGCCTTTCGGCAGGGCTGCTGCAGTGCAGCAGGTGGATCATGGCAGTCAGGCAGCGCAGCGTGAGGTGCAACACCTTTGGGTCCTTGGGCTCATCTTGGGCAGGACGAAGGCACCAGGAGCGCAGCACAGACATGAGATCCTCCACAGCGTGGGGTGTGATGGAGAGCAGGCCATTCTTCTACACACACACACACACACCCACACAGCATGCACTGTCAGTGAACATTTCGGTCAACGTAAAGCAGTCTGGAAGAGGAGGTGGGTATAGTGTAGGTTACCTTGCACCCGCTAGTGACGGCACCCTGTAGATGCACCAGCCGCTGCAGCAGAGGATCAGGAATTCGCTCGCTCTCCTGCAGGCAGTCTGTACACACAGCCAGGACCAAATATACATACAACGTGAAAGGAGGATATCCAAAATGTCTAGAGAAAAAGGGCAAGTCCTTCAGATGTCCAAGCAAAGTGCTTCTGCAGCTGTAGGAGGTGACGTTTGATGTTCAAGTGTATCTATTTAACAGTTATTCCACGAAATCGAGTCGTACATGAGCTGATAGCTGACGAAGCGCGTAGTGTCGAGTTGGCTATAAGCCATGTACGACGAGATTGAGTGGAATAACTGTTTTGTTCTATCCACATTCACTGGATTTTGAGAAACAGCATTTTTATTTTTTGCAAATACGGTAAATAAAAACTTTATACAAAACGTCTGACAAACTCATTTCCGCTTAGAATGTAAACAAACCGGTGAAATGACAGTAGCAATTTGTGAAAAATGCTGTAATAATAATAATTCTTGAAAAATAAAAAGACACGTTCTTACCATCAAATACTTTCATTCCATATTTTGTTGCTTTTTTAAAATTTTTGGGTTTTTTCTTCTTTAGGGTTTTTTGGCAGTTGCCAAACCAACATAACGGTGCATTACCGCCACCGACTGGGCTGGAGTGTGGAACAGGAGCCCCCCCCCCCCGGATGGGGGTGGATGACTACTATATTCTTTTAGCTATTTCTGTTTCTCTTAAATACTTGTTAACAATTTTTGGGGTTTTGTTTTCAGGTAAAGTTTTATTTCGTCCTCGGTTGGTTCAGCAACACGCTCTGCCATTTTGTTTTCTCTACTCACTGTATATGAGCTGATAGCCTAGTAGTAGAGTAGCCATTCAGAGTGCACGATTCCTCATATCCAATGAATGTGGATAGATTAAATTAATTTATATGGTGTTACATATTCACATTAACACGCTCACACGTGCCACATATTTTCAGGATCAGTGGGCAGTTGTGTACTTGGTCTTGGATGGGACAAACATGAAGCACATAAACAAGAGGACATATCCCAAATCCTAATGTCTATGGCTGGAAGACCTGGGTAAAATATTGTTCAAATTGTTTTTGGACCAAACTTATGATGTGTGTTTCAATAGCAAGAACGACACCAATTCAAAACTCAAACAGCTACCAAGAATAATTACAAACAGGTCTGGATCCTACACGAATACCATCAGATAAAAGGATATATGGCCTATTTAGATGAGAAGATGCAATCTGACATAAGGATGTGGCTCAAGAGGCCACTGCATCCGAATCAACGATGAGGAGATAGTTAATGAGATGTGGTGTTGTATCTACAAAGTATACAAGGTGTGTGAGTGTGCGTTTAAAAATTGACAGAAAAGGTAGGAGAGTGTAGTGTACCATGAAAGAATGCAGGTAGCTCCTCTGTCAGGGCGAGAGGGGAGAATTTATATTTGCTCCTTTCCAGCATGCTGACCTCCTCACTGAGACACACACAAACATAATAATGTGTGTTACACACTTAACCACATACCAGGTGCATGTTCATAATCAAAGTTGAAGACCTACTTTTTTAGATTGGCATACAATCCTGACTAGGGGAGTCTTGTTTTTGAGGGGTGCTTCGTTTCGTCTGTTTTATTTCATGTCCTTCTGAAAGGCTTTTGGTAATCTGCAGTACGGTGGCACCTTCCGTAGTCAAAACCTGTGTTTTTATGTGTTTTGGTGTTCTGTTTTATGGCTTTTATGTAAAGCACTTTGGGTACCTTTTGGTTATTGTAAAGGGCTATATAAATACAATTTGATTGATTGATGTTCATGTGTAATGTGAGTTGGACAGATCAGGTGTGCAGTGTTTTTATGAACAGCAAACACACAGATCTGGGTGATGGTGTGTGTGTGTGTTATTGGCAAGCCTCACACAGGAGCCTGGTCATCTCCCACATGTTCCTGATGTGGATTAATACCATGCCCCTTACACACACACACACACACACACAGACACAGACACACACTCACCCTGCCTGCCGTCTCCTCCATGTCTGATAAGGGTCAAAGAGGTTTTCACAGAGCAGCAGGCAGTGCTGTACCACTGACTGTAGAGTGCTTTGCTCCTCTGCCTTCTTCTTTATCTGCAACACACCCAAACACACCACACCCACATTCCGTGCCTTTTAAACACAGATTACACGTGTTTTATAAATGTCTCAAGTGCCCTTATTGTTTAGTCCCCCAAAAAAGCAACAACAAATCTCAGAAGGATGAATTCATTTTTTTTTGTTCAAAAAGTAAAAAAAAAAAAATCTCTGTGATATTAAAATGTATATGATTTATAAAGCATAATAAAACACACACACACACAAGTTAATGCTATTCTTTAAAAAACAGCAAGAAGAAAAACCTAATAAACATTTTTCCGCTACAAAGTCGTGAATGTGTACCTGATCCAGACAGTATTTTAACAGCTTGACGGTTTCAAGCAAAAAGCCGGGGGTCTTGTCAGGGTCAATATTCTCCATGTTCCTGCAAGTTCATTCATAGTTAGTCAAATGCAAATACACTGTTCCCACCCATTATTGACACTGTGCCTGCCAAACCAGTTTGAAGAACAAATTCAAAAACAGCACAAGACAAGTCAACAGCAAGCAAAATACAAAACAAACAATAATCCCTACGGAACCTGTCCAAAGCTTGGACACATCTTTTAATTCAATGGTTTTTCTTTATTTTTATGAATTCAAAGACACTTCATGCCTTAAAGTAATGACGGATGTCGTTTCTCTTTATTTAGTTGAGCTCTTCTTTGCATAATATGGATGACTACAGTTGTGGAATAGGGTTATTTACTGTATTTTTATGATGTATTATTTACTGTTTGATCTCAAATGCATTAAGAAGGCAAGAAATTGCTCTAATTAACTTTTGACAAGTCACACCTGTTAACTGAAAAGCATTCCAGGTGACTACCTCATGAAGCTGGTTAAGATAACGCCAATAGTGTGCAAAGCGTCATCAAGGTAAACGCTGAATACTTTGAAGAATTTAAAATATGGAACATACCACATAATTCCATATATGGTGGTGTAGTGGTTAGTACTGTTGCCTCACAGCAAGAAGGTTCTGGGTTCGAGCCCAGTGGCCGACGAGGGCCTTTCTGCGTGGGTTTCCTCCGGGTGCTCCGGTTTCCCCCACAGTCCAGAGACATGCAGGTTAGGCTAATTGATGGCTCTAAATTGACCGTAGGTGTGAATGTGAGTGTGAATGGTTGTCTGTGTCTATGTGTCAGCCCTGTGATGACCTGACGACTTGTCCAGGGTGTACCCCGCCTTTCGCCCATAGTCAGCTGGGATAGGCTCCAGCTTGCCTGTGACCCTGTACAGGATAAGCGGTTATGGATAATGGATGGATGGATGGATGGATGGATAATTCCATATGTTATTTCCAAGTTTCGATGTCTTCTACAATGTAGAAAATAGTCAAAATACAGAAAAACCTACAGTGGTGCTTAAAAGT
Source organism: Neoarius graeffei (assembly GCF_027579695.1). Lineage (NCBI taxonomy): Eukaryota > Metazoa > Chordata > Actinopteri > Siluriformes > Ariidae > Neoarius > Neoarius graeffei. Next base: position 43,505,001 of record NC_083573.1, read on the forward strand.
TTGTGAACCCTTTAGAATTTTCTATATTTCTTCATAAATATGATCTAAAACATCATCAGATTTTCATACAAGTCCTAAAAGTAGATAAAGAGAACCCACTTAAACAAATGAGACAAAAATATTATTACCTCCGCCAAGGAGGTTATGTTTTCGGTAGCATTGGTTTGTTTGTTTGTTGGTTTGTCTGTTAGCAACATTACGGAAAAAGTTATGAACGGATTGCTCTGAAATTTTTTCCAGAGGTGTGACTGGGCACAAGTAACAATCCGTTAAATTTTGGCTGTGATCCGGATCACCTTCTGGATCCCGGAATTTTTTAAAGGATTCTTGGCAGAGGTCTGCACTCTCAGAGTGCTTTTCTAGTACTTGGTCATTTATTCATTGAGGAAAATGGTCCAATATTGCATATCTGTGAGTGGCAAAAGTATGTGAACCTTTGCTTTCAGTATCTGGTGTGATCCCCTTGTGCAGCAATAACTGCAACTAAACGTAACTGTTGATCAGTCCTGCACACTGGCTTGGAGGAATTTTAGCCCATTCCTCCGTACAGAACAGCTTCAACTCTGGGATGTTGGTGGGTTTCCTCACATGAACTGCTTGCTTCAGGTCCTTCCACAACATTTTGATTGGATTAAGGTCAGGACTTTGACTTGGCCATTCCAAAACATTAACTTTATTCTTCTTTAACCATTCTTTGGTTGAACAACTTGTGTGTTTAGGGTCATTGTCTTGCTGCATGACCCACCTTCTCTTGAGATTCAGTTCATGGACAGATGTCCTGACATTTTCCTTTAGAATTCGCTGGTATAATTCAGAATTCATTGTTCCATCAATGATGGCAAGCCATCCTGGCCCAGATGCAGCAAAACAGGCCCAAACCATGATACTACCACCACCATGTTTCACAGATGGGATAAGGTTCTTATGCTGGAATGCAGTGTTTTCCTTTCTCCAAACATAACGCTTCTCATTTAAGCCAAAAATTATACTTTGGTCTCATCCGTCCACAAAACATTTTTCCAATAGCCTTCTGGCTCGTCCACGTGATCTTTAGCAAACTGCAGACGAGCAGCAATGCTCTTCGGAAAGCAGTGGCTTTCTCCTTGCAACCCTGCCATGGACACCATTGTTGTTCAGTGTTCTCCTGATGGTGGACTCATGAACATTAACATTAGCCAATGTGAGAGAGGCCTTCAGTTGCTTAGAAGTTACCCTGGGGTCCTTTGTGACCTCGCCAACTATTACACGCCTTGCTCTTGGAGTGATCTTTTTTGGCTGACCACTCCTGGGGAGGGTAACAATGGTCTTGAATTTCCTCCATTTGTACACAATCTGTCTGACTGTGGATTGGTGGAGTCCAAACTCTTTAGAGACGGTTTTGTAACCTTTTCCAGCCTGATGAGCATCAACAAGGCTTTTTCTGAGGTCCTCAGAAATCTCCTTTGTTCGTGCCATGATACACTTCCACAAACGTGTTGTGAAGATCAGACTTTGATAGATCCCTGTTCTTTACATAAAACAGGGTGCCCACTCACACCTGATTGTCATCCCATTGATTGAAAACACCTGACTCTAATTTCACCTTCAAAAGAACTGCTAATCCTAGAGGTTCACATACTTTTGCCACTCACAGATATGTAATATTGGATAATTTTTCTCAATAAATAAATGACCAAGTATAATATTTTGTCTCATTTGTTTAACTGGGTTCTCTTTATCCACTTTTGGGACTTGTGTGAAAATCCGATGCTGTTTTAGGTCATATTTATGCAGAAATATAGAAAATTCTACAGGGTTCACAAACTTTCAAGCATCACTGTATGAATGAGTAGGGGTGTCCAAACTTTTAACTGGTACTGTTGGTCATTTTATTTCACCTTCAGAGTCATTCAAGGGAACATCAGCATTGTGTCAAATTTCTTTTCCATTTCTCAACCTCGCACAAACATCATGAACACTAACATTTAACTTCAGACGCTTAAGTGTGACTTGTCAAACATTAAAAAAAAGGAATAATTTCCTGTGTTATTCAGGTTTAGATACAGAAAAGGTGCAAAGTCCAATCACTGGAGGTGTACTGAACTCCAGCAGAAAAACTGAACCCTTGCCTGCAGATGATGATGAAGAACTTGATGAGGAGCAGCGGGTGAGGCACGCTGTTGTTCTGCTCCTGACCGGACAGGTGCAGGACGCTGTGACACAGCTGCGTTCCCAGGAACACGAGAAAATCTCGCGGAACAACAGGCACCTCAGCATTCCACTCCTCCAGACTACATACATATGGACAGGAGTTACTGTATGAGCCAAGATATAATATTACAGACATGATGCAGGGTTTGAGGAAATGGAGATATACAATACTGTGCCTGAGGACACTGGTGTTATTAATCAGTAACTCTAATGGTGTGTTCAGACCAAAAGCGGTTATATGAAGCATTTCATTTTCTGTGTGTGCCAGCGTCTCTGGGCAGTGAGCAGTAGAATGAGCGTTGGTGGAGCGTCTTTGGCAGTAAGGACGTCAGAATAAAACTGAACTCTGGGCAACTTTACGGTAATGAGATATGACATGGTTTGGCGGAAACCAATCGGAATTTAGAAGTGCTCAGTTTTAGAGAATACTAGAGAACACAGTTGTGTAAATTTTGGTTCTGTTTAAATCATTCCCAAGTGCAATGGAGGTGAGATTAATAATTACGATGGCAAGTTTCCGGCCGATAGGCGATGAGCTTATGCCATCATGTGTTGTCCGGTGTCGTCCACATTTCACGAAAATCAATTCTTCACCGATTTTTATTCTTTTTGGCAGGAAGGTAGGTCTGCCTGGGGTGCATATGACTTCTACCTAAATTTGCATAATTGCAATTAATAATGAAGATATGGAGTAATTAAGCCCTAACCTAGCAGTTTCCACACAAATCGCTTCTCCTCCCTCAATTCTTCACCGATTTTGATTCTTTCTGGCATGAAGGTAGGGGTACCTAGGGTGCATATAACTTCTAGCCAGATTTGCTTAATTACAATTATTAATGAAGTTATGGACTAATTAATCCTTAATGAGCAGTTCAACAAAAATCGCTTCTTCTTGGTCAATTCCTCACTGTTTTGGATTCTTTCTGGCAATAGGTAGGTAGGTATTCCTAGAGTGTATATAGCTTCTATATACAGCTTGTACTGTATATAGCATATATAGCTTGCAACATTTATTGCACAAGGTGGCCCACTTTAGATCGTTCCTTCTGGACTAGACGGGGCCGGAGTGAGCTATGCTGTCATTGGCGGCCTCGTTTATGATGTGCCCCTGTGCCACACAACTGGCCATTAGTTTATGCCATTAGTTCATTTTCTTGCCAAATGTGTAATTATAATTGTTCATTATTTATTTTCCTTCTTCGACCAATTTCTTACCTTTATGCATAACTTATACCCTAGTTGTGGTCAGTCAGCACAAAAATACCATATGGGCATATCTGTCTGCTTTGCAGCCGCTTTACATAAACTTTGCAAGACCAAGCATTCTAAACAAACTTGTAGCCGCCTATTTCATCTACATGAACTTCGTCAGCGTCATTGGCAAGGCAGGCAGAGCAAATCTGAATGCTTTCGCCGCTTTTGGTCTGAACGTACAATAAATTTTGGACAGAACTGAACGAGAAGCATAAGCCATTTGTGTTTGCAGTTTAAACACAATATTTTTTTTGATTGATTGATTGATTGATTGATTGATTGATTGATTGATTGATTGATTGATTGATTGATTGATTGATAGTGTTCTGGTGTAATCAACTTGGTGTTAAGTGCTCCCTAGACTGGAGTTTCTAACTAGTATAAAATAGTATTTATAAAGCCAGCAAATTTGGTCATCTGCCAAATCCCACCTACAAGCTAGCTCTCCCCATCACATGACGGCTATCACCTGGGGAGGGTGGAAGCCAACGTGTGCTTCCTCAAACGCAGGTGAATCCAGCCAACCAGCATCCTTTCGAACTGCTTCTCATGCTCCATTACTGTACATGACCATGTAAAACAGTCCGAGGAAAGTGCAATCTGCCCTCTTCCACATACATGTTCTCTCAGATACCAAATGATTAGCTAATGTTATGGTGACCAAACGATTTTCTCTTGATTTATACACAATCTTTTAGGTTATGATCAGGGACCAAAAAAAAAAAAAAAAGACTTAATTACTTAAAGCACTAGAAAGCAGCTGTGGGTAGGAGTTTTTATACAAACACCAAAGATCTGAGACTGACACCATTCCCATTTTAGCTGCCAAAGTTTCTTGGGATAAAATGTATTTATTCATTCATTTAATTAATCAGCTTATAAACACTCAATTACAAAAAGACAAGTTTTGTTATCTTTGTGAAACATTTGTTAAATGTGGCACATATTCCAGCAAACAAGTGCTATGCCTCGACGGTTCAAGAGAGGGTGACGGCATTCAACCAAGTTCCTTCACGCTTAGAGCTTAACATTGGACGTGTACACTTTCTCTTGTGCCAAGTTGTCCTGGTGCTTTGGATTAGTCAGCGTGTGACTGACTCACCGGCGTGGCTCCAGGGACTGTACATCGATGATCTTCTCAAAGGACACCACAAAAGCTTCCAGAAACTGCTGCAGGTAGGTAGGATCTTTCTGCTGGACAGAAGAAGGAATAATTGACGCAAATCACCAAAACATCATCATTTTGACTTTGATCGCAATACCGAGCATCACAGTGCCAGCTACCAAAATGCCGTTAAAACCAAAGAAAGTCCTTCATCACACTGTACTTAGTCAAATTTTGATTTATTCCTTTCTGTTTTTGTATATTTTGGATAGTTTCTAGAAGCATAAACCTATGGTATAGGAAAAAAAACCCTCTTCATCTGTATATCGTGGTTGCTAACAGCCCTGAAAACGTGATTTGTTTCCAATGCAGTTTTCCCCCATTGAGTCCTTTGTATGACTCTACAGCTGTGTTTAAACACAAAATTTCTGTTTTAAACACCAATGTGTTAGACATCATGTCAAATTAGGTTGCATATAACAAGCAGTTGTCACAAATTTCCCTTTATCACTGTGCGGGACAGTACTGAGCACACCGAATACTGCTGTCATGTCATTTTGTTTTGAGTTTGTGCTTTTGTTTCGGTTCTAAGCAGTCATTGGTTGATTAACTTAACCCCTTCAATGCCCTTGGACGAGTCACGTATGTCATGAAATCTTTTACCGCTGTGCCTTATGACGGAAGAATGTTTTAGGCATTGACTGTAATTCATATGTGCCACTGTGAAGTAAAAGTAATGTGCCATGTAAGGTACATAAAAGGAGGTGTTTATGACGAGTAGCATACGCCATAAAGCACAGCAGTAAAAGATTTCATGACGTACGTGACTCGTCCAAGGGCATTGATGGGGTTAGTGTTCACCTGTTCTTTGTCTTTGCCTTGATTAGGTTGTCTACTTATACCCTGCTGTTTCTTTGGCTCATCTCAAAATCTGTACTCTGGCCTCTGCTATGGACTGACCCCCCCCACACACACACACACACACATACACACAATTAGCTTTACAAGGTTGCAGATAATACATACATTTAGGCACTGTCTAAAAACAGAGCTCCTGATGAGTGTATGAGCAAAATATTTGCAAGGGCACAAAATCAACCTGAATAGAATAATAATATTATAGCATATGAAACATTAAATTGTGTCATGTCATGTATTTCGCATCAATAAATTGCTGCATTGTCTTGTGACAGTGATACCAATAATGAGATACACATCACAGTTCTGAATACATATATTATATAAATTATATAGACAAGTGTTTTACTGGGAAATACACCACTCATATTTTTCATACAAGCTACATCTGGGATAGGGAAAACCAAAACCATGACCTAAATCTCTAGATGTCACTCGTGAGGAAATTGATGAATTATTTTGATAAATTTGGGTACTTTGTGTTTCTGAATGTGTCAATATAATAAAAAGAAAAACCACAGGTTGGCCTGAAGATATAAAGTTTATCTTCTCGACTTGAAAAACTCGCATTTTTCATCTGGCATACATTACGGACCTGAGTGACATATTTTCCGCCATTTCACTCCAATGACGTCACTCCCAGTGTTTTCCTGCTGACTGGACGCGCGTTGTCAAAATGGCGAACCGGTTCAAAATTAGAATTCTTTTGATTAACTTGTGTATTCTTTTGTGGATGTGTCCATATAATATAAAGGACATTACACGGTGACGCGAAGCTATGAAGTTTATCTTCTCGTTTGCTTCGCTCACTCGTGAATATATTCACCACTCAAAGACAAACTTCATATCTTCGTGCAACCGTGTAATGTCCTCTATTTATTCCTTTCTTTGACACAGCATGCCATGCACCAGAAACAACACCATGACATTTATTATGGTGTGACTCTGCTGGGTGCCTGATGGACAGCAATGAACCAGCGCTTTCACGTTACGTCATTATTATATAGGTACGATCGAATATCAAACTTGATATGTCAAACAGTTGTCTGGTTACATCTGTCACGTCCACATGCTCTGGAGCTTGGAATGCAGACGCAGAATACAAAGCACACATATGCCATTAGGACTAATTGCCATGCACCTGTTCCTGATTAGAGCTCAATCACAGCACATACACATAAGGACTCTCAGTAACACACAGACTTTGCAAAAGCCGTGCATTTTGTATAGCTTTTCTAGTTTGGACCCTGTTTGTGTTTTTAGACTGTGAGTATTGTATTACCTTTGATATCTTGTCTGTGCCTCATTGGACCACTGCCTGTTTTTCGACTCTGCCTTTGTCTACATTTTGGATTTGTTTGCTAGCATGTTTTCAATAAAACTCTTTCTGCACTTACATCAGTCTATCGCCCTTACATGACAGAAACTGTCAACTGTCTAACAAGCCAGTGGACTAATAATGCTGTTTTAACTAGTTTTATATGAAACTGTCATGAATATTTTCCATAAAATGGGTTAGTAAATAATCCCACTTTTTTGTTTTTTTAAAAGCAAATTAAAATAAGTGCTGGATAAAACCCCATCCATCTTATGTAAATAAAGATGCAAATTTCGTTGTCTGGTGGTCAAGTGTTTCTGAGATACTCAAGATATCAGAGGGAATACACTACTCACAGTCCAAAAACACAAACAGGGTCCAAACCAGAAAAGTGATACAAAATACAAGGCTTTCGCAAAGTCTGTGTATTACTGAGAGTCCTTATGTGTATGTGCTGTGATTGAGCTCTAATCAGGAACAGGCGCATGGCAATTAGTCCTAATGGAATATGTGCGCTTTGTATTCCGCTGCTGCACTCCATGCTCCAAAGCCTTGCACTTTTGGTCAGGTTCCCTGTTGTGGTACACATTCGTCATTCGTATGTACATTCATTCGTACGGTCAAAGCCATCAGAAATCAGGTTGATGCATTACCATATTCTCTTAAGCATGGGGTTCTACTCCACAAGCGCAAAGCGTGCATAAGGAGCTCTGCTATGAATAACTCACATGCTTCTGCCCAAGCTGAAACATACACTTAGAAACAAAGCTTGAACCCTGACAGGTTTGGGGGGGGGGCTCTTAAATGTTTCAGAATGCTACAACAGAGGGTTTATCATTTCAGAGAATATTCCAAGTAAAACTTCTTCGAGAAGTGAAGAACACTTAAGTATCCAAATAATCCTTGAGGAAACCTGAGAGTGTAGCAACAGCCTATTTAAAAGGAGGTATTGAAATTCAAAGTTTTAAAAACTTTGCCACATTTAAACAGCACTGAACCCTCAATAATTTGTGCAACACTAGTAATGAAAAGATTAAATAATGCTAAATTTCTAGGTGAAGATTCAAACAGGATGGACGTCCTTCATCCTTCACTGGGAGATGGTCATCTTCAACCATTTTCACGCGAGCTGTGTGGATGTTTGCGTAGAACGCTGTGAAGCCACAGTGTGTGGTATTTCACACTGTACATTATCTCCAGAGTTTGCAGGGGCTGTTGTTGGTGAAACAGGATGTTGCAGTGGGTGCTTCCGTGTGATGTCACTGGGAGAATATTGCAAGAAACAAACCGCATGTTTGACTGATTCTATGCAACGTGAGAACTTAGATTTGTTTTATTGGTTTAGAACAACGGTCAAGACTTTACACCATCACTCGGTTACGCAATGCTCAAACTTGTGCAAAAAAACAAAGAGGGAAGTTTAATATTTTTGGTGGAAGGGATGAAGATGTGATGTGATGAAGTTCAGAGTTCATCACGAACCTCAGTTCAGCGAGTTTCTCAGTTTCAGGCTAACCAAACACAAACAAAGGGTTTATCCTTGATTTGGCTTGAACTATTCTACTGGGATGATGACGATCGTCATGTTAGACCTGATTTTACAATCAGATTAGCACAAGATTTAAGACCACGACCTAATTGGACTTTTCAGTTCATATTCATCTAATAATGTTTACCTGTTAGCTCCCATAAAAACTCATGAAAACCCATTGTTTCGTACCACCTCATTTTTCCAGGATACAGCATTCAGTGAGAAATGATGAATTGAAACCTAAAACAATTCTGCATGGAGTACGAGACCTTATCTCATCTCCTACTAAAATACTCGCTGTAATCAAATTCATTACTTCTGCGATATTTCCCGATATCCTGCAGGGTTACCGATTATAGCACAGATGTCATCAGCATGTCATTTATTATTGTCAAAACAAGAAGACTCTAGTATCATTCATCTCTGGAGATGTCAAGATGCCAAGCGCGTCAAGATACACGGCATCTTCCACCAAAGTGTGGAACTGAGTCATAGGGCAAGATCACCCTGAAAAAGCCTTTAACGTATGGTGCTTGTCGGAAAACATGCTACACAGACACCGTCAAACAGCCTGATCAGTGTATAGAGGAAGTTAGCTCATAATCAACCTCACCACAAACGAGTCATATGCTTAAGATATACACAGCGCCATAAGTCTTTTGAAAAACAAGCCAAGACAATGCACTACGTTTATGTTAAAAACACTCAGTCATTGCTATTTTGCATCTTTAGGAAAAACAGAAGGCTGACGTTTACCAGTTGAAGCAGCTGGTGTTCTGTTAGGTGCCAGTCCATGTCTCATGGCAGTTGAGGGAAGATGAAGGGGGCACTGGAACCCCAGTCTCTTCAGAGGCACCACGGCTACAACTCTCAGGAACATTTACTCTCACTCATGTCTTCCGGCACATACTTCTGTTCTACCTCATACAAACTCACACTCCCTCACTCTCTCTCTCTCTCTCTCTCTCTCTCTCTCTCTCTCTCTTTCACACTCCTTCTGTCTCTCTCTAACTTTCTGCCTTGTCTCTCTGCTTCTGTAAAGCAACCAGGAAATGCCAAGTCACTTTAAGCGAAGCACATTTCCTCTCATCACTGCTTCCGTTTCTGCCACTGTCGCTGTCTTGTTTCTTCTCAGTGAACTTCCAGCATTTGCACATCTCTCCCTCAGTTAATTAGTTTATAGTAGTGCAAGACAGAAACTTGCAAGGAAAAGCAACGTCTAACCTTCTAACCTTAACATAAACAAACGTCTATAAGGCTAGCTCATTTATAAAATCTCATTACTCGGTTAAAGATAGATTGCCTTTCAGATTTTTCAAGTGTAGGTCATAAAAAGAATTTTCCCTGATAGCCAATTATTTTTGTTCAGTGGACCGAAAGCTACTGAATTCGAATCACAGACTTCCAATTTTATTCGTTTTTTCTCTAATAGAGCAATTAATGAATTTAAGGTCACATGGCCCTAAATTCTCTGCTATTTTTGATTGCTTCACCATGACCCAATTCAAGATACTACGTCATGCATCACGTGGTGGGCTTTCCCCGTTCGCACAAGGCATTATGGGATACAAATTTGAAACAGGAGAGAAAAATGGAGCACGCAACTGTGCAAATGAAACGTGAAAGACTGACTACAGTAACAGAAAGCGAGACGTAAAGACTAGTGCTGTCAAGCGATTAAAATATTTAATCGCGATTAATGTCGCAACTGTCATAGTTAACTCGCGATTAATCGCAATTTAATCGCACATTTTTGTCACATGAAAAACCATTGTAATTCTCTTATCAGCATAAAAAAGTGAATGGGCTTGCTCACCGTTCGAACTACGGGGGTACTCGGGGGATCCGAGATCCCCTGAAACAGACATGAGATCCCTTGAAAACATGACTTGGGAAATGTTGGGGGGTCTCTAAAATATTGTCAAAATGATGTTTATTGACATAGCAATCGTGTGTAACGGGAAGCATTTGCATATCCGAAGTGAGCGCGCGATGGAGAGCCGCGCTCTGAGACAAGCGCAAGCACCCCCCCAAGGGAATAAGGGACCCCCCGAAAATATCGGCATAGTTCGAACACTGGTTGTACCAATGGTTTTTTTTTTTATTGCAGAGCATAACACGTCTTGTCACAGCCACTGCAAAGTGGGGCTGGAGCTGCCGATGGGAAAACGAAACCTAAGCCGAGCACCGTGGCTCTTCGGGGGAGGGCAGAGGACTCTGGCTGTGCGGGGCGTGGCATCATGTCACAGAGTGTTAATCTCGCGATAAAAAAATTATCGCCGTTAAAATTGAGTCAAGTTAATGCGTTAATAACGCAACATTTTTGACAGCACTAGTAAAGACATTATGTTGCGAAGGAAAGGAAACGCAGGACCAAACTAATAAATATCGGCGGTCAGCGAGCACCTCGGTGTGATCAGCTGTTCGTTTAGCGACAAAATTATGTAACTGTCAGTGCACGGTCAAAGGTAAGCATGCGCATGCGCACACGGACTTCCTCTGTCTGCTTGACTGCATGAAGCGAGCGATTTCATGCACATTATTTGCTCGGGAATCCCCTCAAATTAAATAACTTCCCAGCCACAGAATGGCCTGATATTTTACAGAAATAAACATATATCACAATCACCAAATTTCAGAAGGAACTAAATTTCACCGATTTTATAAAATCAAAAGGCAGTCTCGCTTTAAGTAGCTAAAGTTAACATGACGATTTTATAGAGATGCTTTTCAGAAGTATTACAAAAACCCGACCTTCCTGCCAGACACGAGAGCGGTTAAATATGCTCTCCGGGCTCTTCTCATTTCCATAGGCATCAATAAGTGTCTTAGGGGGAAGGAAACAATCAAGCAACAGGCCCAGAGCTCTCTGTAAATGAAAGGTGGAAATAACTAAGAGGTGTAAATGGACATGCAGTGTCTGGTGTCTAGTAGCTCTTCCTCCACCATAATTACATCCACAGGAGGAAAACTGCTCAGTCTGTGTTGAAGAGTCATTAAGGCATCAGAGCAAGGATGAAGTCCAACGGTGTAGTTCTACAGGCTTAGCAGGCACCAGTGAGAAAAATCAACCTGAATGAATTTTCCATTTTAACAACGCCACTTCTATATAAAACTGAGTCAGCTGGATTAAACACTGCCATAGAGATGCTCTCCCAAATTCAACAATAGTAGGAAATGAAAAATTTCATATTCAGATTTAAGAAGTGAAACCCAGAAGGAATAACGGTACCTTCCAGTGGAGAGTGAGCTCCATACATAACTACTGGCACCTGCTGATAGGGGAACTCATGCGTGCTCTTCAATTGGGGGGGAAAAAACCCCAAATGAGCAATGATATCTGACTGACTCAAGATCATAACAGTTCAGAATTCAAATGCGAATGGATTTCAATGCAGAGGTCATGAGTCACTGTATAAAAGCAGGGTTTGAATTCAGCCTGGATGGAAATATGGCTGAATAAGCAGCTGTCCTTAGTGTTTGACATTCTGAGCAACTCCAGCAACAGCTGAGCAGACACAAAGAGTGTTTCTCTAAGGTTCCCTGTTCAGCTTTCTGTTAGCAAACACACAGCCGAGCATGTATGAAAGAGTCATTTCAAACCTAATTAAGAGCACATATGCGTGCGGGATTAGAGGTTATCATATACAATAGTGTGCGTGTGGTGTGTGTGTACACATTTGTAGATTCCAATAGGTGAGAGAACTTTAAAATATACATCAACCCTTTATTTATTTGAAGCAAATAATTCAGTAACTACTTAACAGTTATTCCACGAAATTGAGTCGTACATGAGCTGATAGCTGCCGAGGTGCTATAAGCCATATACGACGAGACTGTGTGGTATAACTGTTTTATTCGATCCACAGTCACTGGATTTTGAGAAACAGAGCATTTTTATTTTTTGCAAATTCGATAAATAAAAACTTTACATAAAACGTCCGACAAAATCATTTCCGCTTAGAATGTAAACAAACTGGCAAAATGACAGTAGCAATTTGTGAAAAAATGCTATCATAATAATTCTTGAAAAAAAAAGTTCTTACCATCAAATACTTTTATTCTATATTTTGTTGCCTTTTTTGTTTTTTGGGGTTTTGTTTTCGAGTAGAGTTTTTACTTCGTCCTCGGTTGGTTCAGCGACACACTCCGCCATTTTGTTTTTCTCTACTCACGGTATATGAGCCGATATCCTAGTAGTAGAGTAGCCAATCAGAGCGCGCGATTGCTCATATCCAGTGAATGTGGACAGAATGAAATAAAACTAGTAGTTACTGCAGCCCTTTGATGACCTGGCGACTTGTCCAGGATGTAACCCGCTTCTCGCCCATAGTCAGCTGGGATAGGCTCCAGCTTGCCTGCAACCCTGTAGAACAGGATAAGCGGCTACAGATAATGGATGGATGGATAGTAGTTATTGCTTGTGAACCTGATTTTCTCTGAATGGTGCTCTTCACAGGGGCTGTTTTGGTCCTATGGTTTGGTCATACAGCTGCTTGGAATTGGGTTGAGTGGACACGTGATATATGTTTTCACTGTATTCTGTCAAAATGATGTAAATCGCTCCCCGTGTCTCCTCAGTGATGTAGACTCGGCCCTCGTGGAAGTCTCCGGTGAGGAGTGCTGATTGCGAGGTTCTGCATAATCGAAACTCTCAGGCGAGTGGGGGAGGGAATTCCACGCCGAGGCTGCACACAGTGTGTTAGCGTGAGCATGTAGCCTATGGGAAATGAACAGTGTGTTGGATTAACACTAATCCCATGTATTGGAAAATCAAAAATGTTGTCTTGGGCCTTTCTGGGGTGTCACCAATCCATGTGCAAAATATGGAGTATGTGCGTCCAGCTGTGTCGATTTGCACAGGTGAACAGACAGAGAGACAAACAGCCTTCCTTTAGTAGTATAGATATTCAGTAAATACAATGAAAGTAAGAAGAGAATATATGTATGGATGTAGATATCAGAATGAGGAATGTTAAATCTGGTCTCACTTGGGAGTTTATAGGGTTGGATTCTTAAACTGGAATGTACAAGCTATGGTTATGTTATAGGTTAAAAATAAAGGTTAGGACAAGTGCGGTTGAAGATATTTATTAGCTTTTGGATTAAAGTTTTCTCACAAGCTAGACCTCCAGAGTTCACTATCACATCTGATACAATTTTGTCAACGTATGAATTTAAGAGCCGCCTACTGTATGACCAACCACAGCCCTTTTCCTGTAGCCTGTCTGCAAACCTGCAAAATGATCTTGTTTGCTCACCAGTAACTGCTTCAAATTCTTTAACCACATTTAAGACAAGGTTCTGTTTTGTCCAGTGACTATACACTCACCGGCCACTTTAATAGGAACTTGTTCTTGATTCTAAGATTCCTGTTCTTGGCTGGCAGGAGTGGAACCCAATGTGCTCTTCTGCTGTCGCATGCTGAGATGCTTTTCTGCTCACCACCTCTCTCATCAACAAGACATTTCCACCCACAGAACTGTCGCTCACTCAATGTTTTTTTGTTTTTTGCACCATTCTGTGTAAACTCTAGAGACTGTTGTGTGTGAAAACGCTGGTTACGAATGTAACCGTGGTTCTATGACTAATTGGAAGACTGCCAGGGCGGTGCTGAAAGCACTAGTGGAAGGATCTTTGCATTCACGCGTTTCGAGAATCGCATACAAAAGTTGTCATCTCATGAAGTATGACGTGCCTGCCTATATAAGGCAACATCCCACGTCATTTGGCCTCAAGATCATTCTCGCGCAATCCGAGTGACCAAAGACCCTGGCAGTCTTCCACTTAGTCATAGAACCACGGTTACATTCGTAACCAGCGTTCTATTTCCTTCACTCCAGACCACCAGGGCGGTGCTGAAAGCACTAGTGGAAGACGAATACCAACCCAGTCACGAGGAATTCAGAAGAGCATCACCACCTTCTGGAAGAACAGCTGCACACAGCAATGGCATGGACGCAACATTTAGCCTGTAGTACCGGGCAAATGTACATGTATTGGACCAAGCTGCAGCAGCTCAAATGTCAGAGAGTGGGACACCCTGGAGAGCTGCCCATGATGTTGCCTGAGCACGCGTCGAATGGCAGCGGACAGGAGAGGGCACAGTACATCCCATAGATTCATAGGCATGGGTGATTGCCTCCACAACCCAACGGGAGAGCCGCTGGTTGGACAGAGGCCTTCCTCTCGGAGCACCAACAAAACAAACAAAACAATTGGTCTGTCGTACGAAAGGCTGCCGTCCTATCAAAATAAAACCTCAGAGCCCTGACAGGGCACAACTCAGCATGCAAGTCCGTCCTGTCCGCCGGTATAGCAGTCAGCAAAATCGGCTGGTTGCTAAACTGGGGAGATAAGACTTTCGGGAGGAAAGCTGGGTTAGGCCACAATGAAACACTGTCAAACATAGGGCCCCAACGAAGACAAGCAGTACTCACTGAGAGGGCATGTAGCTCACTCACACGCCGGGCTGTTGTGATGGCAAGGAGAAAAGCCGTTTTAACAGATAGCCACTTAATGTCAGCTGCTGACAGGGGCTCATAAGGAGCCAAGCAAAGGGATTCGAGCACAGTGTTCAGATCCCATGACAGACTCCGCACAAAATGAGGAGGATTAAGACGAAATGCCCCTCTCAAAAAGGTTACCACCAGCCGGTGGGACCCAAGTGAAACACCTCCAACCTCTGAACGGTGGGCTGTTAGTGCTGCAACATACACCTTAAGTGTAGAGCCCTGCCAAGCTCTAAAAGGTGCTGCAGGAAATCTAAAATCTGTGGAACAGAGCAGCTTAGGGGGTCGATGTTGCGTTCCGCACACCAATCACAGAACACCTTCCACTTGCCTGCATACAAGCGTCGGGTAGATTCTGCACATGCGTTCACCACAGTGTTCCTAGTCCCTTCTGAACACTCCAGTAGTAGCCCTGGGACCCCAAGGGCCACACCCAGAGCTTCAGGCGTTCGGGACATGGGTGTTGAATCCTGCCCTCCATCTGCGTCAGCAAGTCAGGCCTGCTGGGCAGCTGACAAGGGGGTCCCACTAGTAGTGACAGCAGGAGCTGGAACCATGGCCTGGATGGCCAATGAGGAGCTATCAATAGCACATGGTGACTGTGATCGTGCACACGGCAGAGAGTCCTCCACAACAGTGGTAGAGGGGGAAAGGCATAAAGGATGGCCCTCGGCCAGTCGTGGGCCAGAGCATCCTGGCCCAACGCTGCCGTTTCTTCTCCCAGGGAAAACCATGTCGGACAATGAGTTGTCTGACTGCTCGCAAACAGGTCCACAGTTGGTCTCCCATAGGTTTTCCAGATCTGTTCCACCATGTCTGGATGCAGTTTCCAATCCCCTTGAGACACCTTGCCGCGTGACAGAGCATCTGCCACACTGTTTAGGCGTCCAGGTAGATAAGATGCTCTTAGGGAAAGGAGGTTGTCCTGAGCCCATACTAGGAGACTGTGAGCCACCTGAAGCGCAGCTACAGACCTTGTGCCCCCCTGATGATTGATATAGAAAACAGTTGCCACATTGTCTGTGCGTACCAATACATGTTTGCCCTGTAGCACTTCCTGGAAGTGGCGCAACGTCAGAAACACCGCCATCAACTCCAGTGTGTTGACGTGGGACGTGCGCCACAGAGCAGGCCAGGTGCCATTCACACCTTGCCGACGCCAGACTCCACCCCAACCCATGAGGGAAGCATCTGTCCAGATAACCTCCCACCGTTCCGGTGGGGGACCAAGTGGAACTCCACGAGTTAGAAAGTGTGCCTGGGACCAAGGTCTTAGCGTGAGCATGCAACGGCATGTTATTCTCACCCTCATGTGCCTGTCTCGCACTGGACACAGACGCAGTTGAAGAAGCCATCTCTGAAAAGCCCTTAGCCACAGAAGACACAGAGGAATGACTACTGAGGCCACTGTGAGTTTCCCCAACAGCTGAAGGAGAGAAACATAACACTGAGTTCCCCCGACACGAAGGTGGTTCACTCCAGTGAGAATTGAACTTATTCTGTCTGGCGTGGGACTGGCCAGTATAGTGTTCGAATCCAGGGCAAGGCCGATGAAACGTGTTGCCTGGACTGGGACCAGTTTGCACTTCCTCTGGTTCACCCTGAACGCCAGAGCCGTAATGTGTAGTAGCAACCGGTGAGCATGTTCCCTGGCCTGTTCGGGCAATGCCGCACAAAGAAGCCAGTCGTCCAAGTAAGGGAGCACTCTTATGCCCTCCTTCTGAAGGGGTTCTAATGCTACTTGGACGCATTTCGAGAACACCCTTGGCACCAGAGAAAGTCCAAAGGGGAGAACTCTGAACTGAAAAATCTTTCCCATGAACAAAAAACGAAGGAAGCGCCTGTGGTCTGCGGCAATGGGTATGTGAAAATAGGTGTCCTCGAGATCTACGGTCACAAACCAGTCCTGGTTTGTGACCACTTGCAGTACATCTGTTGTTCGTAGCATTCGAAAAGGAAGCACCTTCAAGAAACGGTTTAACCTAATTAGCACCCTGGTATAATGATGACACTCGCACATTAAAACAGACCACTCGAAAATTGGAACGTAAATGGCGTCAAACAAAATTGGTAGTGTTCAAATTAGCTTGGAAGGAGAGCTTCCTGAAGTATAGAAAAGCTCTTAGTGCTGCGAGATCAACATATTTCTCCTCCCTAATAGAAGATAACAAAAATAATCCTAGATTCCTATTTAATACTGTAGCAAAATTAACCAGGAATAAGTCCACTATCGACACATGCACACCTGCAGTATGTAGTAGCAACGACTTCATGAATTTTTTTAATGACAAAATTGAGAATATCCGACAAAAAATTCAAACTACTAATTTAAGGTCAGACAATGAAAGTGACCTTGTAGTTAACTATATAACTGTATCAGATCATCAGTTAGAATGTTTTACTCCCCTTAAAGAAACTGAATTACTTTCATTAATCTCTACATCAAAAGCCTCAACTTGCGTACTAGATCCCTTACCTACACATCTATTCAAACAGATAATGCCTGGAGTAATTGAACCGCTTCTAAAAATAATAAATTCTTCTCTTACGATTGGCTATGTACCCAAATCCTTTAAACTAGCAGTTATCAAACCCCTGATTAAAAAACCTGACCTTGATCCCTGTCAGCTGTCCAATTATCGGTCAATATCAAACCTCCCCTTTATCTCCAAGATCCTTGAAAAAGCTGTGGCACAGCAGTTATGCTCATATTTACATAGGAATAACATCCATGAAATGTATCAGTCAGGATTTAGACCTCATCATAGCACAGAGACAGCACTGGTTAAAGTAGTAAACGACCTACTGTTGGCGTCTGATCGGGGCTGTGTCTCGCTACTTGTGTTGCTTGACCTTAGTGCAGCATTTGATACCATTGATCATTCCATTCTTCTGGATAGACTAGAAAATGTTGTGGGAGTTAAGGGAATGGCCCTCTCCTGGCTCAGGTCTTATCTAACTGATCGTTATCAGTATGTTGATATAAATGGTGATATTTCTAGACGTACTGAGGTAAAGTTTGGTGTTCCACAAGGTTCTGTCTTGGGTCCACTGCTTTTTTCTCTATATATGTTACCTCTGGGTGATATTATTCGTAAACATTGTATTAGTTTCCACTGTTATGCTGATGACACACAGTTGTATGTCTCTGCAAAACCTGATGAGAGACACCAGCTTAATAGAATTGAGGAATGTGTTAAGGACATTAGACACTGGATGCTTATTAATTTCCTTCTGCTTAACTCTGACAAGACTGAAGTACTTGTACTAGGACCACATACAGCTAGAAGTAAGTTTTCTGATTACACAGTGACTCTGGATGGCCTTTCTGTTTCTTCACGTGCAGCAGTAAAAGACCTCGGACTGATTATTGACCCCAGTCTTTCATTCAAAACTCACATTGATAACATCACCCAGATAGCTTTCTTTCATCTCAGAAATATTGCAAAGATAAGAAATTTAATGTCATTGCGTGACGCAGAAAAACTAGTCCATGCTTTCGTTACCTCCAGGTTGGATTACTGTAATGCCTTACTGTCTGGATGTTCCAATAAGTGCATAAATAAGCTCCAGTTAGTTCAAAATGCAGCAGCAAGAGTCCTTACTAGAACTAGAAAATATGACCACATCACGCCTGTCTTATCCACACCGCATTGGCTCCCAATCAAATTTCGTATTGATTATAAAATACTACTATTGACCTTTAAAGCACTAAATGGTCTCACACCACAGTACCTGAGTGAACTTCTGCTCCTCTATGACCCGCCACGCCTACTTAGATCAAAAGGTGCAGGCTATCTGCTGGTACCTCGTATAGTGAAAGCTACATCAGGGGGCAGAGCCTTTTCTTACAAAGCCCCACAGTTATGGAACAGCCTTCCAAGTAATGTTCGGGAATCAGACACAGTCTCAGCATTTAAGTCTAGGCTGAAAACATATCTGTTTAGTCAAGCCTTTTGTTAATGGTGTTTATGAGGTAAAGGTGTAGATCTAGAGGGTCCTCAGACATCGAGTGTTTTGGTAAACTGGGATGTATGAATGCTGTCAGTCCCCACTCGCTTGCTCACTCGAGTTTGTTGACGGTGTAGTGGCTGGCTGCTTTATGTCCCGGGGCTCCCTCATGCCTGTGTTACCTTCTGACTCTCTCCTTTTAGTTATGCTGTCATAGTTAGTTGTCGGAGTCCCTGCTTGTACTCGGTGCAATATGTATACTGCTCCTACTTATTCAGGTGACATTGGGCATACCTAACAACCTGTGTTTTCTTTCCCTCCCCTCCTCCACCCCAAATCTGTCCCTCTGAGTTACATGGAGTCAACAGGAAATTTTTTGGTGGAGAGGGTGGAGACCTCGACTGGCTATCGTAGCCTGCAGGGAATCGGCCGTCAGACTTTCTGTCGCATGTCCCAGACCCGCTGAATTGTCTTGGCCAGCCCAAAGGGTCCCATCTGCATCTCATCATTGCTGAGGAGTATGCTCCCATCACCCAATCAAGCATACAGCCAGGTCATGATATATTTTTTACCATATTAACATGCCATTGTTGTGTGTTATGCCTGATGTAAAGACTCTCGTCTCTGTGAGCCTACCACACAGATTTAATACTTGTCATTTTTAGGGCATACCTAACAACATGTGTTTTCTTTCTCTCTCTCTTCCCCCCCCCCCCCCCCCCCCCCCCCAATCTGTCCCTCTGAGTTACATGTTGGTCCTGGGATTGAGATGCTGGCCTCTTCTGCCCCTCGGATCTGCTTGATCCATCCTGGTGCCCTGTGTCTGGTTGGAGTTTTATCGCACCGCTCCTGTGAAGGACGGCCCCATGAGGACAGTTGAGGGTTATACCTGGAGGATGCTCTGGACTCTTACAGTAATGCTTTTATGGCTGAGGACTACAGTTGTCTTGCTAACTTTAGGACTGCAGTTATCATGAACAGTTTTGCACTCAAGTTTCCATCAATGAAGAGTTATAACATCAACGAAACTGTCCTCATGTTAAAACTGTTAATATTATAGTCAGGCTGTCTGTTGTTGCCCAAATGAGGATGGGTTCCCTTTTGAGTCTGGTTCCTCTCGAGGTTTCTTCCTCATGTCGTCTGAGGGAGTTTTTCCTTGCCACCGTCGCCACAGGCTTGCTCATTGGGGATAGATTAGGGATAAATTAGCTCATGTTTTAAGTCGTTCAAATTCTGTAAAGCTGCTTTGCAACAATGTTTATTGTTAAAAGCGCTATACAAATAAACTTGACTTGACTTGACTTGACCTTCTTAAATCTAAAATCGGCCTGAACCCGCCGTCTTTCTTTGGAACGAGAAAATAAACTGAAAAGAAACCCCCTGGGTGAACAATGGGGTCGACCATCTCCATGGCTCCTTTTTGGAGCAACAACTGAACTTCTCTCGACAAGGCTTCTGCCTGTCTTGGATTGGTTATAACTGTCTGCCTCACACCCGAATGCATTGGTGGCCAGCGGCGGAATTGCAGGCGGTACCCTTCTGAAAGGGTGGGGAGTAGCCACTGGTTGGTTGTTATTTCGCGCCAACACGCTAGCTGGCTGCCTGTAAAAACTCCTGCCACTGGCCCTGACCTGTCAGTGGTCCTGTCTACATTTTTCGTAAGGGATGGGGGGGCGACAACGGCGAGGAGGACCCGTCTGTCGAAAAGGGCGAAAACTCACGTGTGGCTGAGTGCCACCCTGCCTGGCCGAGGGAGATGAGGGAGGTGGGGGATTGGGGGTCTGCTGCTGGGGTCGATGGGGAGACCTTTGTGCAGCTCTAGGGGCCACATGCCTAAAGCGTGAGGCAGAAGGGTTTGGCGGAGCTCTGAAGGTGGGTGCTATGCCCACATGATGGGAGCGAGACTCTGTAACAGACACACATCTGTCAAGGGCCTCTTGTGCTGCTGGCCCAAAGACCTGTCTAGGTGCCAGTGGGAGGTGCCTCAGGTTGTTCCTGCATACTTCTGGCATAGGCGATTGAGCCAGCCACGCTTGTTGATGGGCTTCTAGCAAGGTGCCCAAGGTAGTGCCACACTGGTTGGCAATGACACCCATAGCCTGCAGTGCAAGTTCCAGTACCTCAGCCGCCAGTGGGTCTGCCGATGATGTGTTGAGTGTCGAGTGCAGCATAACAAGCATGTGTGCCAGCGAGTTAGACACCCTGCCAAGAAAGGCAGTAGAGTTGTAAGCATGAGAAAGTAGCTCATCTGTGCGGTGGCACTCAGTGTTAGGGCAACGCACCTGCTCCCGAAGTGCTTCATCGGGAGACACAATGAGCAAAGCAATGCTTGATTCGACTACTGGCATGCTACCCAAGCCAACAGCACCGGGGTCCTGCATCGCCGCAAGCATGCGAGACATCTGGTCTGGACGGGCAGGTTTCGTAGCAGCCTCCAGGGCAGAGGCCACCACAGAAGTAAAGTCACGACACTGTGGAATTACCAGAGAGGCGCGCTGAACACGGCGCAGGAACATGTTCTCAGATTCGGTAGGAGGCGCTGGGGTGTCCAACTGCAAATGTGCAAGCAAAGCCTTCAGTGTGGCCTCCACCGAACCCACCACTGAGGCAGACTCCCCAGATCGCCCAGAGGTAACATCACTGCCCGAATCATGGGGCTCAACACCTGGCAGGACTTCGCTTGGTGGCTGCACCGAGGAAGAAGGCTGACTGAAAAAGGTGTCTGAGGCAGCCACAGACATCACTTCCTCTTGGTCAGGTGGCTGAGAACATGAGCCAACGGGTGACAAGGAGGCAGGCGGTGCAGGCTGTTCCTCTACAGTACCTACCTGTGCCCCTGCTGTGGGGGGGCCTTGCAAGCAGAGGCAGCAGACGCTCCACTGTAGATGAGAGCAGTTCCACTTTACGCTCTAACTCAGAAGACCTAGATTTTTTGCGCTGTTTTGCATGCACTGGTGGTGAAAGCCTACGCTTACACTGTGTCTGAGAATCCGAGAGCAGAAAACTGTTAGACGCACGTTCCACACCAGCCAACCGTGCCTGTCTAACAGTAAGCAGCATTAACGCACAGGAAGGGCATGGATCAGACATTGCCTCCCTTAGATGTTGCATGCCAAGGCACTCCGCGCAGCGATCATGTGCATCCAGCACCTCCATTAGGTTGGGGCAAGTGGAACACCTCACTGAATCCATCTCAGTGTCTACTCACCCACGATTCTTTTTTTTTTTTTAGAAAAGAAGCAAGGTGTAGCGCTGCTTGCTAGCCTGGCAACCAAGGCTAGCGAGTTCGCAAGCGCAACTTTACTGCTACAGACAACGATTTACTAGCAACCAGAAAACCGATGCTCACGTAAAGTTGTAATTACACATTAATATGTTATTGGCAACCAATTCGCTAACTCACTCAACACTGACAAACTCCCGGCAACCGAGCAGTTTGTGACAAGACCGATATAATAGCCGTCCCTGAAAACTTGGCAGCCAAGATTCAGTGACTATCGATACATAAAACAATCTCAAAATAATGTTAACCAAGTTACCTTAGCGACCAAACAGCTCGCGTGGAGTCGAGTCCCACTGAAGTCCTTTTCAGTCACGAGCTGCATTGTAGATTGTCGCAGGTATTCCCACAGTTAACTGATAACACACACACAATTCCAATAGAAGAGATGCGATTCCAACGCAAGAAAAAAGAAGAGGCCAAATGACGTGGGATGTTGCCTTATATAGGCAGGCACGTCATACGTCATGAGATGACAACTTTTGTATGCGATTCTCAAAACGCGCGGATGCAAAGATCCTTCCACTAGTGCTTTCAGCACCGCCCTGGCGGTCTGGAGTGAAGGAAATAGAACCCCAGGAGATCAGCAGTTTCTGAAATTCTCAAACCAGTCCATCTGGCTCAAACCAACACCCATACCACAGTGAAAGTCACACTCTGAGAGTGCAATTTTTCCCGTTCTGATGTTTGAAGTGAACATTCACTAAAGCTCTTGATTTGCAACTGCATAATTTTATGAATTGTGCTGCTGTCGAGGGATTGGCTGGTTCATTGTGTTAGTGTTTGAAAAGTTTGTTAATAGGAAAACACAGACGTGCAAAGAGACAACCAGATTGCAGCCTTGAAGATTATGATGTTCATGGCCAGAAAAGTGTACAAAAGGTATCAGATGCTCTTCAAATCCATGTGCTGAGGATAAAACTACACTGTAAAAAAAATCCCGTTGTTTTTACGGAAAAAAACTGGCAGCTGGAGTCACCAGAAAAAATCCGTAAAATATACAGCAAAACGGTAATTGCTTTTACAGCACAGCATGTACATTTTACAGTTTAAAGTAGCAAATATAACAGAAGTCCAGTGTTTTATATGCTGGATTTAACTGTAAAATGTACAAGCTGTACCGTAAAAGCAATTACCGTTTTGCTGTATATTTTACGGATTTTTTCTGGTGACTCCAGCTGCCAGTTTTTTTCCGTAAGAACAACGGGATTTTTGTATGCTGGTTTCAATGATCTACTAGACAGATATTTTTTTGGGGGGCTTTTTTCACCTTTATTGAATAGGACAGTGTAGAGACAGGAAATGAGCTAGAGAGAGACTGGGAAATGACCTTGGGTCAGAATCGAACCCGGGTCCCCAGATTCACGGTATGGCGCCTTAGTCGACTGAGCCACGACAGTGGCCGTTTTTGTATTTTTTTTAACAGGGCAATTATGTAATTTTAACTATCACATTCTGTTTTAGTATTACAGTTTGTCTGTGTTTAAACTACAACAATTTGTAAATTCTACAAAAAAATATGATCAATTCAACATATTCTTACTGTTAAATTAACAGTGGTATTTGGTGAGGAGTTTTACAGTATATTGATGTAAATTACACACTGCTTCATTGTTTTTGTATTTACAGTTTTTTTATGTCATGATTTTACATAAATTCCCTGTTAATTCTACGGACATTTTTTACAGTGTAGGAGTAAAAGGAAGCTTGAGATCAATGATCACTAACCCTATGACTGGAAATCTGTGTTCCAACAGGGTTCAATTCCCTCTGTAATCTAGTACATCTGCGCCAGAAGAATGTCTACTTCATGAATCAGATCAGGGCTGAAAAAATGTTCTGCATGTGTCTAGATCAGGGGTGGGCAATTATTTTTTCCATGGGGCCACATGAGAAACAGAAAATTTTGTGGAGGGCCGGACCAAAAGGCTGAACTAAATTCTGCATAATATTAATTGTATTTCTTTATATAAAGCAATAAATAACATTGTTTTTACAAGCAGCTAAGACTGGTAAGAGTATGGAAAAAACGAGGTTGCCTTACAAAAAATATGTCATTTATTCAATCAAATTTCCCAAAATAACGGTTAACAAAATGTGAACGTTTGTACCATTTTTTTTCAGTCACATTCACCCCAAAACACAATAAAGACATCACAATATTGTCTTTCTACTCCAAATATCAAGCAAGATACATCATATTATAATAATGATGCCCACATTTGTAGTCTAATCACCTCATTTGGTGTTTTTCAGTTTTTTATTTGTTCAGTGAGAGAAATCTAGTCTCTGTTGGGCTTTAACGAGTGCATCAGAGTCAGGCTGAATGTCTGAGGTGGAGATGCAAAGCACAGCTGACAGATGATCATCGGTCGATTCGGTGTAGGTATCAGATCTACAGATCGGCTCGGGCTCCGGCGCCTGCTGGTGACGTCACGCTATGTGATTGGCTGGACCGTTTGAAGGATGACGTACAAGTTTGTGGTTGGTCTGGACAAATTACGGAAGTAGTTATCGCGGGATTAGGTTTCGTGGGATTTCATGTCATGTTCATGTCGCGCGCATTGCGTTTTTGTTGAACACAACTTCAAAATAAAAGCAATGCACATTCAGTCCATGCATGAGGTAAAATTAGAAAATACGTTTATTTTGTAATTTCTAATTAACCTTACGCGGGCCGGTCAGAATGAACCAAAGGGCCGGATGCATACATGTCAACCTTTGGTCAATCAAACCTGTATAACCAACCTCCAAAATCCGTATTTCCCTTATAAAATCCTTATAAGATGCAAATTAAAATAATTTACCTAAAATTTGAATGATAATTAACAATGATATATCCCAGTTACTTTTTATTCAATATTAATAACAATAAACCTTCAGAATGAATACAAAGCTCCAATGTTCGACAAAAACACAAAGTGTCACTCTAATGTTCTGAATTGTACTCCATGACAGCTTTTTTAGCACTCCGCACCAATACCTCACGAGGCTGCATGTCACAGCAAGTGTCTGTGTTGATCTTGCCGGAGTGCCCATTCAGAATCTTTTCAGTCGCTAGTGAAAGTCGCTCAGGTGGAAATACGCTTTTCAAACAAAATGCTACTTCCCGGTTGACGGGATTCTCGCAAGGGCGGTGTGCGCATGATCAGAAGTGGAATGAAGTCTCGCTACCACAAGATAACGCGCGATTTCATAAGACTCTTTACTGGCTGTCAGTGCTTTCTGTGGTGTACAGTACGTTTGTAAATGTTATGCGCTCTTTTATCATCGTGGGAATTGATTATAGCTCTAAATAAATATTGAAGTTTTTTTAAAGAATCCGTATAACTTTATTTGTACGCCCGTATACTACGTTTATTGAATCAAATCCGTATAAAATATGGACATTCCGTATAGGTTGACATGTATGCGGATGTGGCCCGCGGGCCGTAAAATGCCCAGGTCTGGAAAGGGCTAGTGATCACTACTTAACAAGTACAGTCATTCAAGTGTGCATGCATGTAGAATAGTACATCCGTAAAGCTTCAGCAACAGTAAGGACGACTTATTTAGATTTTCCCGAACAGCTGCTATGTCATTAACTAGATTATTTTTCACACAGCTAATTGTCTGGCCTAATTAAAGCAGCTTCCTCAGCTGCAGGCTCCACTGGAAAAAAAAAAAAAAGGCTATAAAAACCAAACACTTTATCAACCAGCAGTGCAAACAATGAAATTTGATATGATGAAGTAAAATCACATAAACAAGACTTTAACACTAGACAAGGGTTGGAAATTAAGGAAACAGATCCCATTAATTTAGGTCACAGGCATTAATGTAGGCTAATACTGCTTTAGGGAAAACAGAGGATGATTAGATGAAAATAGTGAATACAGCCATTTTGAACTGTTTAAATATATTTTTGGTGCATCAAATGTTAAGCACCCAAGCTTAGATAATAAACACAGATAAAGCAGAGATCACAGACTGTAGCACTGCATTATAAACCCACAGTTTAGCCTTGCTTAGCAAGACAAAGAACAGTGATACTAAATGAGTCGAAGAGAGATAAATATAGCTAAATCATAGTCTCAAGAGGGAGGTGGAAAGTACTGGAGCTGATCACCAGCAGCAGGCCTGGACTCGTCCCTCTGAGAGAGTTAACAGTCGTTCTTGGTGGAAATGTCCCTGAAGTACGGGTGGATTTCCCTACCATTTAAAAGACACCCTTTAGCCTTCAGCTGGAGTATACAATGAGTACAGATAATAATTTGAATGATTTAATTAACTTAAGCTGTTGTAGTGGACCTCTGAAGCAGCGAACGCAGTTGAAAAGTCAGGCAAAGACAGATAAGGATGACGAAAGTATATTTCTGCTTCTGAAAGCTCTCCAAGTGAAATGTGATGTTATTGAATACTTTCACAGGCAGGTCCAGGCATGTGAGCTCCTGTACAACCAGAAGCACATAGACACAAGTCAAGTTCATTTTATCCAGCTGCGTCAAAGGTACAAAGACGGGAGGCTAGTCCATGTACCCTCAAGGCAAGGTACAAGAGGCCGAGGTGAAGTTTGTGCAAAACCCAAAGGGGTGTACTGTACGACTGCATGATCTACAACCTACATTAAGGAAGTTAAAGCTTTATTGTGACAACTCAAAAATGTGTGTGTCCAACAAGAATCACACATGATTAACACAAATGTGAATATGCGGCGGATGGACCATACATTGTCAAAGACAATTACTCATAAAGACATAAAAGGTATATTAAAGGAGAACTGAAGGCAAATTTTGTCTCATCATCTCATTATCTCTAGCCGCTTTATCCTGTTCTACAGGGTCGCAGGCAAGCTGGAGCCTATCCCAGCTGACTACGGGCGAAAGGCGGGGTACACCCTGGACAAGTCGCCAGGTCATCACAGGGCTGACACATAGACACAGACAACCATTCACACTCACATTCACACCTACGCTCAATTTAGAGTCACCAGTTAACCTAACCTGCATGTCTTTGGACTGTGGGGGAAACCGGAGCACCCGGAGGAAACCCACGCGGACACGGGGAGAACATGCAAACTCCACACAGAAAGGCCCTCGCCAGCCATGGGGCTCGAACCCGGACCCTCTTGCTGTGAGGCGACAGCGCTAACCACTACACCACCGTGCCGCCCGGCAAATTTTGTATTATCAAAATTCTATTATCTCATTTTATTAAATATCGGAATGCATTTTTGATCGCTATTTTGTCACTGCTATAGCAAGTTATGAGTGTTTGAAATATGCTCTGTAATATATCAGTCCGGGCGGCACGGTGGTGTAGTGATTAGCGCTGTCGCCTCACAGCAAGAAGGTCCGGGTTCGAGCCCCGTGGCCGGCGAGGGCCTTTCTGTGCGGAGTTTGCATGTTCTCCCCGTGTCCGCGTGGGTTTCCTCCGGGTGCTCCGGTTTCCCCCACAGTCCAAAGACATGCAGGTTAGGTTAACTGGTGACTCTAAATTGACCGTAGGTGTGAATGTGAGTGTGAATGGTTGTCTGTGTCTATGTGTCAGCCCTGTGATGACCTGGCGACTTGTCCAGGGTGTACCCCGCCTTTCGCCCGTAGTCAGCTGGGATAGGCTCCAGCTTGCCTGCGACCCTGTAGAACAGGATAAAGCGGCTACAGATAATGAGATGAGATGAATATATCAGTCCATATGTCAAAGCAATGGCCGTAAACGAGATTCGTTGAGACCTGTGCGAGACATTGTAGGATGGAAGTAAAACGTACAGCGGAAATCAAAGTGACCGACATCTGCCAACATTCCCTGTGTCCGAAATTGCTCACTTGTTCACTACTCCCTACTCCCTATATAGGGAATTACTATATAGAGGACTATATATTGAGCTCATTGGTAAAATGAAAAACCACTTTCAGACACTAGTCTGTCGCGCTGGTATTTACGTCATTACTGTCACACAATTAAAACGTGCCAGATCAGCCGGCTGGTGGGTTTTCAAAATAATAAATACATGCATGTATTTTTGTGATAAATACATATTTATTTACATGAGTGTATTTCCCACATTAATCAATACAAAGTACCTGCATCTTTCAGTTTTTTTTTAAACCAAGGCTGAATACTTTCTTCTTTGCCGCTGCCTTTTATTAAATCAAATTTGAGACATTTAATTTGATTTCTTTCAGCGTGACCGCAATGCATGATGGGATGTATTGCTTTGGTTAGTGACCATTGGTTGTACACTACTTTTCATGATACATTGTGAGATATTTTGAGTGCACTATATAGGGTGTAAATAATCCTCACTAAGGTTTCGGACAGCACTACAAAATGGCGTCGCCACTATATAGTGCCCTATATAGTGAGTAGGGAGCGATTTCGGACACAGGGAACGTGACCAACATCTGCCAACGTTGTCAAAAGACGTGCGCGCCCTCTTTCGAATGTTGATGTAATCAAGCCGGAAGTTTTGTTTGTTTTGATAGCAATCAGGCGGCACGGTGGTGTAGTGGTTAGCGCTGTCGCCTCACAGCAAGAAGGTCCTGGGTTCGAGCCCCGGGGCCGGCGAGGGCCTTTCTGTGCGGAGTTTGCATGTTCTCCCCGTGTCCGCGTGGGTTTCCTCCGGGTGCTCCGGTTTCCCCCACAGTCCAAAGACATGCAGGTTAGGTTAACTGGTGACTCTAAATTGACCGTAGGTGTGAGTGTGAATGGTTGTCTGTGTCTATGTGTCAGCCCTGTGATGACCTGGCGACTTGTCCAGGGTGTACCCCGCCTTTCGCCCATAGTCAGCTGGGATAGGCTCCAGCTTGCCTGCGACCCTGTAGAAGGATAAAGCGGCTAGAGATAATGAGATGAGATGAGATGAGATAGCAATCAGGAAAGTTTGAAAAAAGTAGGCAGTAATCGTCATTTAAACTCGTTTTTGTGCAATATTTCGTTTGGAAAACAGTTTTCAAAATGGCGGCACTGACACCTGGCTGACGCTTCACGTTTCGAAGTCTTGTACAAGTCTCGTGAAGATCGCGTGGATAAGCGACGCCTGCCGTGGAAACAAACAAATGAAATTCAACATGGCTAAAAACCAAACAGGCCGATAAGTCTAATATTTAATTGCAATTAGTTGCCAATACGAGTCACGATATAAGGTTACTAAAACCGAAAACATAATTGAAGAACATGTTAATTAAGAAATAAAGCAAGTTTAAAAATGACTTCAGTTCTCCTTTAACCAGACCCAGGAGCCTTTTACAATTGCTTTATTTCTCAGGCTTCAGAATGTGCTTGTAATCACAGAAGCGTTACGTGGGCCAGAAGCAAACTCCAAGAGCTGCTGTGTGACACAGAGTCCTCAAAACAGAGATCATCAACAGGGTTTATAGACTGTGACACTCCATCATTACGTGATCAGCCATTGTGTTGGTACATGTGGATAAATTCAGAAAGAAAACGATATTCGTGATTCAGCCATACATGAGGAACAGTGAGCTGTGTTTGGCCTTAAGGCATCTAATAAGTTCAGACAAACAAAGTTAGCTTGTGACAAAGTTACAAAGTGACTGCCAGATCGCTTGCTCTGAAGGTTTAGATCCAAGTACACTTCGAACACATGTTCAAAGAAGAGGCAAAAAGAAAAGTGATTTGCATGTTGAAACCGCCTTAAGGGCTCTTTTTAAACACTTCGGTATTAAACAGTTCCTGTTGCGAACGAATTGAGAGCGGCACGGTCATGCACGTGCAACAAACTTTCGTGAGTCAGTATGATGTCTGATGTCATGCTGTAAACGTCGAGCTCTGTGTTACACGTGGTTTTGTTACGTACGCTTTTGCGATTCTTCTATGACTGCAAATGAGAGCAGATAACAAGTTCAAACTCAGGAACCATTTAAATGCTTCACGAGAACCCAACAAATGAAAATGTCCAAAAAATTGAGACATTGTGTTCCAGGATCATCGGATTGCCCAGATTTCTGCTTCTTGAACCATGAATGCCACTCAAAACACCTCACCAAGCCCATTGCTTCATGCCTGTTGGCTTACTGAAGCATTTCAAGGGTCTCCATTGCTCTGGCTCATGAAAGTTACCGCTCAGAACATTTTGATCGCTTATATACACAGTACTGTGCAAAAGTCTTTGGCACATGTAAAGAAATGCTGTAGACCAAAAATATCTTAAAAGTAATGACATGAAATGTTTCAGCGTTAAAAATTATACTGTAAACAGCAGTAAGCCATAATAAATGAAACAAAGTCAATATTTGGTGTGAGACAACGCCCTACAGTGAGTGCAGTTTTATAAGGAAATGAGCTGTAGGTTTTACTGAGCATCTTACAGAACCAGCCACAGTTCTTCTGGACACTTTGACTGTCACACTCGCTTCTTCATTTTGCAGCAAAACCCAGTAGCCTTGATTATGTTTTCTTTTTTCATCTGAAAATGGGGCGACATGGTGGTGTAGTGGTTAGCGCTGTCGCCTCACAGCAAGAAGGTCCGGGTTCGAGCCCCGCGGCCGGCGAGGGTCTTTCTGTGTGGAGTTTGCATGTTCTCCCCGTGTCCACGTGGGTTTCCCCCGGGTGCTCCGGTTTCCCCCACAGTCCAAAGACATGCAGGTTAGGTTAACTGGTGACTCTGAATTGACCGTAGGTGTGAATGTGAGTATGAATGGTTGTCTGTGTCTATGTGTCAGCCCTGTGATGACCTGGCGACTTGTCCAGGGTGTACCCCGCCTTTCGCCCGTAGTCAGCTGGGGTAGGCTCCAGCTTGCCTGCAACCCTGTAGAAGGATAAAGCGGCTACAGATAATGAGATGAGACTTTCATCTGTTTCTAGCTACATTTAATATTGGGGAACATCCATGAAACTGGTTTCTATTAGCGCTGTTTTAAAACTTTTTTCTCTTAAACCTCTTTTTTAAAAAATGCAGCTGGTCAGATCACTAAGAAAGTCCTGAAGTCCTTTTCCTCAAAACACTGAAACAGCTTGAAGACTCTGTCCACCACCTAAGTCTGCGAATGAGTCGTTGCTATAGAAACACTCATTTCTTAGAATAAGTGCACTAATTTAAACCTTAATAAAATTAATTAAGGTAATTAAGGCATTGGCATACCTGTCATGACTCAAAGGTTATGAAACTCAAACTAGATCTATATGAAACAGCAAAGCTAGTTTCACAGTAGCGTGTGGCAACAACCCTGAGCTCAGAAACGTCTTTCACTCCACCCAGTTCATCATGTTTATCTCAGGCTCATTTCATGCACAGACTAAACCTCCAATAATGGACGCCTGTGATTTACCAGCAGCAAAACACCTCACATCTGTGACAGTTTTCTGCTGAATGGAATGTTCAGTTTGAGCGTAAAGAGAAGTCAAATCTAGAGGACCAGATTGCATTTTGAAAGGTGTGTAGGTGTAATGTAAAAATTGAGGCATCATTGAAATGAGGTTCAAAGGAAGAGTGAGGAAGAGTACGGGGAGTGACACACTCTGAATTGCTGAAATGGAAAGAAAACAATGACAGTGGTTTTTTTGTGAAAATGTCACAAATGTTCAGAGCTGCTGTTGTGCAAAATTAATCAACACCGTCTGAGCAGGTTTCAAAAGGCATCAGTACTGTGGTCATGCATTATATATATCCAAAGGAGGTATAAGGGTAAAGAAAAAAAAAAGATCAGTGTCTTACAAAAAAAATTTGGACCAATCCTTAACGGATGTATCTAAAGTGAAAGAAAGTTACCTTTGACGCATAACGAATATGTGAATAAAAACCAGCCAAGGTTAACACTGGTGTAATCTGAATAACCTGAATTCCTAATTTACTTGGAACGGCACACGGTGTAATCAACTGCTGAGCTCAAATGTTCAACAAAGCATCAGAACCTGACCTTTCGGTGTGGAAGAAAAGGTTTCCGACAGAGCCGCCTTGTGAGACATTCTGAAGTATAATCATTAAGCACACCGAGGTACACGTAACTTTACCACATAATTTTAGCAAAATAAGCACGTTTCACTCTTGCACGAATGTACTAATACAGAAACCTGTTTGGGTGTCATTAAGCAGCAGATCTGTTTTGCATGTATTGAAATGGCAAAAAAAAAAAGAGTCAATAGAAGCATCCAGGTTACTCATATCATAAGCATCTATACTCTGACATTCAGCTTTAAAGCAAACTTGTCAAATGATGATACAGTATTCACAGACTTACAGCCAGGAGTTAATTTCAGGGGCATAAGTGTAGTTATACTGATAAATGCAACACAGTCATGCATTTTGGTTGAATGGTGGTAATAGTAAGGCACGATCTACCATTAAACAATCATGCCATATTATTATAATCATAACGGTGCTATTAATTTAATATATCATGCACTGAGAGGCTCTGGTTGAAATTATGGATTCTCTGAGGTGACTGGCAAAGAAAATATTATTATACCAGTCACTGAAAAAAATCCATAATTCCCGGTGCCTCTCAGTACATGGGATATTAGATTTATATCCCTCGTCAAAAAATTCCAAACTAAAAGTGAATCTCAGCATAAACTCACTGGAGGCAGCCATGTTTGTTGTTTGTGTCAGAGTGACCTTCGACCTGCGCATATGCGATGTACCATGCCTCGCCTGCCTCACGAGGCATGATCATGATACATAAATCTATCCATCCATTATCTGTAACTGTTTGTCCTCTGCAGGGTCGCAGGCAAGCTGGAGCCTATCCCAGCTGACTATGGGTGAGAGGCGGGGTACACCCTGGACAAGTCGCCAGATCATCGCAAAACTGATACATAGAGACAAACAACCATTCACACCTACGGTCAATTTAGAGTCAACAATTAGCCTAACCTGCATGTCTTTGGGGGAAACCAGAGCAAACCCACATGGGGAGAACATGCAAACTCCACACAGAAAGGCCCCCATTGGCCACTGGGCTTGAACCCAGAACCTTCTCGCTGTGAGGCGACAGTGCTAACCACTACACCACCGTGCCACCTATGTAGCGCTACACACATAGAAATGCTTGCGGAGCCACAGCTGGGACTTGAGTCAGTTACTAAACCATTATTTTTGGTATTTGAAAAAGAGACCAAGCAGTACATACAAATAATTACCGACTCAAATCAGAAAACTGTTAAAACTACTGATTTGTGTGGTTATTTTAATGTGTTCATTTGAAAATCCCCCTAGCTGAAATGCTAATGCTTTGGTTTCGATTGTATTAATGACTTCTATTTTTGTCTATCTTTATTGTAAAATTTTTAAGAAATGACTCGAGTCAGCTGTATAGCTTGAAATTGTGACGTCAGTTCATGGTATATCCAGGATATACCATGACTGACTCACACCATATCCTTTTTTTTTTTTTTTTTTTAATTTTAGACTTCATGAGATACATTGGTTAATCAATGGTGGAACTATTTTATGTCACGTGAGCCATCCTTGGCCAATCCTTGCATGGGAATTTTTTTGATTAAGGATATCAAAATCTTAATTTCCCATGATTTTCTCCCTAACTTATAGTTTTAGCCAATTCTCACCCACAGGTCAGATCTATCATACAACAGCTACCAATCCAGTAAGGTGAAGGCTATCATGTGCTTCCTCCGAGACATGTGAAGCTAGCCGATTGCATCTTTTCGAACTGCTGCTCAAGCTGCCTCCTGGAGCGGCATAACACACTCCAAGGAAAGCACTACCCGCCCCTTCTGCATGAATGACCTCATAGATGCCCATGACTGGCTAATGTCTTTGTGACTGATAAGGGAGAGAGTATGCCTTCCCTCCCTTCCTGAAAGCATGGCCAATTTTGCTCTTGGACTCCTGGCCAGCTATAAATACCTTCAACATTCTAATAAAAAAAAGGAAAGCAAAAAAAAAAAAGTATCACATGTTCACTTCTTATTCTCCTCCTGCAGTCAGGCCCTTTAAAACTTCATTGGACAGAACCCTGATATCCCTGTGCTTAGCTTTCAAAATGTAATGGGGAAAAAATACACGATTCTGATTGGTTAATCTTGTTGATCACGATAGCTGCTACTCGATAATAAATCTGTTTAAAACTCACGAAAGGATGCATTCATTTGACATCTAGAGTGGTGAAATACTGACTCGTAACGATGACTCGGTTGATCTCTTATGAACATCATTCTAGCGCTAATACTGTGCAAAACAATGTTATTTGATTATATATATAAATCAGCTGCCCTGTACGCGTCTTAGCTACACCTGTGAACGACGGAAATGATTTTCCAAGCAGCAAGTCTGCAAAAAAGGCTGTACCATGCAAAAGGACCCTCCCTTATTTGATCCAGCTGTGAATTCATGAACACTTTCTGACATGTCTTTGATGATCAAACAGAAATAGGTCGTTCAAAGAGGTTACCAATGATAGCAGCTATAACAGGAAGTGGTTTTTATCACATCACTGAAGTCCTCGGTGCAGCACAGGCAGGAGGAAGTGGTCTGACATAGAGGCATCTCTCTGCTGTAACAGGTTCGAGACGGCCTGGCACAGAAATGCCTCGGTCTATGTGTGGCATTCCCTCTGAGACACGCTGCACTTAACTCTGTACACTGCATGCTAATTATAATGTCACAGTGTAGAAAACTTTCACCCAATCACCCAGGATATCGTACAAATTCGTAGTCGGTTGATTGAGCCCAAATTAAGATGACAACAGCGCCCTTAACTTAATAACACCCTTAACTAGGAATATTGCTTTCTGACAGACAGTGAGATAAACAGCCGTTAGTCTCAGTTTGTTCCTTTTATTGTTAAGTTAGGGCTGATACTGATATGCTAATATTAGAGAAGGGTTAAAAAAGGCCCAGCACTGTCCAGTATGGGTGAATATTTACTAAACATTTATTAAATATGTTTTAAGGACCTTTGTGAATACTAAATGCTTGTTTTAATAATAATAATAATAATAATAATAATAATAAGTTAAATTTATATAGCGCCTTTCAAGAAACCCAAGGACGCTTTACAATTATAGACAAGGAAAAAAAGTAAATAAATAAAAATAACACAAAATAAATAAATAAATAAATAAATAATATAAAGTAAAAAGTCCACCAAGTAGGGGTCAGGATGTAATTCCAGTGGTATAGCAGCCACAGTCCCACCAAAAGGCGCACGAAAACGAGTTCCACATCTCCAGCACCGCCGCCGTGACGCCGTCAGCAACATCGCTCGAACACCACGCCATGGATCCACAAAGTGAGCAGAGAAGCTCCGCCATGCAAAGCGCTGGTATGTCCAAACCGCCTGCACAGCTGCCGTGACACCACCGAGCAACATCGCTCAGAACATCACGCCAAGCATTAAAGCACAGAGCGCTGGACAACCACGATGTAAAATGAGCAACGAGCTCACTGCAGTCCACAGCTGGGAGCACAGGCATCACCCACAGCGAACCAAGGCCTGGAGGGAACCGACGCCCAAAACTGGGTCCGGAGCTACCCCACAACCGGCGGACAAAACACTCAAACAAACATCAAACTACACAAACACACAGAAAAAAAATAAATAAAAAATAAATAAATAAATAAAATGAAAATAGAAAAAGAAAGAAAAATAAAATAAAAAAGCTCTGGTGAGAAGCGGCAGCCAGAATGCGCACGACGTACTCTCAACCGGAAACGGAAAAAAAGTTTTGCAGTATAAAGTCATAATGCACAAGGAGGACACTTGCATGCCAGGCAGGATTTTAAAACCATGACCTTTTATAAGAATCTTTAAAACACAAAATACCAAGCAACCGATACAAAGAGAGTGTTGAGCTCCAACATTCAAGGACTTGGGTATGCCCTGTACAGTCAAGCATGCATTCAAAGAAAAACAAAAGAATGGAATGGTATGATGATGATGTCTTGGTATGATCCAGCCAACTGTGCTGTCATCCAAGAAACCCAAATGTATCTGCTTACAACTTGATTTTCTAACAGGATGTGTATAAATTGCATGAAATCAAATTTGTTACAAAGCTTGTTCTTATCTTGTTCTTGTCTTTCAGTAATTTATCAAAACAATATAGCACACGGTTCTGACTGATTTCATTTGTAGCATGCACGCACACATTAATTAATTAATTCATCTTCAGTAATAGCTTCGTCCTGGTCAGGGTCATGGTGGATCCAGAGAACACTAGATGCAAGGCAGGAGAATTCGCCAGGCCATTATGCTCGCGCTGATTCACACCTAGGAGCAATTTAGCATTGCATAACCATGTGTCTGGAAGGTGGGTGGAAACTGGAGAGCCCATGCAAATACTTGGAGGACATGTGAAACTCCATACAGACAGACAGTGACCCGAGTTCAGGATCAAACCGTGAACCCTGATCTGTGGAGCTGCAATGTCAAACCAACAAATAAATACATCCATCTATCCATGGTCTATATCACTTATCCACCTGAGAGTTGTGGGTGAGCTAGAGCCAATCCCAGCTGATACCAGGTGAGAGACAGCATACACCCTGGACAGGTCACTGATCTCTCTGGGGCTAACACAGAGACAACCAACCATTCACACTACACCTATGGACAATTTCAAATAGCTAGTTGCCCTTAATGTACATGTCTTTGGATTGCCAGAGGAAACCGTGGAAGGAAACCCACGCAGTCATAGGAAGAACATGCAAACTCCATACAAGCTAACTAGGTGGCATGGTGTCACAACCCTGACCATGATAGAGATTTCTCAAGATGAATGAATAAATAAATAAATAAATAAATAAATGGGGTAGCACGGTGGTGTACTGGTTAGCGCTGTCGCCTCAGAGCAAGAAGATTCTGGGTTCGAGCCCCGTGGCCGGCGAGGGCCTTTCTGTGTGGAGTTTGCATGTTCTCCCCGTGTCCGTGTGGGTTTCCTCCAGGTGCTCCGGTTTCCCCCACAGTCCAAAGACATGCAGGTTAGGCTAACTGGTGACTCTAAATTGACCGTAGGTGTGAATGGTTGTTTCCCAAGCCTGGAAATGGGAGAGTTTGCAACAGTAAGGGCATAAAACTCTGCGCCAATTACGTAATATGACATGTGGATCAATAGGGTAAATGGGACAAGCTGGAAGAAGTGAGTGAATGACTAAATAAATTCATGAGGGGAAAAAAAAGCTGTGAAAAAGGTTATGTAGTCATCCAAGATGCACTACCGTTCAAAAGTTTGGGGTCACTTTGAAATGTCCTTATTTTTGAAAGAAAAGCACTGTTCTTTTCAATGAAGATCACTTTAAACTAATCAGAAATGCACTCTATACATTGCTAATGTGGTAAATGACTATTCTAGCTGCAAATGTCTGGTTTTTGGTGCAATATCTCCATAGGTGTATAGAGGCCCATTTCCAGCAACTCTCACTCCAGTGTTCTAATGGTACAATGTGTTCGCTCATTGCCTCAGAAGGCTAATGGATGATTAGAAAACCCTTGTACAATCATGTTAGCACAGCTGAAAACAGTTTAGCTCTTTAGAGAAGCTATAAAACTGACCTTCCTTTGAGCAGATTGAGTTTCTGGACCATCACATTTGCATACATGTCAACCTTTGGTCAATCAAACCTGTATAACCAACCTCCAAAATCCGTATTTCCCTTATAAAATCCGTATAAGATGCAAATTAAAATAATTTACCTAAAATTTGAATGATAATTAACAATGATATATCCCAGTTACTTTTTATTCAATATTAATAACAATAAACCTTCAGAATGAATACAAAGCTCCAATGTTCGACAAAAACACAAAGTGTCACTCTAATGTTCTGAATTGTACTCCATGACAGCTTTTTTAGCACTCCGCACCAATACCTCACGAGGCTGCATGTCACAGCAAGTGTCTGTGTTGATCTTGCCGGAGTGCCCATTCAGAATCTTTTCAGTCGCTAGTGAAAGTCGCTCAGGTGGAAATACACGTTTCAAACAAAATGTTACTTCCCGGTTGGCGGGATTCTCGCAATGCGGTGTGCGCATGATCAAAAGTGGAACGAAGTCTCGCTACCACAAGATAACACGCGATTTCATAAGACTCTTTACTGGCTGTCTGTGCTTTGTGTGGTGTACAGTACGTTTGTAAATGTTATGCGCTCTTTTATCATCGTGGGAATTGATTATAGCTCTAAATAAATATTGAAGTTTTTTTTTAAAGAATCCGTATAACTTTATTTGTACGCCCGTATACTACGTTTATTGAATCAAATCTGTATAAAATACGGACATTCTGTATAGGTTGGCATGTATGCATTTGTGGGGTCGATTAAATGCTCAAAATGGCCAGAAAAACGTCTCGACTATATTTTCTATTCATTTTACAACTTATGGTGGGAAATAAAAGTGTGAGTTTTCATGGAAAACACAAAATTGTCTGGGTGACCCCAAACTTTCGAACGGTAGTGTATGATTTCCTCAAAAGCTAAGCAGTTAAGAAGGACCGTAATGATCCAATGTGCTCCTCAGGAAGTCCTAATAAATCAGCGAAGTACGACAGTGTAGCTCAATCAGAATGACGCCGAAAAGGCAGACAGATAAAGAGACGAGTTCACTCGAGCACGTGTTAGCATCGCTATCAGCTAGTGCGTGAATGCTAGCTAGCGTCCTGCTGCACCTGTTCTCTCCGTTTCCATGGCAACCGTTCATCACGAACCCACTGACGCGGCTCACGTGACACTAAAGTCACAGGAAAACACACACATGCAGCTAAAGTCAACCAGTAGTGCTTAGAAATTTTTTTTTCCTTTCAGAAACACATCCGGGGCGGCACGGTGGTGTAGTGGTTAGCGCTGTCGCCTCACAGCAAGAAGGTCTGGGTTCGAGCCCCGTGGCCGGCGAGGGCCTTTCTGTGTGGAGTTTGCATGTTCTCCCCGTGTCCGCGTGGGTTTCCTCCGGGTGCTCCGGTTTCCCCCACAGTCCAAAGACATGCAGGTTAGGTTAACTGGTGACTCTAAATTGACCGTAGGTGTGAATGTGAGTGTGAATGGTTGTCTGTGTCTATGTGTCAGCCCTGTGATGACCTGGCGACTTGTCCAGGGTGTACCCCGCCTTTCGCCCGTAGTCAGCTGGGATAGGCTCCAGCTTGCCTGCGACCCTGTAGAAGGATAAAGCGGCTAGAGATAATGAGATGAGATGAGAAACACATCCTACACAGTTTCACGCGTTTTTGACTCTGCATTTGGACAGCAAAATGTGTCTCTTGCTTCCTTGTAGTGTGCAAACACAGACCGCTAGAGGGCGTGTCAGAGAGAATCCAACCAACCAATCAGCGCGTTATTTATTCAGCACCGAGTCCTTATTCCTTCAGCAGTGTTTCTCAAGAGCTATTGTCTTATTTATTTATTTATTCATTCAAATGCTTAATTAATTAGATGTTGTGGTAGGAAGTGTTCACTGACTGACTGGAAAAAAAAAGAGCGATTGGGTCTTCTTCTTTTTTTCGTTTTCCCCCTCTTCAAACTGTCAGGACTAATGTAAACAAGTCACTGCCAAGTATTTAACACATTTAATTCAAATAAATAGAAATGCATTCCAGCGACAGGATCATACATTTTGTGCGTGCTGGAAATGAATAGACATAAAATATACTGTAATCCTAAAGAACCAAAGTGGCAAACAAACAAACAAACAAACAAAAAGGTAAAATATGTCATTTTATTCTCGACTCGTCTTCCGTCTGTTTTAGTTTGCCATTTAAAGATTAAAAGAAAAAAAGAAAGAAGACAGCTGTGGTGTTTGTGAAGCCATGAGGAATAAGGAAGTAGACTAGCTGACCACAGCCTATCCTACCTGACTCCAGGTAACACTGTGAGATCTGCCTAGGAGTTTAAAAGTGCTGTGTAGAATCAAACTTGGCTGGTATTATTTGACACAGCTGTTTTTACAGTTTATGTTGTGATAGGAAATATTTGGACAAAACACACACATATTTATATATATATACTCCAGTGCTGCCCATGGTGACAGTTAACAACAAAGAGAGAGAGAGAGAGAGAGAGAGAGAGAGAGAGAGGTGTTTACACTTCCTGAATCTGTTGTAACAGACAGATATAGATACAAGAATGGTTATGGTTATGGTTACAGACACCACCAAGGTAGCAAATCTTATAATGTGACAACATATTGTTGTTGTAGTAGTAGTATGTGAGTAATTATATGACTATGTAGTAAATACTCCAAGCCATCAACAGGTGCCCTGCTCGTTCCACTCACCTTGGTATATAACATCCAGAGCTCAGTCGAAGCCATTCTCCTGCCACCCTGCTGCTTCGGCTCTCCTTCAGGAGCAAATTATTAAACCATTGAACTTTTGATGAGCCGAGTCTTTACATGCGAAGAGGCGCTGGCACTGGCGGATCCACCCGGTGAAGAATGGCATGCTCCTTTCCTTAGTTCCCTCTCCTCTCCTCTCCTCTCCTCAACAGGAGGCTGCCTGCTCAGCCAGCTCTCCCAAAGTTACAGGGCTTTGATCGCGCATGACTTGGTGTCAGAATAAACCCTACACACACAGCAAGATGTCAGCGACAACACCAGAAACACAGCATGTGTAAACAAGCATCACACATCTGGAGAACCCCTGGAAACTTCCAGCTAAATGCAAGGTTGACTTTCCGCCCAATACACACACTCACACACACACATATACACATACATACACACACCCCTCCAAAATCCAAACCTTTTCCAGCCTGACTGTAGAGAGCGCTAGTGAGTCATTTCACTGCTCCGATTCAATCCAATGAATCGGTTGATGTGAATCATCTCATCTCATTATCTCTAGCCGCTTTATCCTGTTCTACAGGGTCGCAGGCAAGCTGGAGCCTATCCCAGCTGACTACGGGCGAAAGGCGGGGTACACCCTGGACAAGTCGCCAGGTCATCACAGGGCTGACACATAGACACAGACAACCATTCACACTCACATTCACACCTACGGTCAATTTAGAGTCACCAGTTAACCTAACCTGCATGTCTTTGGACTGTGGGGGAAACCGGAGCACCCGGAGGAAACCCACGCGGACACGGGGAGAACATGCAAACTCCACACAGAAAGGCCCTCGTCGGTCACGGGGCTCGAACCCGGACCTTCTTGCTGTGAGGTGACAGCGCTAACCACTACACCACCGTGCTGCCCTGTTTTTCCGTCCTGTTTTTGAAAAATGAAAAACACGTTGGAAAGAACGTACATTTTTTACAAATTATGATTAGTCTGGTCTCGACCACTCCCAGTCCTGTTTAAGTGTTAAGCTGTATATGCTGTAAAACCGCATTGACAAGATTGATAACATAGTGCATGTACAGTACGGTACAACCCTGTTTCCAGATAAGTTAGGACGCTGTGTAAAGTGTATATACAAACAGAATGCTATACAACTATGATATGCAAATATCACAGAAACCCCGAAATTTCATTGAATATTGTACAACTACAGAATCAGGAAATGGGCGGTACGGTGGTGTAGTGGTTAGCGCTGTCACCTCACAGCAAGAAGGTCCGGGTTCGAGCCCCGTGGCTGGCGAGGGCCTTTCTGTGCGGAGTTTGCATGTTCTCCCCGTGTCCGCGTGGGTTTCCTCCGGGTGCTCCGGTTTCCCCCACAGTCCAAAGACATGCAGGTTAGGTTAACTGGTGACTCTAAATTGACCGTAGGTGTGAATGTGAGTGTGAATGGTTGTCTGTGTCTATGTGTCAGCCCTGTGATGACCTGGCGACTTGTCCAGGGTGTACCCCGCCTTTCACCTGTAGTCAGCTGGGATAGGCTCCAGCTTGCCTGTGACCCTGTAGAACAGGATAAAGCGTCTGCAGATAATGGGATGAGATGAGAATCAGGAAACGGTGTGGAAAAAAAAGAAAGGGGTGATTTTCTAAATTAAGGTGGTGTAGTGGTTAGTACTGTTGCCTCACAGCAAGAAGGTTCTGGGTTCGAGCCTAGCAGCCAACGAGGGTCTTTCTGTGTGGAGTTTGCATGTTGTGCATGGCTTTCCACCGGGTGCTCCGGTTTCCTTTACAGTCCAAAGACATACAGGTTAGGCTAATTGTGTGTTTTGTTTTATCTGTAACCGCTTACTGCGATGACCTGACGACTTGTCCAGGGTGTGCCCCGCCTCTCGCCCATAGTCAGCTGGGATAGGCTCCAGCTTGTCTGCGACCCTGTAGAACAGGATAAGCAGCTACAGATAATGGATGGATGGATGTAACCGCTTATCCTGTGTAGGGTCGCGGGGGGCAAGCTGGAGCCTATCCCAGCTGACCATGGGCGAGAAGCAGGGTACACCCTGGACAAGTCGCCAGCTCATCACAGGGCTGACACACACATAGAGACCCAAACAACCATTCACACTCATGATCAATTTAGAGCCACCAATTAACCTAACCTGCATGTCTTTGGACTGTGGGAGGAAACCCACGCAGACACGGGGAGAACATGCAAACTCCACACAGAAAGGCCCTCATCAGCCGCTGGGTTTGAACCGACTGTTGCTGTGAGGTGACAGTGCTAACCACTACACCACTGTGCCGGGTAAGGCTAATTGGTGGCTCTAAATTGACCGTAGGTGTGAATGGTTGTTTGTGTCTATGTATCAGCCCTGTGATGACCTGTCCACGACTTGTCCAGGGTGTACCCCGCCTTTCTCCCGTAGTCAGCTGGGATAGGCTCCAGCTTGCCTGCAACCCTGTAGAACAGGATAAGCAGCTACAGATAATGGACGGATGGATGATTTCTAAATTTACTTTGACTTGTATTTCATTGCAGACAGAGTGTACCCAAGATATTTCATGTTTCGTGTGGTCAACTTCATTTCATTTGTTAATATACATCGATTCCTGCATTCAAGCCTGAAACACATTCCAAAAAAAAAAAAAGTTGTGATGGGGCAATTTAGGGCTAGTAATGAGGTAAAACAATTAAATAATGATGTGATTTGAAACACATGATGTCAACAGGTGACTGGAATGATGATTTGGTTCAAAATTAGTAATCCGGAAAGGCCTAGTCTTTGAGGAGCAAAGATGGGCCAAGGATCTCCAGTTTGTCAACAAATGTGTGAGAAAATGATTGAAATGTTTACAAACAATGATCCTCAAAGAAAGATAGGAAGGGATTTGGATATTTCATGCTCTATGGTGCATAATATCATTAAATGATTCAAGGAAACTGGAGGAATTTTGGTACGTAAAGGGCAAGGGCACAAGCCTAAGCTGAACACCCATGATCTCTGATCCCTCAGATGGCATCAAGAACCGTCATTCATCTATAGCTGATATAACCACATGGGCTCGGGATTAGTTTGGCAAACCTTTGCAAAGCACTACAATACAGAGTCACATCCACAAATGCCAGTTAAAACTTTACTGTGCAAAAAAGAAGCCTTATATTAATTGTGTCCAGAAGCACCATCAACTTCTCTGGACTCAGAGGTGTCTGGGATGGACCATCACACAGTGGAAACATATATTGTGGTCAGACAACGAATCAGTATTCCAGGTCTTTTTTGTAAGAAATGGGCACCGTGTGCTCCGAAGCAAAGACAAAAAGGACCATCCGGACTGTTACCAGCAACAAGTCCAAAAGCCAGGGTCTGTCATGGTATGGGGTTGTGTCAATGCCCTTGGCAAAGGTAACTTGCACTTCTGTGATGGCAGCATTAATGCAGAAAAGAACACTGAGATTTTGGAGCAACATATGCTGCCTTCAAGACAGCCTCTTTCCAGGGATATTTCAATAAGACAATGTAAAACCACATTCTGAACACATTACAAAGGCATGGCTGTGGAAGAAGAGGGTGCCTGTCCCTTATGTCCCCAAAAGAGAATGTGGCAAATTCTGAAATGAAAAATATGACAGTGACGATCCTGTACTGTTGCATCACTTTACTGTACATCACTTAACATAATGTCTCTAAACATAATTGTGAGAAGGAATGGCAACATTATAAAGTGGTAAATGCCTTACCATCCCAACTTTAATTTTATCCTGACGTCCTGTAGATGCCAGCCTCTTACAAGGCTGTTTGTGTCATCAAGAGCACACTTCATCTACTGCCAACTTGCTAGGCCTGTTGCA
This sequence comes from Neoarius graeffei, assembly GCF_027579695.1. Lineage (NCBI taxonomy): Eukaryota > Metazoa > Chordata > Actinopteri > Siluriformes > Ariidae > Neoarius > Neoarius graeffei. The sequence continues at coordinate 43,549,071 of NC_083573.1, forward strand.
GCTTCCCAGACAAACAACCATTCACACTTCTGGGCAATTTAGAGTAGCCAGTTAACCTAACTGCATGTCTTTGGACTGTGGGGGAAACCTGAGCACCCAGAGGAAACCCACACAGACACGGGGGAAAACATACAAACTCCACACAGAAAGGCCTCCATCAGCCACTGGGCTTGAACCCAGAACCTTATTGCTGTGAGGCGACAGTGCTAACCACTGTACCACTGTGCCACCCATCCATGAGGTAAAACATCAAATAATGTGCTGTTTGAGTGCAATACAGATCAAAGATTATTTACAAATCATTGTTTTCAGTTTTACTTTCAATTTTAACATACCATCCCAACTTTTTCTAATATTGTTTTTTGAAAAATATTGCTCATTTTGAATCTAGTGCAACAATGTGTTTCAAAAAATTTGAGACAGGGGCAATGAAAGACTGGAAAAGTTGTGTAATGTTTAAAAAATTATAATTAGGTTAATTGGTAACAGGTCAGTAACAGGCGGCACGGTGGTGTAGTGGTTAGCGCTGTCGCCTCACAGCAAGAAGGTCCGGGTTCGAGCCCCGTGGCCGGCGAGGGCCTTTCTGTGCGGAGTTTGCATGTTCTCCCCGTGTCCGCGTGGGTTTCCTCCGGGTGCTCCGGTTTCCCCCACAGTCCAAAGACATGCAGGTTAGGTTAGGCGACTCTAAATTGACCGTAGGTGTGAATGTGAGTGTGAATGGTTGTCTGTGTCTATGTGTCAGCCCTGTGATGACCTGGCGACTTGTCCAGGGTGTACCCTGCCTTTCGCCCGTAGTCAGCTGGGATAGGCTCCAGCTTGCCTGCGACCCTGTAGAAGGATAAAGCGGCTAGAGATAATGAGATGAGATGAGGTCAGTAACATGATTGGGTATAAAAAGAGCGTCCCAGAGAGGCTGAGTCTTTCAGAGGTAAAGATGGGGAGGGGTTCAAGGGGACAAGGCCAAACATTGGATGCCTGTGGTCTTCAGGTCCTCAGGTGATACTGCCTTAAAAAACAGACTTGATTCTTTAGTGGAAATTACTGCATGGGCTCAGGAAAAGTGCTTTTGAAAATTATTCTAGTTAAATCTAGTTCTAAGGTCCTTAAACGTAAAGGTAAATAGTTAAATGTGATCTCAATATGTTTGTGCTTTCACGCTTTTGCCAAACTCAGCTCAGTTATTTAACCACACCACCCTGAGTCAGTGTGTGTCAGCGCAGGTAAAAACATGTACATGTTCACCTCAATTCCCCTACAGGACCTAGTTTAGAGTCACTGAATTTATTGGTACTGATTTGCCCAATCGAGTCGCTTAAAAGACTCATTCAGATATAATGATTTCTTCTCAAGCACCACAAAGCTCTGGTCTGATCATCACACCATCACGTTACAGTGAGGACAACTCTCCGGAAGTGATGGTACCGCAACCATTTACAGAAGACGGTTCCTCTGAGTAGTGTGTACATGTGATTATTTCTAATTATATTATAACTTAGTTATTACAAGGCATCGTTAGCCCTCTATGTATTGATATGACATTTTTACTCTACTGTCACTCTGTGACATATTTTACAACGATACACTTCAGATAAGTGTCACAACCTAAGAGTCTTTATGAATAGGCTACATTTCATTGGCATCAAGATCTAGTGTTTTTAAGCTTGCAGAAATGTCTCATCTCATCTCATCTCATCTCATCTCATCTCATCTCATCTCATTATCTCTAGCCGCTTTATCCTTCTACAGGGTCGCAGGCAAGCTGGAGCCTATCCCAGCTGACTACGGGTGAAAAGCGGGGTACACCCTGGACAAGTCGCCAGGTCATCACAGGGCTGACACATAGACACAGACAACCATTCACACTCACATTCACACCTACGGTCAATTTAGAGGCTTGCAGAAATGTTTAAATGCAAATTACATTCAACTTTCAAAACCAAGTTCTAAGACGTGTTGGTCATTTTGGCCTATGCAAACAAAATGCCAATAAATTGTCACAGAGCTGAATTTAAACGATGTCATATGCAAGTCTTTCTTTAGCAACTGCACTGAAAAAAATGGCCTGTTAAATTAACACAAAAAAATCTTGTACATCGGTTGCACTTATTAAAATCATATCCACTAAGACCAGTTAAGTCATGTTCAGTCAAACAGAACATGACTTAATTGGTCTTAGTGGATATGATTTTAATAAGTGCAACCAATGTACAAGATTTTTTGGTGTTAATTTAACAGGCCATTATTTTCAGTGTGCACAGATCTGCTGATTCAGCATGTCCAGACATTCACAAAAATAAGCCAGAAATTTCTTTGCAATACTTTATTTCACCAGCCAAGCACGGAGATGATAATGCAGTTGCTGCACTGTTTGCATTAACAATTATTATTGTTTATTTTCTTTTTCACTCATTCCTACCTGATTGACATTTGTTCAAATACAAGGCTGGCACGGTAGTGCAGGAGTTAGCACTGTTGCCTCACAATTAGAACGTTTCGAGTTTGGACCTGCTTGTCGACTAGGGCCTTTCTGTTTGCAGTTTGCATGTTTTCGCTTTGTCTGCGTTGGTTTCCTCCCACAGTCCAAAGACATGTAGTTTAGGTCAACTTGCTACTCTAAATTGCCCATAGGTGTGAATGGCTCTCTGTCTCACTGTGCTAGCTCTGCCATAGACTGGCAATGTGTGCAGGGTGTACACATTGCCAGTCTCTTGCCCAGTGTCAGCTGGGATCGCCTCCGGTAATGGATAATGGAAAGATAATGAATGAATGTTCAAATGTATCTGATCCCCTGTCAATGTCAGAGAATATAAAAGTGCATTTCAATGATATCTGCAAGTAACTGTTAGATGGGGTTAATTGTCTAAACAACAACTTCTTCCAGCTGCTCCTGTTAGAGGTTGCTAAAGCAGATCTGTTCAACATATTTGATTTGGCATAGGTTTTACACTGGATGTCCTTCCTGACACAACCCTCTCCAATCTATCCAGGCTTGAGACAGGCACTAAGTATGCACTGGCTTGTACAACCTCAGTGGCTGGGTATTTTACCTAATCTACATGTCTTTGAACTGTGGGGAAAACCGGAGCACCCGGAAGAAACCGCTGCAGACAACATGCAAACTCCACACAGAAAGGCCCCCGTTAGCCATGGGGCACGAACCCGTAACCTTCTTGATGTGAGGCGACAGTGCTAACCACTACAGCACCATGCAGCCCATTCTATTTAATTAGGTTAACTGTCTAAACAACATGGGGAAAGCTATGACCTAATGGTTAGAGACGCAGCTTTGGGACCAAAAGGTTGCTGGTTTGATTCCCTGGGCCAGCAGGAATGACTGAAGTGCCCTTGAGCAAGGCACCTAAACCCTAACTGCTCCCCAGGCTGCTCTGGGTATGTTGTACATCACTCTGGATAAGAGGCTGCTGTACTTCCTACATTCGGGATTCCATGACAAAAGCTCACACCCTTAATGAAAAAAGAGACAAAAGCTCACAACTAAAAGTAATTTTATTTATTTATTGGGAAAAAGAGACATTTATTGTATAAATACTAAGAATAACAAATATTACTGACATAATTTCAAAGCTTTTATGTCCAAGTTAAGTTTTCACACTTATCACACCTCTAGAATCAGACTTACGGTAAGTACAAAGCTTTAGTCAGGTAATCTTCTAGAGGTGTTACCTGTGTTCATTTGTCCTCACCAATCACACCTCATTTCACACTTTTTGAATCACACATACAGTATATACAAAGCTTTGGTATCACACAGGGCGGCACGGTGGTGTAGTGGTTAGCGCTGTCGCCTCACAGCAAGAAGGTCCTGGGTTCGAGCCCCGGGGCCGGCGAGGGCCTTTCTGTGTGGAGTTTGCATGTTCTCCCCGTGTCCGCGTAGGTTTCCTCCGGGTGCTCCGGTTTCCCCCACAGTCCAAAGACATGCAGGTTAGGTTAACTGGTGACTCTAAATTGACCGTAGGTGTGAATGTGAGTGTGAATGGTTGTCTGTGTCTATGTGTCAGCCCTGTGATGACCTGGCCACTTGTCCAGGGTGTACCCCGCCTTTCGCCCGTAGTCAGCTGGGATAGGCTCCAGCTTGCCTGCGACCCTGTAGAAGGATAAAGCGGCTAGAGATAATGAGATGAGATGGTATCACACATATTCTCAGAGTCAGTTGAGCAGTTCCTAATTTACGAGGTGGAGAGTACTTGCAAGTGATGAGCTATCTCATCTCATCTCATTATCTGTAGCCGCTTTATCCTTCTACAGGGTCGCAGGCAAGCTGGAGCCTATCCCAGCTGACTACGGGCGAAAGGCAGGGTACACCCTGGACAAGTCAGCAGGTCATCACAGGGCTGACACATAGACACAGACAACCATTCACACTCACATTCACACCTACGGTCAATTTAGAGTCACCAGTTAACCTAACCTGCATGTCTTTGGACTGTGGGGGAAACCGGAGCACCCGGAGGAAACCCACGCGGACACGGGGAGAACATGCAAACTCCACACAGAAAGGCCCTCGCCGGCCCCGGGGCTCGAACCCAGGACCTTCTTGCTGTGAGGCGACAGTGCTAACCACTACACCACCGTACCGCCCGGTGATGAGCTATAATATATATTCTGTCAATATATAAGGACGTCAGGCTGAGAATCACTCATAAACTCAATCAGCATGAAGATCATCAAAACCAACAAGGGAGGAGAAAAGCTTTATCTGGATGGCTACATGTACCTGAAGAAGAGGAGCTACAAGAACTGGATCCGGTGGCAGTGTAATCGGCAGAGAATAACTGGGTGTAAGGGAGCACTCACAACCGATGACACATATGAGAACCCTCGGTCTCATATGAACCACAACCATCCAGCAGACAGAACAGGAGTTGAGGTCACCAAGTTGCACACAACCATGAGGGCAGTGGCCAAGCAGTCAAGAAGTCGGTCGAACCAGGTCCTCACAGAGGCTCTCCTTGAAGCGAGTGATGAAGTCCGTGCCAACATTGGGAAGATCCAGACATGTAAGCTGGATCTTCAGTGTCAGTGCCGTGGATGTCTACCCAAGGACCCAGCAACTCCTCAAGAGCTGGTCATTACTGACGAGTGGACTACCACAGCTCATCGGGCATCAACACCCATCCTTCTGGACTGCAGTAGACAGACTCCATCAGGACTATGCTTTAGTAAGCATGCAGCTATTGCAGCACACCAGAGGGCAGGTCATCAAAAAGCGCAAACGACGATGCCACGTGGCGCTACAGAAGCACCTTCAGATCCTCTGCCAGGACTTTGTGGCTGAAGGAAGATCACTGGCAGACTTCTTCAGTGCAGTTGGGCACTGCATCTGCCTAGAGTGAATCACTGCATTCACCTAGAGTGAATTTGTATACAATATCTGTGACATGTAATATATTTCTATTGTGATACATAATATGTGCTGTGTAACACCTGATGGGTGGCATGGTGGTATAGTGGTTAGCACTGTCGCCTCACAGCAAGAAGGTTCTGGGTTCGAGCCCAGCGGCTGGCGAGGGACTTTCTGTGTGGAGTTTGCATGTTCTCCTTGTGTCTGCATATGTTTCCTCTGGGTGCTCCGGTTTCCCCCACAGTCCAAAGACATGCAGGTTAGGTTAACTGGTGGCTCTAAATTGACCGTAGGTGTGAATGTGAGTGTGAATGGTTGTCTGTGTCTATGTGTCAGCCCTGTGATGACCTGGCGACTTGTCCAGGGTGTACCCCGCCTTTCGTCCGTAGTCAGCTGGGATAGGCTCCTACTTGCCTGCGACCCTGTAGAAGGATAAAGCGGCTAGAGATAATGAGATGAGATATCTATGATGTACTATATTTCTACTGTGATACATAATATGTGCTGTGTAACACCTGATGGGTGGCATGGTGGTGTAGTGGTTAGCACTGTCGCCTCACAGCAAGAAGGTTCTGGGTTCGAGCCCAGCGGCTGGCGAGGGCCTTTCTGTGTGGAGTTTGCATGTTCTCCTTGTGTCTGCATGTGTTTCCTCTGGGTGCTCCGGTTTCCCCCACAGTCCAAAGACATGCAGGTTAGGCTAACTGGTGGCTCTAAATTGACCATCTGTGTGAATGTGAATGGTTGTTTGTCTCTACGTGTCAGCCCTGCGATAACCTGGCGACTTGCCCAGGGTGTACCCCGCCTCTCACCCATAGTCAGCTGGGATAGGCTCCAGCTTGCCCGTGACCCTGTAGAACAGGATAAGTGGCTACAGATAATGTATGTAACACCTGTGATATGTACCGTATATGTTTGTATATAATAAACAATTTTAAATGATTGTGAGCTTTTGTCTCTTTTTTCATTAAGGGTGTGAGCTTATATCTACGCACCAGGACCAGATCTGCCCGGTGCCATGCCCTTTATGACCCTGAGTGAATCTTCCAAGTTAGTTAGCTTGCTTTTCTCTCATTATTTAAAAATTTATTAAGGAGAGAGAGAGGTGTCTTATGTTACATGGACAAACTAGTGACCAGTTGTTGTGTGCTGTCATGTGTATGACTCAGCTGCAGGCGAATAACATTGTATTATTTATGGGATCAGTGAGTCAAAAAGTATAAGGTCGATAGTTTTCATGCTGCGGTTATCTTATATTATTCACACCCACGTGTATATACTCTTCTGTGGCTTAGATGTATGACATCCTGCTCAGGGCACATTAACTGCATTGAGAGAAGCTGAGCAATCGATGATCTCTGCTCTCTGTTAGATGCCTGTGGCAGCCGCAGGACAGACAATCGATAGCAGAGAGAACTCATCATGGAGCAGCAGGCTGTGAGTGCTTTACAAGCACAAGCTTTAAAAAGGAAAGAGAAGTTAAAAGCCCTCAGAGAACGACAGCATCAAGTGAGTTCAGTAAAAAAAAAAAAAAAAAAAGTAATTATCATGTTCCACACAACGAAATGTTATCATGGTGTTGAATACCGTGCTATAGTTTACGCTAGCTGGTTAGCTAACAAGCTATTTTTGATTGATTTATTCAATATAAAAATGATCTTGTACATAATATATAAAATACAAGTACAAAAACATTAAAATATTGCGATAACACAAGAAAGTGTAAACACTTATTTCCATTGTGGTCCCTAATAAACGTTGTACAGTGCAGTTATTGATTGCTAATAGCTTGCTAGCAGTTAATTAGCCCAGTAAACAGATTGGGTGATTTTAATTATTCGGTTTTTTTTTTAAATGAAGTCCAGTGTGTGTTTTGTGAGGAAAGTTAGTAGCAAACCCATGTTTGTATCATTAAGCTAAGGTCAAGTACGCGAGAGAGGCGGACGAACAGTACAGTGCCTTGCAAAAGTATTCATACCCCTTGAACTTTTTCACATTTTTCCACCTTACAACCACGGACTTAAAAGTTTTTTATTGAGATTTTATGTGATAGACCAACACAGAGTAGCACATAATTGTGAAGTGAAACGAAAATGATAATGGTCTTCAAAATTTTAAACGAATAAAAATCTGAAAAATGTGGTGTGCATTAGTATTCAGCCCCCTGTACTCTGATACCTCTAAATACAATCCAGTGCAATCAATTGCCTTCAGAAGTCGTCTAATTAGTTAATAGAGTCCTACTGTGTGTAATTTACTCTCAGCATAAATACACTTGTTCTGTGAAGGCCTCAGTGGTTTGTTAGAGAACACTGAAGAACAAACAGCATCATGAAGACCAAAGAACTCAGCAGACGGGTCAGGGATAAAGTTCTGGAGAAGTTTAAAGCAGGGTTAGGTTATAAAAAATATCCCAAGCTCTGAACATCTCAAGAAGCACTGTTCAATCCATCATTCAAAAATGGAAAAAGTATGGCACAACTGCAAACCTACCAAGACATGGCCGTCCACCTAAACTGACGGAGCGAGCAAGGAGAGCACTGGTCAGAGAAGCAGCCAAGAGGCCCATGATCACTCTGGAGGAGCTGCAGAAATCCACAGCTCAGGTGGGAGAATCTGTGCACAGGACAACTATAAGTCGTACACTCCACAAATCTGGCCTTTTTGGAAGAGTGGCAAGAAGAAAGCCATTGTTGAAAGACAGGCATAAGAAGCCATGTAGGGGACACAGCAAACATGTGGAAGAAGGTGCTTTGGTCAGATGAGACCAAAGTTGAACTTTTTGACCTAAATGCAAAGCACTATGTGTGGCGGAAAACTAACACTGCTCATCACCCTGCACACTCCATCCCCACTGTGAAACATGGTGGTGGCAGCATCATGCTATGGGGATGCTTTTCTTCAGCAGGGACAGGGAAGCTGGTCAGAGTTGATGGGAAGATGGATGGAGCTAAATACAGGGCAATCCTGGAAGAAAACCTGTTGGAGGCTGCAAAAGACTTGAGACTGGGAAGGAGATTCACCTTCCAGCAAGACAATGACCATAAACATACAGCCAGAGCTACAATGGAATGGTTTAGATCAAAGAATATTCATGTGTTAGAATGGCCCAGTCAAAGTCCAGACCTAAATCCCATTGAGCATCTGTGGCAAGACTTGAAAATTGCTGTTCACAGACGCTCTCCATCCAATCTGGCTGAGCTTGAGCTATTTTGCAAAGAAGAATGGGCAAAAATTTCAGTATCTAGATGTGCAAAGCTGGTAGAGACATACCACAAAAGACTTGCAGCTGTAATTGCAGCAAAAGGTGGCTCTACAAAGTATTGACGCAGGGGGGCTGAATACTAATGCACATCACATTTTTCAGATTTTTATTTGTTTAAAATTTTGAAGACCATTTATCATTTTCGTTTCACTTCACAATTATGTGCTACTCTGTGTTGGTCTATCACATAAAATCTCAATAAAAAACTTTTAAGTTCGTGGTTGTAAGGTGGAAAAATGTGAAAAAGTTCAAGGGGTATGAATACATTTGCAAGGCACTGTATGTGCAGAAGCGTTCAGTTTAAGAACAAGAGTGTGTATGTGTGTGTGTGTGTATATATATATATATATATATATATATATATATATATATATATATATATATATATATATATATACAGGTAGTCGTCGACTTACGACTGCGTTTGGTTACGACTGACCGGTCGTAAACCGATCTGGTCGTAAGTCAGCCTATGTTAAATGAACGTAAGTATATTGTGATGTGTAATGATATTGTAATCATCTTAGTCTTATTTTATCAACATTTTCTTATTTCATTACCTTGGCTCATTATTTGGTTTAAGTCAAACACTGCATACTCAGGCGTGAAAGTAATTTTTATTTCTTGCTGGTATATTATTTTGAGCCATAGTGTGTGCGCGAAGCGCGTGCCGAAAAATACACCTAATTATTTATTATTGTCTACTTATCAAGCATTCACTAGGACTTCTTATCACTCAGTAGTACTAGTATAGTACTTTATCACACTATCATCCACCTGTATCAGTTTTTGATTATAAATAAATTGCAAACACATCATTTCAACAACACAATCATTTTAATTACATTTTTTTAGCTGAACAGTTGAAAACTAACTTTTCATTTTGGACATTGGACACAGAACAGTGTAACAGAACAGAAAAGTGAAAGTTACTTTGATTACCAGCTGTGCACGTTATAGCACAAGATCTGGTTAAGCCGTATGCGTGCTGTAGCTCGCTCGTTGTTTGTCCAGCGAAACACTGCACACATAATAGAAGAGGCTGGATGCCGTGTTGCCAGATTGGGCGGTTTTAAGTGCATTTTGGCGTGTTTTGAACATATTTTGGGCTGGAAACTGTCAGCAGTATCTGGCAACACTGGCTGGATGCTGGGCACTGCCGGGAGCTGGGGCGGAAACTGTCCTCCGCTCAGCTGGGAAACACTTGCCAGTCATAACCAGCCCCCTTCCTCTGTTCTCCCTCTCCTCTTATAGGGCGTGGTCACTGGGGAAGACACACAAACACAGGTTAATTCCTGTCAGGTGCAATGATTCTGCCACTTACCTTCCCTGACTCCGCCTTCCCTTCACAGACCGACACTTGACCATGCCCCTGCTGCCACATACCCCCACTGACCGACTCAGGCCGGGGAGCCGTCCGGCCTGCAGCTGACCAGCTGACCCCCCCCGATGGGAGAGGAAATCCGCCATGACCATCTGCGCCCCCGGCCTGTGGACCACCTCGAACTTAAACTGCTGGAGTGCCAGATACCAACGAGTGATCATGCGGTGGAGCCACTGCAGGAGTGCGTGGTCCGACCAGAGGGTGAAAGGGCGCCCCGGCAGGTAGTAGCAGAGGGCGAGGACCACCCACTTAATGGCGAGGCATTCCTTCTCTATGGTGCTGTACTTGCCCTTGCGCACCGACAGCTTGCGGCTGATATATAGCACCGGACGGTCCTCCCCCTCCCCCTCCTGGGACAGAACAGCCCCCAGGCCTCTGTCTGATGCGTCTGTCTGCAAAACAAAGGGGAGAGAAAAGTTAGGGGAGTGTAATAGTGGCCCCCCACACAGTGCAGCCTGTACCTTAGAGAAAGCCCGCTGGCATTGCTCTGTCCACTGGACCGGGTCTGGTGCCCCCTTTTTAGTGAGATCAGTCAGCGGGCTGGTGACGTCCGAATAATTAGGTATAAACCTACGATAGTAGCCAGCCAGCCCCAGGAACTGTCTCACCCCCTTTTGGGTCTTGGGCCTCTGGCAGGCCACAATCACTGCTGTCTTATTGATTTGGGGACGCACCTGCCCATTGCCCAAGTGGAAGCCCAGATGCACTTCCACCCGCCCAATTGCACACTTCTTCAGGTTGGCTGTGAGCCCCACTCGCCTCAGCGACCTAAGGACGGCCCTTAGGTGTTCTAGGTGCCGCGGCCAGTCATTACTATAAATAATAATGTCGTCCAGGTATGCAGCCGCATAGGTGGCATGAGCCATAAGCCGCTGGAACATAGCGGGCGCCCAAAACAGCCCAAAAGGAAGTGTGACGAACTGGTGTAAGCCAAACGGTGTGGAAAAGGCCATTTTCTCTTGGGATAGAGGAGTCAAAGGGATCTGCCAATATCCCTTTGTCAAATCCAGTGTCGAATAAAAGCGAGCCGTGCCTAGTCGATCGAGCAACTCATCAATACGAGGCATTGGGTACGCATCAAACTTAGACGCCGCATTGACTTTTCTATAGTCCACACAGAACCCGACCGACCCGTTGGCCTTGGGAACCAAGACCAGCGGGCTGCTCCAGTCACTGTGGGACTCCTCGATGATGCCCATTTCGAGCATGGCCTTGAGTTCTTCCCGAACCACCTTTTTCTTGTGTTCAGGCAGTCTGTAAGGGCGGCTGCGCGCTACTACCCCTGGGGGTGTCTCAATGTGGTGTTCTATGAGGTGGATGCGGCCGGGCAGGGGCGAGAACACGTCAGAAAATTCCGTTTGCAACTGGGCTACCTCCATGAGCTGGGTCGGGGAGAGGTGGTCTCCACAGGGGACCGGAGCGGTGGCCGATGTCCGTAGGTGGTGTACGGCGTGCTGTGAATGCCAGTTAGTAAATCCAGCGGCCATTCCAAAAGCGCCTTTGTGCCCTCTGCCATTAATCGAGACCCCGTTCGAAAGAATTGCAGGGATGAGAATTTTCCGCCGATTGGCGGATTTCCGACTTTTTCAGACCAAAATGATCGTTTTTGAGATCGATGGAAATCCATTGAGAAATTGTTTTTTTTTTTGGGGGGGGGTATGATTAACGATCTGTGGTCACCTTATAACGCAGACATCCCAAGTCTCCCGGAAGTTCCGGGAGTCTCCTGCATATTGATAGAAGCGAGCAAGAGCGTGCGCGCGCAACATTAAGGTCTGCATCACGCATCTTAGAATGTGCGCGCGCGAGGGGGTGCGCAAGGGAGACTGTGTGCAGTGTTGCCAGATACTGCTGACGTTTTCCAGCCCAAAGTATGTTCAAAACCCGCCAAAATGTACTTAAAACCACCCAATCTGGCAACACTGCCTGTGTGCCTGTTCATGTAGCGCATGCCAGACAAAGAGCATCTTGATTGGGTTACTCAGCAAAATAAGCCAATCAGCTTTCAGTGTGGGCGGGCTTTTATCTCTTCTCGAAGACCGGAGTTTTCAGTTGAGTCAGTGCAGCCTACAGGATCGTCATGGCAGAGAGCGCGCGCGCCCCCCAAAAAATATATCAATTACACGTCATATATAAGTGTGTATCTTTTTATAAATGGGGTTAGCTTATCTAATGTAGCATGTTGGGGAGAATCATAGCATCATATCTATATTTCTGATGAAATTTTAAGTATGATAGCATGTATAACTCTCCTACTTATTGCTCATTTCATAGGGGGACGGAGGAATTGCTGGCATGTGCCGCGCAGGAGCGTCTGCCCAAATTTTTTAGGCCGAGATGAACTTGCATCAATCAAATTGCAGTTTTTGATTTAAAAAAAATTTCCAATATGTAATGCCCATTGTACATGCCTGTTGTTTAATTCAAAATCACCATCTCGATCTTCAGATTGACCATATGGTATCTGTATTACATTACACAACATCCTGTCCAGATAAATCCTAGTTCGTTCACACAACAGTTGAAAGGGAAGTGATAAGTGATGTTGAATGTTGCCTGCTTAATATGCAAGACCTCCTGCTACCATGATAACATCAGAAGAAAGCTTAAGAGAATTATATGATAGAACTTTTTTCTGGTTTGCACTTCATTTTAAAGGATTAGAGTATTCAAAGACATGAATAGCTAAAATGCAGAAATATAATACTGTGGAGCTCGTTTATATTAAAAGGTGCATTGATTTTTTTTGAAATCATCAAATGTGAATTGATTAAAAACAAGTCTCTTGTACCATATTAATCATTTTCACCTGGGAGTCCACCAAGAAGGGGAATTCATCTCATCTCATTATCTCTAGCCGCTTTATCCTTCTACAGGGTCGCAGGCAAGCTGGAGCCTATCCCAGCTGACTACGGGCGAAAGGCGGGGTACACCCTGGACAAGTCGCCAGGTCATCACAGGGCTGACACATAGACACAGACAACCATTCACACTCACACCTACGGTCAATTTAGAGTCACCAGTTAACCTAACCTGCATGTCTTTGGACTGTGGGGGAAACCGGAGCACCCGGAGGAAACCCACGCGGACACGGGGAGAACATGCAAACTCCACACAGAAAGGCCCTCGCCGGCCCCGGGGCTCGAACCCAGGACCTTCTTGCTGTGAGGCGACAGCGCTAACCACTACACCACCGTGCCGCCCAGAAGGGGAATTTATTTCCAAATAAATTGCAAATTTTTGCTGATAAAATTAATGGTTTTGGGGTAAAAAAAAAAAAAAAATTGCCAAAAATCATTAGCCCCATCCCCCCCCGGGCCCCGCCCCGGTTTTTTCAGACTTTTAAAATATTTTTCATTCTCATCCCTGATTTATGGGTCTATTGTTCCAAAACCTAAAAGGTTGCACTGAACATGCTGAAAAAGTCAAACAAGGTGGGATATATTTAAGAAAGAACACTTGTCATGATACAAAAGTTTCAGTTGATGGCATGTTGAATTGGGATATCAACTTCAAGAAAAATACATATATTTAATTGCTAAAATTAATGGGTTTTGGGTGTTTAAATCGCTAAAATCCATCAGCTTCGCCCCCTGGTCCCTCACAGAGACGTTGCCCCTGGACCCCACTGGGGACCTGCGGGCCGCCCCCCCCCCCACTACTTTTCGGATTTTTTTTCTCAACATGCACTCTCATCCCTGAGAATTGGGATGGATCTCGTCGGGCCATTAGATCGGTCAACACGAGGATATCGCTTTATTTTAGTTCTGGTGGACTATGCAATGCGATATCCGGAAGCAGTGCCTCTTCACAATATCTCAGCACGCAGTATTGCCGAAGTGCTCTTCCGCATCATCTCCTGAGTCGGAATCCCCAAAGAGATTCTGACTGATCAAGGCACTATGTTTATGTCACGCACACTACGCGAACTGTATGGGTTACTGGGAATTAAGCCGAGCCGCACCAGCGTTTCTGAGGCATTAGCAACACTCCAAGAAGCTTTCACAAAAATACAAGAAAACTTATTTAAGTTACATCTAGTACTAAAGTCAAACAAAACCAAATACATGTTATTTACTAATTCTCAAACTCAAACTTTGCCTCAAATAATTACTCTTCAGGGACAGGTTATAGAGAGGGTGTCAAGCTACAAATACTTAGGATTTTTATTGGACGAAGAGCTGTCTTTTAATTCTCATGTTACCAGCTTAGTGCAGAAACTAAAAGTAAAATTAGGGTTTTATTCTAGAAATAAGGCATGTTTTAATCTTAAAGCCAGAAAGGAACTGGTAATATCTACATTTGTTTCTGTATTAGACTATGGTGACATTCTTTATATGCATGCATCAAAGTCTGTGCTACGGTCGCTAGATTCAATTTATCACTCTGCGCTACGTTTTATTACTGGGGCTAAATATTCAACACATCATTGTGACCTGTACAGCCTGTCTGGTTGTCACCCGCTGTCAGTACGCAGGCAGCTTCATTGGCTGACTTTCATTTATAAGGCAGTTATTGGTTTGTTACCATCCTATCTATCACTGTTTTCTTGGTCTTCAAATAATAGATATAACCTCAGATCAAACAATATTATTCTCTTTAACATACCAACTCCTAGAACCAATTTTGGAAAATTAGCCTTTCAATATAATGCCCCCTCAACCTGGAATGAACTCCAGAAACAGTTGAAGCTAGATTTGTTCATTCCATTGACTGATTTTAAGTTACGCGTTGCTGACATACTAAAATATCAATGCAAGTGTTTTTAAGGTTAAGGCTATTCTATTGAACACATTCAGTGCAGAGCAATTCCAGCGTTATGGACGTGACACTTGAACTCAAAATGGCAACAAATGACCCAGTGCATGTTTTATTGTCTCCCAGGTGTTGCATATTTTAAGGCTGTACCATACTGGAGAAGTGATAGAACAAGAACAATTCCCATAGTACATCTAGGGCATGCCAGAAAACGCCAATAAAAGATGCGTTATGGATGTGACAGAAAAAGCATCACTTTTCTTGGGTGACTGTACATTTTTATCAAACTCTGTGAAATTGTAAACCTAATGTCGAAATGGAGATATCCATTTGATAGAGGGGTCCAAGGTGAATATTAAAAAATCTTTGTTTAAAATATTTTGTATTTCATGCAGAGTTTCGGAAGGAAAAGTCAGCGTTATGGATGTGACGAAATTCCGTTATGGATGTGACGCGTCTGAAATAGACATGGCATATGTTTAGAAAATCAGCAATTTAACCACCATAACCCTTTGAAAAACTCTCTAAATATCAGCTAAAACTATCAAAGTTCTTAAATAATATTTAGGATGGCTATTGTTTTGCTGTTTTGTGGATTTTAGCATACATTTCTGTGGCTTGTGGCAATAATATAGAATTGTACATGATCAAAGTTGATTTTAGCTTGGGTTTTACATTATAAGAAAGAAAGACTGACAGTGACACATTAGGTTGGTTACAAATTGGTTCAACTTATTCACATCTGTAAAATACAGGCCTAGGTGATATCTCTGGGAGTGGTTTTGATGTATTACATGTTGCTTTATTTTTGCATGGTGAGGTTGACATTTACATGGAATTGCCCTGCATTATTTTTTATGTTCATGTTGTAAGTATGCCAGCTTTGGTCTATGTTACCTGTTATGTGCTTGTTTGTGTTCTTATTTCATTGTGTACCTATCTTTTACGGTAATTTCTGCTCTCTTGCTGTCCAGCATGCTATGTTTATATTCTGCTTGTCTCAACCTGCGTGTATATTAAGCTAAGTGTCTCTTGTCCAACATGTTATTGATGTGTCCTGCCTGTCTTTTAACCTATTGTGTGTTTTAAGCTGTGTGTATCTTATTGCCCTGCATGGTATGTTTTTGTCCTGCTTGTCTTATCAAGTTGTGCGTGTTGTTTAGTATGATGTGCTCACACCCTGCCATTGTTTTAAGCTATGCATATCTTGCTTATGTCCTGCATGTTTTGCTTATGTCCTGCATGTTTTCATGTTTTAATTTTTTATGTCTTTGCTCTTAATCTTTGTTATGCTTTGCTGCTGTGTTTATCTGCATGTCTGCTTTATGTTGTCTGTTTTAGCTTGTTGCTGCTTTCTTGGCCAGGGCTCACTTGAAAAAGAGGCAACAGCCTCAATGTGACTACCCTGATTAAATAAAGGAGAATGAAATGAATGAAATGAAATGTCACGCACACTACGCGAACTGTATGGGTTACTGGGAATTAAGCCGAGCCGCACCAGCGTTTATCACCCACAAACGGATGGCTTAGTTGAACGGTTCAACCGCACCCTCACACACACACACACACGCCACACACACGTGTTCTGGTCGGGAGAGCCCCCTTCCTCTGCTCTCCCTCTCCTCTTATAGGGCACGGTCACTGGGGAAGACACACAAACACAGGTTAATTCCCGTCAGGTGCAGTGATTCTGCCACTTACCTTCCCTGACTCCGCCCTCCCTTCACAGACTGATGCTTGACCATGCCCCCGCTGCCACATAATAATTTAAGTAACAGGACAGTATGTTGACATTGACCTTATCAGTCAAAGTTAAAAAAATCATCAAATATACAGAAAAATAAATGAGAGAACTAACTTTTGGTCTTCCCATGGCCTTCAGAAGACACAACTGATGTAACTTCCTGTTGAGCATGTGATTTATGGAATGTTCCAAATTTGTCAGATGGGGTAATATGTTTGGGTAACAGGACTGAGTGAAAACCCAGGGACACGACTAAAATGTGTATTTTAACTAAGATATTGTGGATTTCTTATGAAAAAGATAGAACTCGACGCCAATGGCGTCGATGGGGATGTCTCCGCCCGGTAGACTACACGCCTTATTAAGTTGTGATTTGGGGATGGACATTTGACCTCACAGTAATCTTGACCTGGTGAAATTACTTGTATTAGCCTTGGAGATATTGTGTTCACAAGGTTTTCGTTCAGACATTTGACCTCACAGTGACCTTGACCTTAGACCTTTTGATCTCAAAATCTAATCAGTTCATGTTTGTCCCAAAGCGCACAAATGGTGAAAGTTTGGTGAAATTCCTTTCATTAGCCTTTGAGATGTCGCGTTCACAAGGTTAATCAGAGCGCAGGATTTGATGGAAACCGCACTGCGAAAAAAAGTTTTTATTCCATTGAAAATGTGGCCTGTATGTATAATAATTCCCGATATTTTACTCCAATGATGTCACTCCCAGTGTTTTCCTGCTGACTCGACGCGCGTTGTCAAAATGGCGACCCGGTTCAAAATTAAAAATTTTTTGATTAACTTGCATATTTTTTGTGGATGTGTCCAGATAAGATAAATAACATTCCATGGAAGTGCAAAGATAGGAACTTTATCTTGTTGTGTTGAAAAATATATCATTCATTTGCTTTGCTCACTTGTGATATATACATTCACCACTCGAAGATAAACTTCATATCTTCGTGCAGCTGTGTAATATCCTCTATTTATTTACTAGTTCAATGAAAGAAAAGTGGTTTTCACAGTTTATCAAAAAGCAGGTATAGTTATGATCATTATGCTTTAATGATTTATAATTTTTTCAGGAAAACTCTAACTATAATAAAAAGCAAAAACTATCCAATGCCCCTTTAATGGTGTGGGTGTTGTTGTAACCCATTACCTGATCTGTAATTTTAAGTTAGACTCCCCCAAATTCATAGTTTCTGGAGGAAATAAAGTTAAATATTGATTAATCCAGTAAAACTTGAAGTATAAATTAATTTAAAGAAATGAAACCAAAAGAAAGCGAGTTAGACATAATAAGGGTGACAGAATCACGGTGTGAATGAAAACAAACTGTAAGTAAGTTTGGCACTATCGTAAAATTCCCACGAAATATTTTGACATTTGTGATTGTTAATGTGAATCATATATAAAAGAAAAATGCAACGAACGTCCGAATGAAATTCATCACAGATATTAATTTTATTGAGGGATTAGACAGCCATTTCTCCAATTTTGATGAATTCAGAGTCTGATAATCTATATTACAACGTGGTTATTTCGTAAACGATAACGCAGCTGGACCACTGGGGGGGATTGGACTAGTTTTGTTGGAACTTTATTGACGTATAAAATGGTGATTTTTCAACAAATATTCAGTTTGTCTCGTCGGACAGGCAGATGTGGATTTGACTTGTCCGGAATAAACTTTTGGTGGCCCAGACGGTCGGACTACCGTTAATGTCGAGCCCTGCCGTGTTGACATGATGGCATCACAAAATTCCTGCAGATTTTTGAGGTGAACTTTTGTGTTGCGAATGTCCTGTTCTACCACTTTTTCCGGTTTTTCCAGTCTTCAGCTGTCCAGTTTTGATGAGCCTGTACACACTGCAGATTCAGCTTTCTGTTCTTGGTTGACAGAAGAGGAACCTGACATTGGCTTCTGCTGTTGTAGTCCATCTGCCTCAAGTTTCAACGTGTTGTGCATTCTGAGATACTTTTCTGCTCACCACAATTGGACAGCACGGTTATCTGAGTTACTGTAGCCTTTCTGTCAGCTTCAACCAGTCTGACCATTCTCCAACTGCTCTCTCATATCAATAAGGCATTTTTCAGCAGAACTGATGCCCACTGAATATTTTTTTTTCTTTATTACATCATTCTGAGTAAACTCTAAAGACTGATGTGTGTGTGATAGTCCCGGGAGATCAGAAATCATAGAAACCCTCAAACCAACCCAACAGTCAAAATCACTGATCACATTTTTCCCCATTCTGATGGGTGATGTGAACGTTACCTGAAGCTGCTGGTCCGCATCTGCACGAGTTTGTGTTGCACTGCTGCCACACGATTGGCTGATTAGATAATTGCATGAATGAGTAGGTGTACATGTGATCCTAATAAAGTGTTTGGTGAGTGTGTATAATATTTTAATACATTTTAACTTATTTAGAACAGAAAGAAGTCATCTTTGGTCATGTTCCCATGTAAAATATAAATTGTACGATATACCATACTATAATTTCCAACAAGAACCCAAACAAAAGGAAGCAGTGGTAGTGAGGAGTCAGGAAACAGCAAGAAGGTAATAGGTATGAATAGAATAACTTACATTTATCACTTGTAAAAACAGCCAGTAACACGTTAAAATGTGGGACAACCATTTGGTGTGAGTGGGCACCCTGTTTTATTTAAAGAACAGGGATCTATCAAAGTCTGATCTTCACAACACGTTTGTGGAAGTGTATCATGGCACGAACAAAGGAGATTTCTGAGGACCTCACAAAAAGCGTTGTTGATACTCATCAGGCTGGAAAAGGTTACAAAACCATCTCTAAAGAGTTTGGATTCCACCAATCCACAGTCAGACAGATTGTGTACAAATGGAGGAAATTCAAGACCATTGTTACCCTCCCCAGGAGTGGTCGACCAACAAAGATCACTCCAAGAGCAAGGCGTGTAATAGTCGGCGAGGTCACAAAGGACCCCAGGGTAACTTCTAAGCAACTGAAGGCCTCTCTCACATTGGCTAATGTTAATGTTCATGAGTCCACCGTCAGGAGAACACTGAACAACAATGGTGTGCATGGCAGGGTTGCAAGGAGAAAACCACTGCTCTCCAAAAAGAACACTGCTGCTCATCTGCAGTTTGCTAAAGATCATGTGGACAAGCCAGAAGGCTATTGGGAAAATGTTTTGTGGACGGATGAGACCAAAAATAACATTTTGGTTTAAATGAGAAGCGTTATGTTTGGAGAAAGGAAAACACTGCCTTTCAGCAGAAGAACCTTATCCCATCTGTGAAACATGGTTCATGGCTTGGGCCTGTTTTGCTGCATCTGGGCCAGGACAGCTTGCCATCGTTGATGGAACAATGAATTCTGAATTATACCAGCGAATTCTAAAGGAAAATGTCAGGCCATCTGTCCATGAACTGAATCTCAAGAGAAGGTGGGTCATGCACCAAGGCAACGACCCTAAGCACACAAGTCGTTCTACCAAAGAATGGTTAAAGAAGAATAAAGTGAATGTTTTGGAATGGCCAAGTCAAAGTCCTGACCTTAATCCAGTCGAAATGTTGTGGAAGGACCTGAAGCGAGCAGTTCATGTGAGGAAACCCACCAACATCCCAGAGTTGAAGCTGTTCTGTACGGAGGAATGGGCTAAAATTCCTCCAAGCCGGTGTGCAGGACTGATCAACAGTTACCGGAAACGTTTAGTTGCAGTTATTGCTGCACAAGGGGGTCACACCAGATACTGAAAGCAAAGGTTCACATACTTTTGCCACTCACAGATCTGTAATATTGGATCATTTTCCTCAATAAATAAATGACCAAGTGTAATATTTTTGTCTCATTTGTTTAACTGGGTTCTCTTTATCTACTTTTAGGACTTGTGTGAAAATCTGATGAAGTTTTAGGTCATTTATGCTGAAATATAGAAAATTCGCAAACTTTCAAGCACCACTGTAAGGTTTATCTTTTTGTGTTGAAAAACTTTTATTTTTCGTACAAGATATATCGTGGCTCTGAGTGACATATTTTCCGATATTTCACTCTGATGATGTCACTCCCAGTATTTTCCCACTGACTTGATGCGCGTTGTCAAAATGGTGAACCGGTTCAAAATTAAAATTCTTTCGATTAACTTGCATATTTTTTTTGTGGATGTGTCCATGTAATGTAAAGAACATTACATGGTGGCATGAAGATCATCTCGTGTTGAAAAATATATCACTCATTCACTTCGCTCACTCATGAAGTATACACTCACCACTCAAAGATAAACTTCATATCTTTGTGCAACCGTGTAATAACCTCTCTATATAACTCAGTGTTGGCATCATCTGTCAGTCAACAGTATCCTTCGCTCCCATTGGTAGTCACCTCAATCTTGAGATTCGTATAATTTGGTATCCGCCGACTTCGTGTCACCAGTGGTTATTTCGCTTGCCATTGCTACGAATTTCATTGACCTTCCATGCTCTCTGATCGCCACATCGCTGCTAGTCTGTTCCTGTTTGCATGCCCCCATTTTGAGCATTTTGGTCAATAAACGGAGCCTTCTGACCAGGTTGCGAAATCAGTTCTATCGCCCCACGTTTAGTCCCAATGCATTAGAAACACAACAGAACAACAGGAAATCTGCAGAACTCGGCTCTTTTTTTTCATATTTTGATTGCTGTAGAATTAGTTAGATTGGATTTTTTTAATCAAATTGATAAAATCAGTTAATTTCTTTTGTGTCTCAACTGCTTTTTCTGATTTGCCTTGGGTGCTAACCTTCTAACAGTAAAAAGAACTGAGCTCTTCCTCTTGCCTTTCTCATAAACAAGGCATTGACTTAGTAATCTTTTTGAGTCTCGATACCTCTGTCGTTTCCAGGCAATATCCGTGCCTTGCTATTATCTCAGACAACTCAGTCCAGCTGTTCTAGTTAAGTTTGCATGCGTGATTCCAGAACTGAATTAACCTGTTTGAAATGAACACAGTTAGCAGACCTTGGATAGGTATAGTCTTCTTGATTATGCATTAGGGCTGCACGATAAATCGTTAAAAAAATCGCGATCTCGATTCACACATACACGTGATCTCATTTCGAAACACAACGATTCTTAAGCATTTTATTTCACAAGCGGCATCACAAACAAATGCTCCCATTTCTTCCCGGATTTTTTCAAGCGCCCCTAAAGGCAGCACTGCCGCTGACTCCTCCCTCGACCTATGGTAAAGCGTCTTTACAACACGTGATTCAGTCAGTGGAGGAAGCCCGCCTGCAGTTGAGTGTGTGGAAACAGTGAGGGAGAGAAGCAGAAGAAATGGATTGCGAAGAAACCCCAGGTGGTAGTGGCGAGAGTCACTCAAAGACCCGAATCAAGCTCGTGCCCAAAAAGGGTTCGCATTCGGCGGTGTGGAAGTATTTTGGGTTTAAGCCAGACGATGACAAACAATCTGAGGTGCATTGCAAAGTGTGTTCTGCCTTCGTTGCAGCACCGCAAGGCAACACCACTAATCTCTACAATCACCTGAAACGTCACCACAAAGTAGAGTATGATGAAGCCGTACAAGGCAAGAAACAAACACAAAACACAGACGACAATAACCAGGACCTTGTATAATGCAACGCCATACCCACCAAACTCCAGGAGACACAAGGAGATCACAGCAGCTATCACATACAGTGGGGCAAAACAGTATTTAGTCAGTCACCAATTGTGCAAGTTCTCCCACTTAAAAAGATGAGAGAGGCCTGTAATTTTCATCATAGGTATACGTCAACTATGAGAGACAAAATGAGAAAAAAAAAATCCAGAAAATCACATTGTCTGTCTGATTTTTAAAGAATTTATTTGCAAATTATGGTGGAAAATAAGTATTTGGTCAATAACAAAAGTTCATCTCAATACTTTGTTATATACCCTTTGTTGGCAATGACAGAGGTCAAACGTTTTCTGTAAGTCTTCACAAGGTTTTCACACACTGTTGCTGGTATTTTGGCCCATTCCTCCATGCAGATCTCCTCTAGAGCAGTGATGTTTTGGAGCTGTCGCTGGGCAACACGGACTTTCAACTCCCTCCAAAGATTTTCTATGGGGTTGAGATCTGGAGACTGGCTAGGCCACTCCAGGACCTTGAAATGCTTCTTACGAAGCCACTCCTTCGTTGCCCGGGCGGTGTGTTTGGGATCATTGTCATGCTGAAAGACCCAGCCATGTTTCATCTTCAATGCCCTTGCTGATGGAAGGAGGTTTTCACTCAAAATCTCACGATACATGGCCCCATTCATTCTTTCCTTTACACGCATCAGTCGTCCTGGTCCCTTTGCAGAAAAACAGCCCCAAAGCATGATGTTTCCACCCCCGTGCTTCACAGTAGGTATGGTGTTCTTTGGATGCAACTCAGCATTCTTTCTCCTCCAAACACGACAAGTTGAGTTTTTACCAAAAAGTTCTATTTTGGTTTCATCTGACCATATGACATTCTCCCAATCCTCTTCTGGATCATCCAAATGCTCTCTAGCAAACTTCAGACGGGCCTGGACATGTACTGGCTTAAGCAGGGGGACACGTCTGGCACTGTGCGATTTGAGTCCCTGGCGGCGTAGTGTGTTACTGATGGTAGCCTTTGTTACTTTGGTCCCAGCTCTCTGCAGGTCATTCACTAGGTCCCCCCGTGTGGTTCTGGGATTTTTGCTCACCGTTCTTGTGATCATTTTGACCCCACGGGGTGAGATCTTGCGTGGAGCCCCAGATCGAGGGAGATTATCAGTGGTCTTGTATGTCTTCCATTTTCTAATAATTGCTCCCACAGTTGATTTCTTCACACCAAGCTGCTTACCTATTGCAGATTCAGTCTTCCCAGCCTGGTGCAGGTCTACAATTTTGTTTCTGGTGTCCTTTGACAGCTCTTTGGTCTTGGCCATAGTGGAGTTTGGAGTGTGACTGTTTGAGGTTGTGGACAGGTGTCTTTTTCACTGATAACGAGTTCAAACAGGTGCCATTAATCCAGGTAACGAGTGGAGGACAGAGGAGCCTCTTAAAGAAGTTGTTACAGGTCTGTGAGAGCCAGAAATCTTGCTTGTTTGTAGGTGACCAAATACTTATTTTACCGAGGAATTTACCAATTAATTCATTAAAAATCCTACAATGTGATTTCCTGGATTCTTTCCCCCCATTCTGTCTCACATAGTTGAAGTGTACCTATGATGAAAATTACAGGCCTCTCTCATCTTTTTAAATGGGAGAACTTGCACAATTGGTGGGTAACTAAATACTTTTTTGCCCCACTGTATCACCTGGCAAAAGATATGGCACCGATAAACACTGTACAACATGAGGGATTTCGGAAGATGATGTGTTTTCTTGACAAACGGTACTCTATCCCCTCCCGCAACTTCTTTTCAAACGTTGTGCTCCCCGATATGTACAATAAACAGCGGGCAGTGGTTGAGGCAGAATTGCGGGAAATCGATCATTTTTCCGCTACGTCTGATTTATGGTCCATTCGGACCATGGAACCGTATTTGAGCCTGACGGTTCATTTTATAGCGCCTGATTTCACTATCAAAAGCCGGTGCTTACAGACAGCTTTTTTTTCCCCGAAGACCATACAGGCGAGGCCCTAGCACAGGGATTAAAAGATGCCCTCTCATCTTGGAGTCTGAACGAGGATAAATTGACCTGCATCACAACAGACAATGGTCAAAACATAGTAAAAGCCATCTCCCTCAACGATTGGACCAGGCTCCAATGTTTTGGACATCGACTCCATCTGGCAATAGGTGAGTTCCTTTATAAAGTCATAATAATAATAATAAATAATAAAAATCAGCCACATCTCAATTTTTTTTGCTACTGCTACTGTGCCTCTGCCAAAGCAAAGTTCCTGCAGCTCCTGCTAACAAGCCTATTGTTCAAACGTTTGATACTCTACTTGAATGACCATTTGAATGTTTTTTTTTTTTTTGTGCAATAAACAGTGCAATAAACATTTTGTATAAAAAATCGTGCCAAAGAATCGTGATCTCAATTCTAAGCAAAAAAATCGTGATTCGCATTTTTTCCACAATCGTGCAGCCCTATTATGCATTACACCGTATGTAACAAATTTGCTAACCATTGTTGGCATTTTGATTGTAATGGGAGTATGTAGTACATTGACTAACAGCTGACTGTTTTGCTAAAATGATACCAGTAATTCCAGTTTGGAATTGCAATTAAACTCCCAATACGATGTGTTTGACATAATTATATCGGTCGGATTTCATCCGGCAACAAAATGGGAATGTTGTTTACACAATTCGGGTGTAAAGACTAAATTACCACGCACGGGCGATTGCTCTAAGACAACGAGGGAGGCTCAGCCTCCTCTAAAAATGACGAACATCGTGTAGGATGAATTGCGCTAGGCTTATGTTATAGCCGACCTTATAACATTGCTATTTCAGATCCAGAATCATAGAAATATATGTGCTCAACCCAACTACAGTGCGAAATCATTCCCTTATAACTTTAATGTATGCGTGAGTTTTTCCCCCTCGTGACAGCGCGATGCAGCGCAGACTCGGTGCACTTCAATGGCATTTGGGAGCTCTACACTTTTCAATCTCAAAATGCAAGACGATTATTGGACAAATACTGTGAAAATGCCCGCCCACGGACTCCGAGCCTCACAGTAGGAGGGACATGGCAGTTTCCGCGAGGAGACTGGTGATTGGTGAAAGTGGCCGGATATTTTCTTTGATTGACAGCTCGTTTCAACTATAGACAGGCAGCGGTGAATTTCAGTTCAGTCCCATGCGGATTCGCAAGTGCTGTGGTGTATTGTAAGAGATCAGCTTACATTTCGATTTCATTCATTACATACGGTTTCTACCAGCTTTTTTAGTTTGTATATATTTTCATTGTAAATAAAGTGTAAATATAGTGTTGTCAAGTTTGCTATCTTAGTTCCAGAAATTTCATTTATTTGAGTGACTGAACTTGAACTTGAGGGGGCTAGTCAGCTAGCAAGAAAGCTGCGCACGGATGCCAAGCATTGCTGATTTAATTTTGGCGAAGCCATTTGCCAGTCTTCCTTTCGAGGAAAAAATTAAAATTAAAGAGCAGGGTAGACCAACGCCTCAAATTGACTTGGTGAAAAAGGTAGGGAATAATACTTGTTCCTTTCAGCTCTCCTGGTATGAGAAAGTGAATTGGCTAACAGCAAGTGACCCACATCAACAACAGTAAATAGGCTACTTTAGTAATACGTCATGGATGGACCAAAAATATAGAATCTATTTAAAATGTTTATGCTGAGTATATTATATTGGAATATATATTTTTCTAGATATGAATTAAACACAGCTACAATTTGGAAAACATTTTTAAACAAAAACACAGCCGAGAACATTTCACACTACAGACCTGGATTAAAAGTGAAGGGTTATCAAAATTGTCAATAAAACATTTCTCAGTCAAAATAAGTAAAATATAGGGAAAGTGTCATTGAATGAAATGTGTGGCACCCAGCTCTACTGCTGAGGTTCCTGACAAAGAGCTGCTTTCAATAATCAATTTTTAAACAACATGCCACAATTTTAAAATATAAAATGTTAAAATATACACCACCCCCCCAACACCACCATCATGTATATTGGACAGTAGGCTAATGGGCCAAAAGAACCTGTTATTTCACAGTTTGTGACGCTGCCAACAATCAGCCAGATCAGAGGCAAGAGTATGGGCAAAATTGATGTTTTTTCTTTTAAAATCTGGAAATATCGTAACCGACCAGCCTCCCCGTTTGAAAGACTACCAGCCGCCACTGTTATCACGCCACTGTATATACTTCAAGCCTTAGAAGGTAGTCATGAAGCTGCAATCTCAACATTCAGTCGTGACCGTCACGACAGTGCTGACATGCCTGTGCTTTAACAAACACGTTATGCAAGAGTTTCTGTGCCGAAGATCATGAAGCAAAAGCATTGGAGCAAGTGCTAACTACTCAAAGTGTATACGCACTAATGTATTTGTGAACTGACTTGAATTCTGTGGCTTATAAGAGCTTTTTTTCCCTGCAAGGTATATTAGAAAAACAAACAATCTCATGATTGCTGAGATTACAGCTGAAATCATGCCAGCTTCTTAAACGTAGTAACCATGAACATAACCGCCCTTGTAATCTTGTTCGTACACAGTGACTCAAAATAATGACTAGAGAATACTTGGGCTGTTTTTTTAAGCTTAATTTTTATTTAAATTCCAGCAACTTGTACATAAATATTTACAATTCAACTGCTGTTTTTCACATATTGTTTAAAATATAATTAACAAGGGGGAAAACTACAGTAAAAGGGAGAAACGGACCAAATGTCCTTATTACAGAAGTATGAGAACATACTTCCGTAGATAAGAACAGATACAGTAAGAGGGGAAAACCCCATATCAACAAAGTAGGGATGAAGAAAGAAGAATGGCAAGTTATGTTGGGTTGGGAATATATTATGTATGATTCAAGGTATGTACCACTTCCCTGTATTAGTACAGTAACAACAGGGCTCCATCTTCTGATAAATACACTGCCCTGCCCAAAAAAAAAAAAGTCACGCACTCTAATATTTGGCTGGACCACCTTTATATTTGATTACAGCATGCATTCACTGTGGCATTGTTTCGATAAACTTATGCAATGTCACAACATTCATTTCAGTCCAGAGATGTATTAATTTTTCATCGAGCTCTTGTGTTAATGATGGGAGAGTCGAACCACATTCCAGAGATTCTCAGTGGGGTTAAGGTCGGGACTCTGGTGGCCAATTCATGTGTGAAAACGATTCCTTATGCTTTCTGAACCACTCTTTTTGACAGTCTGAGCCCTAATTTTATGCCCATGCCATCAGGGAAGAAAAAAAAATCCATTAATGTGATAACCTGGTCATTCAGGTTGTCAGCTGACTGTTTTATTGCCCTATAATGTCGCTGAGTCTCGACCTGTTCAACTGAAGGAACCACAGATCATAACACTGCCTCCAGAGGCTTGTACAGTGGTCACTATGCATGATGGATTCATTGCTTCATGTGTGTCCCTTCTTACCCTGACACAGCCATCACTCAGGAATAGGCTAAATCTGGACTTATCAAACCACATGACCTTTTTCCATTGCTCCAGAGGCTCTTTATACTCCCTAGCAAATTGAAGCCTTTTCTCCTGATTAGTCTCACTAGCAAGTGGTTGTCTTGTGGCCACACAGCTGTTTAGTCCCAATCCTGCGAGTTCTCATCACATGGTGAGTGTGGAAATGCTCTTAATTTCACTATTAAACAAAGCCGTGAGTTCTGCTGTCAATTTTTTATTTATTTATTTTTATTTTAAACAATTCAACTTCACTAAGCGGGCGGCGCGGTGGTGTAGTGTTTAGCGCTGTCGCCTCACAGCAAGAAGGTCCTGGGTTCAAGCCCAGCGGCCGACGAAGGCCTTTCTGTGTGGAGTTTGCATGCTGTCCCCGTGTCCGTATGGGTTTCCTCCGGGTGCTCCGGTTTCCCCCACAGTCCAAAGACATGCAGGTTAGGTTAACTGGTGGCTCTAAATTGACCGTAGGTGTGAATGAGAGTGTGAATGGTTGTTTGTGTCTATGTATCAGCCCTGCGATGACCTGGTGACTTGTCCAGGGTGTACCCCGCCTTTCGCCCGTAGTCAGCTGGGATAGGCTCCAGCTTGCCCGCGACCCTGTCGAACAGGATAAGTGACTACAGATGATGGATGGATGGAACTTCACTAAGCATTTAAGTGATCTCTGATCATGGTCAGTCAGGATCTTTTTCCAACCACATTTTTTTTCCATGAAATTGATGGTTCACCACTATCATTCTAGGTTTTAATAATGCATTGGACAGTTCCTAACCCAGTTCCAGTCATTTCGGTAATCTCCTTAGTTTTCTTTGCTTGATGCAGGCCAGTAATTTGACCCTTCTGAAACCCAGTAGCATCTTTTCCATGAGCATGGGATACATCTTCTGACATGTTTGTTAAAGAAATGAGAAGCTACTCACTGCATCAGCTAAGGTTAAAAAAATTGTTGCCAGCTGTAACACAATCACTGCAGTAATTATCCAATCAAAGGCTCTTATGTGTTGTTGCTTATTTAAATCCAGATGGAGACTTTTTGTTTTTTTTGACCGTGCAGTATGTTTTTTTTTTTTTAAATAGTCTTAAGGAGTATGTTCTCTGTTCCATCTTGTAGATTGCCCATACTTTCTCAGTCCATATATGGTATGTTGGTGGGTCAGGTTTTAACCACTTAAGTATGAGGCATTTAATTGCTGTTAATAATATTTGTAGAAGATATTTTTTGCTGTCCCTTCAAGTTCCAATGGTATTAACCCCAATAATGCAACCCTTGAGTCTTTTGTAATATTTTGGTGAAATATCTCAAGTGCCTCAAAAATCTCTTTCCAAAATGTACCTAATCTGCGACATGACCAAAATATGTGGGTATGGTTTTCAATGTGTGTACCACATTTTCTCCAACATGTATTTGAATATGTTGGACCCATTTTTGCCACCATTTCTGGTGTTGGAAGGAATCTCATTATTACCTTCCGTTTGAATTCCCTCCATGTATTTGAGTTGGTTACTACATGTGCTCCACTACATATTTCTTCCCATTTGTCTTGCGGTATTTCTGTATTAATTTCAGTTTCCCATCTCCTTTTTATCTGTAGTGTATTGTTTGAAGTTATGGCTAGAAATATCTGGTAGAAGTGACCTTATAACTTTCTCGCCTCCATTTCCTGTATGGATTTTAATCAGATAAGCTTCAGTTGGATGGGGCTCCAAAACTTTTTCCACTCTTTATGCTTGGTTAGAAATTCCTTAATTGTAAATATCGTAAGTTGTCTGTCTTGGGAAGCGTGAATTCCTCCTTTAACTATATGAACCATCCTTTTGGTGTTGGTATAATTTTCGAACTCCATGTTCAGCCCAATTTTTAAAACCTGCATTGGTGCGTGAGGGAATGAAATCCTTCATAAATCTGATAGTGCAGAAATTGCTTTAGACAATCCAAATGATGATTTTTGTTTTCCTCCAAATTTTTAATGTGACCCTTGTCCATTCACCCATTTGAATTTCCCTTACGGAGGTGTTTATGAAAGGTAGAATCTGGAGGGGTCATGTGCAGACTTTTTTCTATATTGAGCCGTTGCATCCATAATAGTAAAGGTTTTAACTGTGCAGCTCAGAAATGGTATGTCAGATTTGGAAGTTTGAGTCCTCCAAGTGGCTAAGAAAGCTGCAGTGTTTTTAGTCTGATTCTTGCATGACA
Organism: Neoarius graeffei; assembly: GCF_027579695.1. Lineage (NCBI taxonomy): Eukaryota > Metazoa > Chordata > Actinopteri > Siluriformes > Ariidae > Neoarius > Neoarius graeffei. Next base: position 43,578,868 of record NC_083573.1, read on the forward strand.
CCCTTGCCATATAAATTTTGCACTAAGCCTGTCCAGTTTATCAAATTTGATAAAATTGATATTTTTTTCAGGATATCAATTGGGAGCATCTGAAAAGGATATAGGAGTTTGGGCAGTACGTTCATGTGTATACTTTCAATACAGCCCAACAGAGACAGGGGAAGTGTTGGCTGTCAGTCCAGATCCTTAGTAATATTTTGGATTATACTTTTGCTTCATATAAATTATCTAGCAATGAGAGTGTTGGTAAGCTGAGATATTTGATGCCATCTTTTGGCCATTTGAACCCACTCTGAAATTTGATCAAAAAAATTTTTTTTTCTGTTTCCAAGATGGCGGCGCGTACACACGCAGCAGCTCCTCTCCGTTCCAACAGAACGGTGTTTTCGTGTTTGTGTTTTAAAACAGTGTGTATCTGTTCGTCTTTGTCGCGTCCATCAGTCTTAAGGCGCACATACTCCCGTGAATTTCTGCTTGACATCCGCAGAACTATATTCAGGGATATAAATCCAGCAGACGCGGAAGTGCTGTGCGACTACGGTTTGCTCCGGAGGCCTGCTCAACCACCGACCCCCACTCCTGCATCCAGCCCACAGTGGAAGCACCACAGGCGGAACATGCGGAAGCAGAAGAGGGGCAAGCATGGAGGTATCCGGGCTAGGCTAGCGGCTAGCCCTCACCGGCCGGCTATCCCTACCATCACTCTGGCCAACGTACGCTCGCTGGACAACAAGCTGGATTATGTCCACCTACTCCGCTCATCATCTTAGTCTGTGAGTGAGTGTTGTGTCCTTGTGTTTGTGGAAACATGTCTTAACGACAGTGTCCCAGACTGTGCCATTCAGCTAGCCTGGCTAACATGCTACCGGTCAGACAGAGCGCTAGTTGGGGGGGGGAGGACCCGTGGCGGAGGACCCGTGGCGGAGGACTGTGTTTACATCAGTGATGCCTGGTGCCATGATGCTGTTGTGGTCTGCAAACACTGCTCACCACTGGTGGAGTTTATAATTATTAAGTGCCGGCTATTCTACCTGCCGAGGGAATTTACAGCCATATTGTTGGTAGCAACATACATCCCTCCTGGCTCCAATAACAACAGAAGTGAAGCACTGAATGAACTCTATCAGCACATCAGTGAGCAGCAGACAACCCACCCAGATGCTTTCCTCATCCTGGCTGGGGATTTCAACCATGCAAACCCCAAGAGCGTGTTTCCAAAACTCTATGGACATATCAGCTTTCCCACACGTGGAAACAATACTCTGGATGATGTTTACACCATGCATAAAGGCGCCTACAAAGCCCTCCCCCTCCCCCACATTGGGGCCTCGGATCACTCCGTTGTTATGCTAATGCCAGCACACAGGCCACTGGTTAAAGTCACCAAACTGGCTACAAAGCAGGTACGTGTGAGACCAGAGGGGTCCTCAGAGGCACTCCAGGACTGTTTTTCCACCACTGACTGGAGCATGTTCAGACAGGCGGTCACCTACAACAACACTACAGATCTCCAGGAGTACACGGAGACCGTCACTGCCTACATGAGGAAGTGCATGGACGACGTTGGAGTCACCAGAACCATCTCCATTCGGGCCAATCAGAAGCCATGGCTGACAGGGGAAGTCCACAGGCTCCTGAGGGCTTGGAATGCTGCCTTCAGAGCTGGGGTGGGCCTGAGGACAGCAAGGGCCAACCTGTCACGAGGCATCAGGGTGGCCAAGAGACAGTATTCCAGGAACATTGCTGACTACAACGACAGCAGAGACACCAGGAACCTGTGGCGGGGGATTCAGACCATCACGGACTACAAGCCCTCGCCGCAGACCTGTGATAACTCCACCACTCTGCTGAATCAGTTGAACGACGACTTCGCTCGCTTTGAGGCAGACAACAGCACCACGGCACAGAAGACCCCACCACCTCCCGGCGACCAGGTGTTGACGCTGTCCCCAGACAGCGTGAGGAGAGCTCTCAGGACGAGAAATGCACGGAAAGCCTCGGGTCCTGATGACATTCCTGGTCGTGTACTGAGAGACTGTGCAGAGGAGCTCATAGATGTCTTTACAGACATCTTCAACATCTCGTTGAGTCAGGCTGTTGTCCCCACGTGCCTCAAAGCCACCACCATCATCCCGGTCCCGAAGAAGCCGTCTCCCTCCTGCTTCAATGACTACCACCCGGTCGCACTCACTCCCATCCTCATGAAGTGCTTTGAGCGGCTAGTCATGCGGCATATCAAGTCTGCCCTCCCCCCGGCCCTGGACCCTTTCCAGTTTGCATCAGTCCAACCGTTCGACCGATGATGCCATCTCCACTGCCCTCCACTCAGCCCTCACCCACCTGGAGACAAAAGACTCGTACGTCAGAATGCTTTTCATAGACTTTAGCTCAGCATTCAACACAATCATTCCTCAGCAGCTCATTCATAAACTGGACCAGCTGGGACTCAACACCTCCCTGTGCAACTGGCTGCTGGACTTCCTGACAGGGAGACCACAGGCTGTATGGGCTGGCAGCAACTCCTCCAGCACCATCACATTGAACATGGGGACCCCCCAAGGATGTGTGCTGAGCCCCCTCCTTTTCACTCTGCTGACCCACGACTGCACACAAACATCCAGCTCCAACCTCTTCATTAAGTTTGCGGACGACATGACTGTGGTGGGTCTCATCAACAATGGCGATATGAGAATCTACAGGAGTGAGGTGAGCCGCTTGGGCATGTGGTGCAAGGACAACAATCTCCGCCTGAACGTGGAGAAGACGAAGGAGATTGTTGTGGACTTCAGGAGAGCGCACACCCAGCATGCTCCACTAAGTTTCAACGGTGCTGCAGTGGAGAGGGTGAGCAGCACCAAGTTTCTGGGTGTGCACATCTCTGAAGACCTGTCCTGGAGCAACAACGCCGCATCACTGGCCAAAAAAGCCCAACAGTGTCTGTACTTCCTCCGCAAACTGAGGAGAGCAAGAACCCCGGCCCCCATCATGCACACATTCTACAGAGGCACCATCGAGAACATCCTGGCCAGCTGCATCACCGTGTGGTACGGCGCCTGCACCGTGTCCTGCTGCAAGACTCTGCAGTGCATCATGAGAGCAGCTGAGAGGATCATTGGTGTCTCTCTCCCTTCTCTTATGGAAATCTATAACTCCCGCCTCACCCGCAAAGCCATCAGGATTGCAGGTGACCCCACCCACCCATCTCACAGCCTCTTCAGCCTGCTGCCGTCAGGGAGAAGACTGTGGAGTCTCCGGGCCAAAACCAGCAGGCTCAAGGACAGTTTCTTTCACCAGGTGGTCAGGAGGCTCAACTCCCTCCCTGTTCTGCTCCTCCTGTGCCCCCTGCCACAGATTCTGCCCGCACACCCCCCTGCCCCTCTTCAGCACTTGACATCATGCCACCCTCACAGCCCCCCCCCCCCCAAACACGCGCGCACATACTCTCAACATTCATTTGCACACTGAACTCAGGGACTGCACATTTCACTTTACCTCGCTCATTTGCACTATTCCGCACTACCTCATCTTAACAGGTATTAGTTTATTGTTTATACTGGTTATTTCATGTTTACCTGCTATACCTCAAGTGCCCTTGACTCTTTGTCCTTTCGCTCCAATTTTTTATATATATATATATATATATATATATATATATATATATATATATATACACGTGTGTGTGTGTGTGTGTGTGTGTGTGTATATGAGTGTTTAGTCTATGTCTATTTCTTATCTAGAGTGTTTGTTTATATTGTTTATTTCAATTATTCTATTTTTTATTTATTGCATTGCCTGTTTGCACCGTGGGTCAGAGAGGACTGAAATTTCATTTGTGCTGTATGTCGAGCATGTATAGCATATTTGACAAAGTTGACTTGACTTGAGTTGATCTCTTATGGGATTTCACTACCTATGTCCATAGCCATTGTTTTGTCCATATTTACTTTATAACCTGAAAAGTACCCAAATGTGGAGATAAAATCCTTTAAGTGTGGAATTGTTGTTGCAGGTTCCACTAGATATAAAAGAGTACATCATCAGCATACAATGATGATGATTTATTTTGTTCCTGGTTTATTTTATGCTATTGTCCTTTTATATTATTGTCATCTCCAATAAGTTGTGCAAGTGGTTCAATACTTATAATAAACAGGAGGGGCAACAGAGAGCAGCCATGTCTGCATCCTCATTCAAGAGCAAATCGATCTGATAAAAAACACTTTTTTAATGGCAGATTGTGGATTAGACTATAGTGTTTGTATCCACTTTATGAAATCTGGGCCGAATTGCTTTAATGTTTGACTTGGGTATTTTGAAGATACTTGATCAAAGGCATTTTGGTCATCGAGAAATATCATTGCTTTCTCCTTCTTCACTTTTGAAAGCCATTAAATTTTAGTAATCTTCTGATATTGTCTCCATAATATCCTTCCTGTAATGCTCCCAAGTCTGGTCATGGTGAATGTGTGATAATTTTGACGTGTCTTGCTAGAACAGCTGTCAGTATACGCAAGTCTGTAGTTAACAGTGATATAGGCCTATATGATTGACATTTGGTGGGGTCCTCATTGGGCTAATTTTTGAGGCTGATTAGAGCCTCTTGACGATTGAAAACGGTGTCCGGATTTTTATGCCGGTTTTAAATGATTACCTTCCCAGAATATCCTGTGGTGTGGGGTTTGTAAAATCCAGTGTTAACTCACAACATGTACAGTATTCACAACTGAACCAAATATCTCCTCTATTTACAGTAATAAGCTTTTCAGGCGACTTTTATTTTTAGTGTTTAGCTGATAAGCTAAACTCGTTATGTCATCAGGACAAAATCACCTGTGATTGCTATGGACAAAAAGTGACAAAATTCTTTTGTCAGTCTTTGACTTTTTTCGTGTGCCAAAGACCATCACAAACCTGCTCAGGAAGTACTTCCAAGATTTGCAATTGTGTATTACAACAGAATAGTAATACAGTATTATTAAACAGTATTACATAAGATCACGGCAATGATTGGAAGTGGGACTAATGGCAGGGTGCACCATCTCCCCACTAGCTTTCATCATGGCAATGGAAGTGATCATTCAAGCCCTGAAATGGATTGTAGGAGGAGAGCATTCGCTGTCTGGAGAGCAGCTACCTCCAATTCATGCCTACATGGATGACATCACCACCCTGACCTCAACCGTCACATGTACTAAGCGTCTGCTGGAAAAGCTGCATGCCAGTAAAACACAGACAAGGATGAAGTTGAAACCCAGCAAATCCAGGAGCATATCCATCGTCAGAGGAAAGCTCATGGACCAGAGGTTCCACATAGACGAAACACCAATTCTGATGGTGTCAGAAATGCCAGTCAAGAGCCTAGGGCGGTGGTACAATGCGAGTTTTAAAGACTCTTATCAGAGTGACCACCTAAGGGAAGAAGCCATTAAAGGCCTTGCTAGTATAGACAAGACATCACTTCCTGGTAAGTTGACACTGTGGCGCTTGCAGTTCAGATTGCTCTCCCATCTGATTTGGCCTTTAACGGTCTATGAGGTCCCCATCTCCAAAATCGAGAAGCTGGAGAGGACGGTTAGTTCATTCATCAAGAAGTGGCTAAGTCTCCCGTGGTGTCTTAATAGTATCAGCTTGTATGGACATGGTGCTCTGGAGTTGCCTGTCTTAAGCCTCACGGAGGAGTACAAATGCAACAAAGTATGGCTGGCTATGACTCTGACAGAGTCTCAAAATGTTACAATATGAGCGGCTGCTCCCAGACAGACAACGGGGAGGAAGTGGACCCCATCTAACACTGTACAGCTAGCAGTACTATGTGTTCTCAGGCATAGAGACATTGTGGGACAGGTGCAACAAGGAAAAGGTGGGTTTGGGTTAGGGACAAATCGATCCACATGGCAGAGGGCAACATGTACCCAGAAAAGAAAGCTGGTGGTTGTGGAGGTTCAGTAGCAAGAGGAAGCAGAGAAACATGCAAGGGCAGTCTTACAGTCCAAACAGGGTCAGTGGACTAGCTGGGAAAATCTGGAGCATCAGAAGCTCACCTGGAAGAATCTGTGGGAGATTGAAGGAAGCTGAATTAGCTTCATCGTCAGAGCTACCTACAATGCTTTTCCCACACCCATGAATTTGCATCAGTGGGTCAGAGAAGATCCATTATGTTCTGTCTGCCAAACCCCAGCAATGGCATATCCTCACTGGTTGCAAAACCAGTTTGTCCCAAGGCTGCTACACCTGGAGGCACAACAAGGTTTTACAACAACTGGCAGTTACCCTGGAAGAAAGATCTACCACCAATATCCTCCTTCCCCGATTACTGGATTTGCAATCACCATCCCTTCCATAAGAGCAGGACAGTCTCCAGAGAAGCCCACCTGTCCATCCATCCATTATCTCTAGCCACTTATCCTGTGCAGAGTTGCGGGCAATCTGGAGCCTATCCCAATTGACTATGGCAAGAGGCGGGGTACACCCTGGACAAGTCACCAGGTCATCGCAGGGCTGACACAGACACAAACAACCATTCACATTCACACCTATGGTCAATTTGGAGTCACCAGTTAGCCTAACCTACATGTCTTTGGACTGTGGAGGAAACTGGAGCACCCGGAGGAAACCCACGCAGACACGGGGAGAACATGCAAACTCCACACAGAAAGGCCCCCGTCGGCCGCTGGGCTCGAACCTAGAACTTTCTTGCTGTGAGGCAACAGTGCTAACCACTACACCACCGTGCCGGCCCTCCAGAGAAACTGTCTACAAGAAAAGAATCGACTCCTGGACACTGCCTGGGACTGGAAGATGCAGGTTGATCTAAATCAGAAGTGCAGTTTTCAGTTAGGAATTATCACATCCAGGCTTAGGCTGGATCCGATTTTGTGGTTAACCTTGCAAAAGTTATTGTTCATTGTGGAGTTAACTGTGTCATGGGAGGCAGCAGCTGATGAAGCGTATGAACGAAAAATTGTGAGGTATGCAGATATAACAACGGAGGCAGAACAATGCAGCTGGCGTACCCAGGTGTTTCTGGTAGGTGTAGGGGGTTGATAGCCATTTCGGTCAACTAGGCTTCTGAAAGGGATGGGAGTATGAGGGCAGGCCTTCTGATAAGTTGTCAAATCATTATCAGACGCTGCTGAGTGAAGCAGCAATTGGATTTGACTGAAGAGAAAGGATCCCCTCTGGGCTGCAAAATGACAGGCAAGGGGTAAAAGTGGAGGGGAGTGCACCTGGGATGCCAGCTGTTGCTGTTGAGCCCTGTGGAGGTGTCATGGGCCCATCAACAAAACACCGATGAAGCAGGGTGCCCACCTGATGACCCCAATGAAGTAATTATTCCATCCCCATTCAAGACATCAAGAAAGTGCCAAATATTGCGATTGTAATATTAAGTCCCGTGAGCTTGACTGACTGCTACAGTTGAGATAATTGTGCTAAACTGTTACAGTGCCTTGCAAAAGTATTCATCCCCCTTGGTGTTTGTCCTGTTTAGTTGCATTACAAGCTGGAATTAAAATGGATTTTTTTTGGGGGGTTGGCACCATTTGATTTACATAACATGCCTACCACTTTAAAGGTGAAAAGTTTTTTTTTTAAAATTGTAACACAATAATTAAGATGAAAAACCATAAATCTGGAGTGTGCATAGATATTCACCCCCCTGTCAATACTTTTATAGAGCCACCTTTTGCTACAATTACAGCTGCAAGTCTCTTGGAGTATGTCTCTATTAGCTTAGCACATCTAGCCACTGGGATTTTTGCCCATTCCTCAAGGCAAAACTGCTCCAACTCCTTCAAGTTAGATGGGTTGTGTTGGTGTACAGCAGGGGTGCCCACAATATTTTGATTCGCGAGCTACTTTTAAAATGACCATGTTAATATGATCTACTCGGACTAGGTTGTTACCACTACTAGGCCTACTATGACTACTAGTAAGGCCAATTTATGCTGACAACCCAGTCCTCGCAGACGGTGTCGCAGACAGTGTCTGCGTAGCCCCCCCACCTTCGCAGACGCTCTGCGCGCACCTCCCAAAAATTGTGAGCACCGTAGAAGCCTCGCAGACAGCGCCGCAGACAAGAGGGCTCTGATTGGTCCACTCTACCCGCTGTACACGCACTTCCGCTTCCCTACTTTCCCGGTTTGTTTTGTTTTCGCGACCGGCATTTTTAAAAACACGAGGGAAGATGGAGCAGCATGAAGAGCGGTTGATTGAGGAAGTACGTACATCTATACGATTCCAGTTCTAGTCATTATAAAAAAAAAAAAAGTTCTAGTCATTATAAGTAACCGGAGGATAAACACTCCACTAACCACACCCACCAACTACTCCTAGCGACTTCGTGCCCCCTTGCGTTGTGCCGGTGAATAACATCGCGCACGCCTATTACTCCCCGCTCAACGATAAATTACAACTGTCTGCGAAAAGCTATCTGCGAAAGCCTTGTCGCAAGAGCATGCAGAGGTCTGTACTGCTACTACTACTACTACTACTACTAATAATAATAATAATAACAATAATGACACTTGTTTTGATTTATAAACATTCATATGCAATTTGTTTAATAATATGCAAACATGCATACAAAAAGGTGACTGAAATTTACATTCAAATTATGTTAAATGCATAAGCTTTGTACTCCTAAACGTATTTTTGTTCAAATCACTGTTAACTTTTATAAACCGCAAACTACTAATAAGTAAACATGAAACAAGCCCACTGTAAAAAAAAAAAAAAAAAAGGGCTATGTTTAGAAAAAAAAGTTAAATGCATCCAGACAGGCATTGTAAACCCCAAAACATTTTTGTTCACATCAGTTGACTTTTGTATAGCCTGCTAGACAGAGATTTGACATTTACAACAATTTTATATAAAAACATTTTTCCTTCTTTTATATATATATATATATATATATATATATATATATATATATATTTTTTTTTTTTTAACCGTGGAACTTAGCAACAGCACAACATTAATACATAGCATACTGATGTAGGCCCTAAATCAGATCTTAATCCGATGATGATCGGCACTGGAGGGAGTCAGAGAGGGCTGCATAGTCCGGACAGTAGCTGCTGGTAGCGAGCCTCAAGCAGGCCTCGAGATGATCGTCGGACATACTGGAGCGGTATTTAGACTTAATGATCTTCATATGCGAAAAGGCCGACTCGCACAAATAAGTGGAGCCGAACAATGCGGTTAAGGAGGTGGCACATTGCCGCATGTTCGGGTACTTCGCCTCCGTGAGTAAATTCCAAAACGGCCCATGCGCCCTGGACTTCAACTCGATGTCAGACTGCAGCATCAGCGTCTCGTCTTGCACGGCAGACGTGTTCAGCTGAAACAGTGTCGCAACTTTTGAGGCGAGGGAATCCACCTCAGTATCTTCCCCGAATGGGTGGCTCATGAATGTAGCTAGTGGCTCGAGCAAAGCAAAGTCTTGGAATCGCTTCTCAAACTCTGACTGGAGAATTTCAATCTGCTCAGTGTAGCGCACACTGTTAAGTTGCGCAAACGCCCTCCCTTGCATCTCCAGCTCCGAGGCGAGGTTTCGGAAGTTTCCTAAATCACGGCGCTGCATCTTTGAAACCAGCAGTTTCATTTTACTGGTTGTCATGGTAACCTAATGTAACATTTTTTTTGATGCAGCGCTTGGCTGACATTTCGCTTCAGGGAAAAAGCGAATTTGTTTACATGTAAAAATGACCACGACGTTTTTTTTTTATTTCATAACAAATATATTAATATTTACATATCAATCATGAGATCTACCATCCCTGCCTTCGAGATCGACCGGTCGATCGCGATCGACGTAGTGGGCACCCAGGGTGTACAGCAATCATCAAGTTGTGCCACAGATTCTCAGTTGGATTGAGGTCTGGGCTTTGACTAGGTCATTCCAAGACATTTAAATATTTCCCTTTAAACCACTCCAGTTTAGCTTTAGCAGTATGTTTAGGGTCATTGTCCTGCTAGACCGTGAACCTTTGTCCCAGTCTCAAACCTCTGGCTGACTCAAACAGGTTTTCCTCCAGAATTGCACTGCATTTAGTGCCATCTATCTTTCCGTCAGTCCTGACCAGCTTTCCTGTCCCTGCAGATGAAAAAGATCCCCACAGCATGATGCTGCCACCACCGTGCTTCACTGTAGGAATGGTGTTCTCAGGGTGTTGGGTTTGTGTCACACATGGCATTTCCCATGATGGCCAAAAATTTCAATTTTTGTCTCATTTGACCAGAGAATCTTCTTCCATGTGTTTGAGGAGTCTGCCACATGCTGTTGGGCAAACTCCAAACGTGATTTTTTTTTTTTAAGCAATGACTTTTTTCTGGTCACTCTTCTATAAAGCCCCGCTCTGTGGCGTGTATGGCATAAAGTGGTCCTATGGACAGATACTCCCATCTCCACTGTGGATCTTTGCAGCTCCCTCAGCATTATCGTTGGTGTCTTTGTTGCATCTCTGATTAATGCCGTCCTTGCCCGGTCTGTGAGTTTTGGTGGGCGGCCTTCTCTTGTCAGGTTTGTAGTGGTGCTATATTCTTTCCATTTTGCTATAATTGATTTAATGGTGCTCCCTGGGATAGTCAAAGTTTGGAATATTTTTTTATGACCCAACCCTGATCCTTCTCCACAACTCTGTCTCTGACCTGTTTGGAGTGCTCCTTGGTTTTCATGTTCATACATGTCAACCCCTCACGGCTCTCACCTGTACTCCCTGGTAAAGAAATCCATAATTTCCATACCAAATCCATAGTAATATTTCATGCATAATAAAAATGTATCAGATCTTACCTAATATATGCACTGGTTTATTTCTGTACATCCATATGTACTGTTAACACTCAATTAAACAACAGTCAGTGTTTTCTTAACCCTATATCAGTTCAACAAAATTTAGTGTCTCTTCCCACATAATCCAATAATTTGGGGTTCACTTGGCACATTGTTCAGCAATGTTCCTGACTGTATGAACATGTTGCACTTCTACCCAAGCATAAGTCACTGTTCATCTTGGTCTGCAGGAGTGCAGTTAGAGTATCTGCATTCATGTTCTTTCTGCAGTCAGTGTGGATCTTCCTGACCTGGGAGAACACCCTCTCTCAATCTTTGCTAGATCACTATCTGGAAGTAGTGTAGGGACAAGTTCCGTGAAATGGTCTGCGACGGACATCGGGAGGTTGTGTTGAGCAATGAAATTGCAAAATGCCACTTCTGATTTTAAGATGGTGTCAGATACAACCTTTGTTGGCTTTTGCGTGAAGAAATTAATTGACGGCTGTCTCTTTTTCTGGTTTGCATTCTTCACATGCATTTGAGATTTCATGTGTTCCCTCACGTCGTAAATTCCAGAGGCAAACGCTTTCATGTCTCTACAACAAATTGTGCAGTTGACATACTCAGCACCTATTTTGGACGCGATAATTATTCCATTGAATGTTTCTGTCCATTCGGGAAGAAAGCGACCTCCAGTTTTAGATGTTTTGAGTTTTTTCTTTGGTGGTGCTGACATCTTGACCTCTTGACCTGTCTATTGTTACGCTGCATGTGCTGTTATTTCCCGCTCGGTGTGCAGGAAAATCACAATTGCGCATGCTCAGACATTCGGAATGGCTTGTTGGTACTAGCGGAAGTACCGGTTGAGTAATTCTAAATGTAGAAAATGGCGGCTCCCATGCATTTTCGTATTTCATGCCGATTTTTTTGATGGTAATAAATCAAAATAATTTTAAGGTGAAAATGTAGAAAAATCTGTAGTTGAATACCACTACTCCCATACCATTTTTAAAATGCCCAAATCCGTAGGGGTTGACATGTATGCATGTTGCTTGCTTAGTAGTGTTGCAGAGTCAGGATCCTTCCAGAACAGGTTGATTTATACAGACATGATGTGACAGATCATGTGACACTTTGCACACAGATGGAACTTAATCAACTAATTATGTGACTCATCTCATTATCTCTAGCCGCTTTATCCTTCTACAGGGTCGCAGGCAAGCTGGAGCCTATCCCAGCTGACTACAGGCGAAAGGCGGGGTACACCCTGGACAAGTCGCCAGGTCATCACAGGGCTGACACATAGACACAGACAACCATTCACACTCACATTCACACCTACGGTCAATTTAGAGTCACCAGTTAACCTAACCTGCATGTCTTTGGACTGTGGGGGAAACCGGAGCACCCGGAGGAAACCCACGCGGACACGGGGAGAACATGCAAACTCCGCACAGAAAGGCCCTCGCCGGCCCCGGGGCTCGAACCCGGACCTTCTTGCTGTGAGGCGACAGCGCTAACCACTACACCACCGTGCCGCCTAATTATGTGACTTATGAAGTGAATTGGTTGGACCAGCTCTTACTGTATTTAGGGATTTCATATGAAAGGGGGTGAATACTTATGCACACTCCAGATTTCTGTTTTTTCATCCTATTGTTTGTGTCACAATAAAAAAACAACGTGCACCTTTTAAAGTGGTAGGCATGTTGTGTAAATCAAATGGTGCTAACCCCCAAAAGTCCATTTTAATTCCAGCTTGTAATGCAACAAAACAGGACAAACACCAAGGGGGATGAATACTTTTGCAAGGCACTGTAACTTAGCCCATGTTAACTTGTCACAAAGTCCTCTGTCTTGAAGACTCTCCTGTGGTGGAAATCTTACTGACTCTTCCAAAGTGCTGACACTGGAGACTCCATCCATCCATCCATCCATCCATCCATCCATCCATCCATCCATCCATCCATACATACATTCATACATACATAGCTGCTTATCCTATTCTACAGGGTCACAGGCAAGCTGGAGCCTATCCCAGCTGACTATGGGCGAAAGGCGGGGTACACCCTGGACAAGTCGCCAGGTCATCAGAGGGCTGACACTAGAGGTCTACGCGGGACAGAATTTTCAGTCCCACTCCTGCCCGCTCCCGCATTGTGCAGTCCCGCTCCCGCAAAGAATTATGATTTTCAGTCCCGCTCCTGCCCGCGCCTGCCATATTTTGTCCCGCTCCCGCCCGCAAATCCCGCATGATGCAGACGTTCGCGTTATTTCTCACGAAAGTTCTTGTCATTGGCTTGGGGAATTAAACATGCTGAGCTTAGCTGAACTCTCCACTGACCGATCCTTCACCTAGCGCATGTAGCGAGGGTGCGCGTTGCCAGGCGGCATGCGCAGCTGAGGCTTTACAGAGATACCCAACACACCTACCAAAATCTACAGTGGATATTAAGAATATTGTACATTGCACATAGCTTATATGTCACTCCTCACATTTACATTCTAGGAAACACAAGTAGGCCTATAAGAAATTAATATAATTTAAAGACACAGCGTGATGGTGCCCCGCCCCCTACTTTGAGTGGATTTGAGCATAAATATCTACAGCTCACGTTCACGTTTGTTATTATTTACCTTGTTTCTGAATTCGGAATGTTGAAATGGCAACATGTAGGCCTAATAATAATAATTATTTAAGTAGGCTAATCATTTAAGTATGCGCTCTCCCGTGGTGCGTCTCCTATGAATAATTGGTGTGAAAGGAGAGATGGATCGCACTCTTGAACTTCTTTTAGTTACATTTCTTTTCAGTTGTTTTTAGCAGCAGAAAGAGACAAACGTTTCGGCTGTTGCCTTCGTCAGTGTCTCTAATAATAATAATAATAATAATAATAATAAACAATAAAAAAGACAGGCGAGCACGTAATTCCAAGTGGAAATTTGGTATATTTATTGTTCAGCCATACAAAACATTAGGCCAACCCAGTTTACATTTGTAAAGCATTTCTAACTAGAATATCCTATAGAATACCCTATAAGCATAGCATATATAAATGCTATAACAAAACACAGTCCTAGCCTACGAACAGTGTTGACAGTAGGCTATGCATCGTCAAAAACAACAACAAAAAATCGACAGTATAGGCTACTGTAGCCATTATAGGGCTATGGTTGCACATTTCTAAAACTATTTGGGCTTGAGCCTCCGTGCAAGTGTTAAACTCAATATAACATAGCTGACCTTGTTTGAATATGAATAAGAAAAACGAGAAAAAACGTCAGTAGGCTATAGCATGTCTAACTGAAATAACGGTAGGTTTAATCAAACGCAGGTAAACGAAACAACTAGGCCTATTGCTTAGGCTACCGGGTTCTTTGAACAGCCATGGAGAAACAGCAAATTGTTCAGTGAGTGCGTTTACATGCACATAGAGAAAATCGAATTTCTGCCGTTGCTCGACTGAAATCGAAGTTCTAAATGCCATGGATACACCTTAGCTCGGCTGAAATTGAACCGAACTTGATTTCTCGTAATCGAGCTACGTGACCTAGATTATGCGATTTTTGCCGAGCTACTTAGTGCATGTATACCCTATCGAGCTACGGAGTCGAGCTACTTACTTCACCACTGCCCCTTCCGGAAGTGACGAGTGACGAGACCACAAGCGGGAAACACGACAGCCTCGGTCGGCATGACAACAGTAGTAGCGAGCAGCAGAAGAGGTCAGGAGGAACAAACGAAGAAGAGAAAATGGCGAGCGGAAACGTGCACTTCTGGAGCAATGAGGAGACAGAGTTCATGCTCATTCAGCTTAAGGAGTTGAATATATTAAAATTCATGGACGGGAGAAAAACGCGCAATGGAGAACACGGAACTGATAACTTTGTTTATACTCTTGAATAGCTCTTCTTCATGATGACAACCGGAAGTGTACCAACACGATGGGGCGTGTAGCACCACCTGTGGCTCGGGTGCACAATGTACCTCACACAATAGCTCGATTTCCTTGTGTGCATGTAGGATTGGATTTCTCTGGCACCCCTGCTGGGACCCTTAGCTCGATTACCGACAGCAGCTCGATTTGGATGTGCATGTAAACGTACTGACTGTTGAGGGCTTCAACATACTGCGCCTTTCCTCCAGTATGCGACCACATATGCTGAACGCGCGCTCGGATGGTGCGCTGGGACCTGGAATGGGCCAGTACATGCCGTGCCAGTTTGGCAAGTGTGGAGAAAGTCATAGCAGTGCTTTTTCCACCACAGCAGGATATCTTTAGATTGGTGTGATTCGGATCCAATGAGTTTCACTTTCAGATAATCATCAATCTCGGAGTCTAAAGACTTCGATTCAGCACCCGTAGCACCGACATCCTCCCATTCCTCAAAGTCACGAAAAGTGACCTTTTTAGGTGAAGGTGGCTCCGCGCTTTCATCAGTTTGGACATCAAACCCCAACTCCTCGGTCATCTCTTTCACAGCTTCCGTCACGTATTGTCTTTCATTTGCATTGATCATCCTAAGATGACGCAGTTTTGGAGTAAGGAAAGTTGCTACTTTATACAGCATGTCAATTCCGTTTGGGACAAGGTGACTTGGTGACAGCAGTGCGTCTAGGCATTGCTCACACGCAGATGCGATGACACTGAGTAGGAGGTCAGCCTTGGCCACTTCACAATGCTCCCTTAACTTCACGGACCATGGCAGAACAAGCGCAGCACTTAATGCCGTATTGTCAGACTCCAGGTCATTCATTGTGTCTTTGAAGGGTTTGAGAAACGCCACCAGGGATGCAAGGATCTGTTTATTGATGCAGCTTATTTTGTCATATTGGTTATTTTCAAGTAGAACCGTTGTGACCTCGTCATACTGCTGTGAGATAGAATCCAGCATGTCCACAGTCGAATTCCATCTCGTCTCCACTGACTGTTTGAGAGACTTCGTCAGCTTGACTTGCAGGCCGGAATGTTTAAAATAGCTGACCAGCTTCTTCGCATCGCTGATCAGCTGACCTGCTTCAGGGACTTTGCTCATCACAGTAGGAGACAGGGCATGCGAGAGAACTGAATTCAGTACATGGGCACTGCAGTTTAGCCTTGTGAATCCTCGTAAGGAGGCTACCATATTCGCTCCTCTATCTGTCACAAACACAATCTTTTTTTTTCCCCAAGACTGAACATTCGATTCCGAAGGCTCTTAAATTCTGAAATAATAAAGCACGGATATTTTCTCCTGTCTTTGAGGTTCCTTCATCAAATGGGGCAGAAAATAGCACTCTAGACTGTAAGTTGTAGTCTGAATTGATGTAATGCAGGCTGGCTGAGAGGAAAGAGGTTTTGCGATATGTTTCAGTCCAGACATCCGTTGTCACAGCACACCTGCATTTCCCAATCTTCTCGTTTATGTCATCAACAACAACTCTTCTAAATTTGAGTGCCCTTTCATCTACATGACGTGACACAGTTGTTGGATGGGGCAGAATATCTCGCACATCGAATTTGCCTGTTGTGGCTGCCGTGTCAACTAAGTGTTGGGCTAACTTAACTAATCCCCGACCAGCGATGCTGTCATACGGGCGGAGGTCCGCAGCAACAAAATCAACGCATTTCTCCATGGTCTTTGCCTTCAACGCATCTGTCACTTTTGCGTTGTTCCCTCTGAACTCCAACAATTGTTGTCCTTTTAAGACAGTACATACGTGGCGATTCAGGCCTGA
Organism: Neoarius graeffei; assembly: GCF_027579695.1. NCBI lineage: Eukaryota > Metazoa > Chordata > Actinopteri > Siluriformes > Ariidae > Neoarius > Neoarius graeffei. The sequence goes on from NC_083573.1 coordinate 43,595,364, forward strand.
TGTACCTGATTTATGGCCGTTGTATGTCAGAACCTTTTGGCACTTATCACAACTGATTTCCCTCTGCGTCGTACACGAGCGGGAACGATTTCCAAATGTCCGATTTCAGGACTCTTGACTTTTTAACGGTAAATGTACCTCTTTTTAAAGCAGCACTTACTTTTGAAGCACTGTGAGCTTCACTAGAGGAGCTCTGCTCTTCTGCCATGATTGGAGATCTCAAACACGGAAGAGCGGAAAGGAATCGGAAACGTACGCGAGATTAGACCACATCCGCAAATTTAGGCATCTTAAAATGTTTTTATTAATGCCAAATAAAATATCCAGCACAAATTATATATGATAGACATAAATTAATAATTTATAAATTTTATTTTAAACACGTTTTTAGTTAGCGGGACTGCAGCTTATCACCGCTCCCGCCCGCATTGTGCACTCCTCCGCCCGCATTGTGCACTCCTCCTCCCGCCCGCGCCCGCAATGAGCTTTCAAAATTTGTCCCGCACCGCACTGCTTTGCGTCGGGTCCCGCGGGACTCCCACGGGAGTGCAGGGCTCTAGCTGACACAGAGACACACAACCATTCACATTCACACCTACGGTCAATTTAGAGTCACCAATTAGCCTAACCTGCATGTCTTTGGACTGTGGGGGAAACCGGAGCACCCGGAGGAAACCCACGCGGACACGGGGAGAACATGCAAACTCCACACAGAAAGTCCCTCGTCGGCCACTGGGCTCGAACCCAGACCTTCTTGCTGTGAGGCGACAGTGCTAACCACTACACCACCGTGCCGCCCTGACTCCTTCCATAAAGGTTAAATAATGTGTTAAATCTTCTTAGAGACAGTGTCACTACATCAACGATTATTATACATACAGGACACTTTTTCGATGGAATAAAAACATATATTCTGTTCCCTTCTAGTGGGTTTCATTCATTTGGTTTAACAGCATGCAATATTGTTAGCATATCGCTTATCCTCAGTGTATTACGTCACTCTGCCCAATGGAGAGTGACCGTTGAATATGGTTTACGATATTGCATGGTTGTCAAGACAACGTGACGTCACATGTCGGAGACGTAAAACTTCCGCGCTAGCGAGCGACTGTGACAATTTGTAAACAAACATGGCCGCCAGGTTTGCTTCGTTAAATCCGGAAGATTTTTGTGAGAATTTTGAAAGAGAAAGACGTGCTGACCACCTCAAAGGAATGTGTATGTATAATAATAATAATAATAATAACAACATTGGCTGGCTTTTTTTGTGATGGATATATTCCATTCAGCTAGCATGATATTGAACAAGTCTTTGACTCATTCAATATCATGCTAGCTGAATGGAATATATCCGATATACCACTCAGCGTCAGCCAATATTATTTAATTATATGCTTTTCTTTGTTAAATAACAGTTTTTTCCATTTGTTTAGATTATGTATATTGTCTGCCATGGTGGTGTAGTGGTTAGCGCTGCCGCCTCACAGCAAGAAGGTCCTGGGTTCGAGCCCCGTGGCCGGCGAGGGCCTTTCTGTGTGGAGTTTGCATGTTCTCCCCGTGTCCGTGTGGGTTTCCTCTGGGTGCTCCGGTTTCCCCCACAGTCCAAAGACATGCAGGTTAGGTTAACTGGTGACTCTAAATTGACCGTAGGTGTGAGTGTGAATGGTTGTCTGTCTCTATGTGTCAGCCCTGTGATGACCTGGCGACTTGTCCAGGGTGTACCCCGCCTTTCGCCTGTAGTCAGCTGGGATAGGCTCCAGCTTGCCTGCGACCCTGTAGAACAGGATAAAGCGGCTAGAGATAATGAGATGAGATATTGTCTGCCATATAACAGACCATTTGATCCATGTGACTGAGCTGTTACTATAGAAACAATAACATAGTAGAACGTTTGAATTTGCATAAATTGTTTGAATTGTAGCCAGCACTTTCATCAACACCGTGTTTATAAGTAGCTTTATCATTTTGGAACACAAGTCCGTTTGCTTTTTATGAATCATGCACGTTTTAGAGTGGACTGTATTGCTTCCTGTGTGTGTAGCGTGTAAAGCCAACTCGCTCCGTAGTCATTGCGTAAGATAGGTTAGCTGGAACTTATCAAGATAAATCTGGTGGGCATAATCGTTCGAGCTTCCTGACCCTTATAAGCAGTGATTTTGCAGTTTTACAGTTCACTTTGTTCTCATTAATTGTGGGTGGCTCCTTGCAGATATAATGACACTCGATCTACGGGTCCACTAATCCAGTTTTTCTTCACAGGGGCGGGAACAAGCAGAAGGAGAACCTGATTGCAAGAGAGCAGCTGAAGTAGAAACAGAAGAAAGGCACAGGTAAAAACACATCCTGTTTTTGCACAAAACACACTCCAGTCAGTTCCATCAATGCAGGTCGTCAGTGTCAAGTTCTGCTTCCAACACCAGGTTTTCAGTTCCGAGTCCCATCACACTCTGTGCTGTGCACGAGAAAATGATTTGCCCATTACCAGGCTGCGTCCAGTGTTTACTTGAGCTAGTGCTCTGGGTCGCCAGTTTCTCTCAGCTCTATTTCAGGCAAGGCTTTCGGTGGATATTTTCCATTGTTTATACTCATTGTTTACACTGGATAGAACCTTGGTCTTCTCTCTCGAGAGTTAAGGTACTGTTTAGAGTCTCTTCAGTATTCCTGTTTCCAGCGTTTGCCTGTGAAAGAATTAATCCTGCATAGTCAGTGTGTGATCGAGGCGTTTGCGAAAATAAACGGTGTTTTGTCGCAACTGAATCGTGGCAGGAAAAACCACAAGCCGTCCTATCGGCGTTCATAATGGAGGTGTTCTCTCAGCTGGAAAGTTTAAAGGAGTGTCTCATGTGACTAAGCATGCATCATTAAAATTGCAACGGAGCTCCGATTGCCAAACAATAGTCGCACAGACAGGTGAAGAGCACCTCCCAGCTTATTCCTCCCGTCTGCTTTGTTTTCTAAATACTGCACCACTGCCCCAGTAGAACGCAGATGTAAGCGGAGCAGTTGGGACATCTTTATTTGTAGGTTTAAGTTTGTTATTCATTCTGTTTCTATGGAATTAAACGATCATAATGAGCTATAGCCGTAAAATAACAGGTTGACCGGCATTGATTACTGCAGCACTTCTGAATTAGTTTTTTGTTCTCTGGTTGCTTTAGTTCTTGTATAAAATTCAGTGAAATGAGAAGAGCATTTGGCAAACGGCGAGAAAGTGTGAAAAACATTTGATGTGGATATGAAATTTCCAGGCGGCACGGTGGTGTAGTGGTTAGCGCTGTCGCCTCACAGCAAGAAGGTCCGGGTTCGAGCCCCGTGGCTGGCGAGGGCCTTTCTGTGCAGAGTTTGCATGTTCTCCCCATGTCCATGTGGGTGTGAATGGTTGTCTGTGTCTATGTGTCAGCCCTGTGATGACCTGGCGACTTGTCCAGGGTGTACCCCGCCTTTCCCCGTAGTCAGCTGGGATAGGCTCCAGCTTGCCTGCGACCCTGTAGAACAGGAAAAAGCGGCTAGAGATAATGAGATGAGATGATTACTTTTATTTGCAGAACTTGCTCAGTGTATTGACTTTCTCTCTCTCTCCCTCTCTCTCCAAATACAGGCGTGATATTCAATCAATAAACACACAGCTAATGATGTCAGTAATTAACCGGCTCAAGTTTTCAACATTTCCTAATTTTCTCTGCGTATACGCGTGCCTTCGAATTGATATTGATTTATGAGTTAGAATTGTTCTTCCTTGCTTAGATACATCATTGTCTGAAAACATCACATTAACCCTATGATGCTGGACTTGTAGGACACTGTGTATAGAACAGAATCCTACTGTTCTTCTCAACTCAGAAATTCAGTCAGTACGTTTACATGCACATCTAAATCGAGCTGCTGTCGGTAATCGAGCTAAGGGTCCCAGCAGGGGTGCCAGAGAAATCCAATCCTACATGCACACAAGGAAATCGAGCTATTGTGTGAGGTACATTGTGCACCTGAGCCACAGGTGGCGCTACACGCCCCATCGTGTTGGTACACTTCCGGTTGTCGTCATGAAGAAGAGCTATTCAAGAGTATAAACAAAGTTATCAGTTCCGTGTTCTCCATTGCGCGTTTTTCTCCCGTCCATGAATTTTAATATATTCAACTCCTTAAGCTGAATGAGCATGAACTCTGTCTCCTCATTGCTCCAGAAGTGAACGTTTCTGCTCGCCATTTTCTCTTCTTCGTTTGTTCCTCCTGACCTCTTATGCTGCTCGCTACTACTGTTGTCATGCCGACCGAGGCTGTCGTGTTTCCCGCTTGTGGTCTCGTCACTCGTCACTTCCGGAAGGGGCAGTGCTGAAGTAAGTAGCTCGACTACGTAGCTCGATAGGGTTTACATGCACTAAGTAGCTCTGCTACAATCGCATAATCTTGGTCACGTAGCTCGATTACGAGAAATCAAGTTCGGTTCAATTTCAGCCTAGCTAAGGTGTTTCCATAGCCTAGTAAACTAGACCCAACCGCCTAGCGGCCAAAAATATTTTTTGCCTAGCGAGTGGGTCTAGCCTCGCACCATATAAACAAAAACACCCCGGGCATCAAATCGTGCCCGCCAATCACAACGCAAGGTTTTTGTTTGGATTCTTTGGGCGGGCTTTTGCAGGAGTGACGACAAAGCTGCGCGACGCTGGAGAAAGCGCAACAGGGAAGATGGCTACGGCTAGAGAACAGCGCACGTTTGACTCCGCTTTGGAATCAGTTTTAGAAGAATTAGACTTGGCGTTTTCGTTGAAACATGAGCAGGAAGAGGCTCTCCGCTCATTCCTTCTCAAGAAGGACGTTTTCGCTGTTTTGCCGACCGGCTATGGCAAAAGTCTGATCTACCAGCTAGCTCCGCTCGTAGCCAAAAGGATGGGGCTAGTTTGTGCAGTACGAAGAATTAATAAACAGCTTTGAAACATTACTTTTTGATTGTTTCTTATTTTCCCGTTATTTTAAATTTAAGGGAAATTATTTCACCAAACACCACTAAATAAAAACTCTCAAAAACAGTTTAAGCAAACCCTTGAAAAACACTTGGAAAAAAAATGAGTGTATGTGGTACAGACTCCAAACTTGTGGTCATTATCTCCAAACTTCTTAATATCTAGAACCTGTTTATTAATTAATACGCATTTTGAAAAATTATTTATTTCAAGGCCTCCCCCACTGCTTTCTGTCGCTCTGACTACGTCACAGTCACTGTTGCGCTGATTGGTCAGAGCGTTGGCCTATACGCACAGAGACAGTTTGAAAGACAGCGGTTTGTTCCTCCTACCCCCTTCGGAAATGTCTACGGATCGAGGCCAGACTAAATATTCACATTTAGTCTGGCTTGCCAGGCTAGTGTTTCCATGGCATTTAGAACTTCGATTTCAGTCGAGCAACGGCAGAAATTCGATTTTCTCTATGTGCATGTAAACGCACTGAGTGTATCTAATTTTACTTTATTCTACAGAGGTGTTTCCTATGTTACAGGTTTCCCAGCAATATGAGTACGCCAGTGTGTGACTATGGCATGTGTGTAATAGTACTGCATTTTTGTGTAGGCTGCAAAAAATGCAGGGTGAGGCAATAGGTGAGGCAATAGGTAAGGCGATGTGCCATTATTTATTCTCAACTACTGCAGTGTTGAAGTTCCAGATTTATTATGCGAGAGGACAGGTTTTTAATGCAAACGGAAATAAAATCCTCCTTGAATGAAGGGAGTAGTCCTTAAAGGAACAGTCCACCGTACTTCCATAATGAAATATGCTCTTATCTGAATTGAGACGAGCTGCTCCGTACCTCTCCGAGCTTTGCGCGACCTCCCAGTCAGTCAGACGCAGTCAGACGTGCTGTCACTCCTGTTAGCAATGTAGCTAGGCTCAGCATGGCCAACGGTATTTTTTGGGGCTGTAGTTAGATGCGACCAAACTCTTCCGCGTTTTTCCTGTTTACATAGGTTTATATGACCAGTGATATGAAACAAGTTCAGTTACACAAATTGAAACGTAGCGATTTTCTATGCTATGGAAAGTCCGCACTATAATGACAGGCGTACTAACACCTTCTGCGCGCTTCGACAGCGCATCGATATCTGAGCTCCGTATCAATGCGCTGCCGAAGCGCGCAGAAGGTGTTAGTACGCCTGTCATTATAGTGCGGACTTTCCATAGCATAGAAAATCGCTACGTTTCAATTTGTGTAACTGAACTTGTTTCATATCACTGGTCATATATAAACCTATGTAAACAGGAAAAACGCGGAAGAGTTTGGTCGCATCTAACTACAGCCCCAAAAAATACCATTGGCCATGCTGAGCCTAGCTACATTGCTAACAGGAGTGACAGCGCGTCTGACTGCGTCTGACTGACTGGGAGGTCGCGCAAAGCTCGGACAGGTACGGAGCAGCTCGTCTCAATTCAGAGAAGAGCATATTTCATTATGGAAGTACGGTGGACTGTTCCTTTAAGCCATGGCTTCGAATACAGGTTTTTGTTGTTTCTGAACTGTCATCTCAGTGGTTCAGATTAGTTTCCTTTTCCTGCTTTGATTTTTGATGTGATGTTCCTGCATTGGAAAACATGAGCCATCCGCATCAGATAAAGTGCTGTGCTAAAGGTTGCCTGTGTTTAGCAGCTTGAACTTTGGAGAACGTGCTGGACAAACGACTGTTGACATTAAAGTAGCGCTGTGTTGTTTGGCTCCTGTACTGTATGTGAAGAACAGCGGCAGAGCTGTATTGTTCTAGCAGGTGGTCAGGAAGTATCACCAGGAAACTTGGGAGTGGGACGGGTTCCGAGTCCTTTGTCTCACTTTCTCGCTGAATTGATTTTTCCTTCAGTGCTCTTGTCTGGGGTCTACAGTTTTTTTTTTTTTAATAGCTATTTATGTTTGTGGCAAATTGGCTTTGTTTGATGGCTGTTCAATGCCAGTGTTCTTATTTTGGTCTCCGAGGTTAACAGTAAAAGGTCTGCTGCCAGTGACGATGCCCATAATGTGTGGGTTGATGAATGTAGGTCCAGATGTAGCCCTGTCCTCCAACACGACAGGCCCCTCCTCATCCCGTTAATCAGTCCAGAATCAGCACACGTCACTGGAGGCTCGCTGCTGAGAAATTGCCGAAAATGAACTTTTAATCCTCTGAACTTATGAGATGAAACAAAGCTCTGTGCCTGTCTCGTCTTCTCACTCAGTGAGCGCTGTATTGTGACTACCAGGAGATTTAGCAAATAGCTGTAATTTGCAAAGAGGTAAGAGATGACATAATCGGGCATGTATCGACTGTGTCTCGGCTGGGAAACTGCACTCCCCAGATGCAGCCCAAAGAACAGGTGCTACATGCTAATTAGCTGGTGTGAAGAGAATGAAGGAAGTCTTTGTTTACATGCCTGGTTCAATTACCCAGGTTGCACCAGTCGCCTGGCCTAGAATACAGCCGATCATGACGTTGGCTTGCGCTGCTACCTACTGGTCATGGGTTGTATTGAAGCTGCTTGTGGATATTGGCTTGGGGATATTCCGAGTCACGGCACTTTTGTGATGGTTAGTTATTCATGAACAAGTCCTGCAAGATTTCACATATCACTTAGTTTTTGGGTGTAACTTCTGTCTGTGTTACACCTATGTGTAGGCCGTAAAACGTTGGCACGACAACAAAAGCTTTCAGAAGACATTGATTTCCTCCATTTCCATTAGTCAATGTAACCAAACAAACCAAAAAAGTGCTGCATTTTTATTTGATGTGTAATGGGCGAACAAAAGGGCTATGTTTATATATTGGGGTCTGTCAGATCAACGTTAGTTTATTTCTGGTTCAAGTTGTACAGATAAACCACAGTGGTGTGTGTGTGTTTATACAGAGACCTGAAGCTGAGGAACTACACTCCAGAAGATGAAGAGCTAAAGGAAAGGCAGGTCCCCAAAGCTATACCTGCGTCAGGTAAGAGTTGGCTCAACTGTGCACAATTACACTCCTCCTTCATAAAATTCTCAGCAGAACCACTTGAGCATTGCATTGTTATGATCTTGTATGTACAACCCCGATTCCAAAAAAGTTGGGAGAAGTACAAATTGTAAATAAAAACGGAATGCAATGATGTGGAAGTTACAAAATTCCATATTTTATTCAGAATAGAACATAGATGACATATCAAATGTTTAAACTGAGAAAATGTATCATTTAAAGAGAAAAATTAGGTGATTTTAAATTTCATGACAACAACACATCTCAAAAAAGTTGGGACAAGGCCATGTTTACCGCTGTGAGACATCCCCTTTTCTCTTTACAACAGTCTGTAAACGTCTGGGGACTGAGGAGACAAGTTGCTCAAGTTTAGGGATAGGAATGTTAACCCATTCTTGTCTAATGTAGGATTCTAGTTGCTCAACTGTCTTAGGTCTTTTTTGTCGTATCTTCCGTTTTATGATGCGCCAAATGTTTTCTATGGGTGAAAGATCTGGACTGCAGGCTGGCCAGTTCAGTACCCGGACCCTTCTTCTACGCAGCCATGATGCTGTAATTGATGCAGTATGTGGTTTGGCATTGTCATGTTGGAAGATGCAAGGTCTTCCCTGAAAGAGCCGTCGTCTGGATGGGAGCATATGTTGCTCTAGAACCTGGATATACCTTTCAGCATTGATGGTGTCTTTCCAGATGTGTAAGCTGCCCATGCCACACGCACTAATGCAACCCCATACCATCAGAGATGCAGGCTTCTGAACTGAGCGCTGATAACAGCTTGGGTCGTCCTTCTCCTCTTTAGTCCGAATGACACAGCGTCCCTGATTTCCATAAAGAACTTCAAATTTTGATTCGTCTGACCACAGAACAGTTTTCCACTTTGCCACAGTCCATTTTAAATGAGCCTTGGCCCAGAGAAGACGTCTGCGCTTCTGGATCATGTTTAGATACGGCTTCTTCTTTGAACTATAGAGTTTTAGCTGGCAATGCCGGATGGCACGGTGAATTGTGTTCACAGATAATGTTCTCTGGAAATATTCCTGAGCCCATTTTGTGATTTCCAATACAGAAGCATGCCTGTATGTGATGCAGTGCCGTCTAAGGGCCCGAAGATCACGGGCACCCAGTATGGTTTTCCGGCCTTGACCCTTACGCACAGAGATTCTTCCAGATTCTCTGAATCTTTTGATGATATTATGCACTGTAGTTGATGATCTGTTCAAACTCTTTGCAATTTTACACTGTCGAACTCCTTTCTGATATTGCTCCACTATTTGTCGGCGCAGAATTAGGGGGATTGGTGATCCTCTTCCCATCTTTACTTCTGAGAGCCGCTGCCACTCCAAGATGCTCTTTTTATACCCAGTCATGTTAATGACCTATTGCCAATTGACCTAATGAGTTGCAGTTTGGTCCTCCAGCTGTTCCTTTTTTGTACCTTTAACTTTTCCAGCCTCTTATTGCCCCTGTCCCAACTTTTTTGAGATGTGTTGCTGTCATGAAATTTCAAATGAGCCAATATTTGACATGAAATTTCAAAATGTCTCATTTTCGACATTTGATATGTTGTCGATGTTCTATTGTGAATACAATATCAGTTTTTGAGATTTGTAAATTATTGCATTCTGTTTTTATTTACAATTTGTACTTTGTCCCAACTTTTTTGGAATCGGGGATGTACTCCGTGTATTACAATCCATGCTCTTGGTTTAGTACATACGGTTGAGCTCTGAGTAATGCGTGTTGTTAATAAGTTTGTAGTCCTGGGAGGTTGGAATGCATGCAGTCTGACCTGTTCTGCTTTTGTATCCCTGCAGTGGAAGATAAAGTTAAAGACCAGCTGGAAGCTGCAAACCCAGAGCCCATTATAGAGGAAGTGGTGAGTGGGATTATACCTTCATTGTCACTGTAGAGTAATAGCACTGCTCCAGCAAACACGTCGCTCGGTTACAAACACCATCCCAGGGCTCTCTGTGTCCTGGCTGAGTGTCTGTCGTTTTTTTCGAAATCTGATCATGAAGATATGAAGCGTTTCCTTGGAGATAATCAGGTGGTGAACTGCTAAGCATGAACAGGAAAAATACTGCTTAAAATTCAAAGAAATGATTTTGAACTGAAAGCAGGTATTGCTCATTTGATAGTACGCATGGCACTGCAGGGTTTTTCTGTCTCAAAGTGAAAGGAAGCAAAAAGAAACAGGAAGTTTGTTTTAATGGCAGAGCATGAATATGGCAACACTGAAAATACCCAGGAGTTTGTTTGCAAACCTTATCAGACAAAAAAAATAAATAAACAAATTCAAGATTCAAGATTTCTATTTGTCATATACACAATAACAGACACAGCGGTTTATTATTGGGTAATGAAATTGTTATTTTGCAACTGCCCGACCAAACTACGCTTACCAAAATAAAAAGAAATGTATATAAAATATGAAATATAAAATCTAAAGTGCATATGGAATGCAAAAAATAAAGGTAGAGTGAAAAATGATAACATTTAAAAAAAAAAAAAGGGGGCAAACAATGTGCAAACACAGAGGCAGACACACTGTGTAACGTCCTCTTTCTTTTTTTAAAGACACTGCACAGCATATCTACCTCCACGTTTGCACACTGCCCGCCTGCCTCTCCTTTTTCTTTTTTTTTTTTTAAAAAGAGGCAAACAGTGTGCAAACAAAGAGGTAGATATACTGTGCAATGGCTTCTCAAATGTCTCTACCTTATAGATAGTTTTCACTGACGTCACAGCATTCCGGGGAACGCCCCCCCAGCCGCCATCTTGGTGGGCAAACAAAACGGACCATCGCCACTACCGGCTACGTTATCTCGGACGAATTTATGAAGTTATATAGTCTGTTTTCTAAAATAAAGATCAATGTCAGCAAAATCAAGCAAACGGAAGTATATGGATACATTGGACGACATCTCACGACAACGGTATGCAGCCAAACTGGCCTTGATTGGGGGAATTGACCCCTATGAAGTGGACAAAGATGCATTTTCAAGTGACTATGCAGGGCTGCCATCCATATCGTACCCTGATATTGTGAACTATTTCGTGAATAGTAAAAGTGCCTACACACTTGACGACCTCAAAGCATACAAGTCGCTGGAGTCATACAATTATTTTGTCTGTGGCTGGGTCCGTGAAGTCCACCATATAAAAACCAGTGAGAGCCGTGTCCTAATTACAGCCAAGGTATGTAAACATTGGCGTTTTAGAGCTCTCAACACTTCATATAAATGTGTGTGTGTGTGTATAATATCAAGTTGATTTAAGACAAATTTTACATCCATTAGTGGTATTACAGTACCATGTCAGTATAAACTTGTAATATAATTAACTGGTATGTAGGCTTGTTACACAATTGATTTGTTTATTTAAACAACTTACTACTTATAAAATGATCAGAGCAGACTTTGCTGTGTTTGGAAGGCTGAAAATCCTTGCGGTTGATTCTTGCAAGCCATAGATTTCTCCTTTGTATGCTGAGTTTCTTTGTTTGCTCGCCTTCGTGCTCCCGTACAGTGGGAATTCCATAAACGCTTCGCTTGACGTCGTCATCTGACCTATTACGACAGCCGTGAATACAACAGGTGTGCACCATTGCTAGCTTTAAATAGTAATAATGTAACTATAAATGTAAATAATATATAAATAAATGTAACTCGCGCGTTACAATGTGTGCTCAGTGACCCGTACGGTAAGCTTGCCCTACAAGATGGCTGCCACCAGGGAATCCCCGACTCTGTGACGTCATGTGAAAACTATCAATTCATGAGGTAGCCTGTTAAGACCATTTGTGTTATTCCATGCAGGGAGCAAAGAAAGTGAACAGGAAGCCATTTGAGAGAAACCCCAATTAAAAGATGGCGGATTTTACCTGAATCATGGGGAAGATCAAGCTACACAGTGATAAGAAAAGATTACTGGGGTAAATAAATATAAATGTTCAAAGGAGATACGCAGAACCTTTATTTTTAAATACATTTCTGAGTGGATAGTACCTCCACCCTTGACTCTTGTACGCTGCATAAATGGGAATTTTAAAAAATATATTTTTGAGAGTAAAAATCGGCCGCAAAGTTGGCATTCGAGCTGCCCCACTGAGCCAGCCAGCCCTGAGTGCGTGACGTCACAGCGGTAACCGGTTTTAAGGCCGAGGCCTTTGATAACTATCGACCAAAGTCATATAAATAAAAATTTATGGTGAAAGTGAGAAATAGCGTTACCAACTTGCTCAACTAAGACTGATTTGACTTCACTGATTGTGGGTTGACTCTCATTAAAACAGGATGGGTGTTATAACTTATGCAACATACATGTACATGCATGCATTTTCACTGATAAAACGTAAAAGGCTAATTAAATAATCAGATGAACTGAGACAATCACATTCTGAAGCAAATTAAATAATCTTATACCGCTAACTTATACACACAATACAAGTTACATGTATTAATCTAAATGCAGGTAAATAACGTGTGTTGTTTTGTATCCAAATGAGAGTCGGAGCTTACCCATCTGTGTTCTCGCTTCTTAAAGGCCGATCTTGCGGCTGATTGTTTTGAAGCAATCTGACTTTCAATTGTTCGTTCGGTTCCCCGTTCATTTGCTTCTTCCACGTAAGGGCGAGATGGCAGCAATATCCAGCAGAGAAATCAGACGGCTTCTCCATTCATTCTCCATTTTCTCCATACCGAGTACTCTGCCATTACTGCTCGGCTCAGGCAATTACTAAAACCCGGGATGGGACGTCACCGGTTTTAGCAAAAACTGCGGGGAGGTCACTGCCCGAGCGATATATCATGTCCCGTTCCATCCCGGGTTTTACCAACAACCCTCGGCTAACTCCAAGAGGACTGGTGCAACTGAACTCACTTTACTTTTAAAAAATAAATAAAATAAATACTCTCCTTTTCTTGTAGCTTTATTTAATTGTTGGGACTGCACCCTCTTTCAATACGGGCTTATAGTCAACGCTCCTCAACAGATCAGAGGTCTCATACGAGTCATCAGTAAAATGTGCAGAGCAGAGGAGAGACCACTTTGTAGGCGCCCAATGTGTCCGTGAACTTCTCGCAAAACGCGTCCAAATCTTTGCAGTTTGAACATTCTTGGGCCATGAATGCAACGTAAATCCACCTTCTGTTGTGTTGCTGCACCGGCCAAAAACACATCTACGCTGCTTGGTGATAAATTAGCTCAAAATGGAGGATCAGAGTTGCAGTCAGCTCTGTGTTTTAGTATAGCGGAAATGGCGATGAGACTGATAGACTTCCTGCTGTGACGTTACGGACGTCAAGGTCATTCACTCGGACCGCTACCTATATAAATCACTTTAATCGTAAAAATTACTATATTAGATTTATTGTTAACACTTAAAACTATTCCTGTGCCATTCTTGAGGTCCCAAGGCATTTATAAACGAAAGTGAGGCCATGGCCCTGCGGATATGCTTTAAAGACATGCAAATTAGGTACAATGGGTGCCACTGTAATTGGTGCAAGCTGTTGTGGTTTCCCAGCCATAATGTGTGTGTGTGTATTTTTATTTTATATATATATATATATATATATATATATATATATATATATATGGGCGGCACAGTGGTGTAGTGGTTAGCGCTGTCGCCTCACAGCAAGAAGGTCCGGGTTCGAGCCCCGTGGCCGGCGAGGGCCTTTCTGTGCGGAGTTTGCATGTTCTCCCCGTGTCCGCGTGGGTTTCCTCCGGGTGCTCCGGTTTCCCCCACAGTCCAAAGACATGCAGGTTAGGTTAACTGGTGACTCTAAATTGACCGTAGGTGTGAGTGTGAGTGTGAATGGTTGTCTGTGTCTATGTGTCAGCCCTGTGATGACCTGGCGACTTGTCCAGGGTGTACCCCGCCTCTCGCCCGTAGTCAGCTGGGATAGGCTCCAGCTGGCCTGCGACCCTGTAGAACCAGGATAAAGCGGCTAGAGATAATGAGATGAGAATGAGAAGAAAATATGGCAAAAGCTAATTAATTTAAATTAAATCTGAAATATTAAATTGAAAAGTGTGAGAAATATTGGCAGACAGTCTGTGCACTACACTAACCTTGATTTATGAACCAGCTGATGTGTGACTCCTGGGTACGACTTTAAACTTTAATCCTGGGTATAACTTTAAACTGCAACCGGGGGTGAGTGTCAGGTGCGGGAGGACTTGAGTATTGGGGAAAGTGGAGTTAACCTTTAATCACCATTGCTCCCAGGTCTGCTTTGACCCGGAGTGGTAGCACCTGCCTGGGCTTCAGCGATGGATTAAATAGTACATCATCAATAAGGCGCTGGCAGCAGGGCACTTTTCAGTGCAGTGTGGCAGATGAACCCAACAGGGTCAATGGTGCACCACCAGATGGCATGCAGAAGAGCCACTCAAATTGCCAATGGATGGCATCACCCGGCAAGTCAGTTGTCGCTGCGGGGCAACTTCCATACCCGTCAGGTCTGGAGGTCCAGAGAGATGGGGGCATGACATCGTTTGTCTTACCTTGCTGTGTAAGGTGCTTCATTAGGAAAGGAGCTCTGGTGCAGGCCTCACGGCCCATCTCGGTTTCTGCGTATCCTAATGAAGCAGTCATGGTTGCTAGCGATGGACAGCCGCCGCCGACGATGTGCGAGTCCAGTCAGAGACCTTAAAGGGATAGTTCGGGATTTTTGACATGAATCTGTATGGCATCCCCATCAATAGTGTCGTGCAAATACACTGACTTGCCCCTGACAGCATCCTGTGAGTCCAGTTCTTGTCCAGTTTTGGTCCAGACGAAAGTAGTCCGGCAAGTTTGTTGGGGTCACGAAAGTAAAACGTTTTTCGTCTCAAAACAGTGTGTGTTCAAAAGAGTGATATATTTGCATCACAAAACCATTGCCAAATAAAAAGTCAGACCTCGAAATCGCTTGGCACTATTTTCCTGCGCGCTGCCGGCTTCATCCAGCTGCGGCTCCAGCTTCAAGGATAAGCTGGAGCCGCATAAGTAGGAGTCCCGGCGGGTGGTTTGTATTCGATTCGTTTATATCCCGACCTTGTCAGCTGTCACATTTATGTTCATGGACCCGGTAAGCTGGTAAATAATATTTATTTATTTATTTTCTGGGCGGCACGGTGGTGTAGTGGTTAGCGCTGTCGCCTCACAGCAAGAAGGTCCTGGGTTCGAGCCCCGGGGCCGGCGAGGGCCTTTCTGTGTGGAGTTTGCATGTTCTCCCCGTGTCCGCGTGGGTTTCCTCCGGGTGCTCCGGTTTCCCCCACAGTCCAAAGACATGCAGGTTAGGTTAACTGGTGACTCTAAATTGACCGTAGGTGTGAATGTGAGTGTGAATGGTTGTCTGTGTCTGTGTCAGCCCTGTGATGACCTGGCGACTTGTCCAGGGTGTACCCCGCCTTTCGCCCGGAGTCAGCTGGGATAGGCTCCAGCTTGCCTGCGACCCTGTAGAAGGATAAAGCGGCTAGAGATAATGAGATGAGAATGTATTTATTTTCTTTACCAAATTCTAACAGAAAACGAGAGCGCCCGAAAGGGAAAACCGAGCCGCCTCACGGCTGTAATGCAAATTGCTTTCCTCCTCAGTATACAAGTGCGCTTCCATGGCAGGGAAAAAGAAACTACCACTGCTGCCTTTGTAGTGCCCTATTTATACAAATAGGAGTCATTCAGGATTCAGCCATGTTTTTGCTCCGTGTCATGGCTGAATCCTGAATGACTCCTATTTGTATAAATAGGGCACTACATAGGCAGCAGTGGTAGTTTCTTTTTCCCTGCCATGGAAGCGCACTTGTATACTGAGGAGGAAAACAATTTGCATTATAGCCGTGAGGCGGCTCGGTTTTCCCTTTCGGGCGCTCTGGTTTTCTGTTAGAATTTGGTAAAGAAAAAAAAAATATATTATTTACCAGCTTACCGGGTCCATGAACATAAATGTGACAGCTGACAAGGTCGGGATATAAACGAATCGAATACAAACCACCCGCCGGGACTCCTACTTATGCGGCTCCAGCTTATCCTTGAAGCTGGAGCCGCAGCTGGATGAAGCCGGCAGCGCGCAGGAAAATAGTGCCAAGCGATTTCGAGGTCTGACTTTTTATTTGGCAACGGTTTTGTGATGCAAATATATCACTCTTTTGAACACACGCTGTTTTGAGACGAAAAACGTTTTACTTTCGTGACCCCAACAAACTTGCCGGACTACTTTCGTCTGGACCAAAACTGGACAAGAACTGGACTCACAGGATGCTGTCAGGGGTAAGTCAGTGTGTTTGCACGACACTATTGATGGGGATGCCATACAGATTCATGTCAAAAATCCCGAACTATCCCTTTAATCACGGTGTCTGCATGACTGTTTGATCAGTCAGTGGTCTACACCATTTTGTCTCCCAGCTCAACTTGCATGGTATCTGGGTCTCATCTCATCTCATCTCATTATCTCTAGCCGCTTTATCCTGTTCTACAGGGTCGCAGGCAAGCTGGAGCCTATCCCAGCTGACTACGGGTGAAAGGCGGGGTACACCCTGGACAAGTCGCCAGGTCATCACAGGGCTGACACATAGACACAGACAACCATTCACACTCACATTCACACCTACGGTCAATTTAGTCACCAGTTAACCTAACCTGCATGTCTTTGGACTGTGGGGGAAACCGGAGCACCCGGAGGAAACCCACGCGGACACGGGGAGAACATGCAAACTCCACACAGAAAGGCCCTCGCCGGCCACGGGGCTCGAACCCGGACCTTCTTGCTGTGAGGCGACAGCGCTAACCACTACACCACCATGCTGCCTGGTACAGTATCTGGGTGTTAAGAGTAATTAAATTTAGTACGGGTGCTTAAGTCCAGCATGGCCTGCTTGTTGGTGAAAATAGTGCCAGGTTGGGGGTTTTATGGGTAATTTGCTGAACTTTGATGCACTTTATGGTGAAAAGTAGTGCATGTGACTAGCGGACTGTGTGTTACTGATGTGTGTGTGTGTTTGTTTTTTTTCTTCCCCCCCTTAGGATCTGGCCAATTTAGCTCCAAGGAAACCAGATTGGTAAGGAGTTTAAACATCCCCTCTCTCTGGATTTGATTACTTGTATGCTCTGTACATCTTTATCACCAGGCCTTGTTTCTGGTAGGGATCTAAAAAGGAACGTTGCAAAAAAGCTGGAAAAACTGCAGAAAAAAACCCAAAAGGCTATTGCTGAACTTATCAGTGAGTATGATTTATAAATATTCTGATAGATGCAGCAAACTGTGTCAGTCACTTTACATATTAGTTTACTAAAATAGCAGTCCTGCTCCAGTAGTAATACATTTAAAGCAGTACTATCAGGCACACAAACTGTAATTGCTGTGTGGTTTCCCCAGCTCTTGAGATTTCATTACACATGATGACAACACGTGTGTGAGTGTGATTTCTCTCTCAATGCCATACACCGGTTCAGAATAGCACTGACCATGACTGAGATGTTTCACCAGCCCACCACATTTAGCCTTTTAGTGAATGTTGTTTATAAAGCACATTCTCATACACAGTGTCCTCCAGGAATGGGAAAAAAAACAAACAAACATACAGGACCGGGCGGCACGGTGGTGTAGTGGTTAGCGCTGTCGCCTCACAGCAAGAAGGTTCTGGGTTCGAGCCCCGTGGCCGGCGAGGGCCTTTCTGTGCGGAGTTTGCATGTTCTCCCCGTGTCCGCGTAGGTTTCCTCCGGGTGCTCCGGTTTCCCCCACAGTCCAAAGACATGCAGGTTAGGTTAACTGGTGACTCTAAATTGACCGTAGGTGTGAATGTGAGTGTGAATGGTTGTCTGTGTCTATGTGTCAGCCCTGTGATGACCTGGCGACTTGTCCAGGGTGTACCCCGCCTTTCGCCCGTAGTCAGCTGGGATAGGCTCCAGCTTGCCTGCGACCCTGTAGAACAGGATAAAGTGGCTAGAGATAATGAGATGAGATGAGACATACAGGACCAGTCAAAAGTTTGGACACGGCTACATTTTCATAGGTTTTTTCTGTATTATGACTCTTTTCTACATTGTGGAACAATACTGAAGACATCAAAACTGTGGAATTATGTGGTAAACAAAAAGGTATTAAAACAAAACATGTTTTCATATTTTAGATTCTTCAGCGTAGCCAGCGTTTACCTTGACACTTTGTACACTATTGGCGTTATCTTAACCAGCTTCATGAGGTCGTCACCTGGAATGCTTTTTAATTAACAGGTTTGTCTCATCAAAAGTTAATTAGTGCCATTTCTTGCCTTCTTAATGCATTTGAGGTCAAACAGTAAATAATAAACATGCAGTAAATAGCTCTATTCCACAACTGTAGTAATCCATATTATGTCGAACCGCTCAACTAAGTAAAGAGGAACGACGCCCATTATTACTTTCAGATATGAAGTGACAATTAATAAAAATACAGAAAAAACATTGGATTAGAAGGCGTGTCCAAACTTTTGACTGGTTCTGTATGTGTAAGAGCATGAGTAAAAATAACATTCAGGCCATGGCTAAAATCTTCTTTTTTTTTTTTTTTAAGATTTTTTTTGGGCTTTTTTCACCTTTATTATTGGATAGGACAGTGTAGAGACAGGAAATGAGCGGGAGAGAGAGATGGGGAGGGATCGAGAAATGACCTCGGGCCGGAATCGAACCCGGCTCCCCGGATTTATGGTATGGCGCCTTATCCACCTGAGCCACGACGCCCCTGGCTAAAATCATTTTAAAACGAGGACAGTGCATGGCATGCATTTTTTTTTTTTTTTCTTTTTCTATTTTGAGCTGCTTGAAAGAGAGTAAATATGTTTTACACGGCGTTTGTTAAGACAAAGCAAAGTGGTGCAGTATTCTTAGACCCTGGACGTTTTCTGTGGAAAAAAGTGATTAAATAAAGATGGGATAAAAAGGCAAAGGCTCCCCTCCCCCCAAAAAATAAATAAAAAAAAAGTCATCAGCTACTAAAAGGAGTCCAAAAAAGAAATTGGTCATCTTTAGTGTCTGCACTGACCCAGTTATGTACTGTATGTACTGTTTATTTTTATTTTTCCTCTGAAGAGGATAGTTTGCTTTGCTAATGCCTGACAAAGCACAGTGCACCCTCTGAGCTCTTTTCTCAGGTGTGGTTTTTTTAATTTTTTTTATGTATGCAGGGGACCGGCTGAAGGGGAGTGAAACGGAGCTGGCTGATGCTGTTGGAGCAGTCACTGTAGAAGAGGCAGATTCAGACTGAGCCCGTCTTTTGGAAACACGCATTCTGTGTCACCAAGTCCTTCTGGAAGATGAGCGTAGCATTCAAATTCAGCATGTGACATGAACTGGGATGCTGAGCATCAGCATTCAGATCTGGTCAGGTCAGGAGTTGACTGGAGTGTACGCGTGTGTGTGTGTGAGAGAGAGAGAGAGAAAAGATGGTGACAATGTACAAAGACTTGTATCTGGTATTTCAATCCTGAAATCGGAAAAGATTTCTGTTCTTTCATACTTAAATAAATTTTTTTTTTTAAATTTCATTTACTCTGGTTCTATTTGTCCATGTTAGAATTAGAAGACACTGGTATACTCTTTTCTTAATAAGTATTACTCCTAGAACAAGTTTAGCCACTGTTACAGATGCAGTTTAAAGGGATCCTCCAGTGGATTTACTCTTAAACTTATGTTAAGGAAAAGTATCTGTAGATTTCAGCATTCATTCATTTATTTTCGGAGACTGAATAGTGTTCTAGAAAAATAAACATTTTATTAAAATACCAGATGGGCCTCCTGCGGAAGTGACGTATGCGATGACGTGGCGTAGTGGAAGCTTGGAGCAACCGGACTGATGTCATCAGTCCGGTTGCTCCAAGCTTCCACTCAGGCCCGGCGCCAGGAACAGTTTACTAAGGAGGCAATTAGAAATCGCAAGGGGGCAAATATTTTTCATATAGTGTGTAGTAGTGATGGCGGTCTGACAATGTGTTTCAAACAATTAACTGCGCCAACCACAAAACCGCCACGGCCCCGAAGGTTGCTTTAGTCCGGGAAAATCATGTGGCATATTACCAGGGCAGTTGCGCTTTATCAACTCCCGTGCCCACCTGTTAACCCTCCCCTCCGATTTTCTCACAGACACGCGGTACAACCGGAAAGATGCCAAATATAAAACAACACACACAAACCTACAAGTCCTTTAAATTTTAAATACATACAAATAGCTCCGCGGCATGAAAACAAAACGTCAATGCAAGTCTAAGGTACTTGGCTCGGCGGCCAAAATCATAATTTAAAAAAATCAACAGACCCCGCGGCCGCACCAGTAATAGCCTTCCTGACTCGCACCGAGGCTGCGTGTACAGCGTCAGCAATGAAAGAGTAACAATGTGCAACGTAAGAATCATAACAACCAATCAGATTTGTTCTACCGTGCCAGTTTTAGTAGTGATTTATGTGAAATGTATTTTTGTGCAATGTGCAACCACTTAATATTTCGTATTTGAAAATGCAAATTATTAATACGTCTATAATACATTATATTTTCATAAGAAAACAATTAAGTGATCTGAGTCTCCGTTGAGGGGGCAGGGCTGTAGCCACGAGGGGGTGACGCCCCCTTTCGCCCCCCCAGGGCACCGGGCCTGCTTCCACTATGCCACGTCATCGCATACGTCACTTCCGCAGGAGGCCCATCAGGTATTTTAATAAATGTTTATTTTTCCTCCGCTTACATCGTGGTTTTGCAAGTAGAATCATCTAATGAGACGCTTTCATCTCCCAGCAAAGAACACTAGATAATCTTGTCTTCGAAGACAACTGTTTCTATCTAGATTTCAACAGTCAGTGCGTTTACATGCACATAGAGAAAATCGAATTTCTGCCGTAGCTCGACTGAAATCGAAGTTCTAAATGGCATGGAAACACCTTAGTTCGGAGAGCTTCCGGTGACGCCATGCGGTAGGCAGCAAAGAAGCGGAGCTCCGTCCAACAAATTGATAAACAACCTAACTTAAGTTATTACTCGGCGTTGTATGACACATTAACGATGGCAATGACAAGAACAAAAGCCACGACATCAAAACCAGAGACTTCAAAAGAGAAAAGCGACACTTTGAAGGCAAGTCAGCACGAGGCTAAAGGCGGTGATGGCTCCGAGTCCAAAATACTAGCCGAACTAGCAAAGCTCAGGTCGGAGAATTTGGAAGGACATAATCAAACCCTTAAAAAGTTGGAGACATCAATGGCAGAACTAAAAGGGGAAATGAAAAAATTGGAGAAAAGAACTACGGAGGTAGAAGAACGTGTAAGTGCTACCGAAGATGATGGGAGACGACATGAGAGAGCCATACGATATCTGCTACGTCGAGAAAAGGATTTGACGGCTAAGTGTGAAGAATTACAGAACAGAATGAGACGCAACAACATGAGAATCTACCGGGTACCAGAGGGGAGCGAGGGACAAGACGTGAAGAAATTTGTTGAGGATTTGATTCGTTCGGTTCTCGACCCAATGCCAGACGTATCTTTACAAATTGAAAGAGCACACCGTTCATTGACGTCTAAACCAAAGAAACCCAATGACCCCCCCAGATCTCTGATCGTCAAATTCCTTGATTACTCCGTCAAAGAGCAGATACTCCGACAAGCATGGAGCCAACAGCTAAAGTTTCAAGAGAGACAAATATTTTTCGATCATGACTACTCTCCGGAACTGCTAAAGAAGAGGGCAGGCGTACGAGAAGTCGTCAAACAACTGAAAAAGAAGAGCATTAAAGCCAAGTGCCTTTATCCAGCGCAACTCAAATTGACCACTGAAACGGGAGATAAAACGTACCCTACGCTCAAGGATGCTCTTCCGAAATTGGCTGAATACGACATATATCCCAAGGTCGACGACGAAAGAGCGCAGATGGAGGAGGAATTGCGTCTCAATGGGTGGAATGTCGTGGGTCAGACAGCGGAGTTTGCCGTGGGTGGGAGTCTATCCAGGGATGCCGAGACCCCTGCCGAATAAGCTGAGATGTCGTCAACGCCGAGATTGTATTTTTATGGAAGTGCCAAACGTTAGGATTATTAACACCTCCCGTTTCTTTTTCACGAGACGGAACTCAGCTGAACTGTGAGTATTCTCGCATTGAGCAGCAACCGATCCGAGTGCGGGACGGCAGCAGCAAAGACACTTTGTGTAAACCCCACAGAGGACCTGTCACCATCCTCTGCCCAGGAAACACCGGGATATGGTTTGCTTAATTTACAGGCCTGTTTTTCTTTTCATATTTGGTTACAGACTTAAAGCAAACCAATTGGGTATGTGGAAGTTTAATGTTCAGGTTTTTACATGTTGTGTTTGTTTTGTTTGTTATTGTCACCTTGAAAATAATATTACTGGTTGGGTTACTGATGCAAGTATGACATTACATGGGGTTAAAAGCCAAGGACTGGTATGAAACAGCATAAAAATAATTATGAATAGTTTGATTTGTATTACTTACAATGTGAAGGGATTAGGCAATCCAATCAAAAGGAAAAAAATATTGGGCCATCTAAAAAAATTACATTGTTCTATAGCCATGCTCCAGGAAACCCATCTGTCAGAAAAGGAACACCTTAAACTTAAAAGGGAATGGGTGGATCATGTTTTCAGTTCATCTTTTGAAAGGGGTAGGAAACGAGGAGTTGTCATCCTCTTTCATAAATCAGTATATTTTAACCATACAGAAACAATTAGTGATAAAGAGGGTAGATATATTATTGTAAAGGGAGATATAAGTGGCATAAAAATAACTCTGCTTAATCTATATGCCCCGAATGAGGATAGCCCTGTCTTTTTTAAAGACATAGCTGGCTTACTAGCAGGCACAATGGAAGGGGTGGTGTTAATAGGGGGAGATTTTAATTGTGTCATGAGCCAACATATAGACAGACTGCCTGCCGGGGGCAACATAATATCTAGAAAGACATCTACACTACAAGCAATGACAAGTGAACTTGGCCTAGTGGATGTATGGCGGCGTTTACATCCCAAAGAAAAGGATTTCACCTTTATGTCACAGGTACATGGCAGCTATTCCAGGCTAGACATGATGCTAATATCAGGAACAGATCTCTATAGGGTTAAAGAATGTAATATAGAACCAATTACCATATCTGATCATGCGCCAGTCACCTTAAAACTGGATTTGGGGTCAGTAAAATCTTTTAAGTACTGGAGACTTAATGTATCCTTGTTAAATGATGACATGATTAAACAAGAAATCCGTCAAGAATTAAAACATTATTTTGAGGCAAATGAAGATGACACAATTTCTCCAATAACTTTATGGGAGGGGGCTAAGGCTGTGATGAGGGGTTGTATTATTGCAATTTCTTCTAGATTAAAGAAGCAGAGGTTGAATGGTCAGAGCCAGCTGGAAGAAAAAATAAAGCAACTAGAAAAAGAGCATCAACAATCTAACAAAGAAGAAACTTTACATGCTCTAAAAGAGACAAGGAAAAAATTAGATGACCTATTAACTTACAAAACGGAAGGGGCTTTAAGATTCATAAATAGAAAATACTACGAAATGGGAAATAAAGCAAGTCGACTACTGGCATTTCAATTGCGGAAAGCTCAAAGTAGCAGGGCAGTTTACAAAATAAAAAGCCCAGACAATGGTGAAATTCTAACACATCCCACAGACATCACGGAGGCTTTTGCCACACACTATAGAAAACTATATGAAGAAGAGTCAGACCCACAAAGAAACGAGAAGATGGAATGTTTTTTTAGATCCATCAACTTAGCGAAACTAACATCAGAAGAGGCTGATATGGTGTCAATGCCAATTACAGAAGAAGAAATCAAAAATAATATTTCACAGCTTAAAAATAACAAATCTCCTGGAACTGACGGTTTTTCAGGGGAATATTATAAAACGTTTATAGGTGAACTAACTCCCATCCTGTGCAAGGTTTATAACTATGCATTAAAAGAAGGACAATCACCTGCGTCCTGGTCAGAGGCAATTATAAGCGTTATACACAAAGAAAACAAAGACCCGACCCTATGTGCATCATATCGTCCCATCAGCCTTCTGTGTGTTGATTTTAAAATCCTTACCTCAATAATAGCAAAAAGAATTCAGAGAATCATACATAAGTTGGTAAAGCCTGACCAAACTGGGTTTATCAATAATCGTCATGGTGTTGATAATGTTAGGAGAGCCCTAAATCTACAGTTTATTGCAGCTAAAAGGGCCAGCCCTTCAATGCTTCTCAGCCTAGACGCTCAGACGGCTTTCGATAGGGTGAACTGGACTTTCTTACATCAAACTCTCCGACATATGGGCTTCAATGACACATTTATTAACTGGATTTGTTTATTTTACAAAAACCCTAAGTCTAGAGTAAGAGTGAACGGGTATTGTTCAGACTTTTTTCCACTGGGCCGTGGCACTCGCCAAGGAGACTCCTTATCTCCTTCATTATTTGCTTTAAGCATAGAGCCACTGGCAGAACTAATAAGATCAAACCCTCTCATATTGGGTATTTCTGATGAAGGAGGGAATCAACACAAATTAGCTCTATTTGCTGACGACATATTGTTATTCATAGAACAGCCCATGGTTTCAATCCCTGCACTATTAAGTAGTCTAAATAAATACAGTGAAGTATCAGGATATAAGATAAACAGTAACAAATCAGAAGCAATGATGATAAGTGGTGATTGGCCCCAACAATTAGATAGTTTAGTGTCATTTAGGAAATCTAAAAAAGGATTTAGATATTTAGGAGTCATTCTGACACTGAAACCATCACAACTTTTCCATTGCAATTATGACAAATTAATTAAAGAGATCAACCAAGATATAAGCAGATGGGATGTGCTGCCTTTGTCCTTGTTTGGCAGAATAGAGTCAGTAAGGATGAATATTTTACCTAGGCTCCTCTTTTTATTTCAATCTTTGCCAGTTCCTGTTCCACAATCAACAATTAAGTGCCTTGAAAAACGCATTTCAAAATTTATTTGGCAAAATAGAAGACCAAGAATACGACTAAAAATATTGATGGCAAGCAAAAAACGGGGTGGGCTGGGATTACCTAACTTTAAAATGTACTACTGGGCAGCCCAACTAAGGGCAGTAGTGATATGGGCAACCAAAGCTGAAGAAACTGGATGGCTATCCATTGAACAGAATTCTTTGACAGGGGTACCATTGTCTGTGCTTCCTTTTCTTGGCCAAAGGGCTCAGAGGAAAATAAAAATAGAAAATATATGGGTTAAACACACGCTAAAGATTTGGAACACTACACAAAAATTAATAAAAGGATCGGTGGCTCTGTCAAGGGTAATGCCCATTCTGAGAAATTTTGACTTTCTCCCATCTTTGACGGACTTGGCATTTAAGAGATGGGCAGACAATGGTTTGGTCAGCATTGACCAATTGTTTGAAAACAATAC
The DNA here is from genome assembly GCF_027579695.1 of Neoarius graeffei. Classification (NCBI taxonomy): domain Eukaryota; kingdom Metazoa; phylum Chordata; class Actinopteri; order Siluriformes; family Ariidae; genus Neoarius; species Neoarius graeffei. Next base: position 43,620,738 of record NC_083573.1, read on the forward strand.
ACTTAGATCATTTTCACAACTACAAGAAGAATTCGATTTGCCTACAAATGACTTTTTTAGATTCCTACAGATACGAAGTTATCTCACTAGACACACAGACTGGGACAGTCTTAAAAGAGATCCAATGGAGGTTGAAAGGTATTTTATACAGATTTCTCAACACAAGGTATCTGCAAAACATCAAGTGTCAAATATATACAAGAGTCTCTTGAAAGATACTTCAGATAATACCTTACATATTAAAAGTGAGTGGGAACTTGAACTTAATGCAATTATTGATGAGTCTTGGGAAAATATATGTTTAGCAAGTCATAAAGGGATTGGAAGTCAAATGTGGAAAGAATTTGACTGGAAAGTGAAATTGAGATTCTTCAGAACACCTCTGAAGGTGTCAAAGTTTACAAGCAATACCCCCAACACCTGTTGGAGGAACTGTGGCATGGTGGGGGATCATGCCCATATTTTCTGGGATTGCCCAGTGATACAAGCATACTGGAAAAACATTAAAGAAGAACTGGACATTGTCTTCAGAGTTGACATACCTCTGGACCCTTTAATTTTCTTACTGGAGAAGATACCTGAACATTTGCTTTCTAAGGACCAATGCTACATGTTACATATTTTGTTAATGACTGCTAAGAAAATGATTACTGTTAATTGGATGCAGCCATGTACACCTACAAAAGCTCAATGGATACAAAAGGTTGATCAGATACGTACAATGGAAAATATGACAGCTATATTACAATTTAAAGTACCGCTATTCATAAGAAGATGGACCCCAGTTATTTTGGGACTGAAATTATGCTGAAACCTTATATGTAATGTACTTTTTTTTTGTATTGCGCATCTACTTTGACCCTGTATAACAAAGAGTAATTTAATAACAATTAATGACAAGGTGACTTTTTTTTTCTGTTTGTTTTGTTTTATTTAGTTTTTTGTCTTTTTGTAGTTTGATTTGTGTCTGTTTGTAGCCTCTTAAGGGAGGATTAGGTTTTGTATATTTGTATTGAGTGTATGTCTGTTTGTATTGCCTGTAGAGTTTGATATAGGTAATAAAGTTCAAAAAAAAGAAACACCTTAGTTCGGCTGAAATCGAACCGAACTGGATTTCTCGTAATCGAGCTACGCGACCTAGATTATGCGATTGTAGCCGAGCTACTTAGTGCATGTAAACCCTATCGAGCTACTTACTTCAGCACTGCCCCTTCCGGAAGTGACGAGTGACGAGACCACAAGCGGGAAACACAACAGCCTCGGTCAGCATGACAACAGTAGTCCTCGTCGTCGTTCTTCTTGTGAACACGGAACTGATAACTTTGTTTATACTCTTGAATAGCTCTTCTTCATGACGACAACCGGAAGTGTACCAACATGATGGGGCGTGTAGCGCCACCTGTGGCTCGGGTGCACAATGCACCTCACACAATAGCTCGATTTCCTTGAGTGCATGTAGGATTGGATTTCTCTGGCACCCCTGCTGGGACCCTTTGCTCGATTACCGACAGTAGCTCGATTTGGATGTGCATGTAAACGTACTGAGTGACTGGTTCATCTGTTTGCACAGCAGTATCCCTCTTTCCGGTCAATTCACGTTCCGAGCACATAAATGAAACTGAAACTACCATTAAATAAAACTTCGGAAATTTCAAACGAGTGAATTTCATGCAAAATGTTCCGAGTAATTCTCTTATCTGGAGTATAGTTGTCGGTGTTTTCTTTGTTACCCGTATTTTCTTCCAGTATACGCTGAAGAGTCTACAACGCATCAGAATACCGATTACAATTCACCAGGTACGACACCGGGGACGGATTCAGACCGATGCGCGTGCAGAAATATATATATGCACTACTTGGCATCGGTCATGGGGTGTTTGTTTACTTTAACGCTAGCCGGCTACATGGGCTATAACCACACTCAACCAACAGACCGGGCCGAGCCGCAGTCGTAGCAGGCCGTGGCTGCCCTCTTCAGAAAGGGCTTGGCGTACTCTACGCCCCTGTGAAAATCTATAGTGATCTGGTAAACTTAGTGAAAATATTTCTGCCAATGTGCATCGGTCAGAATCTTGGGCTGGATCCGTCCCTGTGTACTACAAAGTCGAAACTAACCTCCCGGTGGTGGTGTCTCTGTTGCCGCTCAACACTGCATCGGTGGACTTTTGGAGGTGAACGATGGGCAAATATTGTTGGCACGGCATCATCTTTTTCTTTTTATTCTTGAAGCCCTCATTAATCTTTCTTTTAATTTCATCGAAACAGGATGATTCGGAATGTTCGGAGCATAAGTAGAGCACCGCAGGCAGATTGTTTTGAGGTCTTCCGATGGCATGAATCCATTTCTTGCGAATAGTCAGACGATTCTGGCCAGATAAACGGTGAAAAGATATCTTCTCATCCTTCTTTTTAGCATCATTTTGGCATTTATATGCTGCGCAATGAAGCATACTTATTTAAAAACCTATACATTCGGGAAAAATACTTGTCAAACTTGAAAAACCACGATGTAAGCAGAGGATATAAACAGCCGAGTTGCTCCAAGCTTCCACTACGCCACGCCATCGCATACGTCACTTCCGCAGGAGGCCCATCTGGTATTTTAATAGAAATTAATTTTTCTAGAACACTATTCGGTCTCTGAAAATGAATGTTTGACTGTTGAAATCAATGAATACTTAACCTAAGTTTAAGAGTAAATCCGCTGGAGGATCCCTTTAAGCCTAATCTAACACTCAGCTAATTCCATCCATCATCTGTAGCCGCTTATCCTGTTCTACAGGGTCGCGGGCAAGCTGGAGCCTATCCCAGCTGACTGTGGGCGAGAGGCGGGGTACTAGTCAGGGAGCATATGTAATTTACTTTGCAGAATTTGCCAAGTCTGGTTTCTCAGTATTAACCCTTTATTTACATCCCAAACAAATTATTTTTACTTGTTGTAATGTCAGCAATCACCATTTTCACCAAAAAAAGGAAATGCTAAATATCGCATGTAAAAATGTAAAAAAACAACCCATATATCCATATCACTTAAGTCCATTATAACATCTGTATTTTTTTGTTAAATTACCCGTTTACTAACTTTATGTGAATAGAAATCATATATTTACATGATATTATCAAGGTAAGTTTAAAATGAGACATTTAAGTATATTGAGAACATAAAGCCAGAAATATTTTACACTATTGCTACAGAACTTGAGAATATTTATAGCTTATCTACATTCCAGAACTCCGCTCACAATCTCTCATTTCAGAAATTTCTGTGATACATTTATTACTAAGCTGCTAGCAGTTTAAAAAAACAAAAAAAATGTCCAAACGACTTCAAGAAGTAACACTTTGCCTAAGGATTCAAACACAAAAGCAGTTATTGGTAACACATATTACGACCGAACAGCCACTGGACTATTTTCAGAAGTACAACCCCGATTCCAAAAAAGTTGGGACAAAGTACAAATTGTAAATAAAAATGGAATGCAATAATTTACAAATCTCAAAAACTGATATTGTATTCACAATAGAACATAGACAACATATCAAATGTCGAAAGTGAGACATTTTGAAATTTCACGCCAAATATTGGCTCATTTGAAATTTCATGACAGCAACACATCTCAAAAAAGTTGGGACAGGGGCAATAAGAGGCTGGAAAAGTTAAAGGTACAAAAAAGGAACAGCTGGAGGACCAAATTGCAACTCATTAGGTCAACTGGCAATAGGTCATTAACATGACTGGGTATAAAAAGAGCATCTTGGAGTGGCAGCGTCTCTCAGAAGTAAAGATGGGAAGAGGATCACCAATCCCCCTAATTCTGCGCCGACAAATAGTGGAGCAATATCAGAAAGGAGTTCGACAGTGTAAAATTGCAAAGAGTTTGAACATATCATCATCTACAGTGCATAATATCATCAAAAGATTCAGAGAATCTGGAAGAATCTCTGTGCGTAAGGGTCAAGGCCGGAAAACCATACTGGGTGCCCGTGATCTTCGGGCCCTTAGACGGCACTGCATCACATACAGGCATGCTTCTGTATTGGAAATCACAAAATGGGCTCAGGAATATTTCCAGAGAACATTATCTGTGAACACAATTCACCGTGCCATCCGCCGTCGCCAGCTAAAACTCTATAGTTCAAAGAAGAAGCCGTATCTAAACATGATCCAGAAGCGCAGACGTCTTCTCTGGGCCAAGGCTCATTTAAAATGGACTGTGGCAAAGTGGAAAACTGTTCTGTGGTCAGACGAATCAAAATTTGAAGTTCTTTATGGAAATTAGGGACGCCGTGTCATTCGGACTAAAGAGGAGAAGGACAACCCAAGTTGTTATCAGCGCTCAGTTCAGAAGCCTGCATCTCTGATGGTATGGGGTTGCATTAGTGCGTGTGGCATGGGCAGCTTACACATCTGGAAAGATGCCATCAATGCTGAAAGGTATATCCAGGTTCTAGAGCAACATATGCTCCCATCCAGACGACGTCTCTTTCAGGGAAGACCTTGCATTTTCCAACATGACAATGCCAAACCACACTGCATCAATTACAGCATCATGGCTGCGTAGAAGAAGGGTCCGGGTACTGAACTGGCCAGCCTGCAGTCCAGATCTTTCACCCATAGAAAACATTTGGCGCATCATAAAACGGAAGATACGACAAAAAAGACCTAAGACAGTTGAGCAACTAGAATCCTACAGTAGACAAGAAGGGGTTAACATTCCTATCTCTAAACTTGAGCAACTTGTCTCCTCAGTCCCCAGACGTTTACAGACTGTTGTAAAGAGAAAAGGGGATGTCTCACAGTGGTAAACATGGCCTTGTCCCAACTTTTTTGAGATGTGTTGTTGTCATGAAATTTAAAATCACCTAATTTTTCTCTTTAAATGATACATTTTCTCAGTTTAAACATTTGATATGTCATCTATGTTCTGTTCTGAATAAAATATGGAATTTTGAAACTTCCACATCATTGCATTCCGTTTTTATTTACAATTTGTACTTTGTCCCAACTTTTTTGGAATCGGGGTTGTAAACAATGTCAGTTTCCTCTGTATCCGCTGGATTGTCTGTTGTTCTGTATGGAGAGTGCATAGACAGATAAGCATCAGACATTTCAGTAACTCTAGAACTAACAGGTTCACTAGTTATCTACAATTTGTAAGAAAGAGTTATATTCTTAATTATGGCAGACATCTGAGACAAGCATGCAAACATACAAAGAAGCGACTAACTTGCTGAAATATTTTTGCAACAAATCTCAGTTATAGGACCCCAAGAGAAAATCAGTCACCTTGTTAAACCCTTTTTTCATCAATCTTGAAACAAACATACTTTTAGATAAAGAATCTATAGAGTAACAAACTCCTAAAACCAAAAAGTTATGTCAGTTGAATAGACTGAGCAGCACAGCACCTCTGAGGTTCGAACTGATCCCACTCAGTAGTTGAGGTCCTTTTAGGGTTAAATGGGTATCTAATGTATGAACCGTGCTTTTGACTCGAGTAAAAAGGTTGTGTGCTACAAATAACATCTATTATGGATGCATATTAATGATGTAATACTTTTATACCAATTTGGTTTCAGGGCTCTTTTTATGCACAAAGTTGCCCTGCATAATTAACTATGAAACAGCAGCCTATAAACATTATAACAAGTCCAGATTTATGAATTTATATCTGAACTTGTATATTATTACCAAAAACAAGACTTGGCAAATTTTGGAAAGTAGCATCCAGATATAAACAAATACCGCCTGACTATACACACTGGACAAGCCTCCAGGTCATCACAGGGCTGACACATAGAGACAAACATCCATTCACACTCACATTCACACCGTGGGTCAATATAGAGCCACCAGTTAACCTAACCTGCATGTCTTTGGACTGTGGGGGAAACCGGAGCACCCGGAGGAAACCCACGCGGAGAACATGCAAACTCCACACAGATGCTACGTTCAGACTGCAACCTGAAACGACCCATACCTGATTTGTTGTGAAATCCGATTTTTTTGTTAGGCCGTTCACATTACCAATTATATGAGACTTGTATGCGATCTCCAATATGAACGGAAAACGACCCAAAAGTGTCCCGCATGCGCAAATTGACACGTAATAAGCACATCTACGTAAACAAAAAAAAAGCGCACTCTTCAAGTTTGCAAGTAAAGCATGGAGATGAGGCGAGACCTGGCGATGTGGTTTTTGTGGCGGCGGCGGAACTCACACAATAATCTGATTAATGTGGGCAGCAGACTAATGAGACCGAAGGTGTCAAATTACTGGAAATTTCCAGAACAATCTTATCTTGTAATACAGGATGGTTTAAGTTATAAATCAGTTATAGAAACTGTTTTATTTAATCAGGCTAACAGATCAACATCCAGGTCCCTACCAAATCCACCATTAGCTTGATCAATTCTATAAAAGTCTATTTAAATTCTGAAAACTGTACAAATGTTGTTGTTTTCCACCAAAGAGGCGGGATTAGCCAACGCAGAATAGTGACGTTTGTCTCTTGTTGATGACGTGTAGGTCGCATGAATGCAACCTGTCCGGTCAGACTGCAGTCGCATGTGAAAATAACGGATATGCATCGGAATTAGGACCACATATCCAAGCGGCCTGGGTCGCATGTGAAAAAATCGGATCTGTGTCGTTCAGATTGTCAATAACAAATCGGATACAGGTCGCATATGGGCAAAAAAATCGGATATGGGTCGTTTCAGGGTGCAGTCTGAACGTAGTCAGAAAGGCCCCTGTCGGCCGCTGGGCTCGAACCCAGAACCTTCTTGCACTCAGCTAATTATTCTTTGGAATTCTGTTTAAAATTTTAGTCTCTGGGAAAACTGGGTTTAAGTTAGTCTGGTTAACACCAGACCATATCACAAGTGAAATATGGTCTGGAATCCACCTATTGAATTTCTCGTAGGGGAGGTGTGGTTTACGATTGTCAACGGCCGTTTATTGGACGTTGCGAATGTCTATCATTGGCCATGGGCTACGTATATGCCAAATCATGGCACTTGTACCCGGTGACGTAGTTAGAGCGACGAAGAGGCGAAGAAAGACTGTAACGCCAAACGCTGTTCTTTTTTTAAAACAAACTTTCGCTCTAAACTATTCAGAACAGTGTCTAAAGCTTGATCGAAAGTTTGGTTCGTATCGCTCGCCGCCGTGTTAAATGTGATCCGTAAACAGTCCCAAATAAACTACAAGCTTCCGTTTGTCGAGTAGTACGCGTCACCGTCTTTCCACCCCTCCCCACTCTCTGATTGGATCCCTAACTCAGGCGAGCCTTTAGACCAGGGGTCACCAAACTACGGCCCACGGGCCGACTCTGGCCCGCCACCCCCCTTTGACCGGCCCCTCTGCCCCCCACCACTTTGAACCAGCCCTATGAGGCAATCCCCAAAAGTGGTCATGGCCTATTTTTTTTTTCATTGCTTTTTGACAAATAATAATGTCTGCATCTTGTATTTTGTTGATTTTATCAATTAAAATTGATATTTAGTTATAAAATGAACTATTCATATTTTCAGAATTTTCGTCATATGCTCGCGATCAAGCAGTGACAGGCAGCGCACGCGCAGAGAACTGTCAGTGTTCAGGACAGTAAAATGGCTAGCGGTCAGCGAAAAGCTGGCAGAGAGTGCAGAGTTTTTAAAGAACAGTGGACCACCGATTATTTTTTCGTTCAGTGTAAGGACCGTGCAGTTTGTCTTGTATGTAAAGAAAGTGTGCCAGTTTTCAAAGAATATAATCTGCGTCGTCACTACAAAACCCGCCACAAAGAGTATGCTAGTTTGCGAGGGCAAACAAGAGAAGACAGGATTCGGAGGATGAAATGCGGACTGGCTGCACAACAGAATGTATTCCTTCGCCAAACCCAGATCAACCAGGCTGCTGTCCGAGCTAGCTATAAGGTCGCTCACCTACTAGCTACCCATGGAAAGCCGTTTACTGACGGGGACTTTGTTAAAGTATGCATGCTTGCTGTGGCCGAGGAGGTGTGTCCCGACAAGAAGGATGCGCTCAGCGCGGTGAGTCTCTCTGCACCTACTATGACCAGGCGAACCGAAGATTTGGGGGACAACGTGTATGACCAGCTGAATGAGAGAGCGTCAGAATTCGAGTTTTTTGCTTTGGCCATGGATGAGAGCAATGACGTGCAGGACACAGCACAACTACTGTGATCTATTGCTCATATTATTATAATAATTTCACTGTTTTTTAAATGTATTTATTTTCTAGGCCTATTTATTTGACCTTTATTAAGTGCTGCACACAATTATTATTAATAATATCAACAGGCCTACCTACAACTTATAATTTTCCACTCACCTTTGCCAGTGTCAATCACCTCAACTAGGCAGATGTTTCTTACCTTGACAGCTTTGATGTTATTTTTATTAGAAAATAAATAAATGGAATATCAGTGGTATTTCAAATTAAAACCAAGTGTGAAGATCTCGATTAATACTTTTGCAAACCACTAGTAAAGATAAACAAATATGTGCCAGGAATCAAGTGTGGATATAGTAGTGGGGATGGCCGTGCCAGGCTAGTAATCTCTACTACACAATGAGGCCTGCTGGTGGGCATATTTTTCTGGGTCATACAATTCTATGTTATATAGCTGACCCGACCCCGGCCCCCATCACAGTCAGGAACGACAGTGTGGCCCCCAGAGCAAAAAGTTTGGTGACCCCTGCTTTAGACCATAGTTTCCATGCTGTCTTTTCAGATCGGAACGATTGTGCAAAGCAGCATAGGATTTCCCAGGCTAGGTTTAAGTAGCTATTTGTAAGCAATACAGTCAAAAACGCAGCAGTTTTAACGAAGTCACCTCCAAAAGTTGCAAGGTTTGAAACAAAGGAGCCAAGAGATGTTGTTAGACTTTATTTCTCTCTGGTGCAACTGATATACATGTGATCAGGAAAGTTTCAAGGCCCAAAGTCGGACAGTAAAGTGAGTGTAGAAATTTGTAAGACTGCCAAGGACAGTGCTTGTGTTTTCCTTATAAACACCGTTTCTCTTTTTGGCTTCAGCAACAAGCTAATATCCTCTAATATTTACTTTTAAATTGCTTAACTCACCTGGAGTACAGAAACCAAATTAAATATTTTTGTTTTGGATGGAGATGAATCGGAATGTAATAGTTATAACAGAGGTGTGTGTTCACTTTCCAGTCATGATTCTACAATTTCCTACAACACTGAGCCCCAGTAATATGACGTTCACATGAGATTAAATAAACTTTAGTCCATCTACGTTAAATCTTTGTATAAATTTATCTACGAACAAAAAAAAAAATGGCACAAGCAGAACTAAATTCAAAAACATTTTTGTTGAAATATTCACTAGTTCTATGGACGAAGCACCTAGTTTTGTAGTGGAAGTAAAGTGCATTTCTCATTTGCTATAATAAATGTCTAATAAAACGGCTAATACCTGTTCAGACCTTGAAGAAGAAACGTCCTACGATAATTATTACTCACGTTACTTGTTTATAAACCTCCCACAGACATTGCACCAAGAATAATTCAATAATATGACCTGATTATATACTAATAAACAGAACATGGGGTTACTGTGGATTATGGAAACTATGATTTCTTGTGGACAGAACGATGAGACAAGATTAAAATGTATGAAACACTTTTCATATTCTTTTGGTGAAACAATATTTAGGGTTTTTTAAAGCGGATGTGCCACAGCAGTGCCGTTTCCCAGACTGATGCATGTTTGCGCCCCTCAGTGCATCCATCTACTGTACCTCTCCTCAGTACATCCATATAATGAACACAAAAACAAGCTTCATACAGTTACATAATCACAAAAGCTCTCAACACATTTTCATCCCCTCAGTGTAGATCAGCTACAGACACGTGACAGCGTTAACCTGAAAAGACTCATTACAGCAGCATCCACATGAGTGAGGAAGTGAAAACTAAAAAGACCTTTTATTTCATGCTCCCAAGAGTGTCCGATAAATAAAATGTCCTTATCGAGTAGGACGGTGTGGTTTTCTAGAACGTAGTAAAAGTGCAGTGAGGCAATCTCCCTCCACGCAGGAATATCGCACTCGGACATGCCGCTCAGCCTGTAGAAAGGAGACGATGCTGTTCACGCGCTCATGTATTGAGGTATTTCACCCACGTGACCAAGTCACGTGACGCAGCCATTTTGGACGGCACGCTTAAGTCCTTCAGTGCAAGGCGGTATGAGATGGTGGAGACCTTTGCACATTTTAACAAGAAAGTAAGCTGTGATTCGTGTTAAATTGGATCTGTCTTTTATCACAAACACTGTACCCAGCCTTGGTATGGAGCCCTGTTTATTTATTTCTGTGTCCCGTTTCTTTCTAGCCTCTGTTATTGCGTTTTATGTCTGATGTCTGCTCCATGCAACCCTAGACAAATTAACACTGCCTTGTTTCACTGCTCAGATGGGTTAACAAACACTGACCCATTTACTTTTTGCTATATATTTTATCAAAATTGCGTTAACTGATAAACTAACCTGAAATGAAATGATCACTGCAAAGTCTGGAGTACTCTGTTGGCTCCCAATCCTGTCTCTTCACAGCCGCAATCCATTTGGCCCTCTTGTCTGGGTCAGTAGGAAACCGGTAGTGATGTGTCGGTCGCGAACGATCCGGTTCAAAGAGCCGGCTCTTTGAAGTGAACGACGGGAGCCGGCTCTTCGGTGGGAGCCGGGTTGGGGAGCCGAATTAGTTTTTTATCCTTAGGTGCCTCAGAGAGAGAGACTTTCACAAAAAAGTTGCTGTCCGATTGCGTCTTTGTGTTGTCTATTACCATTCAAAGGAAAAAAAAGTAGCATGGTGTACGCCTACTTTTTTTGGTTGGGGGGGTTGATGTCATTCACAGCTGCGAAAATATAAAATTGGTGTAATGCTTAAAGCTGTGGAGCGCAGGGGAGAGGAGTCTGTGAGGCACCTGAGGAGGGGAAAATCAGCTGTGTATTTTATATTGGTAATATAACACAGTTTTGCATTATGTTTGTGAGAAAATAATTTATTAATTGGTAAGTAAGTTTTATTTCTATAGCTAGAACATTGTTACACTGCTATACTTTACAAAGCTTTACAATGGCTACAAAAACTAAAAAATAAAATGGAAAACATCCTATTGATAAAATATAAATAATAATGTAATTAATTAACTAGTTAATTGCAGCAATTAAATCAAAAATAAAATCTCAGGGGCAGCACGGTGGTGTAGTGGTTAGCGCTGTCGCCTCACAGCAAGAAGGTCTGGGTTCGAGCCCCGGGGCCGGCGAGGGCCTTTCTGTGCGGAGTTTGCATGTTCTCCCCGTGTCCGCGTGGGTTTCCTCCGGGTGCTCCGGTTTCCCCCACAGTCCAAAGACATGCAGGTTAGGTTAACTGGTGACTCTAAATTGACCATAGGTGTGAATGTGAGTGTGAATGGTTGTCTGTGTCTATGTGTCAGCCCTGTGATGACCTGGCGACTTGTCCAGGGTATACCCCGCCTTTCGCCCGTAGTCAGCTGGGATAGGCTCCAGCTTGCCTGCAACCCTGTAGAAGGATAAAGCGGCTAGAGATAATGAGATGATGAGATAAAATCTCAGGAGCCGTTTGGGAGCCGAAAGAGCCGGCTCCTTATAGTAAGAAGAGCCAAAAGAGCCGAAATTCCCATCACTAGAAACCGGTAAAAGGAGCGTCCTGCACGCTGTCCCTGTCTGTTGTGGCAGCCCACAGCACAACAAGCAAACACCATGGTTATTTATAGAGTGCTTACTGACAAATTAATCTATTCTAGGTGTCTGTAACACGTTTTTTTTTCAAGCTGGTTCTCCCTCTCTGTCTGCAGCGTTAGTATGTAGCTTGACGTTCAAAATGGCAGACACCGGGGCGTCACGTGACCCTGTGACGTCAGGTGAAATACCTCAATTAACCGTGACTCTTGCGAATACTCAACAGGAAGAAATAGATGCTACTTATGTGGTTTCCTGAACCATAGCCCTTGAAATAAAATAGGAATCTCATTAGATATCTCAGACAAAACAACTTTGGATAAAAAGATTCCCGGACTTCTAGTTGCAGAAGTGTGCAGGTGGAGGTCGCTTTAGGAGTAGTTTTCACAATGCCCTCCACTTTCAGTCTTCCGTGCAGCAGGGCCCAGCTCTACTTTACACACACGCTGCGCAAACTTCAGCGAGCACAGCGTCTCTTCAGCATTCCTCTCCAGTGAGGAAATCTGGATAAAGAGAGAAAAAAAAGTCTAAACAAGAAGTGGTGAGGTTAATTTGCCCTGCGTGTACGTTGGTCTGGTTTGGTACTACATCTCCTTGTGAATCTTCAGACCAGCGGAGCTTTGGGATGTAGAAAATAAGCCCCATTCTGCTTGTATAGGAGTATTCCTTTTTAAACCGTCTACTTCCTGTTTTAAATAACTGCTTAATCTCAAAGCTGTTACTACAAATGATCACCACAAATGAGAATGTACACAGCACAGTTCAGGGTTCAAGTTCAGCATTTATTTCTTAAATGCTGGTGTTTATCCTTTAAAGCTAGACTGCCTTTCAGATTTTTCAATTTAGGTCATAAAAATAATTTTCCCTGACACGCAATTATTCTTGTTTAGTGGACCAAAAGCTACTGAATTTGAATCGCAGACTTCCAATTTTATTAGTGTGCTTGCAAAAGCACACTATTGTTGTTCTTAAGTTTTATTTTTATTATTCCGTTTCACCCGTTTTTTGGATCCACTCCTCTTCCTAGGGCTTTCGAGATAGAGACACCGTTCCAACGCTGAAACGTAGGGCCCGATCTGGAATGGCGTGCTTGTTAAAATGGTTGCACTACCCCTTGTCGTTCGGTATTCCCATTTTTCGGCAAAATTCCGTGCCATTGAAATGAATGGGTAGAACTTTGGAGTGATGATGTCATAAGGAGCTCCTCCACTCTAGTATGCTAGCTGTTAGTATGCTAGCTATAGATAGTTTTCACATGACGTCACAGAGTCGGGGATTCCCTAGTGGCGGCCATCTTGCGGGTCAAGCTTACTGTACGGTGACTGAGCACACATTGTAACGCGCGAGTACAAAGTCTTCAAAAGAACCCAAGCAGGCTATTTAAAGCTAGCAATGGTGCACACCTGTTGTATTCACGGCTGTCGTAATAGGTCAGATGATGAAGTCAAGCGGAGCTTTTATGGAATTCCCACTGTACGGGAGCACGAAGGCGAGCAAACAAAGAAACTCAGCTACAAAGGAGAAATCTATGGCTTGCGAGAATCAACCGTAAGGATTATCAGCCTTCCAAACACAGCAAAGTCTGCTCCGATCATTTTATAAGTGGTAAGTTGTTTAAATAAACAATCAATTGTGTTTAAGTTTGTTTTTGGAAACCAAAACATCATGTGAACAATCTCTGGAGAATGCCTAACTGGAACCGCTGAGTGTACGTTTACATTGTAATGTACACTTAATATCGCTCGTTTGTCACGTTTCTATTTGAAACTTGTCACTTCACTCACGCAAGGGTCATTTTTGAAAAACATTTTAGGTCTATTCTGTATGATTTGATTTGTGTTTGGGATGCAAACAGCACGCCTTTTGGCGGATGCCGCCTGAATCGCACAGATCCGATTTTTTTGGGGGGGGGGGCGTTGGAGTGTCTGATTATAATTTCAAAGTAAATTCTGTATTAAAATTACTAAATAAGCAAATCCGTTACAGTCCATGAAACAGGAAGTATAAGGATGAGAAAAAAACAGTTTAAATCGGAAAGCTGCACACATTTGCGCAGTCCTGCACACCGCTCGGGCTGCGCAAATGTGTGCAGCTTTCTGATTTAAACTATTTTTGTATATATCAGACAGCCTTTAAAGTTTGATGAAGTCAGTTTCAGGCTTTGGCAGTTTCAGGCTTTGGCAGTTTCAGGCTTTGGCAGCCCTGCATAGTCACTTGAAAATGCATCTTTGTCCACTTTGTAGGGGTCAATTCCCCCAATCAAGGCCAGTTTGGCTGCATACCGTTGTCGTGAGATGTCGTCTAATGTATCTATATACTTCTGTTTGCTTGATTTTGCTGACATTGATCTTTATTTTAGAAAACTGGCTATATAACTTCATAAATTCGTCCGAGATAACGTAGCCGGTAGTGGCGATGGTCCGTTTTGTTTGCCCTGCAAGATGGCGGCTGGGGGGCGTTCCCCGGAATGCCATGACGCCAGTCTATTAGCATGCTAGCATGATAGCTGTTCTGCTACAGCTCAGCAAGCACACTTTGCATTTTCTCTGCGGAAATGCAGTCTAGTTAGTTTTTATCCCCCGCTGGCCGAAAGACCTGAAGAGGGATTATGTCGTGGTGATGTCCGTCTGTCTGTCCGGCCCCGGGAAGGGTATTCACCTTCTGAAATCAATTCCTCTCTCAATTTTTGGAGGAATTTCACAGAACTTGGCAGGATTCTTTGTTCTATGTCGGTAATACGCATATTGTAATTTTGTTAAATTCAGTCACATTTTACCAGAGTTACAGCCCTTGATTAACAAAATTATACTTTGATAATTTCATGAGAGTGTGTTTTCCTTCTGAAATCAACTCCTCACAATTTTTGGAGAAATTTCATGAAACTTGGCAAAAAGGCCTTGTTATATGTCATTAGTACGCATTGCTTTCTTCAATTCGGTCGCATTTTACCAGAGTTGTGGCCCTTCATTAACAAGCTTATACTTTGACAATTTCATGAAGGTGTGCTTGCCTTCTGACATCAACTCCTCTCACAATTTTTGGACGAATTTCTCAAAGCTTGGAAAAAGGCCTTGTTGTATGACGGGAATACGCATATTGCGATTTAATTTCATTTGTGAAAACTTTACCAGAGTTTTGACCCTTGATTATATAACTTTTACTTTGACAATTTCATGAGGGTGTGCGTTCTTCTGAAATCAACTCCTCTCACAATCTGCGGTGGAATTTCAACAAACTTGGCAAAAGGCTTTGTTATATGACAGTTATACGCATACTGAAATTTTGTTTAATTTGATCAAATTTTACCAGAGTTATGCCCTTGATTATTAACAAACTTGTACTTTGGCAATTTCATCAAGGTGTGCTTGCTTTCTAAAATCAACTTCCCTCACAATTTTTGGAGGAATTTCATGTAATTTGGCAAAAAGTTGTTTTTTTTTTATCCCCCGCTGGCCGAAAGGCCCGAAAGGGGATTATGTCGTGGCAATGTCTGTCCATCCTCACCTTCTGAAATCAACTCCTCTCACAATTTATGGAGGAATTTCACAAAACTTGACAGGATTCTTTGTTATGTCAGTAATACAGATATTACACTTTCGTTCAATTCAGTCACATTTTACCAGAGTTACAGCCCTTGATTACCAAACTTGTACTTTGACAATTTCATTAAGGTGTATTAAGCGTTTATAGCATAGATATAGTTACCAGCGGAGGATATTGTGCTCTCAGAGCACTCTTGTTTTTAATAGAACAATTAATGAATTTAGGGTCACGCGGGGGCGGCACGGTGGTGTAGTGGTTAGCACTGTCACCTCACAGCAAAAAGGTCCGGGTTCGAGCCCCGTGGCCGGCGAGGGCCTTTCTGTGCAGAGTTTGCATGTTCTCCCCGTGTCCGCGTGGGTTTCCTCCGGGTGCTCCGGTTTCCCCCACAGTCCAAAGACATGCAGGTTAGGTTAACTGGTGACTCTAAATTGACCATAGGTGTGAATGTGAGTGTGAATGGTTGTCTGTGTCTATGTGTCAGCCCTGTGATGACCTGGCGACTTGTCCAGGGTGTACCCCGCCTTTCGCCCGTAGTCAGCTGGGATAGGCTCCAGCTTGCCTGCGACCCTGTAGAACAGGATAAAGCGGCTAGAGATAATGAGATGAGATGAGGGTCACGCGGCTCTAAATTTTTCACTATTTTTTCCTGCTTCACCATGACCCAATACAAGATACTACGTCATGCATCATGTGGTGGGCTTTCCCTGTTCACACAAGGCATTGTGGGATACAAATTTGAAACAGGAGAGAAAAATGGAGGACGTGAGTGTGTGAATGAAACATGAAAGCCCGACTACAGGAATGGAAAGCGAGAAGAAAAGACGTTACTGTATGTTGCGAAGGAAAGGAAACGCAGGACCAAACTAATAAATATCGGCGGTCAGCGAGCACCTCGGTGTGATCAGCTGTTCGTTCAGCGACAGAATGACGGAACTGTCAGTGCACAGTCAAGGTAAACCTGTAGATGGCAGTAATGCAACACTGTGGATGCCAGCTGCTGTAAAACCCAGAAGAAGAAGGTCAACCTGTGCATGCACACACGGACTTCCTCTGTTTGCTTGACTGTGTGAAGTGAGCAATTTCATGCACATTATTTGCTCAGGAATCCCCTCAAATTAAATCACTTCCCAGCCACAGAACGGCCTGGTTTTAAGATATTACAGAAATAAACCTATCACAATGACTAAATTTCACCGATTTTATGAAATCGAAAGGCTGTCTAGCTTTTATTTTAGCCTTCTTACACTCTTAGATGATGGTGTAGTTGTTACTAATGTGGTTCTACTACAGTACTGAATACAGACATGTGCTTTACCTGCACCACCATGGCTGTTTTGTTGCCCTTGCCCAGTGAGTCCTGCAGTAGATATGTGAGGCGCGAGTTCCTGAAGGGGATGTAGGTCTGGCGGCCCCTCAGGGCCTGGATCACGTCCCCCAGTGCCAGCAATGAGCGATTGATGTTCTGGGCCTCCTTCAGCCGCTCGCCCTCCGCCCCTGACTTGGACACACGCTCTGAACCAGCCAGGTCCACCAGATTCAGCTTACCTAGAGCAAGGATGCACACACAATGATTGGACTCAATAGAAAGAAAGTTGTTAATTCTACGGTAGAAAATGATGCACGTATTTAACATAGAAACCTTGTATTTAATCCCAGGCCTAAAGATACCAAAGGCAATCTATAGATTGTTTTTAAATGTGTAATGACGCAAATAAAGGCAACTCTTCAGCTTCTGCTTTTGTTCTAGAAAACAAAATGGTATGCAGGTTCTCTTGTTAAAATTCAAAGAACGAGTTGTGCAAGCAGTACAAGTTTATCTTGTTTGCTAATTCACTTGATATTTTTAGTAGATGACTAGGCTTAGGTTTTCTGAGAAGAACCATTCGAGGATCCTTGGATAAACGGCACATTCTTTTCAGTGTATAATGTGAGTACAGTTGAATAACTGTACTCAGTTGTCATCACGCATATTACAATAAAGCACATACCGTCCTTTGCACAAGTATTCACCCCATAAAGTTTTACACTTTGTAGTGTTGTAATCTGGAATCGAAGTGGATTTAATTGGGATTATATATCATGCATCTATGCAAAGTATCCCATAATATCAAAGTGGGGGAAATAATATATCTCAGAATTATTGAATAATAAACAATGTGAAATTGTGATTGCATAAGTATTCACTCCCCTTGTGTCTGGCACAGCTAGGTACTATCAGAAGTCATGTAATTAGTTGAATGGAGTTGAGCTGTGTGCAATTAAAGTGCCATGTGATCTCAATATGAATACGCCTGTGAAAGAATCTGGCACAACTGGGACTCTGCTTATAGAAGACAAAGTGCAAATTGTAAATAAAAACGTAATGCAATGATGTGGAAGTTTCAAAATTCCATATTTTATTCAGAATAGAACATAGATGACATATCAAATGTTTAAACTGAGAAAATGTATCATTTAAAGAGAAAAATTAGGTGATTTTAAATTTCATGACAACAACACATCTCAAAAAAGTTGGGACAAGGCCATGTTTACCACTGTGAGACATCCCCTTTTCTCTTTACAACAGTCTGTAAACGTCTGGGGACTGAGGAGACAAGTTGCTCAAGTTTAGGGATAGGAATGTTAACCCATTCTTGTCTAATGTAGGATTCTAGTTGCTCAACTGTCTTAGGTCTTTTTTGTCGTATCTTCCGTTTTATGATGCGCCAAATGTTTTCTATGGGTGAAAGATCTGGACTGCAGGCTGGCCAGTTCAGTACCCGGACCCTTCTTCTACGCAGCCATGATGCTGTAATTGATGCAGTATGTGGTTTGGCATTGTCATGTTGGAAAATGCAAGGTCTTCCCTGAAAGAGACGTCGTCTGGATGGGAGCATATGTTGCTCTAGAACCTGGGTATACCTTTCAGCATTGATGGTGTCTTTCCAGATGTGTAAGCTGCCCATGCCACACGCACTAATGCAACCCCATACCATCAGAGATGCAGGCTTCTGAACTGAGCGCTGATAACAACTTGGGTCGTCCTTCTCCTCTTTAGTCCGAATGACACGGCGTCCCTGATTTCCATAAAGAACTTCAAATTTTGATTCGTCTGACCACAGAACAGTTTTCCACTTTGCCACAGTCCATTTTAAATGAGCCTTGGCCCGGAGAAGACGTCTGCGCTTCTGGATCATGTTTAGATATGGCTTCTTCTTTGAACTATAGAGTTTTAGCTGGCGACGGCGGATGGCACGGTGAATTGTGTTCACAGATAATGTTCTCTGGAAATATTCCTGAGCCCATTTTGTAATTTCCAATACAGAAGCATGCCTGTATGTGATGCAGTGCCGTCTAAGGGCCCGAAGATCACGGGCACCCAGTATGGTTTTCCGGCCTTGACCCTTACGCACAGAGATTCTTCCAGATTCTCTGAATCTTTTGATGATATTATGCACTGTAGATGATGATATGTTCAAACTCTTTGCAATTTTACACTGTCGAACTCCTTTCTGATATTGCTCCACTATTTGTCGGCGCAGAATTAGGGGGATTGGTGATCCTCTTCCCATCTTTACTTCTGAGAGCCGCTGCCACTCCAAGATGCTCTTTTTATACCCAGTCATGTTAATGACCTATTGCCAATTGACCTAATGAGTTGCAATTTGGTCCTCCAGCTGTTCCTTTTTTGTACCTTTAACTTTTCCAGCCTCTTATTGCCCCTGTCCCAACTTTTTTGAGATGTGTTGCTGTCATGAAATTTCAAACAAGCCAATATTTGGCGTGAAATTTCAAAATGTCTCGCTTTCGACATTTGATATGTTGTCTATGTTCTATTGTGAATACAATATCAGTTTTTGAGATTTGTAAATTATTGCATTCCGTTTTTATTTACAATTTGTACTTTGTCCCAACTTTTTTGGAATCAGGGTTGTAGAAAAAATATATACGTTAGGCACTGTATATATTTAGACAGTGAAGCTGACCGGTGGTTTTGGTGCCGGTGGCGAGGTCTGTTCCCTGCACTGTGATGGTGAGCAGAGCGTGTGAACGAGAGCTATGCTGGTTCATTTGTGTTCCAAATGTTATCCTGTTTCTCCGTGCTGTTGCCAGAATCTGCAGAAACAAACAGTTACCAAGATAATTCAGAAATGTGTAGCTTATACTTTCAAGTTTTTTGATTGAGACTACACTGAGAGACTCACTTTTTTGATATGCTGAAAGTTTTTGACTTCTTTGATCCTGAGACCAGGCACATGGAGCTGACCTGTGCCATCAGGATTGATTTTGATGTCCAGCTTCTCTCCATCTTTACTCAGCAGATCTCTGAGATTTAAAGGGAAAAAAAAATCAATGTTTCACAAATATAATCTTGACCCCACTAGGTTTGTCTAAACATTACTTGCAAAAAACGATGCACAATTTGCCTCCGTTCCAGCTTTCTCCCCAAATCCATTTTTTGTATTTATAGACAGGAAATGATACCTGAGAACCTCATTGTAGATTTCCACTGAGCTGACAGTGACTGTGTAGGTCCACATGTCTTTCCTTTCCTCAATCTCATTGAAAAGGTGCTTCAGAGCTCGCTGGTTGATGCCTGGGTTCTCCACAGGACCCTGTATAGTATGACATCTTATCATTTATAAGCTCGTATGTCTGTGTGTATAAATGGAAATCCATGCAATCAAAGATCATATACTGTAGATAGGGAAAAAAAAGATGTACAGTAAATACTAAAGACAAAATGTATATGGAAAAATCATGCGATTAAGCATCTTAGGTTACAGTCACACTACAGCTCGCGATGCTTTGTGATGGGTTATCGATGAAAATGAGGCATTTTGGTGGCGATGCGTGCTGATATACACGTGAGCTAAAAGCTGTCATCACACAGCAGGCGAATACTTGACTGTCACGCCTTCATGCATTTGAGCCTGGCACAGCTCGAGCAGCTGCGCTCGCTCACAGAGCACGTTGTGCGCGCTCTGGGGGACCCAGTCATTATGGGAAACACCTGATGCTGATTTGAGCGCAATCAGCACACGCATTTAAGGACGCTGTTGTCACAGAGACTATGTGAAGTATTATCATTATCATCATCACTGTCACGTTTGTTTCTAGCCATGTTTATGACCCTGGTTAAATACTCTGATTTCTGTTTTGCTTTTGGTTTCATTTGTGTTTTGTTTTTGTAAATATCCCGCCTGCTAATAAATACACTTCCTGCACTTAGAGCCATCTACCGCTGCATACCTGACAGAATACTTGCAAAGTCTTCACATCACAACGCGCTCCGAAGGATCCCCAAATGAAAATGCACTGTTTAAGTCTCGGTGAAGGTGAGGCCATGCCGAGCCACTGTGTTAATGAGGCTCCCGCAAGCATCGGGGACATGGATTCGAGACAAATGCATCTCAAAAGGATTGACACAGGTTGCCTGAGCTTCAGGAAGGATTCCCAAACCTATTTGCAAGTATTCGCCGCTTAGTTTGCTGACGAAAACATCGGCACCAAATTCCAATGCATGCATTGAAATTTTTTGTGACCTTTTTGGCCATTCACAAGGTGGAGACACACCAAAAAACAACTCGCCAAGCTTAGAGAACATTCGCCGTGCATCGCATGATTGGTGGCGATGCTACCAATTTTTCATTGCCAAGTATTCGCAAACCCATCGCGAACTGTAGTGTGACCAGGGCCTTAAGTAATAAGTATTACTGACTAATGAATGGATGTACAGGTGAGGGTATACATTTGCATCCCTGTGGATTTTTTTTTTTATTGGAAAATGGACCTTTATTATTTTTAAATAAAACAACAATTCCTAACATAAAGCAAAATCAACAGAAAACTAAGTGTTGCCATGTTGTTCTTAGTGTGGTTTGAAGCAAATAGTCCATGCCTTCTGACAGTGTTATGTCAAAAACAATCTATTAAAGGAAAACTCTGGGATTTTTTTTAAACCTGGGCCCTATTTTCTCATCTCTTTGGGTCCCAATATTTACTAGGGCCAAAAACAATTAAAATCGGTCCAGTATTGAGTTAGAGCGCTATAACTGGCAACCACAAAATGGCTACAGTGGGGCAAAAAAGTATTTAGTCAGCCACCAATTGTGCAAGTTCTCCCACTTAGATGAGAGAGGCCTGTAATTTTCATCATAGGTATACCTCAACTATGAGAGACAGAATGGGGGGAAAGAATCCAGGAAATCACATTGTAGGATTTTTAATGAATTAATTGGTAAATTCCTCGGTAAAATAAGTATTTGTCACCTACAAACAAGCAAGATTTCTGGCTCTCACAGACCTGTAACTTCTTCTTTAAGAGGCTCCTCTGTCCTCCACTCGTTACCTATATTAATGGCACCTGTTTGAACTCGTTATCAGTATAAAAGACACCTGTCCACAACCTCAAACAGTCACACTCCAAACTCCACTATGGCCAAGACCAAAGAGCTGTCAAAGGGCACCAGAAACAAAATTGTAGACCTGAACCAGGCTGGGAAGACTGAATCTGCAATAGGTAAGCAGCTTGGTGTGAAGAAATCAACTGTGGGAGCAATTATTAGAAAATGGAAGACATATAAGACCACTGATAATCTCCCTCGATCTGGGGCTCCACGCAAGATCTCACCCCGTGGGGTCAAAATGATCACAAGAACGGTGAGCAAAAATCCCAGAACCACACAGGGGGACCTAGTGAATGACCTGCAGAGAGCTGGGACCAAAGTAACAAAGGCTACCATCAGTAACACACTACACCGCCAGGGACTCAAATCCTGCAGTGCCAGACGTGTCCCCCTGCTTAAGCCAGTACATGTCCAGGCCCATCTGAAGTGCAAAGGGACCAGGACGACTGATCCGTGTAAAGGAAAGAATGAATGGGGCCATGTATCATGAGATTTTGAGTGAAAACCTCCTTCCATCAGCAAGGGCATTGAAGATGAAACATGGCTGGGTCTTTCAGCATGACAATGATCCCAAACACACCGCCCGGGCAACGAAGGAGTGGCTTCGTAAGAAGCATTTCAAGGTCCTGGAGTGGCCTAGCCAGTCTCCAGATCTCAACCCCATAGAAAATCTTTGGAGGGAGTTGAAAGTCCGTGTTGCCCAGCGACAGCCCCAAAACATCCCTGCTCTAGAGGAGATCTGCATGGAGGAATGGGCCAAAATACCAGCAACAGTGTGTGAAAACCTTGTGAAGACTTACAGAAAACGTTTGACCTCTGTCATTGCCAACAAAGGGTATATAACAAAAGTATTGAGATGAACTTTTGTTATTGACCAAATACTTATTTTCCACCATAATTTGCAAATAAATTCTTTAAAAATCAGACAGTGTGACTTTCTGGATTTTTTTTTCTCATTCTGTCTCTCATAGTTGAAGTGTACCTATGATGAAAATTACAGGCCTCTCTCATCTTTTTAAGTGGGAGAACTTGCACAATTGGTGACTGACTAAATACTTTTTTGCCCCACTGTATACAATGTAATTCCACCCAGCAAACATCTGAGTCAAAGTAAACCACTTGTTTTCACCACTGACAGGCTCATAATGTTATTATTAGTGTCTGAGAACATAGAGATGATCGCTATAGAGATACTTTGGAAGTAGACGTCTTCATAAATTCTACATGACTTTTCCTCTTATAAGATTCACATGAATGGCTACACATGGATCTCAATAATCAATTCATGAGAATGTATCCCTGAATACTGATTCATCATCATTTAGGTCACTGTACCTCCATGGTGTAGGTCTTCCCTGAGCCTGTCTGACCGTAAGCAAAGATGCAGACATGATATCCATCTATGCAGGAGGTGATTAGGGGCTCGATTTCTTGGAACACCTGAGAGTTGGACATTGGACAGATATAGACGTTTCATTGATTATCTGCATGTTTACAGAATGTTACCAGGTTTTACTTTCCTATACATTTGTTTTTTCATAGTTTAGTGTACCCATGTCTCTCATTATTAGTCTCATTGTGTTATCAAGACTTTACACGCCCCTGTGGTCATCCAAAATGAAACCTGATAAGTACTTGTTCCTCTTTTGTTCATGAAAAAAAGGTGTACTTCTTTCTATAGAAATTCTAAACAGTATTGATGGTGTTGCTAGTTCCTCTGTCTCTATTTTTGTTCCTGTATTTATCATCAAGTTCACCCAGTTTTGACCTTTGCCTGTTTTAGTTTAACTAATCTAAAGCACAGTGGCAACAGGACCTCACAGCTCCAGGGTGACTGGTTTGATCCTGAGCTCAGGTCACTTATAGTCTGTGTAAAGTTTAGCTTGTTCTCCCAGTTTTCTGGTTTCTTCCCACCTCCCAAAACCATGTCGTTGGGTGGATTGGCTCGACGAAACAACTCTAAAGCAGTGTAAGTGAGAATGAGTGTGTGCGAGCGCGCATGGTGCCCTGAAATGGAACAAGGTCCTATCAAGTGTGTATTCGTGCCTCATACAAAGTGTTCCTGCAACCCTGAACAGAACCTACCTACTGAATATGAAGTGAACACTGCCTGTGTTCTGTGCCACAGACCTTCACAAATACTTCATGTAAAAGGATAAATAAAGACATTTCACACGTGTCTTACTGTCTCTAGTTCCCATGGGTTACAATAGTATTGTATACTAATCTAATACAAAAGGCTTCTATGCTACTCCATGACCCGAATATCACCATTAAACTTTCTCCTGTGCACATATTTATAAACCAGTGTCCAAAAAAAAAAACAGATAAAAAGATGGACACCAAGCGCTTGATACTGTACAGTATGTGTAGAACAACAAGCAAAAAAGGAACCCTGTCTACTTTTTTTTTTTATTTTTTAACCCCAAATATTATGAACCATTATTTTCAGCTCAAATGATGACCTTAAAATCCCAATTCCATAAATTTGGGACACTGTATAAAATGTAAATAAAAAAACAATATGACAATTTGCAAAATCATGGAAACCATATATTTCATTGAAAATAGTACAAAGACACGTATAAATGTTGAAATTGAGATGTTATTGTTTTTTGAAAAATATATGTTCATTTTGAATTTGATGTCAGCAGCATGTTTCAAAAAAGTTGGGACGGGGAATGTTTCCCACTGTGTTGCATTACCTCTACTTTTAACAACACTCTGTAAACGTTTGGGAACTGAGGAGACCAATTGCTGTAGTTTTGAAAGAGAAATGTTGTCCCATTCTTGCCTGATTATACAATTTCAGTTACTCAACAGTTTGGGGTCTCCTTTGTCATATTTTGCACTTTGTAATGCGCCAAATGTTTTAAATGGGAGACAGGTCTGGACTGCAGCCAGTTTAGCACTCAGACTCTTACTGTGGAGCCTTGCAGATTTAATACTGTATGTGCAGAAAGCAGTTTGGCATTGTCTTGCTGAAAGAAGGAAGGCCTTCCCTGAAAAAGATTTTGTCTGGATGGCAGTATATTGCTCTGAAACGTGTCTATATCATTCAGCATTAATGAGGCCTTCCCAGATGGACAAGCTACCCATGTCATGTGCACTAATGTATCCTCGTACCATCACAGATGCTGGCTTTTGAACTGTGCACTGATAACAAGCCGGAGGATGTGGTGTCCATGATTTCGAAAAAGGATTTCTACTTTTGATTCATTAGACCTCGGGACAATTTTCCACTTCGCCTCAATCCATCGTAAAAGAGCTCGGGCCCAGAGAAGGTGGCGGTGTTTCTGGATCTTGTTTATATCTGGATTTAACTTGCATTTGTGGATGCAGTAATGAACTGTTTTCACAGACGATGGTTTTCTGAAGTGTTCCTGAGCCCATACAGTGATTTCCACTACAGACACGTGTCTGCTTTTAATGCAGCATCTCCTGAGGGCCTGAAGATAACAGGCATCCAGTGTCAGTTTTCAGCCTTGTCTCTTGCATACAGAGATTTCTCCAGATTCTCTGAATCTTTTAATGATATTATGGACCATAGATGATGTGAGCCACAAATTCTTTGCAGTTTTACATTGAGGAACGTTATTCTTAAATTGTTGCACTGTTTGCCCACGCAGTCTTTCACAGAGCAGTGAACCCCTGCCTATCTTTACTTCTGGGATGCTCTTTTTATACCCAATCATGTTATTGAACTGTTGCCAATTAACCAAATTATTTATTTATTTATTTTAAGCATTACACAACGTTTTCAGTCTTTTGTTGCCCCTGTCCCAACTTTTCTGAAACGTGTTGCAGACATCAAACTCAAAATGAACATATATTTTTCAAAAAACAATAAAATTTCTCAGTTTCAACATTTGATACATTGTGTTTATACTATTTTCATGATTTCATGAATTTCCATGATTTGCAAATCGTCATATTCTGTGTTTTTCTTTACGTTTTACACAGTGTCCCAAATTTATGGAATTGGGGTTGTAGAATCCTTACCTCCTCTTGAGTAGCCTGAGGGTGAAAGACTTTGTCCAGCTCAAAGGTCTTTGCTTTGCCCTTACTCAGGACAGTGAGTGTAGATTCATTGTGTGGGTCCGTGGTCACAGCGACAGGCTGGCATTCGTCATGCTGGTCTTCTTTTAGGACTGGTTTCACACGGCACAGGACACGGATGTTGCCTGATGGAAGAGACATACTTTCTTGAATTCGACTCGGATATTTTGGTTGAATGTGTATGCGTACCGAATATTCTTAGATCTTATTAGAAACACAGACTACCTTTCAGCTCTACTAACTGCTCGTGGTATTTCCTGCGAAGGGCAACCTCTTTCCTGTATTTCTCCAGAAGGTCCTTATTGGCCTCGGACATTTCATTTATTGCTGCTGAAATCTGTGAAGTCACCACAAAACAATGTGTAGAGAGAGAAAAGAACACACTGATACTGACTACTGATACTGGGTGTGCACTGGTGAAGCTAAATCTCTAGCTAGCCAAGGAGCCACACTGCTTCACCAACACCCGCGCACACCGTTTATCATTATGTGATCATTCCCAGTCTTTTACTCTGCAAACTACACAACTTTAGCTTATGGGCTAATATTAAGAGCTTTATTCCTCCTGAGTATACTGTATAATCACTTATGTGGTGTATTAAAGCTAAAAGTGAAATGGAATTGGACAACTGCAATTTCAAGTCAAGTCAACTTTGTCAAATATGCTACACATGCTCGACATACAGCACAGATGAAATTTCAGTCCTCTCTGACCCACGGTGCAAACAGGCAATGCAATAAATAAAAATAGAATAGCTGAAATAAACAATATAAACAGTATAAACACTCTAGATAAGAAATAGACATAGACTAAACACACACACACACAAATTGGAGCAAAAGGACATAAAATAAACAGTCAAGGGCACTTGAGGTATAGCAGGTAAACATGAAATAAGCAGTATAAACAATAAACTAATAGCTGTTAAGGTGAGGTAGTGTGGAATAGTGCAAATGAGCGAGGTAAAGTGAAATGTGCAGTCCCTGAGTTCAGTGTGCGAATGAATGGTGTGTGTGTGTGTTGGGGGGGGGGGGGGACTGTGAGGGTGACATGATGTCAGATGCTGAAGGGGGGGCAGGGGGCAGAGGGGGGAGAAGGAGCAGAACAGGGAGGGAGTTGAGCCTCCTGACCGCCTGGTGAAAGAAACTGTCCTTGAGCCTGCTGGTTTTGGCCCGGAGACTCCGCAGTCTCCTCCCCAACGGCAGCAGGCTGAAGAGGCTGTGAGATGGGTGGGTGGGGTCACCTGCAATCCTGATGGCTTTGCGGGTGTGGCGGGAGTTATAGATTTCCATAAGAGAAGGGAGAGAGACACCAATGATCCTCTCAGCTGTTCTCACGATGCGCTGCAGAGTCTTGCAGCAGGACACGGTGCAGGCGCCGTACCACACGGTGATGCAGCTGGTCAGGATGTTCTCGATGGTGCCTCTGTAGAATGTGTGCATGATGGGGGCCGGGGTTCTTGCTCTCCTCAGTTTGCGGAGGAAGTACAGACGCTGTTGGACTTTTTTGGCCAGTGATGCGGTGTTGTTGCTCCAGGACAGGTCTTCAGAGATGTGCACACCCAGAAACTTGGTGCTGCTCACCCTCTCCACTGCAGCACCGTTGATAGTTAGTGGAGCATGCTGGGTGTGCGCGCTCCTGAAGTCCACAACAATCTCCTTCGTCTTCTCCACGTTCAGGCAGAGATTGTTGTCCTTGCACCACATGGCCAAGCGGCTCACCTCACTCCTGTAGATTCTCATATCGCCATTGTTGATGAGACCCACCACAGTCGTGTCATCCGCAAACTTAATGAAGAGGTTGGAGCTGGATGTTGGTGTGCAGTCGTGGGTCAGCAGAGTGAAGAGGAGGGGGCTCAGCACACATCCTTGGGGGGGCCCGTGTTCAATGTGATGGTGCTGGAGGAGTTGCTGCCGACCCGTACAGCTTGTGGTCTCCCTGTCAGGAAGTCCAGCAGCCAGTTGCACAGGGAGGTGTTGAGTCTCAGCTGGTCCAGTTTATGAATGAGCTGCTGAGGGATGATTGTGTTGAATGCTGAGCTAAAGTCTATGAAAAGCATTCTGACGTACGAGTCTTTTGTCACCAGGTGGGTGAGGGCTGAGTGAAGGGCAGAGGAGATGGCGTCATCGGTCGAACGGTTGGACCGATATGCAAACTGGAAAGGGTCCAGGGTGGGGGGGGAGGGCAGACTTGATATGCTGCATGACTAGCCGCTCGAAGCACTTCATGAGGATGGGAGTGAGTGCGACCGGGTGGTAGTCATTGAAGCAGGAGGGAGACTGCTTCTTCGGGACCGGGATGATGGTGGTGGCTTTGAGGCATGTGGGGACAACAGCCTGGCTCAACGAGATGTTGAAGATGTCTGTAAAGACATCTATGAGCTCCTCTGCACAGTCTCTCAGGACACGACCAGGAATATTATCAGGACCCGAGGCTTTCCGTGCATTTGTCGTCCTGAGAGCTCTCCTCACGCTGTCTGGGGACAGCATCAACACCTGGTCGCCAAGAGGTGGTGGGGTCTTCTGTGCCGTGGTGCTGTTGTCTGCCTCAAAGCGAGTGAAGAAGTCGTTCAACTGATTCAGCAGAGAGGTGGAGTTATCACAGGTCTGCGGCAAGGGCTTGTAGTCTGTGATGGTCTGAATCTCCCGCCACAGGTTCCTGGTGTCTCTGCTGTCGTTGAAGTAGACAGCAATGTTCCTGGAATACTGTCTCTTGGCCACCCTGATGCCTCGTGACAGGTTGGCCCTAGCGGTCCTCAGGCCCACCTCGTCCCCAGCTCTGAAGGCGGCGTTCCGAGCCCTCAGGAGCCTGTGGACTTCCCCTGTCAGCCATGGCTTCTGATTGGCCCGAATGGAGATGGTTCTGGTGACTGTAACGTCGTCCATGCACTTCCTCATGTAGGCAGTGACGGTCTCCGTGTACTCCTGGAGATCTGTAGTGTTGTTGTAGGTGGCTGCCTGTCTGAACATGCTGCAGTCAGTGGTGGAAAAACAGTCCTGGAGTGCCTCTGAGGACCCCTCTGGCCACACACGTACCTGCTTTGTAGCCAGTTTGGTGACTTTAACCAGTGGCCTGTGTGCTGGCATTAGCATAACAGTGGAATGATCTGAGGCCCCAATGTGGGGGAGGGGGAGGGCTTTGTAGGCACCTTTATGCATGGTGTAAACATCGTCCAGAGTATTGTTTCCACGTGTGGGAAAGTTGATATGTCCATAGAGTTTTGGAAACACGCTCTTGGGGTTTGCATGGTTGAAATCCCCAGCCAGGATGAGGAAAGCATCTGGGTGGGTTGTCTGCTGCTCACTGATGTGCTGATAGAGTTCATTCAGTGCTTCACTCCTGTTGTTATTGGAGCCGGGAGGGATGTATTGAGGTATTTCACCTGACGTCACAGGGTCACGTGACGCCCCGGTGTCCGCCATTTTGGACGTCAAGCTACATACTAACGCTGCAGACAGAGAGGGAGAACCGGCTTGAAAAATAACGTGTTACAGACACCTAGAATAGATTAATTTGTCAGTAAGCACTCTATAAATAACCATGGTGTTTGCTTGTTGTGCTGTGGGCTGCCACAACAGACAGGGACAGCGTGCAGGACGCTCCTTTTACCGGTTTCTAGTGATGGGAATTTCGGCTCTTTTTCGGGAGCCGGCTCTTTTGGATCTTCTTACTAGTAGGAGCCGGCTCTTTCGGCTCCCAAACTCGGCTCCCACCAAAGAGCCGGCTCTTTGAACCGGATCGTTCGTGACCGACACATCACTACCGGTTTACTACTGACCCAGACAAGAGGGATTGCAGCTGTGAAGAGACAGGATTGGGAGCCAACAGAGTACTCCAGACTTTGCAGTGATCATTTCATTTCAGGTTAGTTTATCAGTTAACGCAATTTTGATAAAATATATAGCAAAAAGTAAATGGGTCAGTGTTTGTTAACCCATCTGAGCAGTGAAACAAGGCAGTGTTAATTTGTCTAGGGTTGCATGTAGCAGACATCAGGCATAAAACACAATAACAGAGGCTAGAAAGAAACGGGACACAGAAATAAACAGGGAAATTAAGTAAAAAGAAAGAGAGGAAAAAAAAAAAGAAAAAAAGAGCGCGGATCTGCAAACACATGAGAAGCCTATCTTACACATATCACTCGGACTCCACACCTCCACACGCATCGCGTCTGAAGTCATAACTCATCAGGGGAAATCGTGTCTGCATTGGCATGTTCAAAAAACAACCTCGCGTCAACAATGATACCACACGCAAGAAAAAAAAAAACAGTCAGGCTACTCAACAACCAACCTGGCAGCAGCAGTCGTTGTCATGTAAACGCAACACTTCGGATATGCAAATGCTTCCCGTTACACACGATTGCTATGTCAATAAACATCATTTTGCCAATATTTTAGAGACCCCCCCAACATTTCCCAAATCATGTTTTCAAAGGATCTCATGTCTGTTTCAGGGGATCTCGGATCCCCCGAGTAACAAGACAGTGTTGTGAACATAGCCTACCTTGTACCGTTTCAAACTGCTGGGGTCATCCTTCATCAAACTGTTGACTTCTGTCGACAACCTTGGCTCCATACCAAGGCTGGGTACAGTGTTTGTGATAAAAGACAGATCCAATTTAACACGAATCACAGCTTGCTTTCTTGTTAAAATGTGCAAAGGTCTCCACCATCTCATACCGCCTTGCACTGAAGGACTTAAGCGTGCCGTCCAAAATGGCTGCGTCACGTGACTTGGTCACGTGGGTGAAATACCTCAATATTGCTACCAGCAATATGGCTGTAAATTCCCTCGGCAGGTAGAATGGCCGGCACTTAATAATTATAAACTCCACCAGTGGTGAGCAGTGTTTGCAGACCACAACAGCATCGTGGCACCAGGCATCACTGATGTAAACACAGGGTCCTCCGCCGCGAGTCTCCCCTCCCGATTAGCGCTCTGTCTGACCTTCTGTCTGAATTTTTCATTGTCTATACTTTTTCTACTTTTTGTTGATCACACTTTAGTGTTTACTTTTGTTCCCCTATTCATCTCACTGTGTCTTGTTTTCTATCAACTGTATACACCTCTGTGTTTGTCCTGAAGTCAAAGCTGAGGCCTCTTGAGCTTGATTACTTTCGTTCTGGAGAGGAAATGTCTTATTTCATCCAAGAGCAATACAAAAAAAAAGGTCTTGCTAGATCCTCTGTCTGCCTGATAACTAATTAACCAACGTTGAATTATACAGTATATGGTCAAGCAGGAAATTCACTTCTATGTTTGAGATTGCTCATTTAAAATTCGTACAAAAGTAAAAGTTCCACTAATATGTTGCACTTTCAGAATAATACAGGGTGTTTCAAAAAAATTGATATTATTTGAGATGTAAATATCCCAGAAACTACATAGTCTAGGCAAATGAAACTGAACAGGCTTAATGTTGAGCAATATAAGATTTATTCCTCAAAATTTGAATGAGAAATTCAAAAGGTATGTGGATTCCATGAACGATTTCACAAATTTTCAATATGTGCGCCGGCTGACACACACACACACACCCTTCCTCTTTGAACTTTTTGTGCTGTGTCCAAATCTGCATTGCAGTTGGTGCATTTTTAGAGAATTCTCTCATAAATGCACGCTGCAGTCTTGTTCGACTGTTCGAGCGTACTCTAACACACAAAACGCCTTTTCTTTTCCAGTGAATGGCATTTCTATGCCTAAAAAGATAAAAACAAAAAACATTAAACATAAAATTTTGACCTGTTTCCACACATGGTGTTAAAATTTGAGGTCAATTGAGCCAGAATTGGCAAAGTTATTAGATTGTGAAATGATATCAAATTTTTTTGAAACACCTTGTATTTTTTTACATGCAAAATAAAATCTCTAATAATATTATCTCCGGCGGCACGGTGGTGTAGTGGTTAGCGCTGTCGCCTCACAGCAAGAAGGTCCTGGGTTCGAGCCCCGGGTCCGGCGAGGGCCTTTCTGTGTGGAGTTTGCATGTTCTCCCTGTGTCCGCGTGGGTTTCCTCCGGGTGCTCCGGTTTCCCCCACAGTCCAAAGACATGCAGGTTAGGTTAACTGGTGACTCTAAATTGACCGTAGGTGTGAGTGTGAATGGTTGTCTGTGTCTATGTGTCAGCCCTGTGATGATCTGGCGACTTGTCCAGGGTGTACCCCGCCTTTCGCCCGTAGTCAGCTGGGATAGGCTCCAGCTTGCCTGCGACCCTGTAGAAGGATAAAGCGGCTAGAGATAATGAGATGAGATATTATCTCCATATTACTGCATGGACAATTTGCAGTAGTGATTTTTCTTCCAATGGGGAAAGAAAAAAAATCTCATGGCAGCAGGAATCAAGACTCATTTATCGATATACGGTAATTTAATCACATTGGTGGCTTTTATGATGCGTATCATTTCTGCTTGCCTGATTCTTGGCTTCTTTGATGGCTGATCCATAAAAGTCAGAAAAATTGCGGACCTGACTGCGCAGACTGGCATAATCTGTCTTCATAGAGCGCAGGGTGGGAGGGAGAGCCTTCAGACGCTGCTGTAGAGCTGATAAACACACACACACACACACACACACACACACACACACAGACAGAGTGAGACTGTAACTCAAACCTAAAATTAAAAACTGCCACTACTGTCATGTTCAAACAGGGTATTGAGATCATATGACACCAACGGAATCCAGTTACAGAGAAAGTTAGTATGAAGTGCTCTGGTATGGTTAAAGTGTTAAACCAGACTCACTCCTGAACTGATCCTGCAGGCTCTGAAACTGCTCCTGTGAACAGTTTGTCGCTGCTTTCACAGCCGCATCTTTTTTTTCCTCCAGATGCTCAATCTCCTTCATCAGCTCTGCCTGCAGTGTCCCGATCTCTCTCTCATAGGCAGCAATCTGTGGGGAAACACACTCCATTACAGTGACTCCACTGCCCTGTGCTGGAGTTCTTTGCATTGATCAAATGTGCAGAGGTGGACAGTAACGAAGTACATTTACTTGAGTACTGTACTTAAGTACACTGAGTATCTGTACTTTACTTGAGTATTTTTTTTAAACTTATGACTTTAACTTCACTACATTTGAAAGACAAATATCATACTTTTCACTCCACTACATTTCTGTCAAGGTCCTCGTTACTCGTTACTATGAAGCAGCTTTGAAAGTGGATGTGTTCTTCTTTTCTTTTCTAAAACGTGATTGGTTTTTTCCCAGGTGACACTGAGACAGCCGATCAGTAATCACTAGGGTCACGTCACATCCATAGACTGGATAAAATCAAGTTCAATTATTTCTGAACAGCATTATTTAACACGATCAGCTGATGGCAGAATGGAAGGAGGGGGTTCTTCTGGAGAATGCACACACTCATGGCCATACCTAGAACCCATGTTTCAGTTTTCTGAAAGGATTAAAGATTCGTTTTGTTTTAAATGTTTGCTGAAAACGAACCACATCACGCCCAACAAAAACTCGCCGTCCAACCTGCGGAAGCATATTGAGGTATGTAAATGTTTTATTCCAAGAGAAAGCTTGTAATGAAGTTGTCTGTGCTTTTAGAGTTAGCGATAACATTGCAAATGTAGCTATGCAGTCTGGTTAGTCAAATATGGATTTGCCCGCCAAGTTGCCGTAG
Source organism: Neoarius graeffei (assembly GCF_027579695.1). Classification (NCBI taxonomy): domain Eukaryota; kingdom Metazoa; phylum Chordata; class Actinopteri; order Siluriformes; family Ariidae; genus Neoarius; species Neoarius graeffei. The sequence continues at coordinate 43,654,099 of NC_083573.1, forward strand.
CCTTGTCCACGGCTACCATTAACACGTAACTAGTTAACTGGGACACTGTTAGTTAGCATGTAAAAATGGAGTTACGCTAACATGAATAACGTTAACTTATTTGAAGTCCTTTCAGAAATACGTTTTAGCATAATCTTGCCAAATAAACAGAATGTAGAAATGTTTCTTTTCTACTAGCGTTAGCTACCCAATATGATTTGGAGTTTGAGAAGAGTTTGCTAGGTGGAGCTTCACTGACTAGCTAGCTTAACGTTAAACCACCATGATGGCACAGCATGCGGGACATTCCACCGAATGGGTGCCATTAGCTTGTTGTACCACTCCCAAATTAAACTTAATTTGTTATATCTTTTCAACACTGATTATAATAACACACATATTTAACTATTCAAAATGTGTATTGGCCAACCTCAGGCTACGTTATTTTTTTTTTACAAGGTTTGGAAGTCAAAGATGGCTGCATACTCTTTATATGAGTAACAGGACTGAGTTTTTAGCCTAGGATTAGCTAATACATGGAATTAAGCCACATGGCGTCATCACTAATAGCATGACCACACTTAGCACATTCTAGTGATTTACCAAAAATCTGTATTTTTAAAATAAACAAATATCATCTAAGAAATAATTTAAGTAACAGGACAGTATGTTGACATTGACCTTATCAGTCAAAGTTAAAAAATCATCAAACATACAGAAAAGTAAATGAGAGAACTAACTTTTGGTCTTCCCATGGCCTTCAGAAGACACAACTGATGTAACTTCCTGTTGAGCATGTGATTTATGGAATGTTCCAAATTTGTCAGATGGGGTAATATGTTTGGGTAACAGGACTGAGTGAAAACCCAGGGACATTACTAAAATGTGTATTTTAACTAAGATAATGTGGATTTCTTATGAAAAAAATATATTTAAACCATGGATAGGTTATGAAGTTACACAACAGTGCAAAAGAAATACTGTTTCTGAAGGATTTTAATCATAATATTTCAAAGTTAAGTATAAAGTTAGAGTGCGGGGACAGGTAACACATGCTATTTTTCAGTGTTTTAGGTAGTTTTTATTAATCCTTAGTTATATATCTTAAATTTGAAATCAGATCAATGTGCAGGACATTCAGCGTAATAAGGAAATGTATTTTAAAGTACATTTTTATGTGCATTTATACATATAATTTTCTAGGGACAGAAATGGCACCGATTCGGTGGAATGGCTCACGCATTCATTTTGTGTATTTTGTGTTCATTTTGTTCACATTTCTTTCTTTGGTAACGGCGTTAGGTTTTGTAAGCATTGTGGCAATAATACAACGATGCATTGACAGAAAATGTAATTTTAATACTTAAGTATTTTTAAAAGCAAGTACTTCAGTACTTTAACTTAAGTAAAAATTTGACTGGACAACTTTCACTTGTATCAGAGTAACGTTTGACCAGTGGGATCTGTACTTTGACTTAAGTAATGAAGTTGGGTACTTTGTCCACCTCTGTCAAATATTAATAAAGCTCAGTTAATTAAGAACTCATGAGCGAATACGCCCTCAACTTCAGACAGATCTTTAATGTCAAACTGTAACCTGATTTTTGATGAAAGTGCTAAAATGACTGTACCTTATGCTGAAGATTGCAGCTAACTTCATCAGAGCGTCTGATTTTCTCCTCCAGCTGTTTGCATCGTTCTTTCTGACTGGACAACCTCTGTTTTAGTTGTTGGTTTTTCTGTCTAGCCTCAGCGAGTTGCCTCACTGATGAAGGCGACTCCACTTCCACCGTTTGAGTGAGATACTGTTAAAAAAAAAATTAAAGGGAATTCTACTGTCATCCATTTTTATGTGTAATTGAGGGTCATTTCACTTGTTTGTTTGTATTCTTCTGGGTAACAGATCGAGACGTTAACTTTCATTTAAGTTTCCAGAGCACATCATAATAAAAATATCAGATGAATTTAGCAATTCAGTTAGATCTTAATCTTTATTAAGGAAGCCAACTTCACTGGGGGGTTATTTACAGAAGGGTGCTCCAAAATAAAAACATATAAACAATATAAATATATAATAATATAAATATAAATAACAACAATACATTAAAAATAAAATTGTAACTAAATTCTAATTACTATCCAAAAGTAAAATATCCCTGCAATCATACTACACCACCATCAATCACGATCACCAGAATCCCTTCCAGCTCATCATAAAAGATAAACTAAAAAGGACCCCGTCTACATGAATAATACAATAGCAATGACCTTAAGTATACTCATTGATGCATTAAATTAAAGCTCTAGCTAGGCCACGTTTGAAAGCTGTTAAAGTAGGCACTTCTCTAAGAGAGAGGTCTAAGGAGTTCCAGCCATCGGCAGCAAAATTAGTGGTAGATCAATGTCCCCATCTCCTGTTAGCAGTGGTTTCACAAATGTTATTTCTGGACCTAGTATTATCCATCCATCCATTATCTGTAGCCGCTTATCCTGTCCTACAGGGTCGCAAGCAAGCTGGAGCCTATCCCAGCTGACTATGGGTGAGAGGCGGGGTACACCCTGGACAAGTTACCAGGTCATCACAGGGCTGACACAGAGAGACAAATAACCATTCACGCTCACATTCACACCTATGGTCAATTTAGAGCCACCAATTAGCCTAACCTACATGCCTTTGGACTGACCGCTAACCACTACACCACCGTGCTGCCCAGACTTAGTATTATAATTATGAAAATTCTGATTGAATGAACACTGAAAGGGGTATAAAAAACAATTATTAATTGACTTGTAAACAAAAATAATGTTCAGGCCTACGATGCTGTAATGGCTTCCAGTGAAGCTTCCCAAGTGCATTACTGACAGAGGCACATGGGGGGAGATCTAAGATAAGTCTTATTATGTCGAGTTTGCAGCTCAGCCATTAAAGTTGCGTTCCTTCAGTCGCCCCGAATAATATCCCCATAATCAAAAAGTAGCAACACAACTATTAAAAAATATAATTCTAGGCAAATATTAAAAGGTACAGTGGTGCTTGAAAGTTTGTGAACCCTTTAGAATTGTCTATATTTCTGCATAAATATGACCTAAAACATCATCAGATTTTCACACAAGTCCTAAAAGTAGATAAAGAGAACCCAGTTAAACAAATGAGACAAAAATATTAGACTTGGTCATTTATTTATTGAGGAAAATGATCCAATATTACATATCTGTGAGTGGCAAGAGTATATGAACTTCTAGGATTAGCAGTTAATTTGAAGGTGAAATTAGAGTCAGGTGTTTTCAATCAATGGGATGACAATCAGGTGTGAGTGGGCACCCTGTTTTATTTAAAGAACAGGGATCTATCAAAGTCTGATCTTCACAACACGTTTGTGGAAGTGTATCATGGCACGAACAAAGGAGATTCCTGAGAACCTCAGAAAAAGCATTGTTGATGCTCATCAGGCTGGAAAAGGTTACAAAAGCATCTCTAAAGAGTTTGGACTCCACCAATCCACAGTCAGACAGATTGTGTACAAATGGAGGAAATTCAAGACCATTGTTACCCTCCCCAGGAGTGGTCGACCAACAAAGATCACTCCAAGAGCAAGGCGTGTAATAGTCGGCGAGGTCACAAAGGACCCCAGGGTAACTTCTAAGCAACTGAAGGCCTCTCTCACATTGGCTAATGTTAATGTTCATGAGTCCACCATCAGGAGAACACTGAACAACAATGGTGTGCATGGCAGGGTTGCAAGGAGAAAGCCACTGCTCTCCAAAAAGAACATTGCTGCTCGTCTGCAGTTTGCTAAAGATCACATGGACAAGCCAGAAGGCTATTGGAAAAATGTTTTGTGGACGGATGAGACCAAAATAGAACTTTTTGGTTTAAATGAGAAGCGTTATGTTTGGAGAAAGGAAAACACTGCATTCCAGCATAAGAACCTTATCCCATCTGTGAAACATGGTGGTGGTAGTATCATGGTTTGGGCCTGTTTTGCTGCATCTGGGCCAGGATGGCTTGCCATCATTGATGGAACAATGAATTCTGAATTATACCAGCGAATTCTAAAGGAAAATGTCAGGACATCTGTCCATGAACTGAATCTCAAGAGAAGGTGGGTCATGCAGCAAGACAACGACCCTAAGCACACAAGTTGCTCTACCAAAGAATGGTTAAAGAAGAATAAAGTTAATGTTTTGGAATGGCCAAGTCAAAGTCCTGACCTTAATCCAATCGAAATGTTGTGGAAGGACCTGAAACGAGCAATTCATGTGAGGAAACCCACCAACATCCCAGAGTTGAAGCTGTTCTGTACGGAGGAATGGGCTAAAATTCCTCCAAGCCGGTGTGCAGGACTGATCAACAGTTACTGGAAACATTTAGTTGCAGTTATTGCTGCACAAGGGGGTCACACCAGATACTGAAAGCAAAGGTTCACATACTTTTGCCACTCACAGATATGTAATATTGGATCATTTTCCTCAATAAATAAATGACCAAGTCTAATATTTTTGTCTCATTTGTTTAACTGGGTTCTCTTTATCTACTTTTAGGACTTGTGTGAAAATCTGACAATGCTTTAGGTCATATTTATGCAGAAATATAGAAAATTCTAAAGGGTTCACAAACTTTCAAGCACCACTGTATAACAGTATCGTCAGCATATAAAGTTACATTACAAAATTGAAGTAGTTCTGGCAAGTCATTCATATAAATGATGAACAGCAGTGGTCCAAGTATGGAGCCTTGAGCAATTCCAATGGAAAGTGCAGCTGTATCAGATTTAACGTTGTTATAGCAGGTCACTTGACTCCTGTTGGAAAGGAATGACTCAAACCAATTTCGTGATGGATCTTCGAGACCAAGGTTGGACAGCTTTCGAATCAAGATAGAGTGAGTGACTGTATCAAATGCCTTAGTGAGATCTAAGAAAGCAGCTCCAGTAATTGTGCCATTGTCCATACCATTAAGGATTTGATCAGTGAACTGTGCATATGCAATAAGTGTAGAATGAACTGAAACATAAGATTAATATAAATATATTTAAAAAACAAATATACCGACGTATATGTAGACAATAAACATGCAAATATATAAGAAAAAATTTACAGAACCAGCAAAGTAAATGAACTATTTACTTACTATACTTATAACTATAATAATTATATATGATAAAATATATATTATATGCAATTTCTTTATCTTTAAGCTCATTATTCAGTAACTGCTGTGAATTAATGAACCTAATAGGGAATGTCCATCCATCATCTGTAGCGGCTCATCCTGTGTAGGATTGCGAGCAAGCTGGAGCCTATCCCAGCTGACTATGGGCGAGAGGCGGGGTACACCCTGGACAATTCACGAGATCATCACAGGGCTGACACATAGCCCATGTTTACATTAGACCGTATCAGCGGATCATCAGATTAACGTTTTTAAAACGATTAGTGTGCACACAGCAACACCAATACACGGATACGCTCGGCTCCGCAGGCATCCTGCGCTCCAAATCACTCCGCCCTGAACAGTGAGTGCCCTCTGGAGGGTGCGCACTCCGGCCCTGCGCAGCTCACACAGCGCGCGAGTGAAGTGCACAAGCAGTGTTTTCGGGACTGAGCCGCTGTGTGTGTGATCCCAGCGCACATCACTTACCACTTGCAAGTGGAAGGATGGCAAGCCTAAAGACAATCATAACTACACAATGGGCAGTATTTGCATCAGTATTTGCAGTATTTTCATACTTTTATACTCTTTAATGAAAGGTGATACAAGGCGGAAGTCCGCGCCGTTTTTCAGCAGTCGCGTCACATGACCAACGCCAGCGAATCAGGAAGGTGGATGTCACAGTGACGTTGTCCAATGACGACGCCAGCTAGAGCTCAGCTCAGCGTATCCGCGTATCTCAATGTTTACACAGCACCGGATCAGACACGATCTAGATTGAATACGTGGACCCTGGCGGATTCCCGTTTCCCGGCGTTTCCAGGCGGTTTAATGTAAACGGACAGTGCATCCGCGAAGAAAACGAGACAGATACGGTCTAATGTAAACTTGGCCATAGACACAGACAACCATTCACATTCACACCTACGGTCAATTTAGAGTCACCAATTAGCCTAACCTGCATGTCTTTGGGGGAAACCGGAGCACCCGGAGGAAACCCACGCAGACACAGGGAGAACATGCAAACTCCACACAGAAAGGCCCTCGTCGGCCACTGGGCTCGAACCCAGAACCTTCTTGCTGTGAGGCGACAGCGCTAACCACTACACCACCGTGCCGCCCGTAATAGGGAATGTATTATAATTATAAGCGAGGCATACTGGCCTGAACCTGCGGGTGAGTTTAACATGTATACGTGTGCATGTTCTCAATCAATAGATATCAAATCATAACTCCAGGAAGTGCAGTGTGCTCTCACTTTCACGATAGGCTCCTTGCTGCGTTCCTTGTCCAGCTCGAGCTGAAGCTCTTTCACTCTCTCATCTCGTCTCCGGAACTCTTCTCCCCTCCGCCACTGGTCCTGCTCGCTCTGGCGCTCCAGGCGTGAAAGTTGCTCAGCCCGCTGCTGCAGAGTGCATTCCAGCTGTAGAACACGGCTGCGCAGGTTCTCGTTCTCCTGCACAGCCACAGCAAAAGTGTATCAACAAAGCAGATACTTGAACAGCAAAAAGCTGATAGGTGAATGGTTGGTCTCTAAGATTATTTGTCTCCCCACAGCGAAGCCTGTTTAACCATGTCAATACAATTGATTGCATATTAAATGCCCTCTTGTGCTCGCACCTTTATTATACCATCATATTTCCAGATGCTCACTTATGTTCATAATTTATTGGCTCCTACTTATGATAGTCTACATCTTACTTTCTCACTTCACATTTAGTTTTATGTACGGTATTGCCACTTATAGTATATGTATACTCAGCAAAAATAAAAACTTGACACTCATTATTTTTCAAATAGTGTTTAGAAACTTTTCTTGAAAGAGTTCTTGTTGTGATTATGGTTAAATGCATTGTCAAGGGCATTACGTCACACATTCATTCTACTGGTCGGGCCTACGTAGCACGTGCGAGAGCACTGCAGGCTAAAATCACGTTTCCACGTGACACAAGTGACGTGACCTATTGATACACGTGCAATTGATCTCACGGTAGCAGAGTAGAGTGTCATCTCAGAAAAACAAGGTTTTATGGTTAATTATTCGTTAATTTGCAATGCCACGACTGTCAAACATTCAGCGTGAACGTGCCATTGGCATGCTGAATACGGGAACATCCGTCACTGATGTTGCGAGGGTTATGGGATGCAGTTGACAGACCATCCATAATCTCCAGACACGTCTCCATCAAACTGGCACCACAGCCGACCGTAAGGAACCCTCCACAGAACTTGCAGGAGCTTGGTGCCATGTTGGTACAAATATGGCGGCGCATTCCCCAAGCTGTGTTCAGACGCATCATCCAATCCATGAGGAGACGTTGTATCGCAGTTGTGAACGCCCATGGAGGACACACCCGATATTGACATGATTTCATTAAGTTGTGACTCACAGTTTTTGATCATGGACATTGTCGTCGCATTTCCGGTGGAACCGATTCCATGACAAACATGATCTGTATGCTATAGCATCTTTAATGACAAGATAATTGAATACAATCGTTATTTCAAACCTATTTTCCAAAATGTTCAAATTATTGACTTTGAAACGAGTGTAAAGTTTTTATTTTTGTTGAGTATATATAAAAAGATGTTGTTTACTATGTCGTCACCCTCACTGAGTTATCCTGAGCATTTACTGTGCTGCACATGTTCATGTCTTCCACTTGCAGTATCGCCATGTATACAAAGGCAATAGGCTCCTGCAGGCACACTTTGGCCGAATCCCATTTCACCCCTTGGACCAACCCCTTGGCCCTTCCCCTCCATTTTGCGCGTTCACGTGAAGGGGTAGGGGTATCCCAATCCCAGTTAACGCGGAGGGGTAGGGGAAGGGGTAGGGCTTCTGTACCCCTCCAAACGGAGATTTTCCTGGAGCTGACTCCGAACGAAGGGGTTTGAGTGATTTCCCACAGTGCCATGCGGATTTCAGCGAGATTTCATGCGGATTTCAGAAAGATGGCGGTTCCCGCGGCGAAAGATTGTCATAAATGTATTTTCTCCATTATTTACGTGTTTTAAGTTGTTATCCAGAGGAAACGCGCCGCTTGATTCGCTTTCGAGCTGAGAATGAGCAGCGATTTCTGAAATCCAAGCTGCTGCTAAAAAGCTTTGGGAGTGAGTATTGTTTTCGGTTGCTTGACTGCGTACGTTTTGTTCTGTTATTCTCGCTTTTATTGTTTACATGAGTGTTCTGACACCTCATTCTGTCGGATGTGGTGCACGAAGCACCAAAGATATCCCATTCAGTGGTGTTAGTTAACAAATCACACCCTGCCAGCAGAGATTTCTGGTTCTGCCTCTGGCTCTGACTGGAGCGGCTGGTCGCAGCCAATGACGCATTTGGTCGCGTTTTGCTAACGTAAACGCTGACGGAGGTACGCGATGACGTATGCGATCGTTGAAGGGCTATCCCAATACGTAAGGGTTGAATTTCAAGCCCTATCCCTTGTAGCTCAGTTTCAAGGGGAAGGGCCAAGGGGAAGGGGGAGGGGAAGGGGTAGGGGTAGGGGTAGAAATTAGAATTGGGATTGGGCCTTTGTCTCACTGTGTATGCATTCATGGGAGTCATGTCAATCAAAATGCATTTCACGTGACTAGAAACATCTCTTCTACTATAGTGCGTGTTCTTGTTACACTCTTCGAAAGGATGTGTTAAAACTGACACATCAGTCGATGAGTTTTGGGACCATTTTGACCCATTCACTGTGTTTATGATCGTGCTTACGCAAAGACGTGTAAACGTATGTAATATGTCGTGGAAAAATGACAAACACCAACACCAGTCTCGTCCTTTTGCAAGTGAAAGAAGGTTTATTGCAGAAACGGACACATACTGTAGTGATGAGGGTTCAGCACACCATTTGTTCTCAAATCTATATATACGGTGCTCAGCGTAAATGAGTGCACCCCCTTTGAAAAGTAACATTTTAAACAATATCTCAATGAACACAAACAATTTCCAAAATGTCGACAAGACAAAGTTTAATATAACATCTGTTTAACTTTTAACGTGAAAGTAAGGTTAAGAATATAAACTTAGATTACACATTTTTCAGTTTTACTCAAATTAGGGTGGTGCAAAAATGAGTACACCCCACAACAAAAACTACTACATCTAGTACTTTGTATGGCCTCCATGAGTTTTAATGACAGCACCAAGTCTTCTAGGCATGGAATGAACAAGTTGGCGACATTTTGCAACATCAATCTTTTTCCATTCTTCAACAATGACCTCTTTTAGTGACTGGATGCTGGATGGAGAGTGATGCTCAACTTGTCTCTTCAGAATTCCCCATAGGTGTTCGATTGGGTTCAGATCAGGAGACATAGGGTACTTGGCCACTGAATCACTTTCACCCTGTTCTTCTTCAGAAATCCAGCAGTGTCCTTAGACGTGTGTTTAGGATCGTCATGTTGGAAAAGTGCACGACGACCAAGGGCATGGAGTGATGGTAGCATCTTCTCTTTCAGTATAGAGCAATACATCTGTGAGTTCATGATGCCATCAGTGGAATGCAGCTCCCTGACACCAGCAGCACTCGTGCAGCCCCACATAAGGACACTGCCACCACCATGTTTCACTGTAGGCACCATGCATTTTTCTTTGTATGCCTCACCTTTGAGACGCCATACAGTTTTGAAGCCATCAGTTCCAAAAACATTTATCTTGGTCTCATCACTCCAGAGTATAGAGTCCCAGTAGTCTTCATCTTATCAGCATGGGCCCTGGCAAACTCTAGGCAGGCTTTTTTGTGCCTGGGTTTTAGGAGAGACTTCTTTCGTGGACGGCATCCATGCATGCCATTCCTCTGCAGTGTACGCCGTATTGCGTCACGGGAAATAGTCACCCCAGTTTGGCTTTCTACTTCTTTAGATAACTGCAGTGAACTTGCATGCCGATTTTCTTCAACCCTCCTCATCAGAAGACGCTCCTGTCGAGGTGTTAACTTCCGTGGACGACCTGGACGTCTCCGTGAGATGGTTGCAGTTCCATCTTTCTTAAATTTTTGTACCACTTTTGCTACAGTATTCTGACTGATAAGTAAAGCTTTGCTGATCTTCTTGTAGCCTTCACCTTTGCGGTGTAAAGAAATTATTTTCTTTGGGGAATTCTGAAGAGACAAGTTGAGCATCACTCTCCATCCAGCATCCAGTCACTAAAAGAGGTCATTGTTGAAGAATGGAAAAAGATTGATGTTGCAAAATGTCGCCAACTTGTTCATTCCATGCCTAGAAGACTTGGTGCTGTCATTAAAAATCATGGAGGCCATACAAAGTACTAGATGTAGTAGTTTTTGTTGTGGGGTGTACTCATTTTTGCACCAATCTAATTTGAATAAAACTGAAAAATGTGTAATCTAAGTTATATTATTAACCTTACTTTCACGTTATAAGTTAAACAGATGTTATATTAAACTTTTCAACATTTTGGAAATTGTTTGTGTTCATTGAGATATTGTTTAAAATGTTACTTTTCAAAGGGGGTGCACTCATTTACGCTGAGCACTGTACTTTTTACTAGATAAAAAAGGAGACATCTATTGCATTGCATGCCCTGATCACGCTCCGGAAGCGTGATCAGCTCTCAAGCTGATTGGATCTTCTCTAATTGCTGGCTTGTACGCACGTCTGCTACACACGTAACGAGCATGATAAGATGAACATGTTTCGGTGCAGAATGTTCTAAGTCGTTAGTCCTTGAAGAGGCAACACTCCGTGAAAAGGAAAAATTACAAAACAGCATGACACTAAAATTTACTCTACAAATATTAACATGTGCTGTGTAAAGCAAATCAGTCTACACACATTGCGTTGAATGTTGTGAACAAATACGCAGGTTGTGTTCATTTTAAACCCACACAGAACGATGTGTCAAACAGCTGACATACTGATACACAATGTGTAAACTAGAGTGCTTTAGATAATTTGTGTCATTTTTCGACACATTCCTTCTAAGGGTGTGGTACGCTGCCTCATGTTGGGGATAAGAACTGACAAACTAGTTATTACATAAATTGTAGTATATACAGTACCAATCAAAAGTTTGTACACCCCTACTCATTCATAGGTTTTTCTGTATTTGACTATTTTCTACACTGTAGAATAATACTGAAGACATCAACACTATGAAATAACATATGGAACATAGATGGAATTATGTGGTAAACACGCAAAAAAAAAAAAAAGTGTTAAAAATCCCCCAATATGTTTCATACTTTAGATTCTTCAGCGTAGCCAGCGTTTACCTTAATGATGCTTTGCACACTACTGGCATTATCTTAACCAGCTTCATGAGGTCGTCACCTGGAATGCTTTTCAATTAACAGGTGCCTCGTCAAAAGTTAATTAGTGCAATTTCTTGCCTTCTTAATGTGTTTGAGATCAAACAGTAAATAATAAACATACAATAAATATTCCTATTCCACAACTGTAGTAATCCATATTATGTCAAGAACCGCTCAACTAAGTAAAGAGAAACGACGTCCATCATCACTTTAAGACATGGCATGACTTTTAATTAATAGAAATAAAAGACAAAACACTGAATTAGAAGGTGTGTCCAAACTTGTGACAGGTTGTGTGGCTAAATGATACACTAGTGTACTGTTAAAAAAGCCATTTGTGCTATCAATTTTTCAAAACCAGAACTAAATAATGTAACGCTAAATGGATGAATGCTTACCAATCTCACTCCCTCAGTTTAGGAGAGCTCAGAATTAATTGTCTCATCTTATTATCTCTAGCCGCTTTATCCTTCTACAGGGTCGCAGGCAAGCTGGATCCTATCCCAGCTGACTACGGGCGAAAGGCGGGGTACACCCTGGACAAGTCGCCAGGTCATCACAGGGCTGACACATAGACACAGACAACCATTCACACTCACATTCACACCTACGGTCAATTTAGAGTCACCAGTTAACCTAACCTGCATGTCTTTGGACTGGGGGGGAAACCGGAGCACCCGGAGGAAACCCACAGGGAGAACATGCAAACTCCGCACAGAAAGGCCCTTGCCGGCCACGGGGCTCGAACCCGGACCTTCTTGCTGTGAGGCGACAGCGCTAACCACTACACCACCGTGCCGCCAGAATTAATTGTTTTTTTTTGTAATTTATTAATTAATAATATGGTTGTAAAACTTACATAATATACAGGTGTATATTTCACATAATAGCTGTACATAAGTTGGTCACAGTTTTGAAAGTTTGGAAGATGATTAACTTTTCTGTTCATTTTATGCAAAGAAAGAAAGAGCCAAAGTTTGTCATATAGTACCTTGTCATATTGTACACCAACACATTTTAGTGATGATGGCTAAGCTGTACTATGTTAGAAGACGAAACATATTTGCCAACAGTCCCTGTGTCAAATCATTATCATCATCATCAGTTCAGATCATTTCACACAGGCAGCTATGTAATCATGACAAATACTGTAGATTTACGCATGTTACAGGTGGATTTTTGAAATCAGGTGAATCTGGATTTACCTAGGTGAATTAGCTTGACTCATTAAAAACAAGAGTGCTCTGAGAGCACAATATCCCCCACTGGCAACTATATCTATGCTATAAGCGCTTAATACACTCTCATGAAATTGTCAGAGTACAAGTTTGGTAATCAAGGGCTGTAACTCTGGTAAAATGCGACTGAATTGAATGAAACTGCAGTATGTGTATTACTGACATATAACAAAGAATCCTGTCAAGTTTTGTGAAATTCCTCCAAAAATTGTGAAAAGGAGTTGATTTCAGAAGGTGAATATCCTTCCTTCCTGGGCCTTTCTGTGCGGAGTTTGCATGTTCTCCCCGTGTCCGCGTGGGTTTCCTCCGGGTGCTCCGGTTTCCCCCACAGTCCAAAGACATGCAGGTTAGGTTAACTGGTGACTCTAAATTGACCGTAGGTGTGAATGTGAGTGTGAATGGTTGTTTGTGTCTATGTGTCAGCCCTGTGATGACCTGGCGACTTGTCCAGGGTGTACCCCGCCTTTCGCCTGTAGTCAGCTGGGATAGACTCCAGCTTGCCTGCGACCCTGTAGAACAGGATAAAGCGGCTAGAGATAATGAGATGAGATGAGAATATCCTTGCTAGGACGGACTGACATCGCCACGACGTAATCCCCCTTCAGGCCTTTTGGCCAGTGAGGGATAAAATTGTGAGAGGAGTTGATTTCAGAAAGAAAAACACACTCGTAAAATTGTCAAATTATAATTTTGTTAATCAAGGGCTGTAAGGGGGCGTCGTGGCTCAGGTGGTTAAGGCGCCATACCATGAATGCGGGCGACCCGGGTTCGATTCCGGCCCGAGGTCATTTCCCGATCCCTTCCCGTCTCTCTCTCTCTCCCGCTCATTTCCTGTCTCTACACTGTCCTATCCAATAAAGGTGCAAAAAGCCCAAAAAAATATCTTTAAAAAAAAAAAAAAAAAATCAAGGGCTGTAACTCTGGTAAAATGTGAACGAAATTACAATTTGCATATTACCAACATATAACAATGCCTCTTGTCAAATTTTGTGAAATTCCTCAAAAAATTGTGAGAGGAGTTGATTTCAGAAGGTGGGTACTCTTTCCTGGGAGGGAGGGACGGACATCGCCATGACATAATCCCCCTTCGGGCCTTTCAGCCAGCGGGGGATAATAAAAGGGGGCTTGGATTTTTAAGGGGGCTAATAAAAGGATGAGAACACTTTGACAACCACTCTCTATTCACCTTTCCCCCCTCATTTCTCACTCACCCCACCCCCTTTACAGTGGTGCTTGAAAGTTTGTGAACCCTTTAGAATTTTCTATATTTCTGCAAAAATATGACCTAAAACATCATCAGATTTTCACACAAGTAGATAAAGAGAACCCAGTTAAACAAATGAGGCAAAAAATATTATACTTGGTCATTTATTTATTGAGGAAAATGATCCAATATTACATATCTGTGAGTGGCAAAAGTATGTGAACCTCTAGGATTAGCAGTTAATTTGAAGGTGAAATTAGAGTCAGGTGTTTTCAATCAATGGGATGACAATCAGGTGTGAGTGGGCACCCTGTTTTATTTAAAGAACAGGGATCTATCAAAGTCTGATCTTCACAACACATGTTTGTGGAAGTGTATCATGGCACGAACAAAGGAGATTTCTGAGGACCTCAGAAAAAGCGTTGTTGATGCCCATCAGGCTGGAAAAGGTTACAAAACCATCTCTAAAGAGTTTGGACTCCACCAGTCCACAGTCTTCAGGTGCTTCCACAACATTTCGATTGGATTAAGGTCAGGACTTTAACTTGGCCATTCCAAAACATTAACTTTATTCTTCTTTAACCATTCTTTGGTAGAACAACTTGTGTGTTTAGGGTCGTTGTCTTGCTGCATGACCCACCTTCCTTGAGATTGAGGCCCTGTCCACACGGCAACGGATTCAGGTGAATCTGATAAAATTGTTTATCGTTTCGGCCTGGCGTCCACACGGCACCGGTGTTTTGGGTGCCCCAAAACGAAATCTTTTGAGAACGGGTTCCAGAGTGAAAAAATCTGGCAACGGAGCCGTTGCGAAGTCTTCTGGATGAGTAGAACGGATTTGTTTACGATGACGTCACAACCACATGACTAGAACAAGCAGAACTCTCGCGCGCATCATTCGTAACAACAGAAATTGAAATTGTTTACACATTAACCTGACTGACCTGCCAGACAGACAATTTACACCTGCTTTGATGAACAGAAAGTACAGCCTTCCACACAAAGCAACAGTTACCTGACTATAATGGAGGCAGAGGGGAAAAGGGTCAGAAGACCCTTCAACAGACTGTTTTGTATGAACCACTGCATTGCATTCACTTTTGTATACAGCTTTTCTTTTAAATAAACAAGTAACTGAACCATTTCTTGAATTTCTTTTTTTTTAATTGGATAAGACTGCTTTTCAAAATGTTCACACACAATATAAAAAGTTATATAAATTATATAAAAATGCTTTTCAAAATGTTCACACACAATAAGAAAATTAAGTTATATAAAACTATGCACACTAATAAAACTAATTTGTACACACAGAAGGCACGATTTCCTCGCGTAGTCGCAGCCATCTTCTTCTTGTTGTGTGTTTGTTCCTGTGAGTGCTTCATGCCGGGTAGAGGAAGGGGTTTATGCGTGTAACAGACGTTGCATTGTTTTGTTCACCAGTCTTTTAATTCTGAAGAAATGAGACACAAATACACTGCTGAGCATGGGCTGCAAACGTCCAGTGGCATTGGCGCTTACATTTCCAAAACGAACTGAAAGAGGCCAGCGCCTCGTTCCCATAACTACCTGCGCTCTTAAAGGGCCAGCACAGAATTTCCCCACCACTACACACAATGGCAAGTGGAAAAAAATAAACCCGTTACATGCGCATGCATCCTACTTCTTCTTCTATTGTTCTGGTGTCTCCGATGGGACCGTCTTACAGCGCACGTAGAGGTGTGGCATGTGTATTGCATCATTTTCAGCAAGCGTTGCGTTACCATATGGACCTGATATTTTACTGATCCGTTGCCCATGTGGACGTGATATTTAAAAAAAATATATATCGTTGCCGTTGTTGTGGGGATGTAGCCTCAGTTCATGGACAGATGTCCTGACATTTTCCTTGAGAATGTCTGCGAAGATTCTCAGTCATCCAGGTCATAGTAAACTGTGAGTGGTAGAAAAGGGCAACTGGACTTGCTTGAAGATTCTTGAAAACATTTCACCTTTCATCCGAAAGGCTTCCTCAGTTCTGTCTGACTAATAAGGAGTATCAGATATTTATCTTCTCATGGATCAGAATCAGAATTATGATGACAAGCTCATCTAAGGTGTCATTGAGGCATCATGTTGGTGTGGGTCACTGGAGGCTGGGTGTGAACGGCGAGTCATTAGGGTGATCAAAGGATTGCCCGTTAGGGTGATCAATGGAAAGCTGACTCTCTCTGTCCTCCTGTGAGTCACCAAAAACAGCTGGGTCTTGGCGTGCACCCAGCCATCTGGGAAGTGTGCCCAAGACCGCATTGTAGATGGTTGATAAATGTTGTCTTGGACCCCCACCTCTGTTCAGTGATGGCCATTCCAGGTTGACAAAAATGGCTTCTTTAACTCCTCGCTCATACCAACGATCCTCTCTGGGTAAAATGCGTACGTTACAATCCTGAAATGAGTGTCCTTTGTGGTTAAGATGAATGTAGACAGCAGAGTCCTGGCCTGAGGAGCTGGCTCTCCTGTGTTGAGCCAAGCGCCTGTATAGTGGTTGTTTTGTTTCCCCAATATATGAGTCCGTGCATTCCTCACTGCACTGAATTGCATACACTACGTTGTCCTGTTTGTGTCTGGGTAGTCTGTCCTTAGGGTGGACCAGTTTCTGCTTCAGGGTGTTACTGGGTCTGAAATGTACCGGAATGTTGTGTTTGTAGAAGATCCTCCTGAGTTTCTCACATAGACCAGAAATCTACAAACACAACATTGGGGCAGGGGCAATAAGAGGCTGGAAAAGTGAAAGGTACAAAAAAGGAACAGCTGGAGGAACAAATTGCAACTCATTAGGTCAATTGGCAATAGGTCATTAACATGACTGAGTATAAAAAGAGCATCTTGGAGTGGCAGTGGCTCTCAGAAGTAAAGATGGGAAGAGGATCACCAATCCCCCTAATTCTGTGCCGACAAATAGTGGAGCAATATCAGAAAGGAGTTCGACAGTGTAAAATTGCAAAGAGTTTGAACATATCATCATCTACAGTGCATATCATCATCAAAAGATTCAGAGAATCTGGAAGAATCTCTGTGCGTAAGGGTCAAGGCCGGAAAACCATACTGGGTGCCTGTGACCTTCGGGCCCTTAGACGGCACTGCGTCACATACAGGCATGCTTCTGTATTGGAAATCACAAAATGGGCTCAGGAATATTTCCAGAGAACATTATCTGTGAACACAATTCACCGCGCCATCCGCCGTTGCCAGCTAAAACTCTATAGTTCAAAGAAGAAGCCGTATCTAAACATGATCCAGAAGCACAGATGTCTTCTCTGGGCCAAGGCTCATTTAAAATGGACTGTGGCAAAGTGGAAAACTGTTCTGTGGTCAGACGAATCAAAATTTGAAGTTCTTTATGGAAATCAGGGATGCCGTGTCATTCGGACTAAAGAGGAGAAGGACGACCTAAGTTGTTATCAGCGCTCAGTTCAGAAGCCTGCATCTCTGATGGTATGGGGTTGCATTAGTGCGTGTGGCATGGGCAGCTTACACATCTGGAAAGACACCATCAATGCTGAAAGGTATATCCAGGTTCTAGAGCAACATATGCTCCCATCCAGACGACGTCTCTTTCAGGGAAGACCTTGCATTTTCCAACATGACAATGCCAAACCACATACTGCATCAATTACAGCATCATGGCTGTGTAGAAGAAGGGTCCGGGTACTGAACTGGCCAGCCTGCAGTCCAGATCTTTCACCCATAGAAAACATTTGGCGCATCATAAAACGGAAGATACGACAAAAGACCTAAGACAGTTGAGCAACTAGAATCCTACATTAGACAAGAATGGGTTAACATTCCTATCCCTAAACTTGAGCAACTTGTCTCCTCAGTCCCCAGACGTTTACAGACTGTTGTAAAGAGAAAAGGGGATGTCTCACAGTGGTAAACATGGCCTTGTCCCAACTTTTTTGAGATGTGTTGTTGTCATGAAATTTAAAATCACCTAATTTTTCTCTTTAAATGATACATTTTCTCAGTTTAAACATTTGGTATGTCATCTATGTTCTATTCTGAATAAAATATGGAATTTTGAAACTTCCACATCATTGCATTCCGTTTTTATTTACAATTTGTACTTTGTCTCAACTTTTTTGGAATCGCGGTTGTACCAACAGGAAAGATATAAAATCTACAGACATTCACATAACATACATTGAGCACTTGGTCACCGGTATTGCACTTGGTTATATCGTCGTAATAGATATTGCACTTGGTCAGAAGTATTATGGTAACAGATATTGTACAATAGCGGATAATGTACTTGGTAATGGAGAAATAACCACAAGAATAAATATTGCTCAAGATGTGGGTAGCTTGACACGTTACTGATTGTGGTGTGTGTGTGACTTTAGAGCAGAGTTCCGTGTGGTGTTAGATTTTGGACAGAAACTGTTTTTGAATCTTGTGGCATGTACTTTGATTGTCCTGTAATGCTTGCCTGAGGGTAGATATTCGAACAGCTGATGGGCGGGATGGGACGAGTCCTTTAGAATGTAGTTTGTTTTTTGCAGGCAGTGGGACGTGTATACAGTGGGGCAAAAAAGTATTTAGTCAGTCACTAATTGTGCAAGTTCTCCCACTTAAAAAGATGAGAGAGGCCTGTAATTTTCATCATAGGTATACCTCAACTATGAGAGACAAAATGAGAAAAAAAAAATCCAGAAAATCACATTGTCTGATTTTTAACGAATTTATTTGCAAATTATGGTGGAAAATAAGTATTTGGTCAATAACAAAAGTTCATCTCAGTACTTTGTTATATACCCTTTGTTGGCAATGACAGAGGTCAAAAGTTTTCTGTAAGTCTTCACAAGGTTTTCACACACTGTTGCTGGTATTTTGGCCCATTCCTCCATGCAGATCTCCTCTAGAGCAGTGATGTTTTGGGGCTGTCGCTGGGCAATACGGACTTTCAACTCCCTCCAAAGATTTTCTATGGGTTTGAGATCTGGAGACTGGCTAGGCCACTCCAGGACCTTGAAATGCTTCTTTCTTCAGCCCCAAAGCATGATGTTTCCACCCCCATGCTTCACAGTAGGTATGGTGTTCTTTGGCTGCAACTCAGCATTCTTTCTCCTCCAAACACGACAAGTTGAGTTTTTACCAAAAAGTTCTATTTTGGTTTCATCTGACCATATGACATTCTCCAAATCCTCTTCTGGATCATCCAAATGCTCTCTAGCAAACTTCAGACAGGCCTGGACATGCACTGGCTTAAGTAGGGGGACACGTCTGGCACTGCAGGATTTGAGTCCCTGGCGGCGTAGTGTGTTACTGATGGTAGCCTTTGTTACTTTGGTCCCAGCTCTCTGCAGGTCATTCACTAGGTCCCCCCGTGTGGTTCTGGGATTTTTGCTCACCGTTCTTGTGATCATTTTGACCCCACGGGGTGAGATCTTGCGTGGAGCCCCAGATCGAGGGAGATTATCAGTGGTCTTGTATGTCTTCCATTTTCTAATAATTGCTCCCACAGTTGATTTCTTCACACCAAGCTGCTTACCTATTGCAGATTCAGTCTTCCCAGCCTGGTGCAGGTCTACAATTTTGTTTCTGGTGTCCTTTGGCAGCTCTTTGGTCTTGGCCATAGTGGAGTTTGGAGTGTGACTGTTTGAGGTTGTGGACAGGTGTCTTTTATACTGATAACGAGTTCAAACAGGTGCCATTAATACAGGTAATGAGTGGAGGACAGAGGAGCCTCTTAAAGAAGAAGTTACAGGTCTGTGAGAGCCAGAAATCTTGCTTGTTTGTAGGTGACCAAATACTTATTTTACCGAGGAATTTACCAATTAATTCATTAAAAATCCTACAATGTGATTTCCTGGATTCTTTCCCCCCATTCTGTCTCTCATAGTTGAAGTGTACCTATGATGAAAATTACAGGCCTCTCTCATCTTTTTAAGTGGGAGAACTTGCACAATTGGTGGCTGACTAAATACTTTTTTGCCCCACTGTATGTCCTCAAGAGCAGGCAGGTGCTTGTTGATGATTTTTTTTTCTGCAGTCCTTATGACTCTTTTCAGTGCCTTCTTATCTGCTGCAGAACTGTTATCATACCATATCAGGATGCCGTTTGTGAGGACACTCTCAATGGTACAGCGGTAGAAGGACATGAGCAGCAGCCGCTGGGACAGGTTGATTTTCCTGAGAAAATATTTCTCAGTCTTTGCTGTGCTTTTTTAACGAGGCAGCATGTATTGTACTTCCATATCGGGTCCTCTGATATGTCTGAACCTAGGAATCTGAAACTGGAAAAACTCTCCACCTCTTCTCCATTTATATTCAGTGGCAGATGAACATCCTGATGTCTTCTGAAATCAACTATCAGCTCCTTGGTCTTTTTAGTATTCAGAGCTAAAGTTGTTCTCAGCACACCAGTCTGTCAGCCTCTGAACCTCTTCTCTGTCAGCAGACTCCTCTCCTCTACCACTGTTTTGCCGTCTGCAAACTTTAAAATGGTGTCTGTGCTGTGCGATGGTATGCAGTCATGCGTGTACAAGGAGTACAGGAAAGGGCTCAAAACACAACCCTGTGGGGCTCCTGTGCTGAGTGAGAGGAGTGGAGGAGCGGTAACGGGCGCATCCTGACTGATTGTGGCCGGTTATACCGCTCTTCCCAGAATTACACTTGTATACCTGTCTTTCTGTCTAATTTAATTTGCGTTTTTTTTTCCTTCACTTTTTACGGTCCTTGCTGGGAATTGAACTCGGGGCCTTCTGCTTTGAAGTCCATCACTTTACTACGGAGGATTCAGTTGCAACAAAGAAATTCAACAGTCCACTAGATCAGCCTTTCTCAACCGGGGTGCCGTCTGGCTTCGTTAGGGGTGCCGTCAAAAAAGTATATATTCTAACAGTGAAATAAATAAAATGAATTAGAATTCCAAAAAACGATAGTTACACTAATGCAGATCATCGCCGCCTCATGCATCATCAAAATTTGTCTCACGGCCCCCTTTCCGATGTCACAACGTCACTGCCGGGGTCAGCGTATGGTCAACGTGACTGCGTATATTTTATATAGGGGTGCCTTGAGAATTTGCATACTTCTGAAGGGTGCCGTGACTGAAAAAAGGTTGAGAAACGCTGCACTAGATTACCCAACCCTAACTCATCTAGAATCACCTGATTTCAAAAGTCACCTGTAACACGTATAACCTTCAGATGCAATATTCTCAGTATTATAACCCACATACATGCTCATCCATGCTTAGAGAAAGATGGTAAGGTTCTTAAATATATCCGGTCAGTCTCACCTTAATGAGCAGTGAGCTGGACTGAGATGGGATGATGGACAGCTGCTGCAGGAGACCCTGAGTCACAGACAGGCTCTGTTTCAGACTCTCATTCTCAGCTGACAAGCACAGCATGCGCTTTTCTGAGTCTGTTGCTCCCTAAGAATAAACCAAAGCACAAAAGCCCCAGATCAAATGCTGACTGGGAATAATTCTAGGATTTGCATGGCCTGATTCTACTTCTCAATTCTGCTGTTATTCTTCAGAGAAGAGTGCTTACAGATGCAATGCGGAGTTTGGACAGCTCTTCTTCTCGCTCCTCAATGCAGCTCTTCAGCTCATCAATCTATGACGGAGAAAGAGAAGCGGTTCTGGGACATTTTTAGGTGGGAGAGATACAAAGATTGTGTGGGTGTACATCTCATCTCATTATCTGTAGCCGCTTTATCCTGTTCTACAGGGTCGCAGGCAAGCTGGAGCCTATCCCAGCTGACTACGGGCGAAAGGCGGGGTACACCCTGGACAAGTCGCCAGGTCATCACAGGGCTGACACATAGACACAGACAACCATTCACACTCATATTTACACCTACGGTCAATTTAGAGTCACCAGTTAACCTAACCTGCATGTCTTTGGACTGTGGGGGAAACCGGAGCACCTGGAGGAAACCCACGCGGACACGGAGAGAACATGCAAACTCTGCACAGAAAGGTCCTCGCCAGCCACGGGGCTCGAACCTGGACCTTCTTGCTGTGAGGCGACAGCGCTAACCACTACACCACCGTGCCGCCCGTGGGTGTACATGTGAAAAAAAATACAAATCAATCAATGTGGATGGATGGTGTCGATATATTGGATAAGCGGAAGTAGAGATGTACCTGCTATATGAAGGTCTGGAAACTGGGACATGCATGAGAGGATGATGGCCTGGAAATGGGATGGGTGAAAGATGGGTCAAAATGATGTGACAAAGAAAGAGCGTGTGTATATATATTTGTGAGCGAGAGTGAGTATTACCTGCTGTTGGAAGGCTTGTACTTTGGAGTGGCGGTCCTGCTCTCTCTGCTCCAGCTGTGAGTGGAGGAGACGCAGTTCGCCTCGCAGCACGCTCCTCTCCCCCTGCAGGCCGCACAGAGACTGCACCAGCTTATGTAGACCTGGAGACCCTGCTACACACACACACAGTTTCCCTGGCATGCATTGTATAGATAGTTTTCACTGATGTCACGGCATTCCGGGGAACGCCCCCCAGCCGCCATCTTGCGGGGCAAACAAAAAGGACCATCGCCACTACCGGCTACATTATCTCGGACGAATTTATGAAGTTATATAGTCAGTTTTCTAAAATAAAGATCAATGTCGGCAAAATCAAGCAAACAGAAGTATATAGATACATTAGACGACATCTCACGACAATGGTATGCAGCCAAACTGGCCTTGATTGGGGGAATTGACCCCTACAAAGTGGACAAAGATGCATTTTCAAGTGACTATGCAGGGCTGCCAAAGCCTGAAACTGCCAAAGCCTGCTCCAAAGCCTGAAACTGACTTCATCAAACTTTAAAGGCTGTCTGATATATACAAAAACAGTTTAAATCAGAAAGCTGCACACATTTGCGCAGCCCGAGCGATGTGTAGGACTGCGCAAATGTGTGCAGCTTTCCGATTTAAACTGTTTTTTTCTCATCCTTATACTTCCTGTTTCATGGACTGTAACGGATTTGCTTATTTAGTAATTTTAATACAGAATTTACTTTGAAATTATAATCAGACACTCTAACCCCCCCCCCCCCAAAAAAAAAATCGGATCTGCGCGATTCAGGCGGCATCCGCCAAAAGGCGTGCTGTTTGCATCCCAAACACAAATCAAATCATACAGAATAGACCTAAAATGTTTTTTTCAAAAATGACCCTTGCGTGAGTGAAGTGACAAGTTTCAAATAGAAACGTGACAAACGAGCGATATTAAGTGTACATTACAATGTAAACGTACACTCAGCGGTTCCAGTTAGGCATTCTCCAGAGATTGTTCACATGATGTTTTGGTTTCCAAAAACAAACTTAAACACAATTGATTGTTTATTTAAACAACTTACCACTTATAAAATGATCAGAGCAGACTTTGCTGTGTTTGGAAGGCTGATAATCCTTGCGGTTGATTCTTGCAAGCCATAGATTTCTCCTTTGTATGCTGAGTTTGTTTGCTCGCCTTCGTGCTCCCGTACAGTGGGAATTCCATAAAAGCTCCGCTTGACTTCATCATCTGACCTATTACGACAGCCGTGAATACAACAGGCGTGCACCATTGCTAGCTTTAAATAGCCTGCTTGGGTTCTTTTGAAGACTTTGTACTCGTGCGTTACAATGTGTGCTCAGTGACCCGTACGGTAAGCTTGACCCGCAAGATGGCCGCCACTAGGGAATCCCCGACTCTGTGACGTCATGTGAAAACTATCTATTGTGCATACTTTCAATAACATTATCATTATTAAGTACAATTATCATCATCATCATATCGTACTACCACAATGAGTGATTATGGAGCGATTATCTTTGAAAACATACAAGGTGAAAGTATAATTAACATGTAGAATATTTCAACGTCAAGCCATCAGTGAATATAAATTCATCACTGATCTTCAGTGGGTGTGTTATCCTTTTCAGGGGCGTGGTCATTCCAGATCCTGTCCCAGGAGCACTGAGTGCAAAGCAGGAGAACACACTCTGGATGGGTGCCACTGCAGAGCACCATGCACACACTCATTCACACTTAGGGGCAATTCAGAAGACTGAGGGGTAAATCCTGTCCGTGCCTATATACAAGAACACCATTAAAAGTAGACGGCCTTTCTAGTTCACAAAACTGGTGAAATTTAGTTCCCTCTGAAACGTGGTCATTGTGATACATGTTTATTTCTGTAATATCAAAAAAAATTAATAAAAAACAGGCCATTGTGTGGCGGGGAAGAAGTTATTTAATTTGAGGGGATTCCCTAGCAAATAACATGCATGAAATCGCTTGCAGTCAAGCAGACAGAGGAAGTCCGTGTGCGCATGCGCAGGTTTATCTTCTTCTTTTGGGTTTTACGGCAGCTGGCATCCACAGTGTTGCATTATTGCCATCTACAGGTTTACCTTTGACCGTGCACTGACAGTTCCATCATTCTGTCGCTAAACGAACAGCTGATCACACCGAGGTGCTCACTGACCTCCAATATTTATTAGTTTGGTCCTGCGTTTCCTTTCCTTCACAACATGATGTCTTTTCTTCTCACTTTCCGTTACTGTAGTCGGTCTTTCACGGTTCATTCTCACATTCGCGTCCTCTATTTTTCTCTCCTGTTTCAAATTTGTATCCCACAATGCCTTGTGTGAACGGGGAAAGCCCACCACATGATGCATGACGTAGTATTTTGAATTGGGTCATGGTGAAGGAAGAAATAATAGCAGAGAATTTAGGGCCATGTGGCCCTAAATTCATTAATTGTTCTGTTTAAAAAAAAAAAAACAACTAAAATAATTGGAAGTCTGTGATTCGAATTCAGTAGCTTTCAGTCCACTAAACAAAAATAATTGCGTGTTGGGAAAATTCTTTTTATGACCTACACCTGAAAAATTTGAAAGTCAGTCTACCTATAAGGTTACCATGCATGTGCCCACTGTTGTTAGTGCACTTTCTAGTCTAAGAGAAGTTCCATGTTTATTGAACTAGTGAGTTGCTGCTGAAGTTTACACATGACGTGATCCAAACTGGGACTTTTACCCCAAATTAAGGGGTGTTCACACGGCAACTTTAACTCCGGTGTAGCACCGGGGCTGCCCCGGTAGAGTGTTCACACGGTACAAAGTTATACCGGTGTAGCCCCTGAAAGCTGCTTAAACCGGTGCAAATCTAACCCTGCTCGGGAGGTGGTTTAAGAAATTTACTCCGGAGTAAATGCTAGTTTGCGGGGCAGCACCGATATAAAATGGGACGTCTGAACGCTACAGGGGTAGACTCGCTACGCGTGAGGAGAGTTGATTACATACGGGCATTGAATAATTTGCATCCTGGTATTTTGCGCTTCCAAAATGGCGAATATCAACAACAACAACAGAACTGCGTGTCTTCCAGTGTTGCCAGATTGGGCGGTTTTAAGTGCATTTTGGCGGATTTGAACATATTTTGGGCTGGAAAACGTCAGCAGTATCTGGCAACACTGGTGTCTTCATCCGCGTTGTTTTCCCGGCGCTTGGTGATGCCATGACAACTGGGAAAAGGAAGTACATTTTCACGCATGCGCATATTTCATTTCCGCATTATTACTATCGTATAGCACGGTCGCAAAAACTGCCGTGTGAACGCAAGTGGGGCTGCACCGGTGCTAACACGCTTCTCTCTAGTAAGCAGGCTTGTGACGTGTGAACGCTCCACAAAATTTACACCGCTGTAAGATATATCGCAACAAAATACATCGGTGCAGCATCGATGCAAATATGTGCCGTGTGAACACTCTTTTATTTGAGACACAGTTGTTGGTGTTGGTGCCATCTCAGATCATTCATTTAGGTCTGGGTGTGAAAAAAAGTCCCACAGAAAAGGTTGATGCCTGTGATCACATCTGGATCACTTGCAGCAGCTGGGTCTAGAAATGTTTATCAGTTATTTCTGGCATCTTTTCTTTTTCCCCATGTGTCAACACTTACTAATGTAATCTAGTGAGTAAATTAATAATTCGTTCTTGGGTTGAGTGCTTCTTTCAGGGAATGCAATGCATGCTCTCTGTTCTACGGAATCTCCTAAGGGTCATTAGTGGGGATTTTTTTTTTTTGAGCTACTTTTGTGTTCCCTCACAATACTTTTGCTTTAACCCTAACCTTTACTACGAGATAATGCAAAAGAAGTATTCAAAGGGAATGGAAAACTAGCTAAAACCAAATCCCCACCATGACCCTCAGGGGGCTCTGTACCATTCTGTGGATCCCATTACTCTTGCAATACTTTTGTGTTACCTCGCATTAAGGGTTGGGTTCATGAAAAAGTATTGCGAGGGAACGCAAAAGTAGCTTAAAAAAAAAAAAAGAAGCTCACTATGACCCTTAAGGGGTTCTGTACCATTCAGGTCACTGAATTCAGTATATTTTTTGGGGAATAGTGCACAAAGCACATTCCTTTTAAAAGTATACTGCCTTTCAGGTTTTTCAAGTGTAGGTCATAAAAAGAATTTTCCCTGACACCCAATTAGTTTTGTTTAATGAACCGAAAGCTACTGAATTCGAATCACAGCTTTCCAATTTTATTAGGTTTTTTTTTAACAGAACAATTAATGAATTTAGTGCCACGTGGCCCTAAATTCTCCGCTATTTTGTTCTGCTTCACCATGACCCAATTTAAGATGCCATGTCATGCATCACGTGGCGGGTTTTCCCCGTTTGCGCAAGGTATTGTGGGATACAAATTTGAAACAGGAGAGAAAAATGGAGGACGTGAGTGTGGGAATGAAACGTGAAAGACCGACTACAGTAACAGAAAGCGAGAAGAAAACACATTATGTTGCGAAGGAAAGGAAATGCAGGACCAAACTAATAAATATCGGCGGTCAGCGAGCACCTCGGTGTGATCAGCTGTTCGTTTAGCGACAGAATGATGCACCTGCGCATGCGCACACGGACTTCCTCTGTCTGCTTGACTGCGTGAAGCGAGCGATTTCATGAACATTATTTGCTCGGGAATCCCCTCTAATTAAATAACTTCCCAGCCACAGAATGGCCTGATATTTTGTGAAATATTACAGAAATAAACATATCACAATGACCAAATTTCAGAGAGAATAAATTTCACCGATTTTATGAAATCGAAAAGCCGTCTAGCTTTAATTCGCTTACATTCCTTCCTCCCCCTCTCACCTTCGACTGCCAGTCCTCATTAAAGCTCCGCACAAACAGCAGTTAGCAAAAAACTCACTACGGTAAATGCTAGATAGTGAAAGCAGGCGTACAGAATTGATTGTTTTAAAAAAAGGAAGATGAAAATAATTATTGTTACTGCAGACTAGTGTTTCCATAGTACTCAGTTCTGACTTGCTGTAGACTTCAGCAGACAGGGCCTAAAATCCTTAGTTAAAGATGATTTATGGTTGAAAGTGTACCATATGCACTACCTGTTCTTTCTGAAAAGAAAAAAAAAAGTCAAACAGATGTCCTTACTGTCATTATCAGGTGAAGGAGTCTGCTGTTGAGCAATGGCCTCCTCCAGGCTGTGGATGACGCTGCTCTTGTCACGAAGGCGCTGGCGGTACGAGCTGCGCAAAGCTTTCATCTTTCGCCGGTGCTGCACACGGTGCCTGTGCAGCTGCATGCGGTACTGCTCGGCCTGCTGTTGCAGCTGTTGCAGGTGTGAGTACTGCTCCAGGAAGCTCAGTAGATGAGACATCACTGCTACCAGAGGAGACTCAAACACCTGCAAACCGACATATGAGAAACTGCAGCTGTGATTCTCATTCTCAGCTCATTCTTTACTTTTTCTTTGCTCATGGTTTTTGCTATTCCAGCAGATATGGGCTTGAGATACGGCTCTTTACCTTTTCTCCTGTCTCAGTGTGGACACTGGAAACTCTCCTCTTTTCCGTTTCCTGTTTGAAGGACAGGAAGGCTGCCAAAGGTGTCTTGGCTGGGACTGCATAACTGTCATCAATGTCGCCGTCTTCATCGCTGAGAGACGGTTCATCACTGTCACTGCTGCTGCTGCCTGGGATATAAGATGACCATCAGGATTATGATGATGATGATGAATGACCCTTTATTGTCACTAGTCACAAGTACCAGCGAAATTAGCCGTCAACCCGTCCGTACATATACACATACATACAATTGACACAGGGAGAGTAGACAGGACAGGAAGACAGGGATGAAAAATACAGTAGTAACATGAGGGGAGGGGAAAAAAGCAACCCCCACACTATGCTCCTGAGGGGAGTACAGTGTGGGAACATTAAAAAAAACACCTCAGCACATAAGCACAAAAATAACACGGTACACTTTACACATTACTCAGGACTCGAGGGGGAAGGGGGTGAGGAAGAGGGCGGAGGTATAGGTAACCCAGCGCAAACAAGCAGTCCGGTTCTGCAGCCAGATGGCGCTTACCGACTTGTCATACTGGGGGTAAAAGCGGCGACCGCGGGAAGAGGGGGGAGGAATACGAGAGAGTCTAACAGCAGTGACCTCCGGGGGGGGGGGGGGGGGGGGGGGGATTGTTTCCCCAGCAACGGCCTTGGCCAAGGCCAGTGCTGTCTGAGGGAGCCGAAAGCAGATAAGATTGGGATTGTTTGGTCTTGGGGCGAGTAGACGCATTCTACTCTCACGACTACTCTGATTGTCCATTCTGGTCTCTGAATCAAATCGAATCCATTTTCCTCTGCAAAGCCGAAAGCTTCTCCATGATGTTATCCATGTTGCGGTTCAAGTTCTGAATAGCCACAGTCTGAGGGCCGACAGCTCTGCCCACCGCTTCAATCATGTCAGGCAGCTTTATGGGGCTTTGGACAGCTGTCACCGTTTTCTGACTTCCTCGATAAACCAGGGCAATGCCTAATCCAATCAGCAAAAGTCCTGTAATCATGGTTCCGAATAAGCCTAGGTCACAACCGGCCGTACGTGCTCCTACGGCCGGTCTACGTGCAAAAAACGCAAGAAACACATGGAGGGCGCGCGTGTGACGTGCTGATTTTCGAGCCGCAGACCGGCCACAGAGGTTCTTTGTCATGTCAAACAAACTCTACGGGCGCTTACGTTTTTTTCAGGTTGCAAGGCAAACTTACGGCCAACGTGCGTCTTTCTCCACGAACAAAAAAAACGCAGCGATTTGGGAAACGCCAAAAATCGCACGGCCAAAAAATCGTATGTCTGGTTGTGACCTAGGCTATAGGTAGATGTCTTCAATGTCCTCCACAGAAAGAACCGCCAGGCACACGACACGATTATGTAAATATGATGAAATATATTTTTATGATAATCAGAACCAGGCTTGTATTACTCGAGTCCAGGACTTGGACTTGAGTCCGACTCGTGCCCTAATTTTAAGGACTCGTGACTTGACTTGAGCACTAATGACTCAGACTTGGACTCGTACATTAACTGCATTTGGACTCGTAAATTGGAGACGAGGACTCAGATTTTTTTCTTTACTTTTTGTAACATGCCATAATAATTTGGCATAAGATATTTATATCTACATTACTTTTTGTACTAATTTTGTGCAAGTGTGTCACACCTGCGCGCCTTGGCGTGTGCATCAGATAGACTCTCGGGCGCGCTCCGGACAGCGCACGCGCCAAGCGGACTCTCGCCTGCACTGTAAACAACTCGCACCTGCACAGGATTAAGGCGCAATCAGCGCGCCAGTATAAAAACTATGAAAACACACTTACTTTGCGAAGTATTGAGTTGCATTGCTGATACATTACCGAGCCTTATTTCCTTGACTGGTTTCCTGATTCCTGATTTCCTGTTTCTCGTCTTTGATTCTGCCGAGTCTACGATAGCCTGTTTGTGCCTTGCTCGACCAATTGCCTGGTTCACTGTTTTACAATTTTGCCGGCCGTTCTGGATTGTTTACCCTCTTCACTTGTATTAATAAACACACCTTCTGCACTTACAGCCGTCTCCCAACCATCTCTGACAGAATACTTCACACTCCCTGGTGAAGAGAATGCACATTCACCTGTTCATACATCATGTTCAGGAACAAACTAATGTTAATGGCGCTAAAAACAGCCACCGTCAAATGGTGCGGTTGGAGTCTTGGACTCAGACTCGATTCGGATCAATAGTGGACTCGACTCGAAATTTTTTTTAATGACTTGGACTTGACTCAGACTTGAACACTGGGGACTCGAGACTGGACTCGGACTCAAAGTTTAGTGACTCGACTACAACACTGATCAGAACATTATAACTCGAGGAGCTAAGACACCACTTTTTCTTTTTCGGTACCAATACTGAAACCCTGAGGATCAGCCAATATTAATACTCATCATATACACTAAACTTTTTTTTTAACGGAAGCACTTAAAATTCAGGGAAAAAAAAATACACAAACATGACTCACAAAAAACCACGACTTTCACCCACCCACAAAAAAAAATCACTTACATTGCAAATATAATAAAGTGTACAATGTCACTATAATAATCATTAAAAAGCAATCCCAACAAAATATTCAATCAAGTTTCTTTTTGTAAACATTTCCATTTAAAAATCTTTTGCAAATCTTTTCCATTTGAATCAAATTAATGATTTTTTCTCGGACATCTGATCCACCATTTTTTGCTGGTATTGACCCTGGGTATCGGCTCAGTGCCATCTTTAATTATAACACTTACTTGAATCACTGATTCTGTCACACTGCCTTTTTCCCAACCTGGAGGTGTGGCCACCTTTCCTCCTACTCCCTGTTTCCATGGAAACATGGCCAGGCTCCTACAGCGGAGGTGCATACGTGAGAAGAATGTGATGTAAGAATCAAACTCCATTGGTGTTAAGAGTAATATCTGCTTGTGAAATGTACATGTGACCATGTGTGTCCTAGTACCACTGCGAGGTTATTTTCAAACCATGTCACGTTAAATTTTTGGTCCTCCGGCCATAACTTAGCCCAGACGTCAGATTTCTATTTTAGAATGATTTAAAAGAAAAAAAAAATGCAGCTAGATCAGATCTGATCAGCTAAGCTCTGGTGCCGACTCATCAGTCATTTCAAGACAGAGATGAATTGATTAAGTGGAATTAGGTCGACTTCTTGCTTGGTTGGAATGAAAACCTGCAGTCGCAATGGTATTTTGTAGATAGGATTGGCACGATAGAAACATTACCAGTGATTTTCAGTGAAATTTCATGACGTTTGGACTAAGTAAGCGTATACTGAGTTTGCGTGCATGTTTTTTGTTTAGATATACCTCTGTCGGCTCTCCACATGCCCCTTCAAGTGCAGTCTCCTCGTCCTTCTTAAAAACGGTGTAGAAGATGTAGACCAGCAGAGAGTAGAAGGCATACATCTTCCCCGAGGTACACTTTACTCACTGTCAGCTGTGGAAAAGCTTCTTTAGAACATCTCCCACTCTGCTCGCGCTGCAACACACACAAAGACAAGCAATACCAGGCTAAACATATCTGCAGCCTATAGTAATCATATCCACATCGCCTGCAGGGAACAAAAAGAACAGCAGATCAATCCTATCTGCTGGAAAAGACAGAGATCGCCTCAGTGAGAAAGCTGATTAAGGGTTGGAGCTGAGCTTCTGCTCGCTCAGCATACAGAGGACATTTCATTGCTGCGCTTTGTCCTTGCAGTGGAATGACTTGTTTCGGTCCCTGAGGTTGCCTGTAGTCTTACCCGTTGATCAAGCAGCTCCAGCAGCAGCATTCTCCTCTCTCTACATTCTTCTGGCCCAGATTGCAGCTCTACATGGTGCTGATGAGCAGAGCTCTTCTATCTTTATGCTTCTTTCTACTCCTCCCCCTCCTTCTCCAGCACAGACACTGTGTCCCTCTCTACTTTCCCCCTCCCTCGCCGATACCAGCTGCAGAACGTGTACTCAGTGCTGTCATAGGGAGTTCTGCAGAGAGAGAGATTGCATGCAGTCAGGAACTCTGCTTTAAAGGGGAAATTTTTTATGATCAAAAATCTATTTCTCATTTTATTAAATATAGGAATGCATTTTTGATAGCTATTTTGTCACTGCTATAGCAAGTTATGAGTGTTTGAAATATGCTCTGTAATATAATCAGTCCATATGTCAAAGCAACGACCGTAAACGAGATTCGCCGAGACCTGTGCGAGACTTCATAGGACGGAAGTAAAACGTACAGCGGAAATCAAAGTCACCAACATCTGCCAATGTTGTCAAAAGACTTTTTTTTTTTTTTAATTTAGATGACACATATCAGACTAGACAAGTACATACACGTGCCAGGGTACAATATAGACATATCACAAGGCATATGTAGGCCACAGGTATAGGCAGGAGGACAAGAAATAATAATTATAATAAAAAATAAACAAATAAAAGTCACAAGTGAGCTATACAATAGTTCCATACAGTTCTCTGGGCTTTAGCATTATTGGAGCATCTTATTGTTTCAATGTAGTTATTCACATCGATCATGAAGGCCGGAAAATAAGGTTTTCCACCGCTAAACTTGCATTTGTGGATGTGGCACTTCTCATCTCATCATCTCTAGCCGCTTTATCCTGTTCTACAGGGTCGCAGGCAAGCTGGAGCCTATCCCAGCTGACTACGGGCGAAAGGCGGGGTACACCCTGGACAAGTCGCCAGGTCATCACAGGGCTGACACATAGACACAGACAACCATTCACACTCACATTCACACCTACGGTCAATTTAGAGTCACCAGTTAACCTAACCTGCATGTCTCTGGACTGTGGGGGAAACCAGAGCACCCGGAGGAAACCAACGCGGACACGGGGAGAACATGCAAACTCCGCACAGAAAGGCCCTCGCCGGCCACGGGGCTCGAACCCGGACCTTCTTGCTGTGAGGCGACTGAAGTTTCTGAAGTGAATTCCTTCCGTGTTTCACTCGACAGACAGCGTGCGGGATAGTGCGCAGAGCCACTGCTTAGCCATCTTGCTCCAACGTGCGCAGCTGGTATCCAAAGTGTTTTAGTAGACAGACGTTTGTTGCAAAGTCTCCCAAATAAAAACATATACAGAAACATATGTTGATGTTTCAATATTCTGTTATGTGTGCAGTGTTTCGCTGGACAAACAATGAGCGAGCTACAGTACAGCGCGCGTGCGGCTTAAGCAGATGTTGTGCTATAACGTGCGCAGCTGGTAATCAAAGTGTTTCAGCAGACAGACGTTAGTTGCAAAGTCTCCCAAATAAAAAGGCATATAAAGAAACATGTTAATGTTTCATGATCTCATCTCATCTCATTATCTGTAGCCGCTTTATCCTGTTCTACAGGGTCACAGGCAAGCTGGAGCCTATCCCAGCTGACTACGGGCGAAAGGCGGGGTACACCCTGGACAAGTCGCCAGGTCATCACAGGGCTGACACATAGACACAGACAACCATTCACACTCTCATTCACACCTACGGTATATTTAGAGTCACCAGTTAACCTAACCTGCATGTCTTTGGGGGAAACCGGAGCACCCGGAGGAAACCCACGCGGACACGGGGAGAACATGCAAACTCCACACAGAAAGGCCCTCGCCGGCCACGGGGCTCGAACCCGGACCTTCTTGCTGTGAGGCGACAGCGCTAACCACTACACCACCATGCCGCCCTGTTTCATGATAGGCCATTTAAAATTTACTTTGATCAGAATTCGTAAATCGAGCGGAAGTTGGGGCAAAGATTCTAGATTACTGTCTGGTTGGAACGAGCAGAGTAACTGGCTACCAATGCATGGCACACGCACTTACTGTAGAACGCACGCACTTTCTCAAACGTTCCGACACACCCGTGGGAAAATACAAAGAATCCAAAAAACACCAACAGAAAACCACAACGATTTGATAAGATAAGGAAGAGAGGACAACTGGAAAATAATAATGCAGGGAAAAATTACTGATATCTTTAAGAGAAAAGACCACAGCAATGATGCAACATTGTATAGAAACAAACTGACAACAATAAATGCAGCAAACCTCCTCTTCATCAACACAGTGGGACCACCATGCAAACAGTGGGATCCCCTTCCTTATGGGTTGTTTTACAATCAGGGTACGCAAGCTAAAAATCACATTTAACACTTATTATCTTCAATATCAAAAGGCTTGACTAAATAAACTTGGTTGTTTATTGTAGCCCTGTGATGGTTCTATTTACCATGCAAAAAA
The DNA here is from genome assembly GCF_027579695.1 of Neoarius graeffei. Lineage (NCBI taxonomy): Eukaryota > Metazoa > Chordata > Actinopteri > Siluriformes > Ariidae > Neoarius > Neoarius graeffei. The sequence continues at coordinate 43,688,068 of NC_083573.1, forward strand.
AAATTGGTGATAACGTTATTTTTGGTGAATGTATGGCAATATATGTCATATTTAGCAAAATTACTCGTGTCATTTAGAAAAAGTGCTTTTTTGACCACAGGTAGCTCCGAAAGGGATGCACTTGCATCATTCTTTATACCATAAAACACATATTTGGTTCCATATCATTGGAAACATAGTTAAGTTTTAATGCTTAATGCCAGTAAGTTTTCAGACTATTTTGATCAAATTAGTATGTAACTGTATCAAAAAAAAGTCCTCTCCGAGACAGCTAATTTTTCAATATAAAATAACATATCTAAAATGATTATTTTCATCCTAAAAAGTGGTCAAGATATTGGGACATAAATATTAGAGACAGGGCGGCACGGTGGTGTAGTGGTTAGCGCTGTCGCCTCACAGCAAGAAGGTCCGGGTTCGAGCCCCGTGGCCGGCGAGGGCCTTTCTGTGCGGAGTTTGCATGTTCTCCCCGTGTCCGCGTGGGTTTCCTCCGGGTGCTCCGGTTTCCCCCACAGTCCAAAGACATGCAGGTTAGGTTAACTGGTGACTCTAAATTGACCGTAGGTGTGAATGTGAGTGTGAATGGTTGTTTGTGTCTATGTGTCAGCCCTGTGATGACCTGGCGACTTGTCCAGGGTGTACCCCGCCTTTCGCCCGTAGTCAGCTGGGATAGGCTCCAGCTTGCCTGCGACCCTGTAGAAGGATAAAGCGGCTACAGATAATGAGATGAGATGAGATATTAGAGACAACTAACACAAAGCTTACAGCCTTATATTTAAAAGCACTATGGAAGTAGTGGATTCTGAATTGTCAAAAAAAAAGTCCTCTCTGAGAATCACTTCATTTGTTTCTCCCAGCCCTGCTTAAAGCTACACTTAATCTTCTTTATCTTATAGCAGATTACACAAAACTACCATACACACACGTCAAAAAATGACCTGAAATCTGTTCTTTAACTTGTCCTTCACTTAAAAACTGGTACAAGAACCAGTTTGAATCAATTTGAATTTTGGACCCCTGTGACACAAACTTTGTACCCTGATTGTAAAACAACCTTAATGTAAAGACTTGGCTGGGTAAAGGAAGGAGAGCTGCTCACTCAGCAAAAGGCATGGCTCGCTGTCAAACACATGAGGACAGCTACTTCAAGCCTCTTTGGAATTTATTTTAAGTGTTTTACCTAACAACTTTCACTTTTCTGTTCTGTGTCCAATATCCAAAATGAAAAGTTAGTTTTCAAGTGTTCAGCTAAAAAAAAAAAATGTAATTAAAACGATTGTGTTGTTGAAATGATGTGTTTGCAATTTATTTATAATCAAAAACTGATACAGGTGGATGATAGTGTGATAAAGTACTATACTAGTACTACTGAGTGATAAGAAGTCCTAGTGAATGCTTGATAAGTAGACAATAATAAATAATGTATTATGGCAAGAAATAAAAGTTACTTCCACCCCTGGGCACTATGTGGTGCGGACGCCATATTGTAGTGCTGTCCGAAACCTTAGTGAGGATTATGTGGGAAATGCGCTCAGTATAATATGCATTTATCACAAAAATACACGCATGTGTTTATTATTTTGAAAACCCACTAGCCGACTGATCTGGCACGTTTTAGTTGTGCGACAGTGATGATGTAAATACCAGCACGACGGACTCATCCTTTTTTTTTTTTTTATTAAATTCAAACATAAACAGAATTATTTTATATTACAACATAAAATCACACCTCCTCTGAAAATATAATCTGAAAAGAAAACTTATCAAATACACACACACACACACACACATATATATATATATATATATATATATATATATATATATATATACACACAAAATATATGTAAAATGGAAAAAAACAAAAAAAGGGGTTTATGAAAGGTTGACTTCTATGAATGTGTACAGTCTATTTGCATGGGGATTGTTTATATATTTCAGAAATTTTTGTAACAAGGACAGTTCATTCTTAAGAGCAGGCCATGAAGGGGGGGATTTGGCATATCGATACTTGTGCATGTAATATTTTATAAAAATAATGAGATTGTTCACCAAAAACTCAGTTTTCTTATCTTTAAGGATTACTCCCATTTGAATATTTTGAAAGGACCAGGAGTCAATATTTCTGGAGCGGGACGATATTAAATCATGGAGAGATTTCCACAAACGTTGGACAATTTCACATTTGTAAAACAGGTGCTCTGTCATTTACATATCTGTTTTACAAATATAACAGTTTTCTACATCAAATTTAAATCTTCTTTTTATAAATTCATTTGAGGGATAAATGTTATTTATAGTTTTAAAATGAACTTCTTTACATTTTGGGGAAATTGGGAATTTTAAGTATCTTGTTCGAATAGATAATATATCAGAATTGTTATAATCTTTCAGAATGAGTGAGCTTTTTGTTATACTTGGATATAAAGTGTTTACTAAGTACTGCCTTAAAAATTTGTTACATTTTTTGTTTACTAAATCCAGATCATCTATCTTTACTTTGTGTAAATTTGGAGTTGGTATGTTCCAAATATTATTATTAATCAAATGGATAAAGGCTCTTGGGATATTCTGTGTGCCTTTCCTATAGGTCTCACTGGAGCAACTCATACTATATTTAGATTCAAGATTTTTTTTGTCATATACACAATAACAGACACAGCGGTTTATTATTGGGTAATGAAATTCTTATTTTGCAACTGCCCGACCAAACTACGCTTACCAAAATAAAAAGAAATATATATATAAAATATCTCATCTCATCTCATTATCTCTAGCTGCTTTATCCTGTTCTGAAATATAAAATATAAAGTGAATATGGAATGCAAAATATAAAGGTAGAGTGAAAAATGAAGATAACATTTAAAAAAAAAAAGGAGAGGCAAACAAACAATGTGCAAACATGGAGGTAGATGTACTGTGCAATGTCTTGTGCAAAATTGCTAATATAATCCGTGGCTCAAAGCCTGATGGAAATATAGAGGTAGACGGTGATTATAATCCGTGGTTCAAAAGCCTGATGGCCTGGGGGTAAAAACTGTTTGTCAGTCTAGTAGTCCTTGCTTTCACACTCCTGTAGCGTCTGCCAGATGGTAGGAGCGTGAACAGTCTGTGTTGTGGGTGTGTTTGGTCCCTGATGATGCTCTGTGCCCTTTTTGTGACCCGGGTGTTGTAAATATTATTTAGCATTAAAGTAATTTAGCTCAAGTATGTTTCCATTTCCATCCAAAATATGCATAACAGACCAAATTTGTTTTGTCATCCAGTGTTCCATAAACGTAGACCTCCTCTGACTCAATATCACCCTATTATTCCACAATGGCACATTATGGGGGCTGAAATTATGTTTGAACATCATTTTCCAATATAACAGAGCCTGTTGATGAAATTGAGAAAGTTTTATGGGCAGTTTGGATATTTCAAAATCACATAATAGAAACTCAATACCTCCAACTTTGTTGAAATCGACGGACTAGTCCTTATCCTGTCATCTTTCCAACTCTTCTCAGTTGGTTCGAAGTCGTATGGAATAATCTCCATGTCACGTACGCGAGGGAGGCGGATGTATGTGCAGAAGTATACAGTTTAATAAAGTGCAGAATATATACACACAGGCAAACAATCCAAAACGGCAGGCTAGATCACAAACGAGAATACAGGCAAAAGGAGGCGCAAACAGGACATCAAAGGCTAAGAATGAGAAACAGGAAATCAAGAGAACGGGTAGAAAGGCTCGGTAATGCGTATTGTAATAATTTTGCGATGCAAACACACAGTTCCTTAAGGGTTGTTTTACAATCAGGGTACAAAGTTTGTGTCACAGGGGTCCAAAATTCAAATTGATTCAAACTGGTTCTTGTACCAGTTTTTAAGTGAAGGACAAGTTAAAGAACAGATTTCAGGTCATTTTTTGACGTGTGTGTATGGTAGTTTTGTGTAATCTGCTATAAGATAAAGAAGATTAAGTGTAGCTTTAAGCAGGGCTGGGAGAAACAAATGAAGTGATTCTCGGAGAGGACTTTTTTTTTTGGACAATTCAGAATCCACTACTTCCATAGTGCTTTTAAATATAAGGCTGTAAGCTTTGTGTTAGTTGTCTCGAATATTTATGTCCCAATATCTTGACCACATTTTAGGATGAAAATAATCATTTTAGATATGTTATTTTATATTGAAAAATTAGCTGTCTCGGAGAGGACTTTTTTTTGACACAATTACATACTAATTTGATCAAAATAGTCTGAAAACTTACTGGCATTCAACATTAAAACTTAACTATGTTTCCAATGATATGGAACCAAATATGTGTTTTATGGTATAAAGAATGATGTAAGTGCATCCCTTTTGGAGCTACCTGTGGTCAAAAACGCACTTTTTCTAAATGACATGAGTAATTTTGCTAAATATGACATATATTGCCATACATTCACCAAAAATAACATTATCACCAATTTTTTTTTGCATGGTAAATAGAGCCATCACAGGGCTACAATAAACAACCAAGTTTATTTAGTCAAGCCTTTTGATATTGAAGATAATAAGTGTTAAATGTGATTTTTAGCTTGCATACCCTGATTGTAAAACAACCCTTAATTGAGCTCAGGTGCGCCTTGTTCACGGCGCGCGTGCTGGAGTCCACTCTTACCATGCGCCACAGCGTGCAGGATTGACACTCCATCACTGATGAAGCTATGGTGTGTTCACCAAAAACCCCTATGGAGAAAAATCTGAGGACCGTGACGTCGCCCGGGATGACGCAGCCGGGGCCCCACCCTGGAGCCAGGCCCGGGGTTGGGGCTCGTATGCGAGCGCTTGGTGGCCGGGCCTTTGCCCATGGGGCCCAGCCGGGCTCAGCCCGAAGAAGTGACGTGGGCCCGACCTCCTGTGGGTTCACCGCCCACAGAGGTAGCAGTAGGGGACTGGTGCAATGTGGATTGGGTGGCAGTCGAAGGCAGGGGCCTCGACGACCTGATCCCCAGACAGCGGCTGGCTGTTGGGACATGGAATGTCACTTCGCTGGGGGGGAAAGAGCCTGAGCTTGTGCAGGAGGTTGAGAGGTACCGGCTAGAGATAGTCGGGCTCACCTCCACGCACAGCTTGGGCTCTGGAACCCAGCTCCTCGAGAGGGGCTGGACTCTCCACTTCTCTGGAGTCGCCCGTGGTGAGCGGCGGCGGGCTGGTGTGGGCTTGCTTATAGCTCCCCAGCTCAGCCGCCATGTGTCGGAGTTTACCCCAGTGAACGAGAGGGTCGCCTCTCTGCGCCTTCGGATTGGGGAGAGGGCTCTTGCTGTTGTTTGTGCCTACGGCCCAAATAGCAGTATGGAGTATCCGGCCTTCTTGGAGTCCCTGGGAGAGGTACTGAGGAGTGCTCAGACTGGGGACTCCATTGTGCCACTGGGGGACTTCAATGCTCACGTGGGCAATGACAGTGACATCTGGAGGGGCGTGGTTGGGAGGAACGGCCTCCCTGATCTGAACCCGAGTGGTGTTTTGTTATTGGACTTCTGTGCTAGTCACGGTTTGTCCATAACGAACACCATGTTCGAGCATAGGGGTGTCCATAAGTGCACGTGGCACCAGGACACCTTAGGTCGGAGGTCGATGATAGACTTTGTAGTCGTTTCATCTGATCTCCGGCCCTATGTCTTGGACACTCGGGTGAAGAGAGGGGCTGAGCTGTCAACTGATCACCACCTGGTGGTGAGTTGGATCCGCTGGCGGAGGAGGAAGCTGGACAGACCTGGCAGGCCCAAACGTATGGTGAGGGTCTGCTGGGAACATCTGGCTGAGCACTCTGTTGGGGAGGTCTTTAACTCCCACCTCCGGGAGAGCTTTTCCCAGCTTCCGAGGGAGGCGGGGGACATTGAGTCTGAGTGGACCATGTTCTCTACCTCCATTGTGGATGCATCTGTTCGGAGCTGTGGCCGCAAGGTCTCTGGTGCCTGTCGTGGCGGCAATCCCCGAACCCGGTGGTGGACACCGGAAGTAAGGGATGCCGTCAAGCTGAAGAAGGAGTCCTATCGGGCCATGTTATCCTCCAGGACTCCTGAGGCAGCTGACGGGTATCGGCAGGCCAGGCGTGCTGCAGCTCGGGCAGTTGCGGAGGCAAAAACTCGGAACTGGGAGGAGTTCGGGGAGGCCATGGAGAAGGACTATTGGTCGGCCTCGAAGAAATTCTGGCAAACCGTCCGGCGCCTCAGGAGGGGGAAGCAGTACTCTGCCAACACTGTTTACAGTGCGGGTGGGGAGCTGTTGACCTCGACTGGGGACATTGTCGGGCGGTGGAAGGAATACTTTGAGGATCTCCTCAATCCCACCGTCATGTCTTCCACTGAGGAGACTGAGGCTGATGACTCAGAGGTGGACTCGTCCATTACCCAAGCCGAAGTCACTGAGGTGGTCTGCAAGCTCCTCGGTGGCAAGGCACCGGGGGTGGATGAGATCCGCCCTGAGTATCTCAAGTCTCTGGCTGTTGTGGGGCTGTCTTGGTTGACACGCCTCTGCAACATCGCGTGGCGGTCAGGGACAGTGCCTCTGGAGTGGCAGACTGGGGTGGTGGTCCCTCTTTTTAAGAAAGGGGATCAGAGAGTGTGCTCCAATTATAGGGGAATCACACTTCTCAGCCTCCCAGGGAAGGTTTACTCCAGGGTACTGGAGAGGAGAATTCGACCAATAGTCGAACCTCGGATCCAGGAGGAACAATGTGGTTTTCGTCCTGGTCGCGGAACACTGGACCAGCTCTATACCCTTCATAGGGTGCTCGAGGGTTCATGGGAGTTTGCCCAACCAGTCCACATGTGCTTTGTGGATCTGGAGAAGGCATTCGACCGTGTCCCCCGTAGTATTCTGTGGGGGGTGCTTCGGGAGTATGGGGTTCGGGGCTCTTTGCTAAGGGCTGTCCGGTCCCTGTACGAACGGAGCAGGAGTCTGGTTCGCATTGCCGGCAGTAAGTCAGACCTGTTCCCAGTGCATGTTGGACTCCGGCAGGGCTGCCCTTTGTCACCGGTTCTGTTCATAATTTTTATGGACAGAATTTCTAGGTGCAGCCAGGGGCCAGAAGGAATCCTGTTTGGGAACCACAGGATTTCATCTCTGCTTTTTGCGGATGATGTTGTCCTGTTGGCTTCTTCAAACCAGGACCTTCAGCATGCACTGGGGCGGTTTGCAGTCGAGTGTGAAGCGGCTGGGATGAGAATCAGCACCTCCAAGTCCGAGGCCATGGTTCTCGACCGGAAAAGGGTGGCTTGCCCTCTCCAAGTTGGTGGAGAAGTTCTGCCTCAAGTGGAGGAGTTTAAGTATCTCGGGATCTTGTTCACGAGTGAGGGAAGGATGGAGTGTGAGATCGACAGGCGGATCGGTGCAGCCTCCGCAGTGATGCGGTCGCTTTACCGGTCCGTCGTGGTGAAGAAGGAGCTGAGCCAAAAGGCGAAGCTCTCAATTTACCGGTCGATCTACGTTCCGACTCTCACCTATGGTCATGAGCTTTGGGTAATGACCGAAAGGACAAGATCGTGGATACAAGCGGCCGAAATGAGTTTCCTTCGCAGGGTGGCTGGGCGCTCCCTTAGAGATAGGGTGAGAAGCAGAGTCACTCGGGAGGAGCTCGGAGTAGAGCCGCTGCTGCTCCACATCGAGAGGAATCAGCTGAGGTGGCTCGGGCATCTTTTTCGGATGCCTCCTGGACGCCTCCCTGGGGAGGTGTTCCAGGCATGTCCCCCCGGGAGGAGGCCCCGGGGAAGACCCAGGACACGCTGGAGGGACTATGTCTCTCGGCTGGCCTGGGAACGCCTCGGTGTTCTTCCCGAGGAGCTGGCCGAGGTGTCTGGGGAAAGGGAAGTTTGGGCTTCCCTGCTTAGGCTGCTGCCTCCGCGACCCGGTCCCGGATAAAGCGGAAGAAGACGAGACGAGACGAGACACTGATGAAGCTGCAAATCTTGAAATGAATCTAAATTGGAATGATATGGCGATCTGGCCGCTGTGGAAACAGTTTTCAAAATGGCGGCGCTGACACTTTCCGTTTGAAGTCTCACACAAGTCTCGTGAAGATCACACGGATAAGCGACGCCTGCCGTGGACCAAACGAACTACATTCAGCATGACTAAAAGCCAAAAAAGGCTGATAAGTATACACTATATTGCCAAAAGTATTTGCTCACCCATCCAAATTATCGGAATCGGGTGTTCCAATCACTTCCATGGCCACAGGTGTATAAAATCAAGCACCTAGGCATGCAGACTGTTTTTACAGTTTGGAGCTGGCCCCTTCCTCTTCCAACATGACTGTGCACCAGTGCACAAAGCAAGGTCCATAAAGACATGGATGACAGAGTCTGGTGTGGATGAACTTGACTGGCCTGCACAGAGTCCTGACCTCGACCCAATAGAACACCTTTGGGATGAATTAGAGCGGAGACTGAGAGCCAGGCCTTCTCGTCCAACATCAGCGTGTGACCTCACAAATGCGCTTCTGGAAGAATGGTCAAAAATTCCCATAAACACACTCCTAAACCTTGTGGACAGGCTTCCCAGAAGAGTTGAAGCTGTTCTAGCTGCAAAGGGTGGACCGATGTCATATTGAACCCTATGGATTAGGAATGGGATGTCACTTAAGCTCATATGTGAGTCAAGGCAGGTGAGCGAATACTTTTGGCAATATAGTGTAATATGCCAGTATGACAGCATTTTTAAGGATTTTCCACTAGGAGACCAACTGGTCAGGGCAATACAATCACAGGCCCCAGAGTCCATGCGGCTGCTAGCCTGGGCCTGCCCATCCTAAGTGTGATGCAACACGGGGGCCTGTTGCGAATTTAGTCTGGCAAGGCAAGCTATCTCCAGCTCTTCCAAGCTCCCGAAAAATCGGGAGCCAATCAACTTTGAGCATCTCCAACGTCCCTGGGTAGAGGCGTGTTCAAGGCAGTGACGTAGTAGAACTGCGACCGGAAGCCATAGATTGTTTACAGAATCTATGCCGGAAGTGCTTCATTCACTAGAAACATTACGAACATGGAGCAGCGGCAAGCCTTTGACACAGCGGTAGATGCTGTATTGAAAGCATTCAAAGGGAAGTTCTCATTGAAAACGTTGCAAAGAGCAGCCCTGGAGGTATTTATCTTCTTCCTGTTACTCAAGCAGTTTCCGTCGCATCACATACGTCAGAGGAAAGAGTGATGTGATTGGTTTAAGCTTCGTCACAGCCTTTTCTGGCTTTGACCAGTAGCAAACTGAGGCATTTCAGGGAGGCGGGTCAACCACGCGCTTTGGGAAACGGTTGGGCTTAATATCTTTGCCAGACCAAATGCTCGCAGAGCTTTGAAGTTGCGTTAGCCAGACTATGCGGCTGCACCACTGCAGCATATTCTGTGATGCAAATTGCCGCATTACGAATCCTCGTTTCAGCCAGCATAATATCAACATAGTTAATGCAGTGCCAAGTTACCATAACTTCATCATAAGTATGGTAAAATACTAAAATTACACTATGAGTTTAAGTTATTGTTTTATCAACTTTCATAATATTATGTATTTTAAGAAAGTGAAAAATAAGAAATAAGAAAATCTTCAATTTTATTGCTCAATGTGAAACACAGTATCAAATAACTGTATATTTAGTCTATAATTTGGAAATTGGAACAGTCTTGACAACCCAACTTCAATATTTCTTAAACATTCCAATCCAAAGAAAACAGTCTTATGAATTTGGACCAGCAATTCATGCATCTCCCATAATCCCATTTCAGTTTTACCTTTCAGCATCAATCTAACATAACTTGGTTTAAAATTTGGTCTCCCAGTGAAGCTGGTTTGGCATTGACTAGGAGACCAAATCTGGCCACTGGGAGACCATTTGGTCCCCCGGTAACTATGTTAAAAAATGCTCTGCAATATGAGTCACGATATAAGGTTAATAAAACCGAAAACGTAATTGAATAACACGTTAATTAAAAAATAAAGCAAGTTTAAAAATGGCTTCAGTTCTCCTTTAATACAGTGGAAGGATATTCAACAGGAATGTTGTTCCTGGATGATACATTTAACGCAGCCATTGTTCCATAAATAAGGAATAAAACACAATGAGGCATACCGTTTTAAAAAAAATAATCAACGCTGGATTGGAGTGATGCGATCCGACACAAAGCGAGGATGATTGTTTACAGTAATGGCACGTCCCGAAGTGTTTTAAGAAACTTTTATTTGTCACATGCACACTTCAAGCACAGTGAAATTCATCCTCTGCATTTAACCCATCTGAAGCACTGAACACACGCACACACTCAGAGCAGTGGGCAGCCACACTACAGCGCCCAGGGAGCAGTCAGGGGTTCGGTACCTTGCTCAAGGGCACTTCAGCCCAAGGCCGCCCCACATTAATCTAACTGCATGTCTTTGGACTGTGGGGGAAACCGGAGCACCCAGAGGAAACCCACGCAGACACGGGGAGAACATGCAAACTCCACACAGAAAGGCCCTCGCCGGCCACGGGGCTCGAACCGGGAACCTTCTTGCTGTGAGGTGACCGTGCTAACCACTACACCACCATGCCGCCCACCCTTTTATTCCTTTTGTACCACAGCAAATTTTCAACAGTTACAATTATTAATTTATTAAACAATGACATACTTTTAGCCACTTACACTCACCGGCCACTTTAATAGGAAATTGTTCTTGATGCTAAGATTCCTGTTCTCGGCTGGCAGGAGTGGAACTCAGTGTGGTCGTCTGCTGTTGCATGCTGAGATGCTTTTCTACTCACCATGGTTGTAAAGAGTTGCTGTGAGTTACTATATCCTTCCTGGCAGCTCGAACCAATCTGGCCATTTTCCTCTGACCTCTCTCATCAGCAAGACGTTTCCACCCACAGAACTGTTGCTCACTTGATGTTTTTTTGTTTTTCGCACCATTCTGTGTAAAGTCTACTGTAGAGACTGTTGTGTGTGAAAACCCCAGGAGATCAGCAGTTTCTGAAATACTCACCAGTCCATCTGGCTTAAACCAACACCCATGCCACAGTGAAAGTCACACTTTGAGATCACAATTGTTCCCGTTCTGATGTTTGAAGTGAACATTAACTGAAGTTTTATATCTGTATGATTTTATGCATTGTGCTGCTGTCAAGGGATCGGCTGTTTAGAGAACTGCACAAAACAGCAGATGTATGGGTGTTCCTAATAAAAGTAGCTGGTGAGCGTACAGTTGCATTTATTGTTCTGGACAGTCCATGAGACAAGTTAGTTCATGTTATTACTTTTGTTATGGCAGTTATAAACAACTGTTACCTCACCAGCCCCCCCCCCCATCTCTACTGAAGTTAAGTCACAGCTTATTATGCTTCAGAGAAACCTGAAAGTGCAAACACATCAGTCGTCAAGATTGTTTCTTGGAGGAGGAGGAGTTACTGCTTTATCTCTGACTGATACTAAGTACTGACACCGGAGACTCCTTCTATAAATGTTAATTAAATGTGTCCTTACAAAAAAAATCACAATATATAATATATAATGTGTATATGTTATTTACCAGCTGGGAGGTCCGTATGGTGAAATACCGTGACCGAGGTCTTGAAAGTACTGACTGAGGCCCTCTGGGCCGAGGTCAGTATTCAAGGCTGAGGTCACGGTATTTCAGCATATGGACCGACCTTAAGCTGGTAAATAATATATATATTTTTTTGTTTATCAAATTCTAACAGAAAACGAGAGCGCCTGAAAGGGAAAACCGAGCCGAGGCGCCATTTTGAATCCTCATTCATAATGCAAATGGCTTCCTCCTCGGTATACAAGTGCACTTCCATGGCAGGAAAACAACTACATTTTGCTGCCTATGTAGTCCCCTATTTATACAAATAGGAGTCATTCAGGATTCAGCCATGGTTTTGCTCAGTGTTAGCAAGTTAGAGGTTTTTAGCTTTCTCCTGAAATGCTTTATTTTATTTCTTCTTCCTCAGGGTAGTAAAACTTGCTTTCGCTGTGAACACTGTCATTATCGCTATCCATGCTGTAAAATTAATGCTATTCTCCTGAGAAATGCTGGCAACAATTTATAAGATTTTTGATAATCTTATAAATAAATCTTATTTTTTAAAAAATGTTTAAAAATGCTACTATGTTTGTTGTTGTGAACGAGCGAGTTGCCAGAGGTCCGTAACCGGGGTCCGTAACTGGGGTCCGTACCATAGGATACGGACCTGCTCGCCAGCCAATCAGAGCGCAGGATTTGATGGAAACCGGACTGCGAACAAAATAATAACAAATAATATTCATTTATTAAATAACACTTGTGTGTTATTATTCGGTTTTGTAGCTCATCCGCCAAACAAGTCATGATAAAGGAGTTGTTACTACAGAAACACAAAGATTACACTCATACAAACCTGTGATTTTATTTACAGCCGAAACAACTGCCTGGACCTTCTGACCAATCAGAATCAAGCATTCAGCAACGCTGTGGTAAGAAGTTCTCTTTTAACATTAGTGTTCTTTCTTGCAGAAGCACGTCATGGTATCTTTGAGATGAACGCCTGCACTGAAGGGTAACTTTCTACTACAATGATCTTGTTGATCACAAAAACAAATGTCTTTGTTCCTTGTTCACAACGATGCACAGTGATTTTAACCAGATGAGACTGGTGTCGAGCTCTGTGTGGTGACATTACCCCGTCCCTCATTAGTGCCTGAGGTGGCCCTCTTCTATGTTCTCTCAAGACCACCTAAGGCCATCCTTAAAAAAAATCTGTTTCCTGTCCACCGGGTGAGCAAAAACATTTTCAGTCGGGAGGGAGGGATTTTTTTTTTTAATGGATGGGTAAGAAATCGCAATGCTGTGTTTGCTTTTTCTTTCAGTACTTTATTATAAAAGCAGACACATTTAATAATATGACAGTTTAATCAACTGAAACTTGTACAAAAACTGTAAGTTAGCATTTTAAATGCTGACTGCAACATTTGCAAAACTTTTACAAAGGTACTTAAAATGTCCGACACACTGACTTTTTGTAGTTCTAAATCGAGCGTTAGGCCTAGTTCGGATGAAATTACACTATTAAAATGATCACTGAATGATTTGTTTTTCTGAATCTTTACTATTTTGTTGTTCGCTAGAATACCATTTTGCGATTTCACACTTAAGCAAATGTTTGAAAACTCCGGATCTCCTTCCTTCATGGTGGCTGCCATTTTTTTTGTGCCGCACGGCGCATCCGCAGAGCTGATTCGACAGGGCTTTCCACAAGCGCCGGCTGCCGGCCATACAGCCGACTACACAATTAAATCCAGCCGGCTACTTTAATGACTATTATTTTTGTAGCCCACAGGCTCTAAGTGTTAATTTTCGATTTTAATAAAATTAAATGTTTATCTAACGGACTGACAATAATGTCAAACTGAACTGCACTCATTTAAGTTGTGATTCGCTCTGTTTGTACCGATAATAACCACAAATTCCCCGCCGACTCGTTGATCGGGGGGAGTAACTCATCTGTAGTCTGGCTAACACGACTTCAAAGCTCTGCGAGCATTTGGTCTGGCAAAGATATTAAGCCCAACCGTTTCCCAAAGTGCGTGGTTGACCCGCCTCCCTGAAATGCCTCAGTTTGCTACTGGTCAAAGCCAGAAAAGGCTGTGACGAAGCTTAAACCAATCACATCACTCTTTCCTCTGACATATGTGACGCGACGGAAACTGCTTGAGTAACAGGAAGAAGATAAATACCTCCAGGGCTGCTCTTTGCTCCGTTTTCAATGAGAACTTCCCGTTGAATGCTTTCAATACAGCATCTACCGCTGTGTCAAAGGTTTGCCGCTGCTCCATGTTCGTAATGTTTCTAGTGAATGAAGCGCTTCCGGCATAGATTCTGTAAACAATCTATGGCTTCCGGTCGCAGTTCTACTACGTCACTGCCTTGAACGCGCCTCTACCCAGGGCCGCTGGAGATGCTCAAAGTTGATTGGTTCCCGATTTTTCGGGAGCTTGGAAGAGCTAGAGATAGCTTGCCTTGCCAGACTAAGTTCGCAACAGGCCCCCGTGTTGCGTCACACTTAGGATGGGCGGGCCCAGGCTAACTCATCCGCGGCCCTGACATGCGGTGTGTGCGCGCGCACTCGGCGGAGGCAGTAGTGTGTCGGAGGGAACAGAAGCAGAGATGACGCTTATTTTGTCTCCGGTAAACCAGTCTTTTCTCGTTCAATTACGTGCTGGCACCAAAAGACACCGTTGGTTGTAAATGAACCCAAACTGAGTGGTTGGAGTGTATTTTCATACACAAATGGAGAAATGTTCGCTGAGTGTGTAATTGTGTAGCCCCACTGCAGACCGTTGTTGTTGTTAATTCATAGCATGCTCAGCTGCGTGAATGTGTCATGCACCGAAAATAAGAGATTTACAAGCCAGGAACGCCTCATGATGCAATACGCAAGAAAAGAAAGAAGATTTACTGCCATTTTACTTTGTACTTGAGTAAAGTGAATAAATAAATGGTCTGTGGAAAATGCATTTAATCCTGGGAACTGCGTGCACAGGAGTTTGTTTACTCCCCCCCGACTGGCTACTTATTTGTCATGGCTGGCTAGTATGAGCCTTAGTGGAAAGCTCTGGGAATGCGTAAATGTCAAGTTCGATTTTAGATTTACGAACCCGAAAAAAATGTCGAAAAACCGGAGGTGGACCGGAAACAGAACATTTTTTAATAATGGCCTGATCCTGAACATGTGCCAGCTAAATAACCAGATAGTTTAAGAGTTATAAAACTGAATTATACTCTCAGGAAAAGAAAAGTAGATGATCAAAAAAAATGTACTGATTAACTATTACAGACATTTTATGAATCTAGACTCCCAAAAATCATCCATAACAGGAGCCTTTATGATTGGTCCTCTTGCTTCTGCGAGATGTAAATGAAGCCAGTTGTGGTGCTGAGGACTTTGCCAGGATTTGATTAAATGGCTGCTGTTAAAGTGCTGATCTGTAAGGTTTACAGCTCTCAGAAAGCTCTTTCAGGACAAAGAGCACCATTAGTAAGAAGCGCAGTGTGCGCAATTTGTTTAATGCTCAGTGGTGCTTTCTATTGTACGCAGCTCTAAATAGAAAACGGTCTGATCAAGGAAGACACATATGTAGAGAAGTAATGGGGAGAAATCCTTTACTTTATTTATTCATTATTTGATTAAGAATTTGGTACAAGTTCAAATATTAACGTCTGCAGATTCCTCGTTAGCAGCTCAGGTCACAAACACTTCATTACATCAAGACATTATATTACATGATAGGCATTTAGCAGACTTAGGCTACGTTTACATTAGACCGTATCTGTCTCGTTTTCTTCGCGGATGCACTGTCCGTTTACATTAAACCGCCTGGAAACGCCGGGAAACGGGAATCCGCCAGCGTCCACATATTCAATCCAGATCGTGTCAGCTCCGGTGCTGTGTAAACATTCAGAATACGCGGATACGCTGTGCTGAGCTCTAGCTGGCGTCTCATTGGACAACGTCACTGTGACATCCACCTTCCTGATTCGCTGGCGTTGGTCATGTGACGCGACTGCTGAAAAACGGCGCGGACTTCCGCCTTGTATCACCTTTCATTAAAGAGTATAAAAGTATGAAAATACTGCAAATACTGATGCAAATACTGCCCATTGTGTAGTTATGATTGTCTTTAGGCTTGCCATCCTTCCACTTGCAAGTGGTAAGTGATATGCGCTGGGATCACACACACAGCGGCTCAGTCCCGAATCACAGCTTGTGCGCTTCACTCGCGCGCTCTGTGAGCTGCGCAGGGCCGGAGTGCGCACCCTCCAGAGGGCACTCGCTGTTCAGGGCGGGGTGATTTGGAGCGCAGGATGCCTGCGGAGCCGAGCGTATCCGTGTATTGGTATTGCTGTGTGCACGCAAATCGTGTATTGCTGTTGCTGTGTGCACACTAATCGTTTTAAAAACGTTAATCTGATGATCCGCTGATACGGTCTAATGTAAACATGGGCTTACAACATACCCAGAGCAGCCTGGGGAGCGGTTGGGGGTTAGGTGCCTTGCTCAAGGGCACTTCAGCCATTCTTGCTAGTACACGGAATCGAACCGGCAACCTTTTGGTCCCAAAGCTGCTTCACTATGGCTTAATGGCTAGAGAAGGTTTTAGTGTTTTACTAAACAGCCTTTTTACTTAAAGCTACACTACATACTTTATCTTTGTTAAACAAAAAGTCAGGGGAGGAAAAAAAAAAACACTCTGGTGGGAAATTTGAAGATAGACGCCAGCTCAGATACATCAAATGCTATGAAAGAAGCAAAACTATACAGTGGCAGACAGGAGGCACAACCAACCAGGAGTGAAACAGTGTGAGAGATTAAACAGTTAAAGAGTTGAGTATTAAAATACATATATGAGGAAAAAGGATTCAGAACTGATGTGGTTTTAGTGTTTTCTTGTTGAACAGGTAAGATTATCATTTGTTTTCCAGTTTTGTGGGAAGCCAGTGTGTGATAGATGACGCTCAGCTGATTTATTCTTGTGGTGGAAGTTGTTGAGCAGGAAAACACTAGATAGCTGAATATACTAGCCTGGCAAGCCAGACTAAATGTGAATATTTAGTCTGGCCTCGATCCGTAGACATTTCCGACGGGGGGTGGGAGGAACAAACCGCTGTCTTTCAAACTGTCTCTGTGTGTATAGGCCAACGCTCTGACCAATCAGCGCAACAGTGACTGTGACGTAGTCAGAGCAACAGAAAGCAGTGGGGGAGGCCTTGAAATAAATAATTTTTCAAAATGCGTATTAATTAATAAACAGGTTCTAGATATTAAGAAGTTTGGAGATAATGACCACAAGTTTGGAGTCTGTACCACATACACTCATTTTTTTTTTCCAAGTGTTTTTCAAGTGTTTGCTTAAACTGTTTTTGAGAGTTTTTATTTAGTGGTGTTTGGTGAAATAATTTTCCTTAAATTTAAAATAACCTTAAAATAAGAAACAATCAAAAAGTAATGTTTCAAAGCTGTTTATTAATTCTTCGTACTGCACAAACTAGCCCCATCCTTTTGGCTACGAGCGGAGCCAGCTGGTAGATCAGACTTTTGCCATAGCCGGTCGGCAAAACAGCGAAAACGTTCTTCTTGAAAAGGAATGAGCGGAGAGCCTCTTCCTGCTCATGTTTCAACGAAAACTCCAAGTCTAATTCTTCTAAAACTGATTCCAAAGCGGAGTCAAACGCGCGCTGTTCACTAGCCGTAGCCATCTTTCCTGTTGTGCTTTCTCCAGCATTGCACAGCTTTGTCGTCACTCCTGCAAAAGCCCGCCCAGAGAATCCAAACAAAAACCTTGCGTTGTGATTGGCGGGCACGATTTGATACCCGGGGTGTTTTTGTTTATATGGTGCGAGGCTAGACCCACTCGCTAGGCAAAAATATTTTTGGCCGCTAGGCAGGTGGGTCTAGTTTACTAGGCTACGAATATACGGCATTCTGCTGTCTAGGCACAATCCCAAATGGCACGGTGTACACTATTTATGCTCACTCATAAGGGTATACCAAGATATTACACAAAACTTCTATTCCTTTCTCACAAGGACTTTGATTCTCTGATACGATTGGCCAATCAAGAACTAGAAAAGGTTGTTACATGTTTCCAAGCACACAAATTATCCATAAATACTAAAAAGACAAACTTCCTAATTTTCACCAGTAAAAATAAAACTTATGACAGTACGAAGGCCAAAATTGTCCTTGATAACGCTCCTCTTATGCAGGAAACCCAGGCGAAATTTCTAGGAGTAATTACTGACGATAGACTGAGCTGGAAGCCCCATATTTCCATGTTAAGTAAGAAGATTACTAAAATTATTGGGATATTGGGAAAAATTAGATATCTCCTTGCTCAAAAGACTATTGTCACTATTTATAAACAGCCTTATTTACCCCTACCTTATTGATTGTAATATCGTATGGGGTAGCGCCTGTCGAACCACCTGACCTCCTATTGTTTCTTTGCAAAAGAAGTTTGTTCGGATAGCTACTGCTTCTAGTTTCCGTACTCATGCGATGCCCTTATTCCAGCAGCTAAAAGTTTTAAATATCATCGACATCAACAAACTACAGCTTTGCATTTAGGTTCCTTACAAACAGTCTCCCTTCGACAACTTTATAAGCCCTAACTCACTGGTTTACAATTACTCTACCCGCCAAAGGACTCAATTTCATGTTCCTCTCTTTAGCCCAATCCAGTGTACAATATAAATGCGTTAATACTGGTATATGGAATAGTCTTGATTCCTCAATCAGAGCTGCCACATCATTTGTTGGTTTTAAATATGTCTTTAAAAACTATTTACTGTATTGCTCAAGTACCTATTAACTTAATTATTTACTCAGATATTATGTTTAATTAGTATATGTTTGCTCTTTAACTTTACTGCTTGTAAACTTATTTTTAATATTGTAATGTGTGTGTGTGTGTATGGGTCTGTCTCAGAAACTGGGTACTGTGGGGGTCCCCCACTAAATATACTCTCAGTCAGTAAACTATACGGTTTTGAATGGTGATGTTGGTTTTAATTTGAAATAAATTGATGAAAGAAATAATACAGATAAAACTAAATCTTTGATGTGAATACTCTATTCAGAATTTGGCAAAAATTCCGCAAATTTGTGGAAAAATGGCAGCTTGATCTGGGACATGATAAACGGTTGACTACATCACATTCCCTAAAAAAGGCTGTAGTCCACTGAAAAGTCTACAGTTATCACTAATTGTATTTTAAGTTGTAACTTTATACACCTAAGGATTGGCGCGCTCACAGAATAATCATAACCGTAATAAAACATCATGCAAAATATTTGATCACCGTTGTAACTCCATTTTCCGCAGACCCAAAACCAATACGATCGTGTGCTTTGATCTAAACGGAAAGCCTCAGGGTCAAGGTCACTACCTCACCAAAAGTAGTAACTTAAAATCACTACGCCATATAAACATTTAGTTATAAATCTGCGATTTTGTTTTTTAAAACGAAAGCTGAAAGTTAGGTATAGAATATGTTTGTTACAGAATGTGTTACGATGGTAGCTGGTCTTGTATGAATTTCTGAGCTATAAAATGAGTCGTGGTCTATTTCTTACCGTAGCGTGTCATTTGTGTGCGGGGAAGGACACGCATTAACAATTTGCATGTGTAGAATGGAATTTTCCACTCCAACAGTTAGAAGTTGATCGTGCTTCCATTTGCGGTCTTTCTGTTACGCGGGTGATCTGTTCGGACGTTATCACTGAAAAGGTGAGTTTTGACAGTTTTATTTTGTTTTAGTCTTGCAGTATAAGGCAATAGAATGTTTCTTTTTTTATCTTACTTTCATATTTCGTAGTGTTTGCGTATTTTTGGCCAATATTTTGCAACCATGGTCAATTTAGATCAAACTTTTGATAGAATCTACAGCCAGTCATTTTGCCCCGCCCCCGCCCGGTGCGGTAGTGATGTCCCGTTGCTTGCGCGCCGCAGCAGAGACCCGCGCGACCTTCAGCCGGTACAGTCGCTGTTCTTTTACCACCGCCGTTATTCTCATCTTTCCGGTGTGTTCTTGATTTTTCCATTGTGTCCTATTTCGCCATATCAAATACCCAAAATGTATCATATTATTCATATTTAAGTGAATAATCAATTCAGTCATCATAACTTGGCATTTTTAACCCAAACAATCAAAAAGAGGAAATTTATTCAATATTTTCACTCATCTGTGAAGGAGGGGCTTTAATTCTTCATGATGGAGTTATTTTATAAATCAATTTTGCAAAAGCATTTGAATTGTAATAAAAAAAAATTTCCACAGTGGAGGCCAGATAAAGCAAGATGCTATCTTTATTCTTATTAAACACGACAAAAGAAACACTGAGTGTTAGGTAAATGCAAAAAAAATAGTAAAATTAGAAAATTTATTTTTTGACCATAATGTCCCAAATGAGAGACCAGTTTCTGAGACGGACCCATATATATATATATATATATATATAAAATGTTAGATGGGGAGGGCCAATTATAAGCCATTTAGGTTTCCTCCCCTCCCCAGCATGTACTTTGTACCTTTACTTGTATTGTTTTTTTTTATTATGTGCAAAGAAAGAAAGAAAGAAAGAAAGAAAGAAAGAAAGAAACTTTGTGCACTGTGCAACAGAACCCAATTTGTGATTCTGCCATAGAAAACAGTGACTGTTGGAAATATTTCTCCTTATTTGTAATATTACTTTTAATGCATTAAAAATGTTTAATTAGAAAAGTCCTAAATGTGTGAAAATTAATTACACCATCATCAATTTTATGCAACTATTTAGACACTTCTTTCTTTCAGCCAAACTTGTTAAGACACAGTCTGACTAAAGCCTAGGTCACAACCGGACGTACGATTTTTTGGCCGTGCGATTTTTGGCGTTTCCCAAATCACTGCGTTTTTTTGTTCAAGGAGAAAGACGCACGTTGGCCGTAAGTTTGTCTTGCAACCTGAAAAAAACGTAAGCGCCCGTAGAGTTTGTTTGACATGACAAAGAACCTCTGCGGCCGGTCTGCGGCCAGTCTACGGCTCAAAAATCAGCACGTCACACGCGCGCCCTCCATGCGTTTCTTGCACGTAGACCGGCCGTAGGAGCACGTACGGCCGGTTGTGACCGAGGCTTAAAAGGTAATATATTATACCCTTTTTCCACAAGTTGACACAGTTCCGAGGTCTTAATGAAATATCTGCGTCAAGCATGACGGCTCTCTTCTCACCCTGTCTAAACAGGTCTGTTCAAAACAGCTGGTTTGAGTGCCTGTTCCTTTAAATTATAACGAGCCATTGCTCATCCTACCCCCATTTTCCACCAGCCAATCAGATAGCACTCTCCTCATGAATATTCCTTCCCAAAGGCAGTTCTCAAGCTGTGAGTGGAGATACTCAGATGAGGGGGCGGAATAATTCTAATGAGCGCCACTTGTGACATAGAAGTGGGAGCCAGATCTGCACGGCTTGTTGAAGCGTGTTTTCTGAAATCGGCAGAACAAAAGAAACTGACTGGGTGTCTTAGTTCAGGGTTTGTGGGCTGGTAGACTCCAGATACCCAAATGTATGTGCACAAGCACTGAGAGAGGGAGTTTTTCATAATACATCCCCTTTAAATCAAGTGACCAAAAAAAGACGCCAAACAAAACCATACAGAAAAGGTTATCGTAAAACATTTGAATACATAAATATGAAAATTTGAATGTAATCTTCCTTCCTCGGGCCAGCTGACATGCTCTGATGACAGATGAATTATTATCAAGGCTGGTATGGAGAAATGTGATTTAGCAGGTACCGTACCAGTCAAAAGTTTGGACACACCTTATAATTCAATGGTGTTTCTTTATTTTTATTAATTAAAAGACACTTCATATCGTAAAAAGTAATCGTAAAAGTTTCTCTTTACTTAGTTGAGCAGTTCTTGACATAATATGGATTACTACAGTTGTGGAATAGGGCCATTTACTGTATTTTTATTATCCTCTGCCACGAAGTGCACAGGGGGATATACCGGTAGGAATGGAGTCTGTCCTTCCATCTGTCCATTTCAACCTGGACAAGTTTTCTCAGAAACTACATAAGATAAATCAATAAAACTGTGTGTGCTCATATTACTATTCATGTTCTAAGTTGAGTTCGAAAATCTTTTACGACTAATTATTATTTTTAGAGTTACGGCCCTTGATTTTTGTTATTGGACTTTGTACAAGTGGACTCAATCTTGACAAGCTTTCTCAGCATTTCATGAAGGTGTCATAGCACTTACGACATCATAAGTCAATATTAAAGCAAAGGGCGTAAGTGTTAAGAGGTCTTCATAAAATGCTCATGGCAGGGGATAGTGGTGACCATGTCTTCTTTTTATTTATTACTTACTGTTTGATCTCAAAGACATTAAAGGAGAACTAAAGGCAAGTTTTTTTATGATCAAAATTCTATTTATCTCATTTTATTAGTATAGGTAATCGTATGGGGCCGAGTAAAATTAAAGATTAATTTCACAAGTGATTTTGAAGTTTTGAAAATTGCCCGAGTCGTGAAGCGACGAGGGCAATTTCAAAACTTTGAAAATCACAAGTGAAATTGATCCGTAATTTCACGAGGAACCATACGATTACTTGTTTATAAATATATAGGGCCAAATTCATACTTCGGAAGCCATTCAAGTTCACAACATTTGTCATTCACGTTTTCTGAGCCAATCAGGGCGCAAGACTATCGTGCACGTTTGAATCAGTTTCTAAAGCGTCTTTCATCATGACACGGCGACACAACGCGAGGACCGCATTTCCACAGAATATCTTCTTGTTTCGTAAGGATTTTGGACTTGTTTGGCTTTTTATCCATTCCAACGAACTAGCCAACAGCATTTCAGAAATACGGCCCCGTGTTAAGGAAAAAAGTCCTCCTTGATTGGTCAATCAGAATTGAGTAATTTGGCCCTATGTATTATTAAATATAGGAATGCATTTTTGATAGCTATTTTGTCACTGCTATAGCAAGTTATGAGTGTTTGAAATATGCTCTGTAATATATAGATTTAGGCACTGCCTAAAAGCAGAGCTCCCATCTGTTTCTGGGTTGTAGAATTTTCTTATCATAGCCAGTCTCTTTTGTTTTATTTCTTTACTGGCTAGCACTGGCCACTAGGCGGTGTGTATGACTGGTAATTACTAACACTGACCACTAGGTGGTGTGTATGACTGGTAATTACTTACACTGGCCACTAGGCGGTGTGTATGACTGGTAATTACTAACACTGACCACTAGGCGGTGTGTATGACTGGTAATTACTGACCACTAGGCGGTGTGTATGACTGGTAATTACTAACACTGACCACTAGGCAGTGTGTATGACTGGTAATTACTAACACTGACCACTAGGTGGTGTGTATGACTGGTAATTACTAACACTGACCACTAAGCAGTGTGTATGACTGGTAATTACTGACCACTAGGCGGTGTGTATGACTGGTAATTACTTACACTGGCCACTAGGCGGTGTGTATGACTGGTAATTACTAACACTGACCACTAAGCAGTGTGTATGACTGGTAATTACTGACCACTAGGCGGTGTGTATGACTGGTAATTACTTACACTGGCCACTAGGCGGTGTGTATGACTGGTAATTACTAACACTGACCACTAGGCGGTGTGTATGACTGGTAATTACTGACCACTAGGTGGTGTGTATGACTGGTAATTACTTACACTGGCCACTAGGTGGTGTGTATGACTGGTAATTACTAACACTGACCACTAGGCGGTGTGTATGACTGGTAATTACTGACCACTAGGCGGTGTGTATGACTGGTAATTACTAACACTGACCACTAGGCAGTGTGTATGACTGGTAATTACTAACACTGACCACTAGGTGGTGTGTATGACTGGTAATTACTAACACTGACCACTAAGCAGTGTGTATGACTGGTAATTACTGACCACTAGGCGGTGTGTATGACTGGTAATTACTTACACTGGCCACTAGGTGGTGTGTATGACTGGTAATTACTAACACTGACCACTAAGCAGTGTGTATGACTGGTAATTACTAACACTGACCACTAGGTGGTGTGTATGACTGGTAATTACTAACACTGACCACTAGGTGGTGTGTATGACTGGTAATTACTAACACTGACCACTCGGCGGTGTTTTGACTGGTAATTACTTACACTGGCCACTCGGCGATGTGTATGACTGGTAATTACTAACACTGACCACTAAGCAGTGTGTATGACTGGTAATTACTGACCACTGGCAGTGTGTATGACTGGTAATTACTAACACTGACCACTAGGCAGTGTGTATGACTGGTAATTACTAACACTGACCACTAGGTGGTGTGTATGACTGGTAATTACTAACACTGGCCACTAGGCGGTGTGTATGACTGGTAATTACTTACACTGGCCACTAGGCGGTGTGTATGACTGGTAATTACTGACCACTAGGCGGTGTGTATGACCAACACTGGCCACTAGGTGCTGTGTATGACTGGTAATTACTAACACTGACCACTAGGCGGTGTGTATGAGTGGTGGTGCACATACACATACACGTACACGTACAAACCACAAAAAAAAAAAAATCGACTCAATGGGTTTACATTTTTTCTTAGGTATGGTGCTCCGCTCGCCGCTAATATATCAGTCCATATGTCAAAGCAATGGACGTAAACGAGATTCGCTGAGACCTGTGCGAGACATCATAGGACGGAAGTAAAACGTACAGCGGAAATCAAAGTGACCGACATCTACCAATGTTATCAAAAGACGCGCGCGCCCTCTTTCGAATACTGATGTAATCAAGCCGGAAGTTTTGTTTGTTTTGATAGCAATCAGGAAAGTTTGAAAAAAGTAGGCAGTAATCGCCATGTAAACTCGTTTTTGTGCAATATTTCGTTTGGAAAACAGTTTTCAAAATGGTGGCACTGACACCTGGCTGACACTTCACGTTTCAAAGTCTCGCACAAGTCTCGTGAAGATCGCGCGGATAAGCGACGCCTGCCGTGGACCAAACGAACTAAATTCAACATGGCTAAAAACCGAACAGGCCGATAAGTATAATATTTAATTGCAATTAGTTGCCAATACGAGTCACGATATAAGGTTACTAAAACCGAAAATGTAATTGAATAACATGTTAATTAAAAAATAAAGCAAGTTTAAAACTGACTTCAGTTCTCCTTTAAGAAGGCAAGAAATTGCACTAATTAACTTTTGATGAGGCACATCTGCTAATTAAAAAGCATTCCAGGTGACTACCTCATGAAGCTGGTTAAGATAATGTGCAAAGTATCAAGGTAAACGCTGCCTACATTGAAGAATCTTAAAAAAAATAAATTAAAAAATAATAATAATGAGAGAATAAGGATTATATATAGTGCATCTTCTAATGTTCTTAACAAATTTTTATTTACCACATAATTCCATATATGTTCCAGATGTTATTTCATAGTTTCGATGTCTTCAGTTTTGTTCTACAACGTAGAAAATTGTCAAAATACAGAAAAACCTATGAATGAGTAGGGGTGTACAAACTTTTGACTCGTACTGTGCATAATTACCGCTTCGGTAACAGTAGTTTCTTGGAGTGCGTACTTGCATTTTTATTGTACTTTTATGCCGTCTAACAACATTTGCTCTCTACATCGCTTGATAATTTATTAAGATTAATGTTGGTGAGGTAAGATGATCATTTGGCTTTGTTTCGAGTCTACAGCAACAGCACCACACTGTGGAGTCACACTGTAATGTAAAACAAAATCAGTTCATGAGCTTCAAGTAACATTTTACCAGGGTTACCCAACCTCTGAATCCTCTCTCATAGGGTTCCGTCCCAGACATTCAGATCCTGGTGGAATGCATCTAAAGCGATCTTCGTTGTCCAGCACCCTACAGCCATGATGACCTTCATACTCCACCCCAATAACCATGTGGCACCATGTGAAGATATCAGAGGCGCCACGCTGACACCTCTGACCTTTGGGGCCACAAGAGCAGGAAGGCTGAGGGCCACGCTGCCCACTATACCAGTCCCACTGGAAGCAAACAGACACACTGTCAGAGCACATGACAGTGCTGACAAGGACACACAGCGTGTCATGATCACCAAGCCGTCCTCCGACAGCCAATCGGAGAGCATCAGAAAAAGTGCTGAACCAATCAGGAGTACATGGGCAGTCCAGTGATCTCCACTGAGCCACAAAAAGCCAAAGGCAGACAGGGAAGGGCCCAGTGTCTCACCTGCCCATTCTAGATCTCTCTGGGCCTGAGACAGAGCTGGCAGCAGAGGGATAACAGCCAGAAACGAAGAGCATGCGATGAGGAAAAAACCCACTGATGGAGCTCGGTGGTCCTGGAGAGAAAGAGACAGAGAATAAGGATTATATGTAGTGCATCTTCTACTAAATCCTAACACTGACTATGTCAGTACTCTACTTAAAATGTTACATTGCTCAGTATGATGTTTTTGCTAACATGACTACTGGTATTTGTGTCTCTTAAAACACTCACACTTACTTGCATCATTTCAGCACTAATAATTTCCAAACAAAATGTTGACGCTAGAGGTCTGCGCGGGACAGAATTTTCAGTCCCACTCCCGCCCGTTCCCGCATTGTGCAGGCCCGCTCCTGCAAAGAATTATGATTTTCAGTCCCACTCCCGCCCGCAAATCCCGCATGATGCAGACATTCGCGTTACTTCTCACGAAAGTTCTTGTCATTGGCTTGGGGAATTAAACATGCTGAGCTTAGCTGAGCTCTCCACTGACCGATCCTTCACCTAGCGCACGTAGCGAGGGTGCGCGTTGCCAGGCGGCATGCGCAGCTGAGGCTTTACAGAGATACCCATTGTGAGCTTCACTAGAGGAGCTCTGCTCTTCTGCCATGATCGGAGATCTCAAACACGGAAGAGCGGAAAGGAATCGGAAACGTACGCGAGATTAGACCACATCCGCAAATTTAGGCATCTTAAAATGTTTTTATTAATGCCAAATAAAATCTCATCTCATCTCATTATCTCTAGCCGCTTTATCCTGTTCTACAGGGTCGCAGGCAAGCTGGAGCCTATCCCAGCTGACTACGGGCGAAAGGCGGGGTACACCCTGGACAAGTCGCCAGGTCATCACAGGGCTGACACATAGACACAGACAACCATTCACACTCACATTCACACCTACGGTCAATTTAGAGTCACCAGTTAACCTAACCTGCATGTCTTTGGACTGTGGGGGAAACCGGAGCACCCGGAGGAAACCCACGCGGACACGGGGAGAACATGCAAACTCCACACAGAAAGGCCCTCGCCGGCCACGGGGCTCGAACCCGGACCTTCTTGCTGTGAGGCGACAGCGCTAACCACTACACCACCATGCCGCCCCGCCAAATAAAATATCCAGCACAAATTATATATGATAGACATAAATTAATAATTTATAAATTTTATTTAAACACGTTTTTAGTTAGCGGGACTTAGGGCTGAACGATCTATCGTTTTCGACCGAAAATCGCGATCTCAGACAACACGATTTTGGGATCGTCAAAGCCGCGGTTTTTCTCAGTGCTCCTAAACTGACCCATGTTTTGTTTCGTCAATAAATTGTCCTCATTTTTTTACACTACAGACAAAAAATTACATCCAGGAAAGCCTTGTGGCACTCAGTGTGAAAGAATTTTGTGAATATCTCCTTCCGTTTTCGTGTAAATCCCCGTTGTTTGGAGGGAGCACTGTGAGGAGAAACTGCGCTTTCTCTGTCTGTGTCCGAGCGCGCGGGTGGGGGAGGGGCTGCTCTCTCGCTCTCACACACACAGGAGGTAGGGGCCCTGCAATAGCGACAGCCACTGCATCACTCTTATTTCCCACAGGGGAATTGTTGGCTCTAGTTATAATTTATAATGCTTATCTACATTCTTTTACAAAAGTGCAATATTTTGATGCTGCTGAGCCATTGATCAACCTTTTTTTATGTCTATGTTGTAGATGGGAAAAGTAAAAGAAGCAAAAGTTTACTTAAGAAAGATGGCTCTCTTTTTATTTTAAGTTATTATAACTTGTTCCTCAGGCACTCAGTGTTAATAAACAGGCCTACATTTGAAATCTGTTGACCTCAGTTTTCATTCTTGCATTAGCTTTATGGAATTCATTGTATTAATTAATTTGCACTGAAACTCGATTTAAAGAAAAAAAATCGTGGTTGAAATCGAAATATCTGCCAGAAAAATTACAATTCAATTTTTTCGTAAAATCGTTCAGCCCTAGCGGGACTGCAGCTTATCACTTCCCCCTCCCGCCTGCAATGAGCTTTCAAAATTTGTCCCGCGCCGCACTGCTTTGCGTCGGGTCCCGCGGGAGTGCAGGGCTCTAGTTGACACACCACGAGAAGTGCAAGTCTGTGATCTATGTACTGTATACCTAACCTAAACCATATGCATGTTTACTTACACCAATAGATCTTTTTTTCTCAATGCCTTTTACCAGCTGCTAAAAAATCAGGGCTCGACATTAACTTTTAAACCCACTTGCCCCCTATTTTGCGAGTACTACTTTTTTATTTATCTTTATTTTTTTTTTTTAGGAAAACCATAGAATAGTTGTGAATTGCAACATAAAATGAAGATCACACATTGAGTTGAAGTTTGGTTATCGATTAAGTTTATTATTACATTTGGTTATTGGTTACTTTTTACTTGTAATGGACAATAACAATTTTATCCAAAATAGTTTTTCCTGCGGGGCGGCACGGTGGTGTAGTGGTTAGCGCTGTCGCCTCACAGCAAGAAGGTCCTGGGTTCGAGCCCCGGGGCCGGCGAGGGCCTTTCTGTGTGGAGTTTGCATGTTCTCCCCGTGTCCGTGTGGGTTTCCTCCGGGTGCTCCGGTTTCCCCCACAGTCCAAAGACATGCAGGTTAGGTTAACTGGTGGCTCTAAATTGACCGTAGGTGTGAATGTGAGTGTGAATGGTTGTGTGTGTCTATGTGTCAGCCCTGTGATGACCTGGCGACTTGTCCAGGGTGTACCCCGCCTTTCGCCCGTAGTCAGCTGGGATAGGCTCCAGCTTGCCTGCGACCCTGTAGAAGGATAAAGCGGCTAGAGATAATGAGATGAGATGAGTTTTTCCTGCCTTAGTCGATTTATTTCCATTTCACATGCATGCAGCTGTTGTAAAGTTCAGTGTGTTTGTGTAGAACTCTCTCAGGCTGTAGGTTCATTACTCGATAATGCAGAAATCATAAAATAGAAATATATAACAAAGTTTGTATAAAGAAAACAATAGGGTGCCAAGACTTTTGAACAGTACTGTGTTTGAGAATATCTATACATCTTTTTTTTGTGATATCATCCACCTCTAGGTTTAAAAAAAAAGGAAAAAAAAAAGCGGTGCGTTATGACAGACAGGATAATATTTGAGTTTAAAATTGTTTAGTGTGTAGGTTGTGGGTGTTTTATACAGACCTGGCAACCTATAACTGAATCGGTGCAGCCTGTCTGGACGCAGCGCAGGTTTTTTTTTTAAATAAACCTAGAGGTGGATGCTATAACAAAACTAGAAAAGCACTCTGAGAGTGCAGACCTCCGCCAAGAATCCTTTAAAAAATTCCGGGACCCAGACGGTGATCCGGATCACCGCCAAAATTTAATGGATTGTTACTTGTGCCCAGTCACACCTCTGGAAAAAATTTCAGAGCAATCCGTTCATAACTTTTTCTGTAATGTTGCTAACAGACAAACCAACAAACAAACAAACGCTACCAAAAACATAACCTCCTTGGCAGAGGTAAAAAGAAAAAAACAGGACTGTGTTCCTCTGATAACAGAAACCGAGCTCCAGCTCTCTCTGCTCTTAATTTGTTCTGTTCTTTCAGGATTTATCGCACATGTCGCTCCTTGTTGAGTTTTTTACGCCCGAGTTGTTTGAAACCAATCTGGGTTTTCTGTGTCGAATAAGGAAGCGGCTTCACCTTTAAGAAAATCAAAACACTTTCATGAAGGCGCTAACTCGAACGCAAGCAGAAAAATAATAAAACGAGATTCTTAAGCAAACTCTTCCATCCTCACTTCCGACTTTCTGTTTTTGTAAAATACATTTTAAATACAATCGTGAATTTCTCTGGAGTTTTCAGGCTGAGCTCCTCTCTTCGTATTCTTTAACCACTCATTTCCTCGTTGTTCTTGAAGCATTTGCTTTTATTTGTTAACATTTGTCTTGATAGCAGGGAGACTGTAATGCCTTTTATCTATTTTCCTGTTTGAACAAAAAAACAGCGCAAAAATTAGCCATACTGAAGCCAGATTAAGCCTTGCTTGCATGAAAGACGGTGTCTGTCTGACCCCAGCTGTAATTATCACATGATGCGTGACATCATGCACAAGGGGTCTATAAACAGTACGCGTACCATACTACAACAGCGGGGGTATATAAAATAACTTGCAAAGCAGTACATGAAACCGAGACTAAGAAAACAGCCAAGACATAATCGGTCCCCCCAGGATTTCGCGGGCCTTTTTTGTGATTGTTGCGGGCTAAAATGTCTGATGTTGCGGGGGTTTTCCAAAAAATTGCGATGAAAGTTGCGGTGTTTTTTAGGGTTTTGTTACGATTACATTGCGAGAGGAAGTGAAAGTTGCGAGAAATTGTTGCCATTTTCTCTTTTTGTGATTAAAATTGAGTGATATGTTAAATATTAAGTTATTACTGAAAAACTATTGATTAAAAAAGCAAAGACACTGAGAAATGGTCCTATAAACAACTTTACCAATATAAAAGATTACCAGGACTACAAAAATGCAGAAAAATAGGCTTTACTTATCCAAATGCACCTGTTGGTTCAAAAGTTAAAGTGCAGAGAACCTCACAGCACAACATGAAGTTACCTTCAAATATAATATAAATGCCTCAGCTTTCATGTAAGGAAAAAAACTATTAATACTAGTACTGTGTGCAGGCAGTCTCTCCTGAAGACTA
The DNA here is from genome assembly GCF_027579695.1 of Neoarius graeffei. Lineage (NCBI taxonomy): Eukaryota > Metazoa > Chordata > Actinopteri > Siluriformes > Ariidae > Neoarius > Neoarius graeffei. The sequence continues at coordinate 43,718,552 of NC_083573.1, forward strand.
AATTAAACAATAATTATAAACTAATAAAATAAATGGCTCAGGCTTCATAGAAGAAAAAAAACAATTTGAGCAGAATCTCACAGTATGATGCTGAAGCTGCCTAAACAATGGAAAATAAAATACCATTTTGACAAAAATGTTGGCATCCATTAATTTCTTGTATTAAGTAAAAAAATAATGTAAAGTGCATACAGTCCTTCACTGTAAACATAACACACTTTCAGTAACAGAATTTAAGCCTACATAAACATTGACTCGCATATGCAGTGTTGCCAGATACTGCTGACGTTTTCCAGCCCAAAATATGTTCAAAACCCGCCAAAATGCACTTTAAACTGCCCAATCTGGCAACATTGCGCACATGCTGCTTCTCTTGAACGTATACACGGAAGTAAGGCGGAAGGTAGTTTTCGACGTCACCTCAAGACGACGCCAACGATTGGTCAAATTTGTGGGAAAGTTGCAGTGATTGGATATAATTGCAACAACGCCCTGAATTCGCAGGGATTGGTTGAATTTGCATTGAAGTTGCAAATCGCAACATCGCGAAATCCTGGAGGGTCTGATAATGGCGGATACATAGTGAGGGACGCTTTTAGGAATCTAAATAAAATCTCAAAAAGCCTAATTTTTGTGGTGCTAGTTGGTAATATATGCTCATTCCAACTTGACCGGTCGGGCATGTTGGGGACATATCCCGCTTGCCCGAATGCATGTTTCACTTGCCCCGGGCAATCGGGCAGTGGTTAATGTCGAGCCCTGAAAATAGTTACCAGGGGCTTCAAAGTTTGGGAGAATAGCAGGGTACAAATAATTTACAGCAGGGTGCAAAATGGTAAAATGTCTGCCAGCGGCAGACATAATGCACGCAAAGCGTGCAGGGATATATATATATATATATATATATATATATATATATATATATATATATAGATAGATAGATAGATAGATAGATAGATATGCAAGTACGAATTTTTCATGGGGCGGGATGGTTTGGAACAGGTCATCTAAAATTGGGATAACATTTACCCGGGATGGGTATTTGAGGCGGGTCGTCTAGCTTAAGCTTGATTAGCGTTGTTACGCACGCCAGTGTTTCCCACAGAAATTTTGGAGACTATGGGGGAGGCGCGGGGGTTGTTTAAAATTGAGTGATATGTTAAATATTAAGTTATTACTGAAAAACTATTGATTAAAAAAACAGACACTGAGAAATGGTCCTATAAACAACTTTACCAATATAAAAGATTACCAGGACTACAAAAATGCAGAAAAATAAGCTTTACTTCTCCAAATGCACCTGTTGGTTCAAAAGTTAAAGTGCAGAGAACCTCACAGCACAACATGAAGTTACCTTAAAATATAATATAAATGCCTCAGCTTTCATGTAAGAAAAAAAAAACTATTAATACTAGTACTGTGTGCAGGCAGTCTCTCCTGAAGACTAAATTAAACAATAATTATAAACTAATAAAATAAATGGCTCAGGCTTCATAGAAGAAAAAAACAATTTGAACAGAATCTCGCAGTATGATGCTGAAGCTGCCTAAACAATGGAAAATAAAATACCATTTTGGCAAAAACGTTGGCATCCATTAATTTCTTGTATTAAGTAAAAAAATATGTTGCCAGATACTGCTGACGTTTTACAGCCCAAAATATGTTCAAAACCCGCCAAAATGCACTTAAAACCGCCCAAATTGGGCGGGAAAACGCGCAATCTGGCAACACAGGCGGCAGTAATGGCTGCACTCGTGTCGAGGATGTAAACACAATCTGGCAACACAGGTGGCAGTAATGGCTGCACTCATGTCGAGGATGTAAACACAGTTGACGCAGCAACGGACATACATGACATAGTGGATGTAATTTACGTTCACAACTTTTTTTGCTGTCAGAAATATTTAATATTAAATTTTGTGACTCGACTGACAATAGCCGGCGGCATAACAAGCCATAGCCGGCGATTTGCCGCCGGTGACCGGCTACTTTTGAGACCGCTGGTTACTCAGTACAAAAATCAAGAAGTACATCTACATGAATCTGTCTGATGAACTTGGATACGACGACTTTATGGAATCAATTTTGTGCCAAAATGTTCATACAATACTTTTGAAATATCAAACAAAAACGACAAATCAAAATACAAAAAAACAAAAAAAAGTCAATTTTTTTAGACTGGCAAACAAATTATTCGTGTAATCGTGCAAAATATCAGTCTATTACTCTTCAGAAACCTTTTATTTTTGTTCTGCGTCTTTCTCAGTTTTGCTTGACGTAATTTATTTTGGTTGCGATTCCAGCTTTCTCGTTTGCGCTCCCTGACTTTTTGCTTGCAGTTTTGGCACAAACTTCACGTGTGGGCGGGCTGTCCAGGAATGCATTCCCATTGGCTAACTTGTGTTTGACTGACAGCTACGCTCAGCCATTCCCCTGGAGGCTGTTGCGGCCATTTCCTACTCGGATTCTGGCGGACTGTTTGACGAGTGACCGATCCATTGACGGTAAACAAGGATCGAGTGGACTTCAGTGGCGACTATGATATTGAATTAATTCAACAAAGTGTAAATTCAATATCATAGTCACCACTGAAGTCCACTCGATCCTTGTTTACCGTCAATGGATCGGTCACTCGTCAAACAGTCCGCCAGAATCCGAGTAGGAAATGGCCGCAACAGCCTCCAGGGGAATGGCTGAGCGTAGCTGTCAGTCAAACACAAGTTAGCCAATGGGAATGCATTCCTGGACAGCCCACCCACACGGGAAGTTTGTGCCAAAACTGCAAGCAAAAAGTCAGGGAGCGCAAACGAGAAAGCTGGAATCGCAACCAAAATAAATTACGTCAAACAAAACTGAGAAAGACGCGGAACAAAAATAAAAGGTTTCTGAAGAGTAATAGACTGATATTTTGTACGATTACACGAATAATTTGTTTGCCAGTCTAAAAAAATTGACTTTTTGTCCTTTTTTTGTATTTTGATTTGTCGTTTTTGTTTGATATTTCAAAAGTATTGTATGAACATTTTGGCACAAAATTGATTCCATACGACTTCTTGGATTTCTTTGATAAAAAGCCCAGTCACAACAAGCATGAAAAATGGTCACTCAGAAAGGTACACAGAACGTTACTGTATCCTGAAACCCAATTTGTGGCTGACTTAAAGGTCAAACGGAATTATTTTACCCTGAACAGGTGAAAAGCAGCAGACAGAGCTGAGAGTGACAGGATGATGTTTACAGACACTGGGATCAACTCGTGCACAATGTCCATCAGTGCCCTGCAGAACAGAAGATAAAATGTGCTGTAGGTCAACAGAATCTCAACAACAGTAATGACATCTACACTAATGGCCATAACTATGTGTATTCTGGTGGAGGGTGGGGCAAACACAGCCCACGGACAGATGTTATCTGGCCTGTGGCTCCTCTACAGGGTGTCTGAAAAGTCAAGAACCAATGGGAATATACTGAGCAAATACATTGATCCAAATATGTTGAGCAAAATCTTAAAAAACGTGATACAGTGGCTGAGAAAATGCATAGAGCATAAAGATGAACATGTAGAACATATGCTGTAAATAATAATAAATACCAAATTAAGCACATGTAGTTTTATTCTTCATGGTTCCTGACATTTCGGACATCCTACGTTAGAACGTATGACAGGAGACCTGGCAGCCAACATCCTGGAATTCCCCTTTCACCTGACAGTAGCAGCAGGCTGTGTTAACACAGTTAGCTAAAATGAAAGTGTCTTTTTTTTTCTCTCTCTCTCTCTCTCTCTCTGAATACACTTGCAAATGAATTAATCTGTAGAATGAGATTTAGAGTGCAGCACGGTCGCCTCACAGGAAGCAGATTCTGGGTTCAAACCTGCCAGTCGACTGGAGCCTTTCTGTGTGGAGTTTGTATGTTCTCGTGTCTCTAAGGCTACATCCACACGACAACGGCAACGCGATTTTTTTTTTTTAAATATCGCGTCCACATGGGCAACGGATCAGTAAAATATCAGGTTCATATGGCAACGCAACACTTGCTGAAAACGATGCAATACACATGCCACACCACTACGTGCGCTGTAAGACGGTCCCATCGGAGACACCAGAACAATAGAAGTAGACGCATGCGCATAACTGCGCATGCGCACAGTGACTATCCCTGTCACTGTCACACACACACACTTTCTCATGCCCTATCCTATGGATATAGTCTAGAGATGCACCGATACCACATTTGTGAAAACCGATACGAGTATGAGTACTATCATTTCAGTACTTGCCGATACCGAGTACTACCGATACCGATACTGTTGATGTTATTAAAATATAATTTTTCAAAAATTGCAGCATTTGAATATTTAATAGGCCTACTTTATCTATTTCCCGTGAATGTTGTTTTCTAACTGGAGTGATCATGCACACGGGTTCACATTGACAATCTCCGCTGCTCCAGAAGCGCAGAGTAGCCTTGAGTCCACGTCACACAGCCAGACAGCGCCTCTTCACGGTAGCGCTTATCTTTTGCAACATTGTTACAATAATGTTGCAAAACCTAAGCGCTGCTGCGCTAGGCTACTAGGCCTACATAACAATGTTGCAAAAGAAGCGCTACCGTGAAATGAAGAGGCGCTGTCTGCTGGCAGTGTAACGTGGACTACAAGGCTATCTGCGCTTCCGTGTGCAACCTCTCTCGATTGTCGCGCAACATTCACTCCCAGAAAACTACACTCATTGCAAATAGCCTACACAAAGAATTAAATATTTAGCTGCTGCAATTTCTGAAAAAGGCTGCTATTTATTTGGATTAGATTACAATGTCCAACTTTCGAAGTCAAGAAAGACTTGCACTCTTGCAACATGTGAGACCGATTGTTGATGAAGGGAGGAGAGAGCAGTGAGTTACCACATGCAGCGTGATCATTTCACTCCGCTGGTCACTTACCCCCTCTATCATCGGCCTTCCGCAACATTGCGGTCTTGGTTGACTTAAGGGTTGTTCTGGTGGTGCGCTTAAACTACTCCAATTACATTTAGCAACAAGACAAGGGCGTGAAAGGGAGGAGCAGTGACCATCGCAACATCACAGAGAGCGCACAAGATAACAGTGGCGGCCGGCGACGATGTATTATTTAATTTCTATCGCCAGTAATGCAGACTAAAATATGCCCCCCCCCCTCCTCTCATGTGCATGTGCGCACATCCTGCTGTGTGCTGCAGGAGAGTTGAATGCCTCGAGCACGCTCTTGTTCAGTCGCAGAACTTGTTAGGCAGACGCTGTTGCTGTCCATTCGCAACATCGCGTCCCGTGCTCGTGGAGCTCCATACCTGTAGATGGGACGTCAATTTCCTTGGTCTTAGCGTTGCCCTCAACTGAAACAAGTTGGAAAACTCAATCAGCCATTTCTTAAAGCTCTCTCTCTCACTCTTCACTCTTAAACTCTCCCGGTTGGACTCGTACTTAAAAACTCTGCCGGTTGGATTCACCTATACAAAAATCCGATTTTCATTTGTTTGTTAGTGAGTAGCCTGTCTTACAAAACCCTTACCTAGGCGAATAGCCAACATTAAAAAAGGACAACGTTGGGGATCTTGGCGTAGGCCTATCTGCGTATGGCAGCGAAAGGGAGTGGAGTGTGGAGAGATGTTTAAAATGACAGTGTTGGGGAAAGATGTTGTGACGACACTGTTTCATGACTACGCAAACACATCTTCGTCATGGAAAAATGGGTTGTTGTCGAACAATTTTTTTTGTCTTCTGACGAAATTAGCCTACGCTCAATGCTTGAGATTTACAATTTTTTTCCTGGGAGTGGCTTTTTTTCCTCGAACGGACGCTGGCAAAAGGCGCTTCACGGAACACTATCGGCGCATGGTATAGCCTATCATATTATGCTCAAGCCTGAGCTCAACAATCTCATCTCATCTCATTATCTCTAGCCGCTTTATCCTTCTACAGGGTCGCAGGCAAGCTGGAGCCTATCCCAGCTGACTACGGGCGAAAGGCGGGGTACACCCTGGACAAGTCGCCAGGTCATCACAGGGCTGACACATAGACACAGACAACCATTCACACTCACATTCACACCTACGGTCAATTTAGAGTCACCAGTTAACCTAACCTGCATGTCTTTGGACTGTGGGGGAAACCGGAGCACCCGGAGGAAACCCACGCGGACACGGGGAGAACATGCAAACTCCGCACAGAAAGGCCCTCGCCGGCCCCGGGGCTCGAACCCAGGACCTTCTTGCTGTGAGGCGACAGCGCTAACCACTACACCACCGTGCCGCCCCGAGCTCAACAATGCTTCAGTTTTTTTTCCTCTCTCAAATGGAACAAAAAGCGCTGCGGGGAACATTGGTATCGGCGCATGGGATCAGCACTGGTATCGGTTCATGGTATCGGCAACTGTTTGACAAGTACGAGTATGAGTATATTAGTGGAGTATCGGGGCCGATGCCAGTATCGGTATCGGTGCATGCTTAATATAGTCCCTTTAAATCACATGCTCGTTTTTTGAATGGAGACGCGGAAAGAGGAATGAATGGGGGTAGATGGAAGTCGGTACGCCAACATTCTGATATTTTCCAGAATTCTTTAATGGTCCAGAATAAACATCTGAAGAGGTGAGATCGCTCCTTTTTTTTCCCTATTTTTGCTGGCGGGATTGACTCTGCCCTAAGGGCTATCTCTCTCTCTCTCTCTCTCTCTCTCTCACTTTGCACCATTACACAATAAATATTCACAGTGAAAATATTTTGTAAGCGCGTTTCATGAACCAAGTTATAGGATTTGTTGACAACTCGCATCGAGTTCGTTACACTTCTACCCGGTGTGAAGCACATGTGGTTGTGACGTCATCGTAAGCAAATCCGTTCTACTCATCCAGATGACTTCGCAACGGCTCCGTTGCCAGATTTTTTCACTCTGGAACCCGTTTTCAAAAGATTTCGTTTTGGGGCACCCAAAACGCCGGTGCCGTGTGGACGCCAGGCCGAAACGATAAACAATTTTATCAGATTCACCTGAATCCGTTGCCGTGTGGACAGGGCCTAAGGGTTTCCTCCGGGTGCTCCGGTTTCCTCCCAAATACAGTACATACAGATTAGAGCAACTGACTACTCTAAATTGCCCAGCAGTGCAAGTGTGAGTCTGAATGGCTGTCTGTGGATAATTGGGCAAGATTACATACAAAAAGTGCAATGGGGCTGGAAAAGCATAAAGCATCAAAAACCTTTTGTGAATTCTTGAACGAGTTTATAACTAGATTTGCAACTAAGTATTAAAAATGGCCATGTATGAGTGTTAGTTTGTCCAATTACTTTTAGTCCCTGAAATAGAGCAGGGGAATCACATTTGGATGTACGTAAATAGCCTTAAATTAAGAGATATAGGCTCTTGAGCTCATATTTATTATTTGTCATTCATTATGAAAAACATCTCTTTATAAGACACGAATCCAACCCCAATTCCAATAAAGTTGGGATGCTGTGTAAACTGTAAATAAAAACAGGATAATTTGCAAAACTTGGAAACCATATATTTCATTGAAAATAGTACAAAGACAACATATCAGATGTTAAAACTGAGAAATTGTATTTTTTTTTTTAAATATATGCTCATTTTGGGTGGCACGGTGGTGTAGTGGTTAGCGCTGTCGCCTCACAGCAAGAAGGTCCGGGTTCGAGCCCCATGGCCGGCGAGGGCCTTTCTGTGTGGAGTTTGCATGTTCTCCCCGTGTCCGCGTGGGTTTCCTCCGGGTGCTCCGGTTTCCCCCACAGTCCAAAGACATGCAGGTTAGGTTAACTGGTGACTCTAAATTGACCGTAGGTGTGAGTGTGAATGGTTGTCTGTGTCCATGTGTCAGCCCTGTGATGACCTGGCGACTTGTCCAGGGTGTACCCTGCCTTTCGCCCGTAGTCAGCTGGGATAAGCTCCAGCTTGCCTGCGACCCTGTAGAAGGATAAAGCGGCTAGAAATAATGAGATGAGATATATGCTCATTTTGAATTTATCATAAGCAGCATGTTTCCCACTGTGTTGCATCACCTCTACTTTTAACAACACTCTGTAAACGTTTGGGAACTGAGGAGACCAGTTGCTGTAGTTTTGAAAGAGAAACGTTGTCCCATTCTTGCCAGATATATACTATTTCAGTCGCTCAACATTTCAGGGTCTCCTCCGTTGTATTTTGTGCTTCATAATGCACCAAATGTTTTAAATGGGAGACAGGTCTGGACTGCAGGCAGGCCAGTTTAGCACCCAGACTCTTAATACAGAGCCATGCAGTTTTAATATGTGCAGAAAGCAGTTTGGGATTGTCTTGCTGAAAGAAGGAAGGCCTTCCCTGAAAAAGATTTTGTCTGGATGGCAGCATATTGCTCTGAACCATTTATATATCAATCAGCATTAATGATGCCTTCCCAGATGGACAAGCTACCCATGTCATGTGCACTAATGCACACACCATCATAGTTGATGGCTTTTGAACTGTGCACTGATGATAAGCCAAATGGTCCCTCTCCTCTTTAGCCTGGAGGATGTGGTGTCCATGATTTCTAAAAAGAATTTCTACTTTTGATTCATCAGACCTCGGGACAATTTTCAACTTCGCCTCAGTCCACCGTAAAAGACCTTGGGCCCAGAGAAGGTGGCAGTGTTTCTGGATATTGTTTATATCTGTGTAGCGCTTGCTAGGTGTGGGTGGAGCACAGAGGACGGCAGGACAATGCTTAGAGGCAGAGAAGGCTATTTATTAAACAACTTTTCAGTTTTAAATGCGGCGTAAGCCCACATATACACACACACACACACACACACACACACACACTGCTTCTGGTCCCGGGTTGCACTCCCTCTGCTCTCCCTCTGCCTCCTTAAATAGGGAGCGGTTACTGGGAAAACACACAAAACACAGGTTAACTACCGTCAGGTGTAGCGATTCTGCCACTCACCTTCCCTGGCTCTGCCCTCCTGTCACAGACCGGCGCTTGACCACGCCCCCGCTGCCACATACCCCCACCGCCCGACTCAGGCCGGGTGCCCGTCCGGCCTGCAGCCGACTCCCCCCCTTGACGGGAGAGGAAGTCTGCCACGACCATCTGCGCCCCTGGCCTGTGGACCACCTTGAAGTTGAAGGGTTGGAGTGCCAGATACCAACGGGTGATCCGCGCGTTGGCATCCTTCATGCGGTGGAGCCACTGGAGGGGCGCGTGGTCCGAACAGAGGGTGAAAGGGCGCCCCAGCAGGTAGTAACGGAGGGCGAGGACCGCCCACTTAATCGCCAGGCATTCCTTTTCAATCGTGCTGTAGCGCCCCTCACGCACTGACAGCTTCCGACTGATGTATAGGACTGGGCGATCCTCCCCCTCCACCTGCTGGGACAAAATGGCCCCCAGCCCTCTGTCCGACGCATCCGTCTGTAACATAAAAGGGAGAGAGAAGTCAGGGGAGTGTAAAAGTGGCCCCCCACACAGTGCAGCCTTTACCTCAGAGAAAGCCCGCTGGCACTGCTCCGTCCACTGGACCGGATCTGGCGCCCCCTTTTTAGTGAGGTCAGTCAGCGGGCTGGTGACGTCCGAATAATTAGGTATAAACCTACGATAGTAGCCAGCCAGCCCCAGGAACTGTCTCACCCCCTTTTTGGTCTTGGGCCTCGGGCAGGCCGCAATCGCTGCTGTCTTATTAATTTGGGGACGCACCTGCCCGTTGCCCAAGTGGAAGCCCAGATACCGTACTTCCACCCGCCCAATCGCACACTTCTTTGGGTTGGCAGTGAGTCCCGCCCGCCTCAGCGACCTAAGGACGGCCCTCAGGTGTTGCAGGTGCCGCTGCCAGTCATTACTATAAATGACAATATCGTCTAGATAAGCGGCCGCATAGGTGGCGTGGGGCCGGAGGACCCTGTCCATCAGCCGCTGAAACGTAGCGGGCGCCCTAAACAGCCCAAACGGAAGTGTGACGAACTGGTGTAAGCCGAACGGTGTGGAAAAGGCCGTTTTCTCCCGGGATAATGGAGTCAAGGGGATCTGCCAATATCCCTTCGTTAAATCCAGTGTCGAGTAAAAGCGAGCCGTGCCTAGTCGATCAAGCAGCTCATCAATACGAGGCATTGGGTACGCGTCGAATTTAGACACCGCGTTGACTTTTCTATAGTCCACACAGAATCGGACCGAGCCGTTGGCCTTGGGAACCAAGACCACCGGGCTGCTCCAGTCACTGTGGGACTCCTCGACGATGCCCATTTCGAGCATGGCCTGAAGTTCTTCCCGAACCACCTTTTTTTTGTGTTCGGGTAGTCTATAAGGGCGGCTACACACTACCACCCCCGGGGGCGTCTCTATTGGCCCTTTTCCACTACCCTTTTTCAGCTCACTTCAGCTCGCTTCAGCTCACTTTAGCCCGACACGGCTCGCGTTTCGACTATCTCAAAACAGCACGACTCAGCTCGCTTCAGCCCTGCTTAGCACCCAAAACTCGCACGGTTTTGGAGTGGGGCTGAAGTGAGCCAAACCGAGCTGAGTGAGGCTGGAGGCGTGAGCAGACACTCCCCTGTGCACTGATTGGTGAGGAGTGTCCTCACATGCCCACACACGCCCCGTGAGCACGCTGGGATCTGTCAACACCGTAAACCCGGAAGAAGAAGAAGAAGAATTACGAGAATTTCTGGAGCCTTATGCGCCTCGCCTCATCTATACGCTCTTGCCAGTATCTGTTGGCGTTGTCGGTGACAACAAGCCATAGCACCAAGACCAGCAACACTAACGACTCCATGTCCTCCATGTTTATTGTTTACTATCCGGGTCGTGAGACTACCGCTTAAAAGATCACTGATGTCACTGTTTGCGCCGCTTAACGACATCACATGACGTCCACCCACTTTCGCTAACTCCACCCAATGTGTCCACCCACTTCCAGCCAGCACGGTTCAGCGCGGTGGTAGTCGAAATGCAACTCCAATAGCCCCGCTCAGCCCGACTCAGCACGGCACGGCTCAGCCCGACTCAGCCGCGTTTGTAGTAGAAAAGCGGCATATGTGGTGTTCTATGAGGTTAGTGCGACCGGGCAGGGGCGAGAACACATCCGAAAACTCGGCCTGCAACTGGGCGACCTCCGTGAGTTGGGTCCGGGAGAGGTGGTCTCCACAAGGGACCGGAGAGGTACGTGATGCCAATGTCCCTTTTTGAACCTCCGGCCCCAGCTCCGCCTTCTCCGGAACTACCGACACCAACGCCACGGGGACCTCCTCGTCCCAGAGTTTCAGCAGATTGAAGTGGTAGATCTGTAGTGCCCCCTCCCTGTCCGTTCGCCTAACCTCATAGTCGACGTCCCCGACTCGCCATGTGACCTCAAAGGGTCCTTGCCACTTGGCGATTAATTTGGAGCTCGACGTGGGCAACAGGACGAGTACCTTATCTCCCGAAGTGAACTCTCTAAGGCGCGTGCCCTTGTTGTACAGGCGGGCTTGCCGTTCCTGGGCCTGCCGCAAATTCTCCTGAGTTAGGTGGGTGAACGTGTGGAGTTTTGCGCGCAGGTCCATAACGTACTGAATTTCATTTTTGCTCTGTGAAGGTCCCTCCTCCCAATTTTCCCACAGTACATCTAAGATGCCGCGCGGCTTACGCCCATATAATAATTCAAACGGGGAGAACCCCGGGGAGGCTTGGGGGACCTCTCGCACTGCAAATAAGGGTTCGAGCCACTTATCCCAGTTACGTGCGTCCTCACTTACGAATTTTTTGATAATATTTTTGAGGGTGCGATTGAACCGTTCAACTAAACCGTCCGTCTGTGGGTGATAAACGCTGGTGCGGATCGGCTTAATACCCAGTAGCCCATACAGTTCGCTCAGTGTTCGTGACATAAACGAGGTGCCTTGGTCAGTCAGAATCTCTTTCGGGATTCCAAGCCGGGAGATGACGTGGAAGAGGGCCTCTGCAATACTGCGTGCTGAGATATTGCAAAGAGGCACCGCTTCCGGGTATCGCGTTGCATAGTCCACCAGAACCAATATAAAGCGGTACCCTCGTGTTGACCGATTTAATGGCCCGACGAGATCCATCCCAATTCTTTCGAACGGGGTCTCGATTAATGGTAGGGGGCGCAAGGGCGCTTTTGGAATGGCCGCCGGATTTACTAACTGGCATTCGCGGCACGCCGTACACCACTTACGGACGTCGCCGCGAATCCCCGGCCAATAGAATCGGGCCATTATCTGGGCTAGTGTCTTATCCTGCCCGAGGTGTCCAGCCATGGGATTAAAGTGAGCCGCCTGGAATACCAATTCCCGGCGGCTCTTTGGAATTAATAACTGGGTGACTCGCTCTTTCGTCTGAGTGTCTTGCATCACTCGGTATAATCTATCCTTCAAAATGGAAAAATAGGGGAAGGACGGGGTGGCGTTCGGCTGGAGCATTTGACCATCGATTACTCTCACTTGGTCAAACGCGTGTCGCAGAGTCTCGTCTCGCGATTGTTCTAGTGGGAAATCCGCGAGGGATTCCCCAATAGAAAGAGGAGGAGCCGGTGGCTCCTCACTCTGTCGCGGAGATGACGTAGACGGCTCTGCGACCACAGCTCCAGCCAAAGCGACACCAGGACCTTCCCCTGTCAACCGGCAGGACCCACTCTTTACTAGGCGTGCCATTAAACCCTGAAATCCCGGCCAATCAGTCCCCAAAATTAAAGAGTGGGTAAGGCGAGGATTAACCGCCGCCTTCACTATAGATTTTTCCCCTCTGAAATATATGTGGACCGACACCAACGGGTATCTGTGAACATCCCCGTGCACACACAACACCTTCACCCCCTGTGCTTCCCCCAATGCCTCGTCTTGCACCAGGCTTTGGCGGATCGAGGTCTGATTGCAACCCGAATCCACCAACGCCTGATATGTAGCCCCTTGTACACTCACCGGTATGCGATACGCTCCGGCCCGATCGAGGGCAGCTTCTGGAGCGTCGGGGATCCGCACCACCGCCCCCACCTCCATAGCTGCGCACTGTTGCTGCAGGTGGCCCGGTTCCCCGCAGCGCCAGCAAACCGGCCCGGGCCTTCCCTCTGCAGCTGTGTTCTGGGGCTCACTCACCTGAGGGGGGGGAGAGACAGACACAGAAGGGAGAAACGGGAGGGCACCACGCCTCCGTGGTGGGGGAATGGGGTGAGGATGGGACACAGAAGGGGGGGGAGAAAGAGAGAGAGAAGAGGAGAGAAGAGACGGCGTCGTCGGCCGTCCTACCGCCGGAACAGCCGCCAAATGATCCTCCGCCAGTCCTACGGCCTGATCCAGCGACACCGGGCGGTGGCACTGGACCCACTCCGCGGTTCCGGCTGGTAAGCGGGCGATGAATTGCTCCAGCACCACCTGATCGATGATTCCCTCAGCGTCGCGATCGTCGGCCCTCAGCCACCGCCAGCAGGCGTCCCGGAGCTGCTGGCCGAACGCGAATGGCCGGCCGACTTCCTCCATCCGCAGCACGCGGAAGCGCTGGCGCTGTTGTTCGGGCGTGCACCCCACGCGCTGGAGGACGGCCCGGCGAAGGTCGGCGTAGGCCAGCCGGCGGTCGGCGGGGAGCTGTGGTGCAGCCAGCTGCGCCTCTCCCGATAGGAGGGGGAGGAGGCGCGCCGCGCGCTGCTCCATCGGCCACCCCGAGGCTTCGGCGACCTGCTCGAACAAGGTGATAAACGCCTCGGGGTCGTCCTGCGGGCCCATCTTGGTCATGGTGAGGGGAGACGGGCCCACGGCCGGGGCGCTGGCGGACCCCGCCGACGCGAGGAGATGCCAGAACGCCTCTCGATCTTCCTGCTGGGCCAGCACCAGGGCTTCGAAGCGTCGCTCCTGCTCCTTTCGGAGCGTGACGAGTGCCTGGTGCTGGCTCTGCTGAGCCGTGGCGAGGGCGTGGACCAAGTCCGCGAACAGGGAGGATTCCATGGGGCTGCAAAGTTGGTGCTCCACCAAATCCCGGGTTCCGGCACCACTGTAGCGCTTGCAAGGTGTGGGTGGAGCACAGAGGACGGCAGGACAACGCTTAGAGGCAGAGAAGGCTATTTATTAAACAACTTTTCAGTTTTAAATGCGGCATAAGCCCACATACACACACACACACACACACTCTGCTTCTGGTCCCGGGTTGCGCTCCCTCTGCTCTCCCTCTGCCTCCTTAAATAGGGAGCGGTTACTGGGAAAACACAGGTTAACTATCGTCAGGTGTAGCGATTCTGCCACTCACCTTCCCTGGCTCCGCCCTCCTGTCACAGACCGGCACTTGACCACGCCCCCACTGCCACAATCTGGTTTTAACTTGCATTTGTGGATGCAGTAATGAACTGTTTTCACAGACGATGGTTTTCTGAAGTGTTCCTGAGCCCATACAGTGATTTCCACTACAGACAGGTGTCTGCTTTTAATGCAGCGTCTCCTGAGGGCCTGAAGACCACAGGCATCCAGTGTCAGTTTTCAGCCTTGTCTCTTGCATACAGAGATTTCTCCAGATTCTCTAAATCTTTTAATGATATTATGGACCATAGATGATGTGATCCACAAATTCTTTGCAGTTTTACATTGAGGAACGTTATTCTGAAATTGTTGCACTGTTTGCCTACGCAGTCTTTCACAGAGCAGTGAATCTCTCCCTATCTTTACTTCTGAGAGACTCGGCCTCTCTGGGATGCTCTTTTTATACCCAATCATGTTACTGACATTTTTTTAAGCATGACAAGTTTTTCAGTGGCGGCACGGTGGTGTAGTGGTTAGCGCTGTCGCCTCACAGCAAGAAGGTCCTGGGTTCGAGCCCCGGGGCCGGCGAGGGCCTTTCTGTGTGGAGTTTGCATGTTCTCCCCGTGTCCGCGTGGGTTTCCTCCGGGTGCTCCGGTTTCCCCCACAGTCCAAAGACATGCAGGTTAGGTTAACTGGTGACTCTAAATTGACCGTAGGTGTGAATGTGAGTGTGAATGGTTGTCTGTGTCTAAGTGTCAGCCCTGTGATGACCTGGCGACTTGTCCAGGGTGTACCCCGCCTTTCGCCCGTAGTCAGCTGGGATAGGCTCCAGCTTGCCTGCGACCCTGTAGAAGGATAAAGCGGCTAGAGATAATGTGATGTGATGTGAAGTTTTTCAGTCTTTTGTTGCCCGTCCCTACTTTTTTGAAACATGTTGCTGAGATCAAACTCAAAATGAGCATATATTTTTCAAAAACCAATAAAATCTCAGTTTCAATGTTTGATATGTTGTCTTTGTACTATTTTCACTGAAATATAGGGTTTCCATGATTTGCAAATCTTCACATTGTGTTTTTTATTTATGTTCTTCCACAGTGTCCCAACTTTTTTTTTGGAATTGCTGTTGTACATTACAGCTCCTTGTGTATTAATGCTTTTTAGTCTGCATAAGGCTAGCTAAAAACTGTGAGGAAACTTCTAGAACAGAGATGGAAAAAACAAGATGTTTGCTCATCATCTATTAAAACCAGCTACAGTGGTATGCAAAAGTTTGGGCACCCCTGGTCAAAATTGCTGTTACGGTGAACAGTTAAGCAAGTTGAAGATGAAATGATCTCCAAAAGGCATAAAGTTAAAGGTCCCCTTGCATCGTTTTTTCGTTAATTGTGCGGTGGTCTCTAGTATGAATGAATGCCTTGTGAGCCGGTTTTGGTGAAAAAAATGCTGTGGTTCTCCTGTTTCAGGCTGTTCTAGTTTGGTGGAGGAGTGGGTGGCAGGAGAACGACAGGATTTCAGCTCTTGCTCATTAATATTCATGACATGTAAATGTGTTACCTCTGATTGGCTAACAGCACTGTGACGCTACCTCCAGTGGGTCAGAACAAGCGGATGTGGGTGTCTTTGTAAAAACTGTTTCGATTGGCTATTATGGTCTCGACCAGGGCTCGAAATTAACTTTTTTTCTTTGTGTCCCCCAGTGGTCCCGAATTCTGTGTTGTATTGTCCCGAATGGAAGCAATAGTGTCCCCATTTTTTTCCTCTCTGAAATAACCAGTGGTTAATATTATCATATGAAGTTACTATTATATTTGTAACTATGCGATTTTGAACCCTTTATATCATTTTTACAATAAGTCACAAGACACAAGCGACACATGTCCTATACATCATCTACTTCAAAATTACAGTTATTGCATTTTCAGTTTATTAAACTTTGGCGATCTCACTGTATGAATAGATACCCGTTTATTTAAAGGGGCCAACTAGCTCATTCAGAAAATGTTTCAACTCCCTACATCTGCAGTACACTTTAGTTGAAAATAAGACCCCTTTTATGTTCATTTCATCTACTTATACCTTGAATATCTGTTGGCACTTATAAGGCCAACTTATCATTTTCACCATTACCGTTATCCATTTTTATGAACTTTCCGTTATCCATTACCGTTATCCATTTTATGAACTTTCGCTGCCGAAACGTGGGTGCAAATGTTAGCAACATCAGCATAGTGCCAGGTCCGAGCCTAGTTGTGCTGCTGACTGACTAAACTTTCTGAACTAGAAAGACACCAAGAAAACTCACTTATTCTGTTGAACGGTATCTTACGTCAATATCATCCACATCATTCCTGTTGTATTTTATAACGTGTCTAACAGTGTTCATTAAGTTCATTCAGTTGCTAGCGTTGCCTGCAGACCAGGCGATGACACTTTGGATCCTGAAGGTCCCGGAGACGTTATGTCTGGGCTTTCAGTTTCTTCCCCGCGGTCGGTCCGCTTCAACCACTTAAGCAAGAGTCGGCGCAGCGTGTGCGGTAGCAATTCCATTCCAAGTCCATATAATGCGGACTCCGGCCGAAGATTCTAGAACAGAATGCGCTGCTCTGTAGCCTACTGATGCAGGTGCATCGAAAGTGTAGCTACTATGTATTTTTCGCTGTTAACGTTTTAAAATTAAAATTGACAAATTAGGTGAATGTCTACGTGTGTGTTACGGCTTTGTAAATAATATTAATGTAGAACTTTTTTTCTAGATCTATTTTTTTTCCATTGTCCCGGGATTGTCCCAGATATGATAATTTTGTGTCCCGATGACATTTTTTATGGTCCCTGGGACGTCGGGACACCGTTAGTTTCGAGCGCTGGTCTCGACATCGATGTTTTGACCAATAACAATGTAGATGTGGCAGTGGGGGCATGGCCGAGTGGTAGTCTGTGAATGGAGGGCGGAGTCAGGGAAGGTAAGTGGCAGAATCACTGCACGTGACTGGAATTAATATGTGTTTGTGTGTCTTCCCCAGTGACCGCAGCCTATAAGAGGAGAGGGAGAGCAGAGGAAGGGAGCTCTCTCCCCAACCAGAACGCTTGTGTGTGTGTGTGTGTGTGTGTGTGTGTGTGTGCGCGCGCGCACGCGTGTGAGAGACTGGGAGGGAGTCATTCATTCGTTCATTTATTTATTTATTTAATTGAATACTCCCTGCGGCAGTGGCTCTCATCAAGGCACGAAGCACGGAGCGGAGCTCGCCTGGGGGGGGGGGGGGGATAACGTCCCCTGGCTGGGAGCTGAAGGGCCCTGGCAGCACTGGTTCATTTGGGAGAGGGCAGGGGTCGCTGGCTGCCAAGTCTGGGGAGGCTGGGACTTAGGGTTAGGTGAATTACGTCCCGAGGCGCAGAGCTAGCCTGCCCAGGGAGCACTCTTTCATTCGGGAGAGGGCAGAGGCCGCTGGCTGCCAAGTCTGGGGAGGCTGGGACCTCCCCTGCCTGAGTTATGAGCGTGCAAAGTTGGGCTGGAGCCGCCGTTGAAACGAAGCTGATGTGGAGCACCGCGCCTCGGGGCGAATTACGTCCTGTGGCGCGGAGCTAGCCCGCCCTGGGAGCACTCTTTCGTTCGGGAGAGGGCAGAGGTCGTTGGCTGCCAAGTCCGGGGAGGCTGGGACCTCCCCTGCCCGAGTTACGAGCGTGCAAAGTCGGGCTGGAGATGCCATTAGAAACAAAACTGATGAGGAGCACCACGCCGCGCCTCGGGGCGAATTACGTCTCTCTCCTTGCGCTTTCTTCCCATGGGCGGTCGCAAGCCAAGGTGGGCGAGGCCAAGAATACTAATTTTCGAAGTGACGTAACTTCGTATGGCTTTTGCTGATCCGCTCGTTTTTCCGACTATTTTCTTTCATAAGCTAATACAGGGAATGGGAGTAGAATTACATTTTCAGCATGCATATGCAACTCGGAGTGAACTTTGGTATTTCAAAAAGAGCCAGTATTAAACGTTTTTGGTGGAAGGGCACCTTTAAAGATGACTCGTTCCCTTTATATTTTAAGCAAAAACAATTTTTTATTTTCATCTTCTACATTTTCAAAATGACAAAAAAGGAAAAGGGCCCAAAGCAAACGTTTGGGCGCCCTGCATGGTTAGTACCTAGTAACACCCCCTTTGGCAAGTATCACAGCTTGCAAACACTTTTTGTAGCCAGCTAATAATCTTTCAGTTCTTACCTGGGGGATTTTCATACATTCGTCCTTGCAAAAGGCTTCCAGTTCTGCAAGTTTCTTGGGCTGTCTTGCATGCACTGCTCTTTTGAGATCTATCCACAGATTTTCAATGATGTTTAGGTCAGGGGACTGTGAGGGCCCGGGCAAAACCTTCAGCTTGTGCCTCTTGAGGTATTCCATTGTAGATTTTGAGGTGTGTTTTGGAACAGCGTCTTATTGTAGGACCCATCCTCTTTTTAATTTAAACTTTTTTTTTTTTACAGATGGTGTGATGTTTGCTTCCAGAGTTTGCTGGTATTTATTTGAATCCATGCTTCCCTCGACCAATGAAATGTACCCTGTGCCACTGGCTGCAACACAACCCCAAAGCATGATCGATCCACACCCATGCTTCAGAGTTGGAGAGGTGTTCTTTTCCTGGAATTTGGCACCCTTTTTTCTCCAAACATACCTTTGCACATTGTGGCTAAAAAGTTCTATTTTGATTTCATCAGTCCACAGGACTTGTTTCCAAAATGCATCAGGCTTATTTAGATGTTCATTTGCAAACTTCAGACGCTGAATTTTGTGGCTCGGACACAGGAAAGGTTTTCTTCTGATGACTCTTCCATGAAGGTCATATTTGTTCAGGTGTCGAACAGTGCACCGCCACTCCAGGGTCTGCTGAATCTTCCTGAAGGTCTTTTGCAGTCAAACAGGGGTTTTTATTTGCCTTTCTAGCAACCCAACGAGCAGTTCTTTCAGAAAGTTTTCTTCATCTTCCAGATCTCACCTTGACCTCCACTGTTTCTGTTAACTGCCATTTCTTAATAACATTACAATCTGAGGAAACAGCTACCTGAAAACACTTTGCTATGTTCTTGTAGCCTTCTCCTGCTTTGTGAGCATCAATTATTTTATTATTCAGAATGCGAGGGAGTTGCTTAGAGGAGCCCATGGCTGTTGATTTTGGGGACAAGGTTGAGGAGTCAGAGAATTTATACAGCTTTGAAATCTGCATCATCTGACCTTTCCTAATGAAGAATTTGAACAAGCCACAGCTCAATAAGCTAATTAAAGTCTGGAACCTTGGTAAAAAAGTTACCTGAGAACTCAAATGTATTGGGGTGCCCAAACTTTCGCATGGTCTTCCTTTTCTTTTTTCACTCTCCAATTGTACAAAACAAAAATAACACACAAATCTTGCAGAAAACGCTGAAAAGAAATGTGTTGTCTTTACGTGATCAGTTCATCTTCTGCTCACAGTAACAGACATTTTCAGTAAGGGTGCCCAAACTTTTGCATGCCACTGTAGATACCGAACTAGCCAGCTCCTAAATGTCAAAACAACTTTGTTTAAAAAAAAGTCAAAATAAAATCCTGAACAAATAAACTACTTAAAAGTAACAGTATAATGCTCTTATCTGTAAGTGTGAGGCTGTGTCCTGTTCACACTGCTGTAGCTACGTTACAGCCGTCAGCTCTAAGAGTAAAGATTAAAAACAGGAGTTTTATACATCGCCTACAGCACTAACAGCATGAAATTGAAATTTATGTTATTTACCAGCTGTGAGGTCCGTATGGTGAAATACCGTGACCGAGGTCTTGAAAGTACTGACTGAGGCCCTCTGGGCCGAGGTCAGTATTCAAGGCCGAGGTGATGGTATTTCACCATACGGACCGACCTTAAGCTGGTAAATAATGTATTTATTTTTTTCTTTATCAAATTCTAACAGAAAACGAGAGCGCCCGAAAGGGAAAACCGAGCTGAGACGAGCCGCCATTTTGAATCCTCATTCACAGCTGTAATGCAAATGGCTTCCTCCTCGGTATACAAGTGCACTTCCATGGCAGGAAAAAACTACATTTTGCCGCCTATGTAGTGCCCTATTTATACAAATAGGAGTCATTCAGGATTCAGCCATGTTTTTACTCAACCAAAGTTCTCATCTCATTATCTCTAGCTGCTTTATCCTGTTCTACAGGGTCGCAGGCAAGCTGGAGCCTATCCCAGCTGACTACGGGAGAAAGGCGGGGTACTCCCTGGACAAGTCGCCAGGTCATCACAGGGCTGACACATAGACACAGACAACCATTCACACTCACATTCACACCTACGGTCAATTTAGAGTCACCAGTTAACCTAACCTGCATGTCTTTGGACTGTGGGGGAAACCGGAGCACCCGGAGGAAACCCACGCGGACACGGGGAGAACATGCAAACTTCGCACAGAAAGGCCCTCGCCGGCCACGGGGCTCGAACCCGGACCTTCTTGCTGTGAGGCGACAGCGCTAACCACTACACCACCGTGCTGTCCCTCGACCAAAGTTACGCAGTGTTATGACCTTTTATATTGCATAAATAAAGCCATTTGGTGAAACTTTGAAGAAGAAATTGCACTGGTTTAAAGTTTTTACCTAATGTAATTATATATTTTTTTCGCGGTCCAAAGGCTCTGATTGGCTGGCGAGCAGGTCCGTCTCCTATGCTACGGACCCCAGTTATGGACCTCTGCCGACTCGTTCGCTCACAACAACAACAAACATAGTAGCATTTTTTGTCAACATTTATCTTTTTTTACAAGATTTATTTATAAGATTTTTATCAAAAATCTTGTAAATTTTTGCCAGCATTTCTCAGGAGAACAGCATTAATTTTACAGCATGGACAGCGATAACGACAGTGTTCACAGTGAAAGCGAGTTTTACTACCCTGAGGAAGAAGAAATAAAAGAAACCATTTCAGGAGAAAGCTAAAAACCTGTAACTGTTGCTAACGCCGAGCAAAAACATGGCTGAATCCTGAATGACTCCTATTTGTATAAATAGGGGACTACATAGGCAGCAAAATGTAGTTTTTTCCTGCCATGGAAGTGCACTTGTATACCGAGGAGGAAGCCATTTGCATTACAGCCGTGAATGAGGATTCAAAATAGCATTAATTTTACAGCATGGATAGCGATAACGACAGTGTTCACAGTGAAAGCGAGTTTTACTACCCTGAGGAAGAAGAAATAAAATAAAATATTTCAGGAGAAAGCTAAAACCTCTAACTTGCTAACAGTTTGATCTCATTAGTTAACGAGGCCCATTTTGGACCATGTTATCCTAATGCATAATATTATGTTAGGTAAAAACTTGAAACCAGTACAATCTCTTCTTCAAAGTTTCCCCAAATGGCTTTATTTATGCAATTTTTACTTCATAATTTATACTTCATAAAAATAAAATTTTGCATTCAGGATCACTCAGAATTCACTATTTAACATCTACATTTTCAAAATTTTCTGAGGGAGGACTCCCGAACCCCCCTCTTTTTTATACATCGCGGCGGCTAACACAGCCTCCGCTCAGCTTACGCTTGACATGGATCCCAGACGTCCGCTATTTAGCGGAATTCCGCTATTTTTCTAGCCAAACAGTTTTTTTTTTTAAATCTCTTGTATATCCGTTAAAAATATGTTTAAGTAAAATGAACAGCAGAATACATTCTGATTTGGTTTGCTTGTTTAGCGATGTTTTCATCGGCTTCGTTTCTTCTCGTTGGCATTCGGGAACACTCGGAAGTTAAATTGATGTAAATACCGCGAGACTGTACGCGATAGAACGAGAAAACAATATGGCTGCGCCCATTTGCTAGAAAACGTGTTTTAACTCCGTTCGTGCTTTTTGTTTCTAATGCGTTGAACTTAATTCAATATGTCATGGAAAGTGTAGTTGCGCTTAACCAGAGAGGAAGTTGAATCCAAGAAGAGATTAATGAATGTGGTGAATACAGAACTTGAAACAAAAGCTTGTGCGAACAGAGTAGCCAAGAAACTCTCCAAAAGAGCACTGCAGGAAGATCAGAAAAAGCAGAAGGAAAGATCAGAGAAACAAAAGCAGAGAAAACTGGAGGAAAGATCGCAGAATGCACCTCAGAAAAGAGCATTAAACTCCTCTGCAGTGAAACCTTTCAAAAAGAGAAAGGTTTAAATCAAATATCTCCAATATTTGCTGTACATATGTATATATCTAATATTACTGAATCATTGATTTCTGCTTATATTAATGATTTTTGAAAAATGAATGTGGCTTATATTAGACTCGTATTGACATTAACTCGAAACAAAAAAATAAACAAATGAGATGAACTATGGACACTATTGTTATATTATAACAAAATCAGTGGAATATTTAAGCAAGTATATTCTTCAAAGCTACATTTTCGTCTAATTTTTATAAATAATATTTTTTGCCACTTATGTCATAGATTACAAAATATGGCATCAAATAGATACACATTATTGTTAAATTCTGTTGCTTTTCTATGTTAAATCTATGTAAAAAATGTGTTCTATAGCATCTTTAAATGTTAAAATCTCAACAGCTTCGCCCCCTGCACCCCGCAAAAGGCTTGCAGCCCCCTTGACCCATGCTGATGGTTTCTTACATTCCTCTATTTTTTTTTTCAATTACTGCTGGGATCCCTGGCTTAACCTCTGCCTACTACTCTCTCTTACTTGCCCCTTTATCAGAAATATACTGAGAGGGCTGATAACTTTGGTCGAGCAAAAACATGGCTGAATCCTGAATGACTCCTATTTGTATAAATAGGGGACTACATGGGCGGCAAAATGTAGTTTTTTTTCTTGCCATGGAAGTGCACTTGTATACCGAGAAGGAAGCCATTTGCATTACAGCCGTGAATGAGGATTCAAAATGGCGGCTCAGTTTTCCCTTTCGGGCGCTCTCGTTTTCTGTTGGAATTTGGTAAAGAAAAAAAATTATATATATGAGTGATTCCACGCTTATGGGTACTGAAATGGGGACATGAACTTATTTTTAAAAATTCACCTAAAACCATTTCTTTTTTTTACCATCAGGTCACAAAACATGTAATCTTTAATGAATGATATGTTAAAAGATAACTTTAATTTTCTGAGATGTAATAAAAACATATTTATATGCCAAAGTCAGAATGTAACAGAAGTGTTGTGGACATATATATTCTCAATTTTAACAATGTAGAATTACTTTTTGAAACATAGGAAGGTGATGTTTTAGTAAATATAATTAATAAACATGTGTAGTAGAATAAACATACACTTTCTTTCAATAAGATTAACATGGTATATAGCTAGATTGTAATTAATTTGTAACAGACGCGAGATGGACAATCGTAACAGAAGTAATGTAACAGACATCATTTTGGAACTCATAGGCTTGACTTTGGCATATAAATATGTTTTTATTACATCTCAGAAAATTAAAGTTATCTTTTAACATATCATTCATTAAAGATTACATGTTTTGTGACCTGATGGTAAAAAAAAGAAATGGTTTTAGGTGAATAAGTTCATGTCCGGGGCGGCACGGTGGTGTAGTGGTTAGCGCTGTCGCCTCACAGCAAGAAGGTCCGGGTTCGAGCCCCGTGGCCGGCGAGGGCCTTTCTGTGTGGAGTTTGCATGTTCTCCCCGTGCCCACGTGGGTTTCCTCCGGGTGCTCCGGTTTCCCCCACAGTCCAAAGACATGCAGGTTAGGTTAACTGGTGACTCTAAATTGACCGTAGGTGTGAATGTGAGTGTGAATGGTTGTCTGTGTCTATGTGTCGGCCCTGTGATGACCTGGCGACTTGTCCAGGGTGTACCCCGCCTTTCGCCCGTAGTCAGCTGGGATAGGCTCCAGCTTGCCTGCGACCCTGTAGAAGGATAAAGCGGCTAGAGATAATGAGATGAGATGAGAAGTTCATGTCCCCATTTCAGTACCCATAAGCATGGAATCACTCATATACATATTATTTACCAGCTTAAGGTTGGTCCGTATGCTGAAATACCGTGACCTCGGCCTTGAATACTGACATCAGCCCAGAGGGCCTCGCTCAATACTTTCAAGACCTCGGTCACGGTATTTCACCATACGGTAAATAACATATGTATTAGGATAACATGGTCCAAAATGGGCCTCATTAACTAATGAGATCAAACTGTTAGCAAAGAGGTTTTAGCTTTCTACTGAAATGTTTTCTTTCATTTTGTCTTCCTCAGGGTAGTAAAACTCGCTTTCGCTGTGAACACTGTCGTTATCGCTATCCATGCTGTAAAATTAATGCTATTTTGAATCCTCATTCACGGCTGTAATGCAAATGGATTCCTCCTCGGTATACAAGTGCACTTCCTTAGCAGGAAAAAACTACATTTTGCCGCCTATGTAGTCCCCTATTTATACAAATAGGAGTCATTCAGGATTCAGCCATGTTTTTGCTCGGCGTTAGCAAGTTAAGCTGGGCATACACTGTGCGATTTTTTCAATCGCAGTATTCCGCTGCTGCTCACACTGTACGAGTGAATCGCAGGGGTAAACAGCACGCAGCGATTCCTGTTCTCACACTATACGATCCGATGCTCGGATGCGATGCTCAGGATTTCAAACAGGTTTGATTTTCATCCGATCGATCGGGAGGCGGTCGTGAGGTGTTAATCGCTTGTCGTTACCCCGTGTATACTACACGATCCGAGACGCACGATTGAGCCAAAACTCGGCCCGATCTCCAAAATAGTCGCACGAGTGAAAATCTTGTCAAAATCGGGCCAAAAATCGCACAGTGTATGCCCAGGTTTTTACCTTTCTCCTGAAATGTTTTATTTTATTTCTTCTTCCTCAGGGTAGTAAAACTCGCTTGCGCTGTGAACACTGTCGTTATCGCTATCCATGCTGTAAAATTAATGCTATTCTCCTGAGAAATGCTGGCAAAAATTGACAAGATTTTTGATACAAATCTTATTAAAAAAAAAAGATAAATGTTGACAAAAAATGCTATGTTTGTTGTTGTGAACGAGCGAGTCGCCAGAGGTCCGGCGTCACGGTCTGATCGTGCGCTGGTATAAATTTACCATGCGCAGACCGATTTTTTTTTCCCCCGGTCAATTTCCAAGTCTAAATTTTCCATTTCTTGCTGCGATTTTGTACCGAGCATTTCAACACATTTGTAGACTAATAGAACGCGAATTGTGACTACAATTGTGAGATTTGATTATCAGTAGACAAGAATGGTTTGGATTGAATTTTATTAGTATATGTGTAAATGAAGTTAATAAAGTTGTTCAAAACACTTTACATTCTGACTTCGTTCTTTCATATACACTACCGTTCAAAAGTTTGGGGTCACCCAGACAGTTTTGTGTTTTCCTTGAAAAGTCACACTTTTATTTCCCACCATAAGTTGTAAAATGAATAGAAAATATAGTCAAGACATTTTTCTGGCCATTTTGAGCATTTAATCGACCCCACAAATGTGATGCTCCAGAAACTCAATCTGCTCAAAGGAAGGTCAGTTTTATAGCTTCTCTAAAGAGCTAAACTGTTTTCAGCTGTGCTAACATGATTGTACAAGGGTTTTCTAATCATCCATTAGCCTTCTGAGGCAATGAGCAAACACATTGTACCATTAGAACACTGGAGTGAGAGTTGCTGGAAATGGGCCTCTATACACCTATGGAGATATTGCACCAAAAACCAGACATTTGCAGCTAGAATAGTCATTTAGCACATTAGCAATGTATAGAGTGGATTTCTGATTAGTTTAAAGTGATCTTCATTGAAAAGAACAGTGCTTTCTTTCAAAAATAAGGACATTTCAAAGTGACCCCAAACTTTTGAACGGTAGTGTATACTTAAATCAATATTCATGAAGATAAAGTTGATCATTCCTGGCTGCTCCTGATCAGCCTACTTAGTGCATAAACTGGAACTAAAACACGGGCCATTCATTCATTCATTCATTCATCAAGATAAAGTGAAAATAATTTATTTGTGGATCAAGTATGAACGTAAATCCCAGATCATATTAGGCTGGTAAATTCAGACCGTGACACCGTAACCGGAGTCCGTCAGCCAATCAGAGCGCAGGATTTGGACCGCGAAAAAATAAAAAACATTATTAACGCATATCATAAAATATAATTTGCCTAGCCGCTGCTTATAACAGGCTGTGCACTACAGTAAGGCCACTACTTACAGATCATGGGTACATCCCAAATAGCTTTCTCTGGTATTCATAGTGCACTACATAGCGCGCATAAACAAAGTCCTTCGAGTAGAACCGGAACTGCTATTCGCACTTTAGAAGCAGACAGAATTCGACCGTTGTGTCCATGTGTGTGCGTTATACTGCCCCTTGTGGTTTGGAGTATTGGTGGGACATGGCGATTCATTTCCGCCAGTTCGTTCATGTCGGTCAGTTCAGCAAAGAAATTCGTTCGTTCAGTTCGTTCACTCGTTCAGTTTGATGACGTCACACCAAAGCGGCACAATAATGGCTGTCGTCCGAAGTTTAGTTCATCTTGAGTGAACGAGAGGCGGCAGAGGTGCCATCCACAAATTTAGATTTTCATACATTACAATGTGGCGGCACGGTGGTGTAGTGGTTAGCGCTGTCGCCTCACAGCAAGAAGGTCCTGGGTTCGAGCCCCGTGGCCGGCGAGGGCCTTTCTGTGCGGAGTTTGCATGTTCTCCCCGTGTCCGCGTGGGTTTCCTCCGGGTGCTCCGGTTTCCCCCACAGTCCAAAGACATGCAGGTTAGGTTAACTGGTGACTCTAAATTGACCGTAGGTGTGAATGTGAGTGTGAATGGTTGTCTGTGTCTATGTGTCAGCCCTGTGATGACCTGGCGACTTGTCCAGGGTGTACCCCGCCTTTCACCCGTAGTCAGCTGGGATAGGCTCCAGCTTGCCTGCCACCCTGTAGAAGGATAAAGCGGCTAGAGATAATGAATGAGCCGTTCTGCATGGACATTCATTGAAGCCCTCATTGTTTTTTAATGGTTATTTATGAGCGTTTAGGGGTTACAATAATGTAAGTCTAGGTTGCTTTATATAAAAGGTATGTCCAGAAATATTGATGTCACTGTCTAAGCAGAGGGATCTGGCTTCTTTAGACGCTGTCTTCTTAAAACTGAATAAATATTTAAAAAGAGCCAAATGAGCCAGTCTTTTGAACGGCTCTTTTCAAAGAACGGATCACAAAGATGCGGATCCCATCAAAGAGCCATAAATCCCATCTCTAATCTGCGCTCCGATATCGCACGGGTCATCCAGGTACGCTGGCATTGTCTCTAGAGGAAATGTCGGTGGAGAGGTGGTGTTTAAAAAGGGTGTGGTTAATCGGAAAACTTGGGTTAACCAAGAACATAACCTGAGACGAGCAGGTTTGAGATGCAGCGTAAGTTGCCATGGCAGCATACCTCAGTTTGAACATAGCCAACTTTCGTAGTATGGGTTAATCGGGAAGTTACGCTGCATGTGATCAAGTTACTCTCGAAGTTACCCTGGTAAGCCAGAAAACCCGCTTCGTAGTACAGGGCCCTGGTGTCTTGTAAAGAGTACATCCTGGGCTTTCCAGTGATGTATCATGTGACTAGACGGGTTGCTGGGAAATTCCTAGTAAGGAAATCACAACAAAAGAGAAATATTTTTTTCCTGGTTCCTAAGAGGTTACAGTAGTGAGCTCATTGGTAAAATGAAAAAACACTTTCGGACACTAGTCCGTCACGCTGGTAATTTACGTCATTACTGTCGCACAATTAAAACATGCCAGATCAGTCGGTTGGTGGGGTTTATACCGAGCATATTTCCCACATTAATCAATACAAAGGCGGCACGGTGGTGTGATAGTTAGCACTGTTGCCTTCAACAAGAAGGTTCTGGGTTCAAGCCCAGCGGCCAGCAGGGGCCTTTCTGTGTGGAGTTTGCATGTTCTTGCCGTGTCTGTGTGGGTTTCCCCCATGATCCAAAGACATGTGGTTAGGTTAAAGTACATATCACAGGTAAATTCAGGAGCGAGATCAATGTAATTCTTCTATTTCATATTAAACTTTGGTCAAATATCTGTTGCATTTTGTGCAATTTTTTTTACCTTGCGCAATACCAGAAAAATTCAGCTGATCTCAAGCTGTTTGAGGCAAATTGGTCCGCCTCTGAAAAAACTTGGCATTTGGATTTCCCGGGAAACATTGATTTTCGTGACGTCGCGTGCGGGACGCCTCCCTCTGAATCCTACGTCAGTGCTGGTTTGTTTATGAGAAAACAACCTGGTCGTTTTCTGCAAATTTCTTCAACGTTGTCGCGTAATTATTAAAATGATTAACAGATGTATCGTAGGAGGGTGTAGCAACACCAGTCTTGATGGGATTAGTACTCATCGTTTTCCAAAAGACCGGACAATGAGAGAGAAATGGGAGCGCTTGGTCTACACAGGCTGTGCACTGAAACCGTGCAAAGCTCGCGCAGCCTGCTGGCACTTCCGCAGGTGACGTCACGAATCTGGCTTCAGACTCCCTTGGGATTTTTCCAGACACATTTTATTTTATTTTTTTCTGCTGTAGACAGATGGCCTTGTGCAAAATTACCCTTCTGGATGAGTGTGTAAAGGGACATACTTTCATATAAAAAAAAACACAAAATTGGTCCAGAATATGCACTTTAATATGGGACGGCCTTGGGCTGAGGTGCCCTTGAGAGAGGCACCTAACTCCCAACTGCTCCCCAGGCGCTGTTAGCATGGCTGCCCACTGCTCTGGGTATGTGTGTGTGCATGTGTGTGTTCACTGCTTCAGATGGGTTAAATGCAGAGAGGAATTTCACAAGAGTGCAATGAATAAAGTTGTGCTTTCTTTCAGAAAGGCCCTCATTGGCTGCTGGGCTCAAACCTGGGACCTTCTTGCTGTGAGGCAACAGCACTAACCACTACACCACCATGCTGCCCTCAGCCTAGATCATGAATAGTAATATGAGCACACAAAGTTTCATTGATGTAGCTTATGTAGTTTCTAAGAAAACTTGTCCAGGTTGAAACAGACGGACGGACAGATGGAAGGACTCCATTCCTATATCCCCCTGCACACTTCGTGGCGGGAATAAAAACAAGAAGCGCACTCGGTAGAATCACACCCCCGCTAAGCCACATATTAGAATATTCAGATGTTTACTATGTTTACATACATATCTGGATTTGCATCAATATCTAATCAATTGTTCCTTGGCCCATGGCCCACCTTTCTTCAAAATTTCACAAAAATCCCTTCACTACTTTTTGAGTTACATTGGGAAGACACAAGCAAACAAACAAACTGAAGTGAAAACATAACTGCCTCCAACAAAGTTGGTGGAGGTAACAAAACATACAAAAATTCAAATTAATTTAGTCCTGAAACCTACCTACCTACATACCTATATACACACACACCTTGCCCATTTCCATATCTAGAGACTAGATAGATGAACATATCATTCAAGTTTTGTAATGAATGCCTGATGAAAGCTTATTGGCATATTTTCATGTAGATTCAATAAATTTGGAGAAGGACAAGAAAAAAAGCATTTCACTAAGAATATAGAGTGCTTTGGTTTGTTGATGCTTGTTAGGTTTTGATCTGTCTGTACTGATGGAGGTTGAATTGGTAAAGTATAATTCAGGATTGTAGAGCTCTGCCACCTAGGAGATTCTGCCTCATGGATTGATGGAGCAAACAGTCACTCACACAGTCACAGTTGCTTAGAGATGTTTCTCAGTTTATTGTAGGACAAAAATAAATATATATTCACATTCAAGTGTGTGTTCTAGCTAAGTGATTGGATGATGATTTAACTGATGAACATTATGTATGAAGAAAGGAAAACTCTGCATTCCAGCATAAGAACCTTATCCCATCTGTGAAACATGGTGGTGGTAGTATCATGGTTTGGGCCTGTTTTGCTGCATCTGGGCCAGGGTGGCTTGCTATCATTGATGGAACAATGAATTCTGAATTATACCAGCGAATTCTCAAGGAAAATGTCAGGACATCTGCCCATGAACTGAATCTCAAGAGAAGGTGGGTTGTGCAGCAAGACAATGACCCTAAGCACACAAGTTGTTCTACCAAAGAATGGTTAAAGAAGAATAAAGTTCATGTTTTGGAATGGCCAAGTTAAAGTCCTGACCTTAATCCAATCAAAATGTTGTGGAAGGACCTGAAGCGAGCAGTTCATGTGAGGAAACCCACCAACGTCCCAGAGTTGAAGCTGTTCTGTACGGATGAATGGGCTAAAATTCCTCCAAGCCGGTGTGCAGGACTGATCAACAGTTACCAGAAATGTTTAGTTGCAGTTATTGCTGCACAAGGGAGTCACACCAGATACTGAAAGCAAAGGTTCACATACTTTTGCCATTCACAGATATGTAATCTCATCTCATCTCATTATCTCTAGCCGCTTTATCCTGTTCTACAGGGTCGCAGGCAAGATGAAGCCTATCCCAGCTGACTACGGGCGAAAGGCGGGGTACACCCTGGACAAGTCACCAGGTCATCACAGGGCTGACACATAGACACAAACAACCATTCACACCTACAGTCAATTTAGAGTCACCAGTTAACCTAACCTGCATGTCTTTGGACTGTGGGGGAAACGGAGCACCCGGAGGAAACCCACGCGGACACGGGGAGAACATGCAAACTCCACACAGAAAGACCCTCGCCGGCCACGGGACTCGAACCCGGACCTTTTTGCTGTGAGGCGACAGTGCTGACCACTACACCACCGTGCCGCCCCAGATATGTAATATTGGATCATTTTCCTCAATAAATAAATGACCAAGTATAATATTTTTGTCTCATTTGTTTAACTGGGTTCTCTTTATCTACTTTTAGGACTTGTGTGAAAATCTGATGATGTTTCAGGTCATATTTATGCAGAAATATAGAAAATTCTAAAGGGTTCACAAACTTTCAAGCACCACTGTATAATGTAAATGGGTGATGAAGCATTACATCGCTGGTTTAGACTACACTACTGTATCAAAGAAGACAGACATTATATACCACTACATCACCCATCAGGATCATAGTCTTATGAAAAGAAGAAAGACATTACTGGTCAACATAACCTTCATTAAGCAGAGAGCAGAATGCATGAGCAACGGTAAATCTCAAGGATTTAACTAACCAAAACAAGTAGCAATCAGAACAGCTTGTACCAGTTTCAAGCATGCCAAACATATGTGTCTATCAATGCCCGCTTAGATCCTGAAAGGACCTGATGCATGCTCGCTCACACTGGACTTTCCTCATCTTTAAGCTTGAGGTCTTGCAATGGTACGGCTATCGCACTTTTAACAATAGACATTGTCACAAAGCAGCTTTACAGCAAAATAAAGACCCCAAACACATGAGCCAAGTCCATCCCCAATAAACTTATTTATCTCAGACGAGCCCCCATAAAACTCTCCCGGATCAATCTGTGAGGCAGAATCTTTTAGGCAGCAGAGGTCTACATTCGTAGATCATACTTTGCAGAGGTGGACAGTAACGAAGTATATTTACCTGAGTACTGTACTTAAGTACACTTTTTGAGTATCTGTACTTTACTTGAGTATTTTTTTTTTAAACTTATGACTTTAACTTCACTACATTTGAAAGACAAATATCGTACTTTTCACTCCACTACATTTCTGTCAAGGTCCTTGTTACAATGAAGCAGCTTTGAAAGTGGATGTTTTTTTCTTTTCTTTTCTAAAAGATGATTGTTTTTTTCGCAGGTGACACTGAGACAGCCCATCAGTAATCACTAGGGTCACGTCACGTCCATAGACTGTATAAAATCAAGATCAACTAGACTGCATTTCCGCAGAGAAAATGCAAAGTGTGCTTGCTGAGCTGTAGCAGAACAGCTATCATGCCAGCATGCTAAAAGCTAGCATGCCAACATGCTAACAGCTAGCATACTAACAGTTAGTATACTAACATGCTAAAAGCTAGCATGTTAACATGCTAATAGATAACATGCTAACAGCTAGCATTCTAACATGCTAATGATTAACATGCTATTTGTTAAAATTCTAACACTTTAAGGCTAATATGCTGACAGCTATCATGCTAACAGCTAACAGGCTAACATGCTAATGGCTAGTATGTTAACTTTTAGCATGCTAACACACTGAGGGTGACATGCTAACAGCTAGCATGCTAACAGTTAGCATGCTAACATGCTCAGGCGAACTCGCTAACAGCAAACATGCGAACTCTGCATGCTACCATGCTAATCCTAACATGTTAACAGCTCTCATGATAACACGTGAATGCTAATTGCTATCGTGTGTGCGTGTAAGTATTCCTAATAAAGTAGCCATTGAGTTGAAGTTGATTTGCTGTCAAAGTCTCAAATGAGCAGATCCTTGCCAAATGCATCATCACCTATGGGGGAAGGGAGGAATGACTCAGTCAAGCTTCCACTGATTAGCAGCAAAATGGAGAAAAAATGGACGGATGAAAGGCAAGACAAAGACGAGTGCAGGTCAGAACCGATATTACGTGTGTGATGGGTGATTTGGCCTGAGGGGCCATATGAAGTTTGGTGGATGTCCATTCGGTCCAATGTCCATTTGGTGGATGTTATTCTTCGGCAGATAACATGTTAAGCATGTTATCTGCCGAAGAAGTCTCCCGTCACCAGCCTGAATGATTACCGTCCTGTGGCCCTCACCATGGTAATCATGAAGTGCTTCGAGAGACTAGTTCTTCAGCACATCAAGGACCACCTCCCCCCAGACTTCGACCCCTACCAGTTCGCATATCGTGCGAACAGATCAACAGAGGACACCATCGCTGTAGCTCTACACTCTGTGCTGAACCACCTGGAGCAGCAGCAGAGTTACGTCCGCATACTCTTTGTGGATTACAGTTCAGCTTTCAGCCCTGTGATGACCTGGCAACTTGTCCAGGGTGTACCCCGCCTTTCGCCCGCAGTCAGCTGGGATAGGCTCCAGCTTGCCTGCGACCCTGTAGAACAGGATAAAGCGGCTAGAGATAATGAGATGAGATGAGATGAGTTCAGCTTTCAACACAATAATCCTGGACATCCTTATCAGTAAACTGGACACTCTCAGCCTCACCCCTCTCACTTGTGCCTGGATAAAGGACTTTCTTACCAACTGGCCCCAGACTGTGAGACTTGGCCCTCACTTCTCCTCCACCCGCACGTTGAGCACCGGCTCTCCACAGGGCTGTGTGCTGAGCCCCCTCCTGTACTGCCTCTACACCCATGACTGTAGTTCGACCCACAACAACAATCTTATCGTCAAGTTTGCTGACGACACCACAGTGGTCGGAGTCGTCTCAAAGGGAGATGAGGCAGCCTACAGAGAGGAGGTCCTGAAGTTGAGAGCCTGGTGTTCAGAGAATAACCTCGCTCTGAACACCAAGAAAACTAAAGAGCTTATTGTTGACTTCAGGAAGCACAGCACTGACCTAGCCCCCCTTTATATAAACAAGTATGTGGAGAGGGTCCACACTTTCCGGTTTCTCGGCATCCTCATCTCTGCTGACATCTCCTGGTCAGAGAACATTATAGCAGTCATTAAGAAGGCTCAGCAGCGGCTACACTTCCTGAGAGTCCTCAGGAAGCACAACCTGAACTCCAACCTGCTGCTGACCTTCTACTGCTCATCCATCGAGAGCCTGCTGACGTACTGTGTCACAGTATGGTACGGCAGCTGCACTGCTGCAGACAGGGAGAGGCTCCAGAGAGTAGTAAAGGCAGCACAGAAGATCATCGGCTGCCCTCTCCCCTCCCTGATGGACATTTACACCTCTTGCTGCCTTAGCAAAGCTAAGAACATTATTAAGGACAGCTCCCACCCTGGCTTTGATCTGTTTGACCTGTTGCCCTCAGGGAACCGCTACAGGTGCATCAGGACAAAAACAAATAGATTCAAAAACAGCTTCTTTCCAAAAGCCATAACCACCCTGAACTCGAATATGCTCTGACTTTATAGTCTAACCCCCCTGTGCAATACTTCATAATGTGCAATACTTTATAATATGACTCTCTCTGTGCAAGACTTTATAATGTGCAATACCTCACTCCATAATGTGAAACACAACACATACGCCTCAGGACTGTGCACCTTACACCCTCACCTTTTTTTTTTTCTTTTCTTTTCTACACGCTGTTTGCACTGTTATTGGAGTTGCTTTTAATCTCATTGTACATGGGTATGGTGACAAAGGCATTCTATTCTATTCTATTCTATTCTATTCTACGCATGGTGAAGTGTTACTGAGCAAAACTCCATTCATTTAAATGGGGCCAAAAATCAATGGAAGCCTATGGAGGTAAAAAGAGATGCATGAAAACCAAGGAAAAGACGAGTGCAGGTCTCAGATGAGGGGATGGATCTGTGCGGGGACTTGGCCTGAGGCATCAAGTGAAGTTTCTTGAAGTTTGGTCACTTGGTTAAAAAAACTGATGGAGAGTGAAAGTTTTTCTCCTGAAACACCATTCATTTTCAATGGGGCCAAAGATCAATGCAAGCCTATGGAGGAAAAAGGGATGAGCAAAAAGAAAGGAAAAATATGAGTGTGGGTCAGAACCGATTGCATGTATGTGTCGGGGGAGTTGGCCTGAAGTATTACATGAGGTTTGGTGCATCTGCGATGGAGCGTGTCCGAGTAGGACGATTTGATTCATGAGCCCTATTCATTTTCTATGGGAAAAAACCAAAAGAAAAACGACAAGAACAAGAGAACGGGCATGTTGATCCAAAAGCTGTATACAAGCACACTACACCACTTTGGGCCAGACGTCTCAGAATTGGAACGGTGTCTCTATCTCGAATGCCCTAGGAGGAGGAGTGGATCCAAAAAACGTGTCGGAATAAGGCAGAATAAGTAAACTTAGTAAGAACAATAGTGTACTTGCCTTTGGCTGCTGTGTGCTTGAGCAAGCACACTAATTATTTCTCAACAGCATTATTTGAACACAATCAGCTGATGGCAGAATGGAAGGAGGCGGTTCTTCTGGGGAATGCACGCACCCATGGCCCATGAACCCATGTTCCAGTTTTCTGAAAGGATTAAAGATTTGTTTCATTTTAAATGTGTACTTTGTTTGCCAAAAATGAAGCACATCACAGCCTACAAAAACTTGCCATCCCACCTGTGGAAGCATACTGAGGTATATAAACTTTTTATTCCAAGAAAAAGCTTGCAATGAAGCTGTCTGTGCTTTTAGAGCTAGTAATAACATTACAAACGTAGCCATGCAATCTGGTTAGTCAAATGACTTTCTATAGATTTGCCTGCCAAGTTGCCGTAGCCTTGTTCACGGCTAACGTTAACACATAGCTAGTTAATTTGGACACTGTTAGTTAGCATGTAAAAACGGAGTTACGCTAACATGAATAATGTTGACTTATCTGAAGTGCTTTCAGAAATGTTTTAGCATAATCTTGCCAAATAAACAATGTAGAAATCTTTCTTTTCTAGTTATGTTAGCTACCCAGTATGATTTCAAGTTTGAAAAGAGTTTGCTAGCCTGTCAGGTGGAGCTTCACTGACTAGCTAGCTTAACATTAAACTACCATGATGGCACAGCATGCGTTCATTTTGTGAATTCGCATTTCTGTCCTTGGTAGCGGCACTGGGTTTTGTAAGTGTTGTGGCAATAATACAACGATGCATTGACAGAAGATGTACTTTTAATACTTAAGTATTTTTAAAAGCAAGTACTTCAGTAATTTAACTTAAGTAAAAATTAGACTGGATAACTTTCACTTGTATCGGAGTAAGAGTTGACCAGTGGGATCTGTACTTTGACTTAAGTAATGAAGTTGGGTACTTCGTCCACCTCTGATGCTTTGTCAGTTCAACTCCCTTCGGTACAGACAGATCAAAACTTAAAAATGCTGGAGTTGCTGTCCACTTTATGTCCCGGGGTGCCCTCATGCTTGATACCTTTGATGTTATGTTTCTGTGGATAGTGCCACATGGATACCCTAAAAATGACTTTGGGTGTTCTCACTTGGGCAACCTAATGTAGGCATATCAGGTGAAAATTCACATTCAGTCCACATTGCATGAAACTGGGCTCACTGAATTCAGAATTGAATGGCGAACAACATACTTTTTACAGAATTAAAATATGTTTATCCGTTCTTGAGATATTACAAATCAAAGATTGAAAAAAACGGCTTAATTTTTAGAAAAACTGTTGTAATATGATGTATTAGGATAACATGGTCTAAAATGGGCCCTGCGGTGACCTGGCGACTTGTCCAGGGTGTACCCCGCCTCTCACCCATAGTCAGCTGGGATAGGCTCCAGCTTGCCTGCGACCCTGTAGAACAGGATAAGCGGCTACAGATGATGGATGGATGGATGGGTAGTTGACTTGCTAACTTTAGGACTGCGGTTGTCATGAACAGTTTTGCACTCAAGTTTCCATCAATGAAGAGTTTATAACATCAACAAAACTGACTTCATGTTAAAACTGTTAATAGTCATGCTGTCTGTTGTTGCCCAAATGAGGATGGGTTCCCTTTTGAGTCTGGTTCCTCTCGAGGTTTCTTCCTTGTGTCGTCTGGGGGAGATTTTCCTTGCCACCGTCGCCGCAGTCTTGCTCATTGGGGATAGATTAGGGATAAAATTAGCTCATGTTTTAAGTCGTTCAAATTGTGTAAAGCTGCTTTGCGACAATGTTTATTGTTAAAAGTGCTATACAAATAAACTTGACTTGACTTGGTCTAAAATGGGCCTCATTAACGAATGAGATCAAATCATTTTTCTTAATAACTTTTTTTATTTTTCAAGATATTTACATGGAAATTGGCCGGCACAAAGATGATTGTATACTGAATACAAAGTTTAAAAAATTAGTAAAAACAAATTATGCAAATTATCATTTAATTAGTAATAATTATGCTAATTAGGCTTTAAAAAAGTTTAATTGGTACACTCTGTTCTTAATAGTTTTACCAAATGGCTTTATTTGTGCAATATAAAGCTGATCTTAACCTTCATCACCAAGAGGGAGAAATCAACGTTAATTACAATTACAAATACAATTGTAAAATATGCATAAATAAGCATTGAATGTCATTCACATCTATCATTCTCTATGAAAATAATAAAACCATAAAAGATTATGTCTAAGCCCCTCTTTGTGCTCTGTGAGCCTTTGTATTTCTAAGTAGGGCCTAATAGTGTTTATATGAAAGACTATAAATGATTATTTCAATTAATATTCACAGCTTTCAAGGCTAACCTCGAAAAAACTGTGAATTGAATAACATATTATTCAAATTAGCTTAAAAGCTAACTCACCAGATCTTAATGGTTCTTGAGCCCTTTTTGTTCTTTGTTTGGTCTGAGTCAAAATCCAGCCACTGATGTGCACAAGCCAGTGCATTCTTAGTGCCGGTTCCAAGCCTGGATAAATGGGGAGGGTTGTGTCAGGAAGGGCATCCGGTATAAAACTCATGCCAGAATAACTATGTGGATGATGAAGAAGAGGACTTTCATACCAGATCGGTTGAGGCCCAGGTTAACAACGACCGCCACTGGAACTGTTTCCCAGCAGGGTACCAGTGATAACTATGCTACTGATGGGAAAAGGAGGAGAAAGAGAGGTGGAAAGCGAATTTGGAAGAAACATGAAAGTAGAAAAGGCAGGAGAGTGGAATTAAAAGTTGGAACTTTAAATGTTGTCACTGTGATTGGAAGGGAAGAGAACTGGGTGATATAATGGAGAGGAGAAAGACTGACATCCTGTGTGTACGAGAAACAAAGTGGCAGGGAAGTAAGGCCAGGAACACTGGAGGTGGTGTCAAGCTTTATCACGGTGTGAATGGGAGGAGAAATGGTGAAGAGTATGTTAAGGGTGTTTTGGCAGTAAAGAGAGTTAGTGACAGAGTGATGAGTATGAAGCTGGAAATCGAAGGGGTGATGATGAAGAAAAAGCCTTTATTTGTCATATGCACACTCAAACACAGTGAAATTCATCCTCTGCATTTAACCCATCTGAAGCAGTGAACACACACATACGTGAGCAATGAGCACACGCACATACCCAGAGCAGTGGGCAGCCATGCTACAGCGGTTGGGGGTTAGGCGCCTTGCTCAAGGCCACCCCATGTTAACCTAGCCTGCATGTCTTTGGACTGTGGGGGAAACCGGAGCACCTGGAGGAAACCCACACGGACACGGAGAGAACATGCAAACTCCACACAGAAAGGCCCTTGTCAGCCACTGGGCTCGGACCCTGAACCTTCTTGCTGTGAGTCAGTAGTGCTAACCACTACACCACCATGCCACCCATAAACATTGTCAGCGCATATGCCCTTCAAGTGAGCAGGGTTCTCCTGGGTTCTGAAAAATATTCTCCACTTTTTTTCCTTGAAAAATCAAGTCAAATAAATGTTCTTCACGTTATCTTATTTTTTCTTCACTTAAGCTGTATCCGAAATCACTCACTCATTCACTACTCCCTACTCACTATCTAGGGAATTCTATATAGAGGCCTATATAGTGAGCTCATTGATAAAATGAAAAACCACTTTCGGACACTAGTCCGTCGCGCTGGTATTTACATCATTACTGTCGCACAATTAAAACGTGCCAGATTAGTCGGCTGGTGGGTTTTCAAAATAATAAATACATGCGTGTATTTTTGTGATAAATCCATATTATACGGAGCGTATTTCCCACATTAATAAATACAAAGTACTTTGTGTCTGCTGCATCTTCCAGTTTTTTTTAAATCAAAGCTGAATACTTTCTTCTTTGCCTTTTATTAAATCAAATTTGAGGCTTTTGATTAATTCCTCGCTCTGCACTGTAACTTTTATTCTTGGATTTTATCTGGCTTATTCTCATCTCATCTCATTATCTCTAGCCGCTTTATCCTGTCCTACAGGGTCGCAGGCAAGCTGGAGCCTATCCCAGCTGACTACGGGCGAAAGGCACGGGGTACACCCTGGACAAGTCGCCAGGTCATCACAGGGCTGACACATAGACACAGACAACCATTCACACTCACATTCACACCTACGCTCAATTTAGAGTCACCAGTTAACCTAACCTGCATGTCTTTGGACTGTGGGGGAAACCGGAGCACCCGGAGGAAACCCACGCGGACACAGGGAGAACATGCAAACTCCATACAGAAGGGCCTTCGTCGGCCCCGGGGCTCGAACCCGGACCTTCTTGCTGTGAGGCAACAGCGCTAACCACTACACCACCGTGCCGCCCCTGTCTTATTCTATTTTAGCTTATTTTCTATTGTCTTATTATTTTAATTGTACTGGAACGTCCATTTATAATGTATTTCTTCCTCCATCTGTTAACCCCAACACACTTTTTTTTCTTTCAGCACGACCGCAATGCATGATGGTATATATTGCTTGGTTAGTGACCATCAGTTGAACACTACAAAGGTGCCAATAATGTGGAACGGTGTCACGTGATCTGATACACTAAGTAATCGGGAATCAACTCATTTTTTTTCCAGTGGAAGTTTGAGTAATTATTCATGCACAATTTATGTATTGAAAGTCTTTTTCCTACTTTTGCAATGGCCAAAAGATCGTTAAGGTGTCGATAATTGTAGCCGCTGCTCTGTGTCAGTTCAACCTCCTTGGGTAGGCTACACACAAATCAAAACCTCTCTCTCTTTCTTTCTCTCTCTTGCGTGCGCACAAACA
Organism: Neoarius graeffei; assembly: GCF_027579695.1. Lineage (NCBI taxonomy): Eukaryota > Metazoa > Chordata > Actinopteri > Siluriformes > Ariidae > Neoarius > Neoarius graeffei. The sequence goes on from NC_083573.1 coordinate 43,758,442, forward strand.
CACATACAATGTTAGCAGAAATTTGTCTCATGACACTAAGTGAGATAATCACTTACCTAATGGAGTTAAATTTGATTAAAATGTGGTGATATCAATGTGACATCACGGTATTCATAACATATTGAGATTTCTGTTTTTTCATCTTAATTATTGTTTGTGTCACAATAAAACAATAATTTTCACCTTTAAAGTGGTAGGCATGTTGTGTAAATCAAATGGTGCTAACCCTCCAAAAAATCCATTTTAATTCCAGCTTGTAATGCAACAAAACAGGACAAACACCAAGGGGGATGAATACTTTTGCAAGACACTATTAGATGATTGGACAACTGTGGCAGAAGTGGTGAGGGAGGCAGCTAGGAAAGTGTTGGGAGTGACATCAGGACAAAGAAAGGAAGACAAGGAGACTTGGTGATAGAATGAGGAAGTCCAGGAGTGTACACTGCAAAAAATAAAAATCTTAGGAAGTTTGTCTATTTTCAAGTCAAAACATCTAGCCACCCTTATTATAAGACATAATTGCCCAACAAGCAAAACCTCATTTAGCTAGAAAGGCTAGTTTTTAGACAGTCCATCTTGAAAATCTTGTATAGACAAAATGTCTTGAAAAAGTCTTATTTGGAGCACCTTTGAAAATAAAACAAGTTTTTGTTTTTTTTTAAACAAGTAAGTGCATTTTGGACATCTGTCAAATGCGGTTCATCTTCTCATCTCATCTCATTATCTGTAGCCGCTTTATCCTGTTCTACAGGGTCGCAGGCAAGCTGGAGCCTATCCCAGCTGACTATGGGTGAAAGGCGGGGTACACCCTGGACAAGTCGCCAGGTCATCACAGGGCTGACACATAGACACAGACAACCATTCACACTCACATTCACACCTACGGTCAATTTAGAGTCACCAGTTAACCTAACCTGCATGTCTTTGGACTGTGGGGGAAACCGGAGCACCCAGAGGAAACCCACGCGGACACGGGGAGAACATGCAAACTCCGCACAGAAAGGCCCTCGCCAGCCACAGGGCTCGAACCCGGACCTTCTTGCTGTGAGGTGACAGCGCTAACTACTACACCACCGTGCCGCCCCGCCGTTCATCTTGTTTCAAGAAAAAAACCCAAAGTATGCTTGTTTTGGGAATAAATGAACTTTACTGAAATCTTTGAATCTTTCATTACAATTCAACTCCACCTTACATATCCTAAGTTTACTGCGACTGTTTTCTCAGTCATTCAGAGTGAGCTCCTTCTAGATGCTGTACATACTCTAGACCAGACAAGTGCCTTCAAAAAGGCTAGGAGTGAGCGGAGGGCGTTTTAGTGAGGTCTTTTTGGAATGCTGTGAGTTAAGTTCAGTGGGTTTTTTTTTTGTTTTTTTGTGCCTGATCTTGTAAACCCCTCGTACACATGAATAGTCAGTGCCCCCAAAATGCACTGTTGCTTTGGCGTTGTGTAAGCACTGTAAGTCAAAATGCGTAGACTTTTTTTTTTTTTTTGGTGCCTGAGGTCCTGGGGAAGTGGAATCTTAAGAGATGTTTTAATGTTTGAATGTTGAAATGAGAAAAAAAAAAAAAACTTGTTGCAATGCTACACGTATCGTCAACTTGATTCAAGATAGTCTCTGGTCTCATATCTAGAGTATTTTACTAATTACAGGTCACAAAAGGAGAATCTTTTAAGCTAGCAATGCTTAGTTGTAGAATTTAACAATCCTAATATTACTATATTTCTCTTAAATTCAGTTTTTACTGCTAAGACTTTGTCATAAATTTAAGTGAAATACCCTTAAAATGAAATAAATAAAAATGACTTGAATGGCTAAATGTAAGAAGTACGATCTTGTTATAAGAACTATTTTGATTATTTTGAGTTAATCAGGTCTCGCATAATAAGTTCCCCAACCTTATTTTGGAATTATTTCATCAAAAAACAGGTTAGATTTTTCATCTTACTTTAAGAAATCTTACCAAGTCAAATTTGACTAGTTCCATTGGCAGATTTTTTTCACCTGATTCAAGCAAATATGCTTTGTTTTAATCTTTTATTTCTTATTTTTGAAAGGCCATTTTTTGCAGTGTATGTGGAGGAAGAAGTTGACGAAGCAAAACTGGGATAAAAAGAGAGATCAAGAGAGCAGAAAAGAATACAAGGAGATGCGAGGGAAAGCAAAGAGAGCAGTGGCAAAGGCGAAGGAAAAGGTGTATGATGAACTATGATGGATGGAGCACTTTGAGAAGCTGATGAATGAAATAAATGAAAGAGAGTGAAGGCTGGCCGAGGTGGAGATAGCGAATCAGGAAGTACAGCAGATTAGCAAAGGAAGTAAAAAGAGCTATGAAGAGAATGAAAAGTGGTAAGGCAGTCAGCCCAAATGATGTACCAATGGAGGCATGGAGATGCTTAGAGATAGAGATGGCAGTTGACTTTTTTTTTTTTGGACTAGATTTAACAAGATCTTGGAAAGTGAGCAGATGCCTGAGGAGTGGAGAAGAAGTATACTGGTACCAATATTCAAGAGCAAGGGCGATGTTCAGTGCTGCAGTAACTATAGAGGCATAAAGTTGACCAGCCACAGCATGAAGTTATGGGAAAAGAGTAGTGGAAGCTAGGCTAAGAGGAGAGGTAGAGATATGTGAGCAGTAATATGTGAGATGTTCTAGAGGAAAAAATTAAGCAGACTTTAGCTTAAAAACATGTTAAAGTTGTAACATCAGTTTGTTGGGCCATTTCCCCAAGCACAGCCATATTGGATTAGCCAGATGCATTAGGAGCCGAAAATGAAGGTGGTGCTGCGTGATGTAGGATTCTGCACGACAGCAGACCATGTCACGCATCAAATGGATGGAAGATAAGCAAGTAATATATATTTTTTAAATAAACAGGCAATAAATTAGCCACTACTTTATTTTGATTCCTTTTCTGTCATGCTCTGCTCCGGACATCCACTCCGGAGATTACAAATCTCTCACACCAGCGCCGATCCGAATCCGGAATGGGAATTCCTTCATGCCTGCATTCACTTCCTGGTTTTCTCTGCTGTTATAAAAACGCCGTTCTCAGACAGGAACTTTGCCCTTCCAATGCTCGTCCCGATTTAATTACTGATATTCTTATGCTGCTGAACAACCTACATAGGAGAGGTTGTGACGCATCATTTTTGTGGGTTCCTGCCCATATAGGTATAAAGGGGAACGAGGTAGTTGAGCAACTGGCAAAAGAATATTTAAATAATGATGTGGTTACGTTGCCAGTTAGTCCAGGAAGGACTGAGTTAAGGAGCCAGCTTATGGAAAAAGTGTTCCAGACATGGCAAGCTCAATGGGACAAGGATTTAAAGGGGAGACACTTGTAATCAATCCAGCCTTCAGTAAATGCACAGTGCACTCTATCAGGAGTTAGGTCTCAACAAGTGGTGCTGACCCGTCTCAGATTGGGGCATTGCGCCCTAAACTCTACGTTACATCTGATTCATAAACACAGAGACGGATTATGCGAAGTGTGCAGAGTTCCTGAGACAGTTTCTCATGTTTTATTAGAGTGTGTGCAATATTGTGAGTCTAGACGTACGTTTTTTAACGACTTGTCCGGCTTGGGTGTTACTACTGTTTCCCTCTGTGAAGATACTCAGTCGTCCAGGTACATAGTAATCTGTGGTTGGTAGAAGAGAGCAACTGGACTTGCTTGAAAAGTCTTGAAGACGTTTCGCCTCTCGTCCGAAAGGCATCATCAGTTCTGTCTGTCTCTGTTCAGTGATGGTCGTTCCAGGCTGACAAAATTGAACGATCCTCTCTGGCTAAGATGTCTGCCAGTTTTCTGGAAGTCCTCTCATACTCCCGCACTAGTCGAAGGGTACTCATCCCAAAGTGTGTAGAAACATATCTGTGAAGATACTCAGTCGTCCAGGTACATAGTAATCTGTGGTTGGTAGAAGAGAGCAACTGGACTTGCTTGAAAAGTCTTGAAGACGTTTCGCCTCTCGTCCGAAAGGCATCATCAGTTCTGTCTGTCTCTGTTCAGTGATGGTCGTTCCAGGCTGACAAAATTGAACGATCCTCTCTGGCTAAGATGTCTGCCAGTTTTCTGGAAGTCCTCTCATACTCCCGCACTAGTCGAAGGGTACTCATCCCAAAGTGTGTAGAAACATATCTGTGAAGATACTCAGTCGTCCAGGTACATAGTAATCTGTGGTTGGTAGAAGAGAGCAACTGGACTTGCTTGAAAAGTCTTGAAGACGTTTCGCCTCTCGTCCGAAAGGCATCATCAGTTCTGTCTGTCTCTGTTCAGTGATGGTCGTTCCAGGCTGACAAAATTGAACGATCCTCTCTGGCTAAGATGTCTGCCAGTTTTCTGGAAGTCCTCTCATACTCCCGCACTAGTCGAAGGGTACTCATCCCAAAGTGTGTAGAAACATATCTGTGAAGATACTCAGTCGTCCAGGTACATAGTAATCTGTGGTTGGTAGAAGAGAGCAACTGGACTTGCTTGAAAAGTCTTGAAGACGTTTCGCCTCTCGTCCGAAAGGCATCATCAGTTCTGTCTGTCTCTGTTCAGTGATGGTTGTTCCAGGCTGACAAAATTGAACGATCCTCTCTGGCTAAGATGTCTGCCAGTTTTCTGGAAGTCCTCTCATACTCCCGCACTAGTCGAAGGGTACTCATCCCAAAGTGTGTAGAAACATATCTGTGAAGATACTCAGTCGTCCAGGTACATAGTAATCTGTGGTTGGTAGAAGAGAGCAACTGGACTTGCTTGAAAAGTCTTGAAGACGTTTCGCCTCTCGTCCGAAAGGCATCATCAGTTCTGTCTGTCTCTGTTCAGTGATGGTCATTCCAGGCTGACAAAATTGAACGATCCTCTCTGGCTAAGATGTCTGCCAGTTTTCTGGAAGTCCTCTCATACTCCCGCACTAGTCGAAGGGTACTCATGAACTGATGATGCCTTTCGGACGAGAGGCGAAACGTCTTCAAGACTTTTCAAGCAAGTCCAGTTGCTCTCTTCTACCAACCACAGATTACTATGTACCTGGACGACTGAGTATCTTCACAGATATGTTTCTACACACTTTGGGATGAGTACCCTTCGACTAGTGCGGGAGTATGAGAGGACTTCCAGAAAACTGGCAGACATCTTAGCCAGAGAGGATCGTTCAATTTTGTCAGCCTGGAACGACCATCACTGAACAGAGACAGACAGAACTGATGATGCCTTTCGGACGAGAGGCGAAACGTCTTCAAGACTTTTCAAGCAAGTCCAGTTGCTCTCTTCTACCAACCACAGATTACTGTTTCCCTCCCTGTTCTGCTTCAACTGAAGGATTCTAAAGTTGCATCCAATCTAGTTAGATTTTTAAAATCCTCTGGCCTTTACGCCAGAATCTAAGAGACTGATGGACTAGTAGTGGACTTAATTATCCTGTAGGTGGCGGTAATACACCGGATGGTGTCCAATCCGCCATTATATCCTGAAGAAGAAGAAGGAACTTTGCCCACCCAACCAAACAGGTACTAAGGGAATGCTGGGAGTATGGTCGACCCATATGCAGTTTTGGGTGGGATGGTAATCTAGCCTGGCAAGCCAGACTAAATGTGAATATTTAGTCTGGCCTCGATCCGTAGACATTTCCGAAGGGGGTAGGAGGAACAAACCGCTGTCTTTCAAACTGTCTCTGTGCGTATAGGCCAACGCTCTGACCAATCAGCGCAACAGTGACTGTGACGTAGTCAGAGCGACAGAAAGCAGTGGGGGAGGCCTTGAAATAAATAATTTTTCAAAATGCGTATTAATTAATAAACAGGTTCTAGATATTAAGAAGTTTGGAGATAATGACCACAAGTTTGGAGTCTGTACCACATACACTCATTTTTTTTTCCAAGTGTTTTTCAAGGGTTTGCTTAAACTGTTTTTGAGAGTTTTTATTTAGTGGTGTTTGGTGAAATAATTTCCCTTAAATTTAAAATAACGGGAAAATAAGAAACAATCAAAAAGTAATGTTTCAAAGCTGTTTATTAATTCTTCGTACTGCACAAACTAGCCCCATCCTTTTGGCTACCAGCGGAGCCAGCTGGTAGATCAGACTTTTGCCATAGCTGGTCGGCAAAACAGCGAAAACGTCCTTCTTGAGAAGGAATGAGCGGAGAGCCTCTTCCTGCTCATGTTTCAACGAAAACTCCAACTCTAATTCTTCTAAAACTGATTCCAAAGCGGAGTCAAACGCACGCTGTTCACTAGCGGTAGCCATCTTTCCTGTTGTGCTTTCTCCAGCGTCGCACAGCTTTGTCGTCACTCCTGCAAAAGCCCGCCCAAAGAATCCAAACAAAAACCTTGCGTTGTGATTGGCGGGCACGATTTGATGCCCGGGGTGTTTTTGTTTATATGGTGCGAGGCTAGACCCACTCGCTAGGCAAAAATATTTTGGCCGCTAGGCGGGTGGGTCTAGTTTACTAGGCTAATGGTAATCAGCAGGCAGATCAATTGGGGATCAGTGACATTCCTCTTTGCAAAACAATTACAAGGTCACTCATTCCCCCTTGGTTATTTTATTTCCATATTGTAAATTTGGAAACTAAGGAGATTGCAAAATCCAGAGGTTTTTATCAGAATGTACAGCAGTATTTAGAAGTAATGTATGATGATACGACACAGATATATACAGATGCTTCTAAAGACGAAACTGGTAAGACAGGAGCAGCAGTATTCATCCCCAGCTACAATATAAGTATTGGGAAAAGGACGTCAGATCACTTGTCAATTTTTTCAGCAGAAATGATGGCTATTATACTGGCCCTGCAGTGGGTGGAGGAGGTGAAGCCTAGTAAGGCAGTTATTTGTTCAGATTCTATGTCTTCCTTAAATAGTATCCAGAGTGGAAAATCTACATGCCGACAAGACCTCTTAGATGAAATTAACCACCTCATATTTAAGATAAATCAACATAAAACTTTTATTCAGTTCACATGGGTTCCAGCTCATAAGGGGGTTGAGGGTAATGAGAAAGTGGATAAAATGGCCAAAGAGGCCATCAAGGCAAATGAGGTTGAGTTAGAAGTCCCATTAAGCAAGGCAGAAATTAAAGTAATAATTAAAGACAACATCAACAAAATGTGGCAGGAGAAATGGAATACAGAGGAGAAAGGAAGGCATCTATATAACTTACAAAAGGAGGTGGTGTTTAGAAGGGGTGGTGAACTGAAACAACAGGAGGAGGTTTGGTTGACGAGGCTGAGGATGGGGCACACAAGTCTAAATAGTGGGTTGTATACAATAGGGAAACATCATTCTGGGGCCTGTGCATACTGTGGAGAAGTAGAAAAGGTTGAGCATGTTCTTATACACTGTACACAGTATTCCAGTGAAAGAGAGAAGATGGGGAGGGCATTGAGAAAACCTGTAACTATAGACAACTTATTAAGTCAGCCATTCACACAATCAGCAGTAACAGCTCTAACACAGTATTTAAAGGACACTCAACTAGCAAACAGAATTTAGGTTTTTTTTTGTTATAATCAGTCTGCAATTTAATATCCCTTGAGATCACACCTCAGCCCGGTAGATGGCGGTAATACACATTGATTGTTAACCACCAATAAATCGACAGAAGAAGAAGAAGGAACTTTGCCAGAATGTCTCACTTTGCTTCTAGCCGTTTCTGTCATAGATTTACATAGAAGACTAGATGCCTCGTCCCCGTTGCCCATCAACGAAGTCGAACGTCCACACATGGCGGCCATCTTACCTCAGACAGCTGGCTTACCCATTACATTGTGTTGGTAGCGATATGTACTTTTCAGATGACCGTAACTTCCTCAAATTTCAATCGATATTCAAACGGTTTGGTTTGTTATATAAAAAAACCAAACGGAAGTATGCATTTATGATATTAATGATGAATAATCATTTTATGTTTTAAAAAAATACGCATAGCTTGGCGAAAATATTTCAGTATACTACAGACTGTAAGACAGGATGCATGCTGAAATTCCTCTGCTGTGAGAAGCCTAACACTGCATACTTATGGATAACTGCGGCCTTAGGACAAATAACCATACAATTTATTTCCAATTTTTAGTGAAAATATTTTTACGTGATAGGGCCGTAGGGGAAGCTAAAGTTAAATAAACAGCTTACTCACTTCTGAAACTTCAGAAATACTTCATCCACCTCAAAAACCTAATGCACTCACATCATAGCATAATAAATATAAACTCACATCATAGCATAATAACAAATGTAAACTCGCATCATAGCATAATAACAAATGCACTGCCCGAGTAAGTAATAGTATAAAACAGTGACAGCGACTCACGGTAGCTTGTGACAAAAAAAAGCATTTAATTAATCACATGTGGTTATACTTCCAAGGATAAAAAGATATCTTTACATTTACAAAAAGAACATTCAAAGCTGATTATCATGTCAAAGTCAATATATGTTAGCACAGAAGATTGAAATTTCATTTGACTAGGCTCCAATGTGCAGTTAAAATAAAACTAAACATACTGATATAAACATCTACAATTAAAACACACACAGACACACACATCATCTTGTCATCAAAGTCAGTACTTTGATTTCCTGTAAATCATAATGTGAGTGCTGGGCTGTGCTGTGCTTGCGTAAGTCTTCATACCCCTTGTCTGTGGTAAGATGGCCGCCCTGTGCGGACGTTCTGGAATACGCGGTGAGGAATCTAGTCTTCTATGTAAATCTATGGTTTCTGTGCCTCTGTTATGTTTCATGGTTGTTTGCTCAAGCTCATTTTTCTATTTCATGGTTTTTGCACTAAGGGTTTATTTCTAGCTCATGTTTTTTTGCACTAGGTTTTTTTTTTCTTGTTTTTGTTTTTTTGTCCTAGCATTTTTTGTCCTTGCCTGTTTCGTGTTTTTGTCTAGTTTTCTGTCTCTTGTTATCTGGATTATTTTTGCCATTTGTTTTTGTCTCGTTTGTTTACCATTGTGCCACGCCCTTTTCCCTGGATTAAATCTCTCTATTTATTTGATTACTGTCAGTGTTCTACTTGTGGATCCTTATCTCACCATGCCTCCATGACCCCTAACATTTTCTAATACTGCATTGCCATAATTTTTGTGAAGAAATGCAAACAAATTGACAGAGAAGTCATGCTAGACCATAATATTCTACTATAGTCTAGTTGTCACAACAAAAGTACTCTCAGACGCATTCTGGACAGCGTGCACTCTGAACTGACTCACGCACATGCCATGAATGACGTACACCTGCATGGGATTAAGGTGCAATCAGCGTGCTTAAATAAGGACTCAAAATGCAGACTTACTTTGCGAAGTATTGCGTTGTTGTGACACATTACTGAGCCTTGTTTCCTGATTGATTTCCTGGTTTTTGATTCCTGTTTCCTGTTCCTCGTTTTTGATCCTGCTTCTGTTTATGATATTCTGTTTGTGCCTCACTTGACCTTTTGCCTGTTTTACCATTCATGATATGCCGATTTGGACTGTTTGCACTTTTCTTTATAATAAAGCTCTTCTGAACTTGCATCCATCTCCAACCATCTCTGACAGAATACTTTGCCCTGCTGACACGAATATAGCATGCACTTGTACACCTCTGCTGTGCTCGAGGAAAATGACGTCACGCACAATGGAGTTATGGCGGCCTCCCTAACAAAAAATAGTCCCGTCTATTTTCATCGCTTTAGTGGTAATATTGTTAAGAACAAATTCAAACTGCAGCTTTTTTTTTTTAAATAAAGGACATACAAAAAGACCGACTTTTAGCTCAGTTTGTTTATTTGTGATATATTTTCTTTAAGATGGGTGTTGGATTGGGTGGCATGGTGGTGTAGTGGTTAGCACTGTCACCTCACAGCAAGAAGGGCCTGGGTTCGAGCCCAGCGGCCGGTGAGGGCCTTTCTGTATGGAGTTTGCATGTTCTCCCCATGTTTGTGTGGGTTTCCTCCAGGTGCTCCGGTTTCCTCCACAGTCCAAAGACATGTAGGTTAGGCTAATTGGTGGCTCTAAATTGACCGTGAGTGTGAATGGTTGTTTGTCTCTGTGTCAGCCCTGCGATAACCTGGTGACTTGTCCAGGGTGTACCCCGCCTCTCGCCCATAGTCAGCAGGGATAGGCTCCAGCTTGCCTGTGACCCTATAGAACAGGATAAGCGGCTACAGATAATGGATGGGTGGGTGTTGGATTGCAGCAGGGCTCGGCCCTAAGCCCTTTCCTGTTTGCTGTGGTAATGGGTAGGTTGACAGACAACACCAGGTAAGAGACCCCATGGACAATGATGTCTTCAGATGATATTGTGCTCTGTAGTGAGAACAGGGAGCAAGTGGAAGAAAACTTAGAGACATGGAGGTATGCACTAAAGAGAAGGGGAATGAAAGTCAGTAGGAGCAAGATGGAGTACATGTGTGTGAATGAGGGTGAGGACAGTGGAATGGTACGGCTACAAGGAGTAGAGGTGGTCAAAGCAGATGAGTTCAAATATCTGGGGTCAACTGTACAAAGCAATGGCGAGTGTGGAAGAGAAGTGAAGAAGAGAGTGCAAGCAGGTTGGAATGGATGGAGAAGTGTCAGGAGTGATTTGTGACAGAAGGTTGCCAGTAAGCCTGAAAGGGAAAGTGTACAAGACAGTAGTAAGAGCAGCGGTGTTGTATGGTTTGGAGACAGTGACATTGACAAAAAGACAGGATGCTGAACTGGAGGTAGCAGAACTGAAGAAGTTGAGATTCTCATTGGGAGTGACAAAGTTGGACAGGATTAGAAATGAGTACATTAGAGGGACAGGACATGTAGGACGACTTGGAGACAGTGAAAGAGGCGAGATTGAGATGGTTTGGACATGTACAGAGAAGAGATCCAGGGTATATTGGGAAAAGAGTGCTGGAGATGGACTTGCCAGGTAGAAGAAAAAGAGCAACATGAGATTTATGGATGCAACAGAAAAAGATACAGAGGATAGGATACGGTTGGTGCAACAGAAAAAGATACAGAGGATAGGAAGAGATGGAGGGACATTATCTGCTATGGTGACCCCTAATAGGAACAGCTGAAAAAAGTAGAATAATTTTGGTCTGAGTCAAGAATAAGGAAGAAAAAGGATTTTGTTCCTATATTCAGGCCAAAATGCAAAGCAGCTATAGCACCACCATCAAGACAGTTTGGGCTCATTTTAGGACAGAGTATTATCTATTCAGTGTTCTCATCTCATCTCATTATCTCTAGCCGCTTTATCCTTCTACAGGGTCGCAGGCAAGCTGGTGCCTATCCCAGCTGACTACGGGCGAAAGGCGGGGTACACCCTGGACAAGTCGCCAGGTCATCACAGGGCTGACACATAGACACAGACAACCATTCACACTCACATTCACACCTACGGTCAATTTAGAGTCACCAGTTAACCTAACCTGCATGTCTTTGGACTGTGGGGGAAACCGGAGCACCCGGAGGAAACCCACGCGGACACGGGGAGAACATGCAAACTCCACACAGAAAGGCCCTCGCCGGCCCCGGGGCTCGAACCCAGGACCTTCTTGCTGTGAGGCGACAGCGCTAACCACTACACCACCGTGCCGCTCTATTCAGTGTTATGGGGAAAAAATTCATTTTAAAGTTCATTTTCAACTTATGTACATTCATGGAATGACACATGGACCACCGCCATTTTTAGATTTTTTAAAAAAACAAAGTTTTATGGGAAATTTCAACTACAGCAGAGAACGACACTTTATTAGACTTTGAATATACCACTGTCATTCTTTACATATTGCTGAGCATCATGTCGTCAATTTTATGTGATTTAGAAGAATGTAGAAGCTGCCATTTTGCACCAGCTCTAAAGTTTAAAACTCAAACTAGTTTCACCTTCACACTAACAACAAGGGTTTCAGCAGAAAAACATCTCACTGTCATGAAAAAATGCACTTCCTTGAAACATATGATGTTTTTCATTAAAGGGAAGCAAATGTCTATTTTGAGAGTTTGTGCAGAATAAACAAATACTGTCCTACATTATAAGCTTGTTTGAGCTACACAAATCCATGAACAAACTACAATGTAGATTCACTACAGTGATTTATTAGGCTCGAGGACGGGCTATAACTCTGTAGGGCTTGGCTTTTAGGACCACACTAGCCACACCACGCAGGTCAGGCAGTGGTTCCTCAGGGCTGGCAGGAAGAAACTGAAAGTCCCGTAGCAGATAGCCAGTGAAAAGGAACATCTCCATTTTGGCTACAGACTCCCCAAGGCATAGCCGAGCACCCCCTCCAAAAGGTATTAGGGCCCGGAGACAGCTCCCATCTCCCTCCAAAAAGCGCTCTGAAATGAAGAACGTGCCCTATCAACATTATGAAGCCCTGTTTTGTGTCTTCCCTGAGGTATAATATGCTATCAAATAGGAGATTAGCTGTTAATTTACCTGGTCTGAAGCTGTTTGGGTCAGGCCAAACCTCTGGATCATGATGAGCTCCAAATAAATTGGGGATAACAATGGTGTTTTTAGGGATGAAGTATCCTGCAATGCTGAAGGAGGGACAGTCACATGTCATAAACGTACAACATCCTACACAACATTGCAATCATATCTCTCAAATGTACAGTGGATATAAAAAGTGCACACACCCCGTTAAAATGATAGGTTTTTCTGATGTAAAAAAACTGAGACCATGATAAATAATTTCAAAACTTTTCCCACCTTTAATGTGACCTATAACCTGTACAATTCAATTGAAAAACAAACAAATATGTTAGGGGGAAAAACATAAAAAAAAAAAAACCCGTACAATAAACTGGTTGCATAAGTGTGCACACCCTTAAACTAATATTTTGTTGAAGCACCTTTTGATTGAATTACAACATTCAGTCTTTTTGGGTCGGAGTCTATCAGCCTGCCACATCTAGACTTGGCAATATTTGCCCACTCTTCCTTGCAAAAGCGTTCCAAATCTGTCAGATTGCGAGGGCATCTCTTGTGCACAGCCCTCTTCAGGTCACCCCACAGATTTTCAATTGGATTTAGGTCTGGGCTCTGGCTGGGCCATTCCAAAACATTTTCGGGGTCACTGTCATGCTGAAAGATGAAATTCCTCTTCATCTTCAGCTTTCTAGCAGACACCTGAAGGTTTTGGGCCAAAATTGACTGGCATTTAGAACTGTTCATACCGCAAGTCTCTCCACCTTGACTAAAGCCCCTGTTCCAGCTGAAGAAAAACAAGCCCAAAACATGATGCTGCCACCACCATGCTTCACTGTGGGTATGGTGTTCTTTTGGTGATGTGCAGTGTTGTTTTTACACCAAACATACCTTTTGGAATTGTGGCCAAAAAGTTCAACCTCAGTTTCAGCAGACCATAACACATTTTCCCACATGCTTTTGGGAGAGTTGATGCATTTTTTTTATTTTTTTTTGCAAAATTTAGCTGGGCCTGGATGTTTTTCTTCGACCCTACCTCATAGTCCAGACATATGGAGAATACGGGAAATTGTTGTCACACGTAGTACACAACCAGTACTTGCCAGAAATCCCTGCAGCTCCTTCAGTGTTGCTGTCGGCCTCTCGGCAGCCTCCCTGACCAGTTTTTGTCTTGGCTTTTCATCAATTTTGGAGGGACGTCCACTTCTCGGTAATGTCACTGTTGTCTCATATTTTCTCCACTTCCTGATGACTGTCTTCACTGTGCTCCATGGTTTATCTAATGCTGTGGAAATGTTTTTGTACCCTTCTCCTGCCTGATACCTTTCAACAATGAGATCCCTGTGATGCTTTGTAAGCTCTCTGTGAACCCTGGCTTTTGCTGGAGGATGCAACTGATACCCCTTTTCCACCAAATCAGTTCCAGGGCTGGTTCGGGGCCAGTGCTGGTGCTGGTTCACAACTCGTTCAACTTGCGAGCCAGCTGAGAACCAGTTTGCTTTTCCATAGCTCGCGGTGCTAAGGGGAGCCATGTTATTATGTCGTTGTATACGTCAGTTACGTCGCTGCATTTGCATAAACCTTGGCGCGAACATCGAAGCAACAACAACATGGAGAAGAAGCAGCAACAACAACAATAATAATGGATGACTTCTCATTTGTACAGCTGCTGCTTCTCATCGCTTAAAAATGGCGACCTTTCACGGTCTTGCGATTGTTGTTGGTCTTAACAACTCCGCCCCCCCACTGACTTAAGCGGTTCTTTCCTCTGGCCCAGCAAAGAGTTGGTGCTAGCCTGGAACCGTTTTTTTCTGGCCCAGAGACAGTTCTTTGTTCAGTGGAAACAGAAAACCCGGTTCCAATCTAAGCACTGGCCCCGAACCAGCCCTGGAACTGCTTTGGTGGAAAAGGGGCATCATGAGTAAATGTCTGAACTTTATTTGGGGTGAATCTGAGTCATTTTAATTGATGGCAGGTGTGAACCCAAAAAGACTGAATGCTGTAATTAAATCAAAAGGTGCTTCAACAAAGTATTAGTTTAAGGGTGTGCACACTTATGCAACCAGCTTATTGTACATTTTTTATTTTTTATGTTTTCCCCTCTAACAGATTTGTTTGTTTTTCAATTGAATTGTACAGGTTATAGGTCACATTAAAGGTGGGAAAAGTTTTGAAATTATTTATCGTGGTCTCAGTTTTTTACATCAGAAAAATCTATCATTTTAACGGGGTGTGTACACTTTTTATATCCACTGTATTATACTGCTTATCGCTCGAAATGACCCTTTATGTACTGTTTATAAAGAAATGATAAGTTGTTTGAAAAATGCAAGAGTTTTTTTTTTTCTTTTGTGTGTTAGTTTCTAAATCTAGCCTTGTCAGGTGTTATCCTTGATGAGTCCAAATTGAGTCTAGAGCCCTGGGTAGTATGGACCCTTTTCACGTGACATCATGACAAACGCGGCCGCCATTTTGGACGTGTACTACCAGTAGTTTACCACAGCCAACATTGAGGAACGGCAGCAAAGAAAGTGTTTATTTTCAGCAAGACTTCCATCATGCCACTATATTGTTGTGCACCTGGATGTAGTAACCATCAACAAACAAGGCAAGGGTTATCATTTTATCGGATCCCGGTAGATGCTGACCGATGGAGAAGATGGATAGTGGCATACCAACGCTTGTGTAGTGACCACTTTGTTGGAGGCAAGACGAATAAAATTAGCCAGAAAAGGCATTACATTGGTGTTAACATTCTGTGGCGGCGAGTGTGTAACCAAATAGGCTAAAATAACCCATTGTAACCTCTTTGTTCTTCTGTAGTAGCTATTGTTGACTAGCTAATGTCAACAAGTAGCTGGTATGTTACTGTAGCAATGTTTACGTTCAGTCATTTGGATGACTGTTAAAACCTTTCAGTCTCAAGTTTTTCCTTTACTGTATTTACTAGTTTACTGTAATTATGATCCGGCAGCTATTTACACCGGATCCAGTATAAATAGCTGCCGGAGCCAACGTCCGAGGTTCCGGCGCGCTCCGGCTTGCTCTCCCTCAAATTAAGCAGCGTGCGCCGGCTTGCTCTCCCTCAAATTAAGCAGCGTGCGCCGGCTTGCTCTCCCTCAAATTAAGCAGCGCGCGCCGGCTTGCTCCCGGAGTGCTCCGGCCGAAGTTCCCCTCAAATTAAGCAGCGCGCGCCGGCTTGCCCCCGGAGTGCTCCGGCCGAGGTTCCGGAGCACACTCCGGCCGAGGTTGCCCTCAAATTAACCAGCGCGTGCCGGCTTGCTCCCGGAGTGCTCCGGCCGAGGTTCCGGAGCACACTCCGGCCGAGGTTGCCCTCAAATTAAGCAGCGTGCTCCGGAACCTCGGCCGGAGCACTCCTGGAGCAAGCCGGAGCGCGCTCCGGAACCTCGGACGTTGGCGTGTATGTGTATGGCGATGGGTTTTTAATGACATAGGTATACAGATCATGTGGGCCGAAGTCAGGTAAAGATGAGGGCTTTGTGTACTTCCGTACGTCAGTGAACAATCCTGGTGGAAGCAGGTAAACGTCGTTCTCTAAGCCTGCTAACCTCAATTTTTGCAAATACCTCTCCCTCTGCTCGCCCTGTAAATGCCCTACGTCGCTGGATAGTGAAGGTGTTTTCTGCATCTCGCTCCTTTTTCTTTTATGTTCTCCCTTTGTCGCCTTCCTCGCATTCAAACTGATTCGAGCTGAAGTCCACTACATGTCCAAAATGGCGGTCGCGTTTACGAAGGTCACGTGACTGAAAAGGGTCTATAGTAGGAGTCGAGCTTTAAGTCCTAGATATAGTTCTTAAGTCTAGGAAACTATAAAATCCTACTGTGGCAATGGATAATGTCAGAGAAGCTGACAAAACAAAACTTGGCATTTTATTTTATTTTATTTGAACTATACTGAAATGTACTGATAATTTACTCTAACTATGTTATGTCAGCCAACTAACGTCTATTGGATTGTTAACAAGCCTTTCTTAATGTGTCTTTAAGAGACAAGCACTCTTTGGCCACCTGACCAATCACAACCATGTGCTTTTTGAACGTCCCATTCCAGATTTAGTCTCCCATTTGCTGTTATAATGATTTTGTGTACACGTGCATAAGCAGTAGCAAGACAAGCATCTTTTGTTCACATACATACCTGAGGTTTTTTTTAAACGCCTGGGTTATTAAAAAGCGATCACTCAATGCTATATTGCCCTTAGTATTAATGTCGTTATTGCATCATGTGTAGAATTCATTTCTGAAGACATACACAATTGATGCTCCAAACAATTTCAGGCATCCATCTTGTACGGGTATGTGTGTATTATATGTCTAGTTAAAAGCAAATACATTTTACATACGGCTGAAAGTATGTGGACACCTGACCATTATACCCCTATATACTTCTTGAATATACGTATCATTCCAAAACCATCCCCTCTTTCCTGCGATAACACTCTCCACTCTTCTGGGAAGGCTTTTCACTAGATTTTGGAGTGTTGCTGAGAGGATTTGCTCATTCAGCCACAAGAGCATGAGTGAGGTTAGGGACCGATGTTGGTCGAGGAGGCTTGGGGTATAATCATTGTTCCAATTCATCCCAAAGGTGTTCAGGGAGGTTAAGGTCAGGGCTCTATGCAAATCACTCGAGTTCTTCCACTCTAACCTTGGCAAGCATGTCTTCATGGACCTTGATTTGTGCACAGCAGCATTGCCATGCTAGAACAGGTTTGGGCTAGACCCCATAGATTCAGTGAAAGGAAATGTTAATGCTACAGCATACAAAGACACAAAGACATGTGAGCTTCCAACTTTGTAGCAACAGTATGGGGTGGGCTGTGATGGTCAGGTGTCCACATAATTTTGGGCATATAGTGTATGTGAAGGGAGATATCCTGTTTCCTGTGTTCATCCAGCCATTTCATCCAGCCATTTTTCTTTTAAACATTTGTGTATAAAAATAGTCATGACCACCCAGGTGGAACAAAGTCATTATCCGTTTGTCATCTTTCAACATGAGTGTTTGCACACATTTTAGCGAGCATTCAATAAAATCAACCTTTTCTATTAATACACAATTTCTACAATAGGTAGGACTAGATAATTAAGTTATTCACGAAATCGAGTCGTACATGTGCTGATAGCCGACGAGGCAAGTAGCACCAAATAACTGTTTTATTCTATCCACATTCACTGGATTTTGAGAAACAGACCATTTTTTGCACATTCGATAAATAAAAACTTTATTTAAAACATCCGACAAAATCATTTCCGCTTAGAATGTAAACAAACCGGTGAGCAATTTGTGAAAAATGCGATAATAATAATTCTTGAAAAATAAAAAAAAGATACATTCTTACCAGGAATGGAATTTCGTCATTTTAGGGGCAAGGCTACTTGGCCTTTTGTGCTGTCAATTTTTTGAGGGCACGAAGGCCAAAAGCCAGGGCACCAAGGCCATAAAATAAAACAATGATTTTAAGTTCACGTCTATCATGAATTTAATTTAAGGACTAATGACTCACCAACTCCAGGTTGGTGGAGAAGTCCTGCCTCAAGTGGAGGAGTTTTAGTATCTCAGGATCTTGTTCATGAGTGAGGGAAGGATAGAGCGTGAGATTGACAGGCGGACCGGTGCAGCCTCCGCAGTGATGCAGTCGCTTTACCGGTCCGTTGTGGTGAAGAAGGAGCTGAACCAAAAGGCGAAGCTCTCAATTTACCGGTCGATCTACGTTCCGACTCTCACCTATGGTCATGAGCTTTGGGTAATGACCGAAAGAACAAGATACAAGCGGCCGAAATGAGTTTCCTTCGCAGGGTGGCTGGGCGCTCCCTTAGAGATAGGGTGAGAAGCACAGTCACTCGGGAGGAGCTCGGAGTAGAGCCGCTGCTCCTCCACATCGAGAGGAATCAGCTGAGGTGGCTCGGGCATCTCTTTCGGATGCCTCCTGGACGCCTCCCTGGGGAGGTGTTCCAGGCATGTCCCCCTGGGAGGAGGCCCTGGGGAAGACCCAGGACACACTGGAGGGACTACAGTATGTCTCTCGGCTGGCCTGGGAACGCCTCGGTGTTCTTCCCGAGGTGCTGGTTGAGGTGTCTGGGGAGAGGGAAGTTTGGCTTCCATGCTCAGACTGCTGCCTCCCAAAGACGAGACGAGACGAGACTAATGACTCTTCTGAGGAAGATTGGAGTATCAGTCGAAACTATCAAGCAGGTAAAGAAACATCTCCTACACTATTATGTCTGAAGATAAGAAAACATTGAACACATCTAAACTTATCAATCCATCACTCACTTCAAAAATTGTAAAACTTATTAAACCTATATCCTCCCATAATTTTTGTTCAATTGACCCCGAATGTGCAAGAGCATCTTCAGACTGTACTACTACGCAGATTTTTGATTAATCAAAATTGAGCCTGGAGTACATCAAAATGTTTGACTGTAAATGGAACTTATACTAGAATGTATATGAAAATGAATAAAAGTAAATGTTAATGTTGTAATGATGCCAAAAACAATGAGAAAATCTCTTGCGATGGTGATCTCGTCAAGATGGCAGCAGTTACACTTCGGTTAAACAGCAAAAAGAAACATACAATACGAGTAACAAAACAATGCTAACTGCATAGATTAAAAAAGTGGCTATGAACAGACAACAGCACATATCACGTATCATATTACAGCAGGAACAAGCAGTAGTAACATCCATGACCTTATGCTTAAAGCTCGACAAAGGAAAAACTTGACAGAAAGCTAATTAGCATGTTAGCAGCTACAGTCGGTACCCGGCACGTTAAAAGTGGGTCAATGTTGTAACGTCATAACGTTACTGTACAAGCAATGCTTATTTAACGGTAACAAACTTAAGCCCTATATGTTGAAATTCCTGTCTTATTCGTTCGTTAATTTATCACACAGTCTTACCTCAGTCAACTTCTTCCCTCCTTCTGTGAAAATTCAACGTCTCAGACGCGGACACAAGTGGGCGGGGGATGCGTTTGATTAAGTCTCCTGGTTGGCTGGTGATAGATTGGTGTCATTATAGCACGTTGGAGCGGTTCATGCCAGGCTCAAGGCCGATCCGCCAGTGATGAGTTGCCCAATAAGAATCCAGAATGTCATCAAAAGATGTATTTTTTTCTCAATAGACGCAGGTGATGTTAAAGCCTATTGGCAGTCACGAGGCAGACTACAAAACCGCAGGGCATCAAGGCCACTGTGGCCTTACGGCAAATATTTTTTTCCAAGGGCACAAGGCCAAATTGAGAGGGCACGAGGGCCATGGCCAGTGTACAGGACTGAACAACAGTTACTGGAAACGTTTAGTTGCAGTTATTGCTGCACAAGGGGGTCACAGCAGATACTGAAAGCAAAGGTTCACATACTTTCGCCACTCACAGATATGTAATATTGGATAATTTTCCTCAAAAAATAAATGATCAAGAATAATATTTTTGTCTCATTTGTTTAACTGGGTTCTCTTTATCTACTTTTAGGACTTGTGTGAAAATCTGATGATGTTTCAGGTCATATTTATGCAGAAATATAGAAAATTCTAAAGGGTTTACAAACTTTCAAGCACCACTGTATAATGTAAATGGGTGATGAAGCATTACATCGCTGGCTTAGACTACACTATTGTATCAAAGAAGACAGACATTATATACCATTACATCACCCATCAGGATCATAGTCTTATGAAAAGAAGAAAGACATTACTGGTCAACATAACCTTCATTAAGCAGAGAGCAGAATGCATGAGCAAAGATAAATCTCAAGGATTTAACTAACCAAAACAAGTAGCAATCAGAACAGATTGTACCAGTTTCAAGCATGCCAAACATATGTGTCTATCAATGCCCGCTTAGATCCTGAAAGGACCTGATGCATGCTCGCTCACACTGGACTTTCCTCATCTTTAAGTTTGAGGTCTTGCAATGGTACGGCTATCGCACTTTTAACAATAGACATTGTCACAAAGCAGCTTTACAGCAAAATAAAGACCCCAAACACATGAGCCAAGTCCATCCCCAATAAACTTATTTATCTCAGACGAGCCCCCATAAAACTCTCCTGGATCAATGTGTGAGGCAGAATCTTTTAGGCAGCAGAGGTCTACATTCCTAGATCATACTTTGCAGAGGTGGACAGTAACGAAGTGCATTTACTTGAGTACTGTACAACCCCGATTCCAAAAAAGTTGGGACAAAGTACAAATTGTAAATAAAAACGGAACGCAATGATGTGGAAGTTTCAAAATTCCATATTTTATTCAGAATAGAACATAGATGACATATCAAATGTTTAAACTGAGAAAATGTATCATTTAAAGAGAAAAATTAGGTGATTTTAAATTTCATGACAACACAACATCTCAAAAAAGTTGGGACAAGGCCATGTTTACCACTGTGAGACATCCCCTTTTCTCTTTACAACAGTCTGTAAACGTCAGGGGACTGAGGAGACAAGTTGTTCAAGTTTAGGGATAGGAATGTTAACCCATTCTTGTCTAATGTAGGATTCTAGTTGCTCAACTGTCTTAGGTCTTTTTTTGTCGTATCTTCCGTTTTATGATGCGCCAAATGTTTTCTATGGGTGAAAGATCTGGAATGCAGGCTGGCCAGTTCAGTACCCGGACCCTTCTTCTACGCAGCCATGATGCTGTAATTGATGCAGTATGTGGTTTGGCATTGTCATGTTGGAAAATGCAAGGTCTTCCCTGAAAGAGACGTCGTCTGGATGGGAGCATATGTTGCTCTAGAACCTGGATATACCTTTCAGCATTGATGGGGTCTTTCCAGATGTGTAAGCTGCCCATGCCACACGCACTAATGCAACCCCATACCATCAGAGATGCAGGCTTCTGAACTGAACGCTGATAACAACTTGGGTCGTCCTTCTCCTCTTTAGTCCGAATGACACGGCGTCCCTGATTTCCATAAAGAACTTCAAATTTTGATTCGTCTGACCACAGAACAGTTTTCCACTTTGCCACAGTCCATTTTAAATGAGCCTTGGCCCAGAGAAGACGTCTGCGCTTCTGGATCATGTTTAGATACGGCTTCTTCTTTGAACTGTAGAGTTTTAGCTGGCAATGGCGGATGGCACGGTGAATTGTGTTCACAGATAATGTTCTCTGGAAATATTCCTGAGCCCATTTTGTGATTTCCAATACAGAAGCCTGCCTGTATGTGATGCAGTGCCGTCTAAGGGCCCGAAGATCACGGGCACCCAGTATGGTTTTCCGGCCTTGACCCTTACGCACAGAGATTCTTCCAGATTCTCTGAATCTTTTGATGATAGTATGCACTGTAGATGATGATATGTTCAAACTCTTTGCAATGTTACACTGTCGAACTCCTTTCTGATATTGCTCCACTATTTGTCGGCGCAGAATTAGGGGGATTGGTGATCCTCTTCCCATCTTTACTTCTGAGAGCCGCTGCCACTCCAAGATGCTCTTTTTATACCCAGTCATGTTAATGACCTATTGCCAGGTGACCTAATGAGTTGCAATTTGGTCCTCCAGCTGTTCCTTTTTTGTACCTTTAACTTTTCCAGCCTCTTATTGCCCCTGTCCCAACTTTTTTGAGATGTGTTGCTGTCATGAAATTTCAAATGAGCCAATATTTGGCATGAAATTTCAAAATGTCTCACTTTTGACATTTGATATGTTGTCTATGTTCTATTATGAATACAATATCAGTTTTTGAGATTTGTAAATTATTGCATTCCATTTTTATTTACAATTTGTACTTTGTCCCAACTTTTTTGGAATCGGGGCTGTACTTAAGTATACTTTTTGACTTGTGTGAAAACCTGATGATGTTTTAGGTCATATTTATGCAGAAATATAGAAAATTCTAAAGGGTTCACAAACTTTCAAGCACCACTGTATACAAGCTGATATCCTAGTAGTAGAGTAGCCAATCAGAGCGCATGATTGCTCATATCCAGTGAATGTGGATAGAATAATAACTGATATTACTCTGCATGTAATATAAGTACCATGCAAAACCTAGTATAAAATGCAAACCAAACTGTCCCAAGGCTGCATTGCTCTCGTTACACCACTGTGACATTATCTAATATGAGTTGTAAGTCATATATGTCCAAGTCCAAGCCTTCATCTGTATTTAAATCCTCTGACAGTTTGTTCTATTGTAGAGCCACTACAGTTACCTGCTGTCTCTGATGGCTTTGTGTGGCACAGCAAGTGGAGCCACAGGTCTCAATCTCAACACCTCATTAATCACTGCACACAGATAGGGCAGTCTGTGTCTGTCGCTGTAGTGAGGATACTGACCCTTCAGCACGCTATTTATCTCTTCATACACTCTCGTCTGAACCTGCAGTGAAATCAAATGCAAGCAGCAAGAATAAAGGAGAAAAGACACAGACAGGAATAGACAAAGAATGATTTGTTTTTATTCTTTACGGGAGACCGCACTAATATTAGAGGGGAAAAATATAATATCCTCCTGGGAACCAAGAAAAAAATGCGTCTCTCAATTTCTCTTTTGTTGTGATTTCCTTACTAGGAATTTCCCAGCAACCCTCCTAGTAACATGATATATCATTGGAAAGCCCAGGATGTACTCTTTACAAGACACCAGGATTCAAGTGAATCGCTTGAAAGAGTAAGAGGGTGTGCACGTAAACCAAATATCAACTACAGAGGACACAAGTCTATGGGTTGGTTCTCAAGAGGATATATTTGACTGGTAAGTGTAAGTTAGCAATCATTTGAACCCAATGCTGCTTTGTATGCCTTGGAGTAAAATTTCTTTCAGTATTTTATATTATTACCTCTGGTCTATGTAAGAGGAAAGCAATGGCCCAGCTGAGCCAGGCAGCAGTTGTTTCTGTTCCCCCTATGATCAAGTCCACTGTAGTCATGTGTATATGGCTGTCTGTCAGAGTCTATAGGAGAGGAAGAAGAAAGAATGAGGAAACCTGAATTATGAAGAAATACAAATCACAGACCGCTCTTATTAATCAACATTGTGCATTGTTAAAATATGACTGCAAAACAAATGTTCACTGAGCACGCTGTGTGATGACTTGCTGACATGTGGACAACTGAAAGTGCTAAGCAGAATGTTTTTTCCAAGAGAATCAGCGAACAAGGAGCGAGATTATGTTACAACAAGCTTGAGATGCACTGTTTCTTTTTTTTACATGTCAATTTTGAGATTTTTACAGCAAGATTTTTTCTGTTTTCAGGCTGAAATTGAACTCTTTCTAGCTGAAAACTACATACAGCTGTGAATTTTAAATTCAAATAAAGGAGTTCATTTTACATATTACGTTTCCATTTGAATTTTAGCAATATACTTAAAAAATGCTTCCAAATTATATAAATTAGGGTGTGATTTATGTAAATTAATTAATTAAAAGAGACTTTATGTCTTAAAGTACAACCCCGATTCCAAAAAAGTTGGGACAAAGTACAAATTGTAAATAAAAACGGAATGCAATAATTTACAAATCTTAAAAACTGATATTGTATTCACAATAGAACATAGACAACATATCCAATGTCGAAAGTGAGACATTTTGAAATTTCATGCCAAATATTGGCTCATTTGAAATTTCATGACAGCAACACATCTCAAAAAAGTTGGGACAGGGGCAATAAGAGGCTGGAAAAGTTAAAGGTACAAAAAAGGAACAGCTGGAGGACCAAATTGCAACTCATTAGGTCAATTGGCAATAGGTCATTAACATGACTGGGTATAAAAAGAACATCTTGGAGTGGCAGCGGCTCTCAGAAGTAAAGATGGGAAGAGGATCACCAATCCCCCTAATTCTGCGCTGACAAATAGTGGAGCAATATCAGAAAGGAGTTTGACAGTGTAAAATTGCAAAGAGTTTGAACATATCATCATCTACAGTGCATAATATCATCAAAAGATTCAGAGAACCTGGAAGAATCTCTGTGCGTAAGGGTCAAGGCCGGAAAACCATACTGGGTGCCCGTGATCTTCGGGCCCTTAGACGGCACTGCATCACATACAGGCATGCTTCTGTATTGGAAATCACAAAATGGGCTCAGGAATATTTCCACAGAACATTATCTGTGAACACAGTTCACCGTGCCATCTGCCATTGCCAGCTAAAACTCTGTAGTTCAAAGAAGAAGCCGTATCTAAACATGATCCAGAAGCGCAGACGTCTTCTCTGGGCCAAGGCTCATTTAAAATGGACTGTGGCAAAGCGGAAAACTGTTCTGTGGTCAGACGAATCAAAATTTGAAGTTCTTTATGGAAATCAGGGACGCCGTGTCATTCGGACTAAGGGGAGAAGGACGACCCAAGTTGTTATCAGCGCTCAATTCAGAAGCCTGCATCTCTGATGGTATGGGGTTGCATTAGTGCGTGTGGCATGGGCAGCTTACACATCTGGAAAGACACCATCAATGCTGAAAGGTATATCCAGGTTCTAGAGCAGGGGTGTCCAAACTGATCCATAAAGGGCCGTGTGGCTGCAGGTTTTCATTCCAGCCATGCAGCAGCACACCTGATTTGGCTTATTCAATCAACTGACACACCCACCCTTTAATCAAGGGTGGGTGTGGCTGCAAGTATTTGACCGTGTGAAGACAGTTCAGTTGATTGAATGAGCCAAGTCAGGTGTGCTGCTGCATGGCTGGAATGAAAACCTGCAGCCACACAGCCCTTTATGGATCAGTTTGGACACCCCTGTTCTAGAACAACATATGCTCCCATCCAGACGACATCTCTTTCAGGGAAGACCTTGCATTTTCCAACATGACAATGCCAAACCACATACTGCATCAATTACAGCATCATGGCTGCATAGAAGAAGGGTCCGGGTACTGAACTGGCCAGCCTGCAGTCCAGATCTTTCCCCCATAGAAAACATTTGGCGCATCATAAAACGGAAGATACGACAAAAAAGACCTAAGACAGTTGAGCAACTAGAATCCTATATTAGACAAGAATGGGTTAACATTCCTATCCCTAAACTTGAGCAACTTGTCTCCTCAGTCCCCAGACATTTACAAACTGTTGTAAAGAGAAAAGGGGATGTCTCACAGTGGTAAACATGGCCTTGTCCCAACTTTTTTGAGATGTGTTGTTGTCATGAAATTTAAAATCACCTAATTTTTCTCTTTAAATGATACATTTTCTCAGTTTAAACATTTGATATGTCATCTATGTTCTGTTCTGAATAAAATATGGAATTTTGAAACTTCCACATCATTGCATTCCGTTTTTATTTACAATTTGTACTTTGTCCCAACTTTTTTTGGAATCGGGGTTGTAATGATGGATGTAATTTCTCTTTACTTACTTGAGCGATTTTTGACATAATATGGATTACTACAATTGTGGAACAGGGCTATTTACTGTAGTTTTATTATTTACCATTTACTGTTTGATCTCAAACACATTAAGAAGGCAAGAAATATGTCTGTGAAGGTTCTCAGTCATCCAGGTCATAGTAAACTGTGGTTGGTAAAGAAAGCAACTGGACTTGCTTGAAATTCTTGAAGTCGTTTCACCTCTCATCCGAAAGGCTTCTTCAGTTCTGTCTGACTAGTGGGGAGTTCCAGGTATTTATCCTCTCGTGGACCAAAAGCAACCCTGAGGACAGTCATTGAGGTCACCTGGGTCGTTGAGTCATCCTGTAGGTGTAGGTCACTGAGGGCTGGGTGTGAACGGTGTTAGCAGCCTCGAGGGTCGTTAGGGTGATCTGTGGGTTGTTGGCTCTCTCTGCCATCATGTGAGTCATTGAAGTCAGCTGAGTCTTGGTGTACAGAGGAGGTGGTCTGAGACACCACTTATCAGCCACCTACAATGCAGTCCTTGGCACACTTCCCAGAAAACTGAATACACATCCACACCAAAACTCAGCTGACTTCAAAGACTCGCATGATGTCAGAGAGAGCCAATGACCCATAGATCACCCTCACGACCCTCGAGGCTGCTAACACCGTTCACACCCGGCCACCAGAGACCTACACCTACAGGATGACTCAATGACCCAGGTGACCTCAATGACTCTCCTTAGGGTTGCTTTTGATCCACTAGAGGATAAATACCTGGAACTCCCCACTCGTCAGACAGAACTGAAGAAACCCTTTGGATGAGAGGTGAAACGTCTTCAAGAATTTCAAGCAAGTCCAGTTGCCTTCTTTACCAACCAAGGCAAGAAATTGCACTAGTTAACTTTTGACGAGGCACACCTGTTAATTGAAAAGCATTCCAGGTGACTACCTCATGAAGCTGGTTAAGATAATGCCAAAAGTGTACAAAGCGTCAAGGTAAATAGTGAATACTTTGAAAAATCTAAAATATTAAACATTTTGGGGTTTTTTAAACACTTTTGTTTATTGCATAATTCCATATATGTTCCAGATGTTATTTCATAGTTTTGATGTCTTCAGTATTGTTTTACAGTGTAGAAAATAGTCAAAAGACAGAAAAACCTATGAATGAGTAGGGGTGTCTAAACTTCTGACTGGTCCTGTAAATGTCATAACCACCACCAGTGAGCAGGAGCTGACACCCAGGCAGCTGAAGTGGATTTATAATTTGTGTTTAAATGACCATTTATTTTGATTTCATACAACGGTTTCAGGCGGCATGGTGGTGTAGTGGTTAGCACTGTCGTCTCACAGCAAGAAGGTTCTGGGTTTGAGCCCAGTGGCTGATGGGGGCCTTTCTGTGTGGAGTTTGCATGTTTTCCCCATGTCTGTGTGGGCTTCCTCTGGGTGCTCCGGTTTCCCCCACAGTCCAAAGACATGCAGGTTAGGCTGGTTGGTAGCTCTAAATTGACCGTGAATGTGAATGGTTGTTTGTCTCTATGTGTCAGCCCTATGATGATCTGGCAACTTGTCCAGGGTGTACCCCGCCTTTCGCCCATAGTCAGCTGGGATAGGTGCCAGCTTGCCTGTGACCCTGTGTAGGATAAGCGGTTATGGATGGATGGATGGATGGATGGATGGATGGATGGACAACGATTTCATGAATCACATGCAAATTTGTTCATAGGCATTCTGTGCATTCAAATCCGGATTTATTGCCACATAAATTTGATGAATATCTTTTTAAACTAATGCCTGGTTTACTCAGAGCAATGCAGCAACCATCAGTAAATGACACGATGCCCTGTTAATGTCCTGTAATGTAATATTCACTATTATCATACTGTACTTGCTTACCATCTTTGGTACTCTTCCCTCTGGTGGTTGAAGGTACTGTAGAAGGGGTGCAGCAAACTGTTGGCCTTCTTTACTATCTCTCTTTTGCTGGAATAATGTAGATAAGATATAAGAATGTGATATTCACTGCACAGATTTGCAGTACCAAATGCTGTTTTCTTTTGTCCATAGCACTATATTTGTACCTTAACCTCATCTAAGTGGCTTCCAATGAGCTCATCTCTTCTAGCTACCTCTCTCATTAGTTGAGTAAAGGGAGCATTTGGGAACTTCTGGAAGGATAAAATTATGAACAAGATCAGAACAGTAGCTGACCACACAGGTAAACAAGAGTGCTCTGACAGCACAATATCCCCCGCTGGCAACTCTGCCATAACTCTTGTAAAATGCGACTGAATTGAACGAAATTGCAATATACATATTACCGACATATAACAAAGAATCCTGTCAAATTTCATGAAATTCCTCCAAAAATTGTGAGAGGAGTTGATTTCAGAAGGTGAGTACCCTTCCCGGGAAGGACGGATGGATGGACGGACAGACGGAAATCACCACGACATAATCCCCCTTCAGGCCTTTCAGCCAGTGGGGGGATAAAAATTGTGAGGGAAGTTGATTTCAGAAAGCAAGCACACCTTGATGAAATTGCCAAAGTACGTACAAGTTTGTTAATAATCAAGGGCATAACTCTGGTAAAATTTGCCTAAATTAAACGAAATTTCAATATGTGTATACCTGTCATATAACAAAGCCTTTTGCCAAGTTTGGTGAAATTCCTTCACAGATTGTGAGAGGAGTTGATTTCAGAAGAATGTACACCCTCATGAACTTGTCAAAGTACAAGTTATTTAATCAAGGGTCAAAACTCTGGTAAAATTTTCACAAATGAAATTAAATCGCAATATGCATATTACCGTCATATAACAAGGCCTTTTACCAAGCTTTGAGAAATTCGTCCAAAAATTGTGACAGGAGTTGATGTCAGAAGGCAAGCACACCTTCATGAAATTGTCAAAGTACAAGGTTGTTAATTAAGGGCCACAACTCTAGTAAAATGCAACCGAATTGAACAAAATAACAATATGCATACTAATGACATATAACAATATCTTTTGCCAAGTTTCATGAAATTCCTCCAAAAATTGTGAGAGGAGTTGATTTCAGAAGGAAAACACACTCTCATGAAATTGTCAAATTATAATTTTGTTAATCAAGCGCTGTAACTCTGGTAAAATGTGACTGAACTGAACGAAATTACAGTATGCATATTACCAATATATAGCAAAGAATCCTGCCAAGTTTCGTGAAATTCCTCCAAAAATTGTGAGAGGAATTGATTTTGTAAGGTGAACACCCTTCCCAGGACGGACGGACGGACATCGCTACGACATAATCCCCCTTCGGGCCTTTCGGCCAGCGGGGGATAAAAACAAGAATACTATGAGATTTAGGGATTGAGTGAGGAACGATGTGTTACTCTGAGCAGAGGGAACGAGTCCAGAGCTGAGATCCATGGTGAACCCCACAGAGACACGATCTTATTCAGACAGCCATGTATCTCCTGTAGATGTGCTGAGCTCTTCTCATACTGAGGAGAAGAAAAAGACGGATTGATAAGGACTGATATTTAGTCTGTCATTAGTTTTGATATGAAAGCGTTTGTTATAGTAGGAAAGGCAGTGCACTGTCACTAACAGATTTTCCAAAAGCTAGCATTGTAATGATGTTACTGGTTGCTACAGTGAAGTCTTCAGACAGGTCCATGGGCTTCTCATTATAGTCCAGTAACACCTGTTGAAGAGTGAAAAACTGGATTCATTATTTGGAGAAAACAAATGTAATTACTAGCTACAATTACAGCCAGGGCCATTTTTTATATAAGTGGCATAAGCGCTGATTTTTAAAATAAATATGCAAAAAAAGGCGCTTTACTTCATTTTGTGAATTTTATGTAACTAAAATAGACAAATAACATCACTAATGTCAGAAAATTTTGAAGAAGTGGTGATCATGAGCATTCATATCTGTCTGGGGTGGAAAAAACTCAAAAAGAAAAAAGCAGAAGAGCAGAAACACTGATAAGATCTCTATTTAGTCTGTTTATCTGCTTCCTGGGCGACATGGTGGTGCAGTGATTAGCACTGTCGCCTCACAGGAAGAAGGTTCTGGGTTTGAACCTCACGGCTGACTGGGGCCTTTCTGCATGTTCTCCCCGTGTCTGCATGGGTTTCCTCTGGGTGCTCCGGTTTCCCTCACAGTCCAAAGACATGCAGTTAGGTTAACTGTCTACTCTAAATTGCCCATAGGTGTGAATGGTTGAAAAGAGAAAACCTCTATAATAATCCAGTAGAAGTCAATGGGAAACCACTACTGTAATTCCTCCCTAGAAACTTTGATGGCTGTAAGAAAAAGCTGTCAGAGTGGCCATGTCCCTGCAGTGATATGCCAAATAGAGAGAGTCTGATTCCTTGCTTCAGCTGATGGATGTAACTGAAATGGAGAAAGAGTTAGTGTCTAGCTATAGACCCTTTTCACGTGACGTCACGACAAACGCGGCCGCCATTTTGGACATGTACTACCAGTAGTTTACCACAGCCAACATTGAGGAACGGCAGCAAAGAAAGTTTTTACTTTCAGCAAGACTTCCATCATGCCACTATATTATTGTGCACCTGGATGTAGTAACCATCAACAAACAAGGCAAGGTTGATCATTTTATTGGATCCCGACAGAGAAGATGGATAGCGGCCATTAACAGGAAAGATTGGCAGCCCTCGGCATACCAATGCTTGTGTAGTGACCACTTTGTTGGAGGTAAGACGAATAAAATTAGCCAGAAAAGGCATTACATTGCTGTTAACATTCTGTGGCGGCGAGTGTGTAACCAAATAGGTTAAAATAACCTATTGTAACCCCTTTGTTCTTCTGTAGTAGCTATTGTTGACTAGCTAATGTCAACAACATAGTAGCTGGTATGTTACTGTAGCAATGTTAACGTTCAGTCATTTGGATGACTGTTAAAACCTTTCAGTCTCAAGTTTTTCCTTTACTGTATTTACTAGTTTACTGTAATTATGATCCAGCAGCTATTTACACCGGATCCAGTGTAAATAGCTGCCGGAGCCAACGTCCGAGGTTCCGGAGCGTGCTACGGAACCTCGGGCGTTGGCTCCGTCAGCTATTTACCTGTACAGGGCTTAATTTGAGGGGGAGCAAGCCGGAGCGCGCTCTGGAACCTCGGACGTTGGCTCCGGCAGCTATTTACACTGGATCCGGTGTAAATAGCTGCTGGATCATAATTACAGTAAACTAGTAAATACAGTAAAGGAAAAACTTGAGACTGAAAGGTTTTAACAGTCATCCAAATGACTGAACGTAAACATTGCTACAGTAACATACTAGCTACTATGTTGTTGACATTAGCTAGTGCTAACAGCTAGCTGCTAGTACACTGCTGCAACACAGACACCGACCCTAATAATACAGTTCTTGGTCATTGCCTGGTAACAGCAAATTTATAACGGGCCATGTCTCAACAGACTAATGCCGCTTTTCCACTACAAAAGCGGCTGAGCCGTGCCGTGCCGAGTCGAGCTGAGCGGGGCTATTGAAGTTGCATTTCGACTACAACCGCGCTGAACCGTGCTGGCTGGAAGTGGGTGGACACATTGGGTGGAGTTAGCGAAAGTGGGTGGACGTCACGTGATGTCGTTAAGCAGCGCAAACAGTGACATCAGTGACAGTGGCGGAACAAGTCAGAGCCGGGCCGGGGGCGGGGCAAATGACCGGGCCCTTTATTAAAGCTTATCATAACATCATTTTAGGCTACAAAATGTCCGCAACTGCAGTGTTTACCAATTTCAACACTACCGGGTGCAACTATGTTATTTAGTACATCAAGTCCTTCAAACGAACATGTAACTCAGAAACAAAAAACATTAGGATACTGTACATGGCTCATAATAAAACATCAATAGCCTATACTGCGCACATTATTTGAAGGGCATACGAATGAGCGCTCAGAGTGGTGACAGGAAGAGTCAGAAATAAAAGGAGGGCGGTGCAAACCTCACTGAATGCACTGTGTTTACCAATTTCAACACTACGGGGTGCAACTATGTTATTTTGTACATTAAGTCCTTCAAACGAACATGTAACTCAAACAAAAAAACATTCGGCGACATACTGTACATGGCTCATAATAAAACATCAATAGCCTACTGCGCGCATTATTTGAAGGGCATACGACGAGCCTTGCGCTCCGCGAACTCGTCCACGATGCTCTGTATGTCACTGATTCAGTGATCTTTTAAGCGGTAGTCTCACCACCCGAATAGTAAACAATAAACATGGAGGACATGGAGTCGTTAGTGTTGCTGGTCTTGGTGCTGTGGCTTGTTGTCACCGACAACGCGGACAGATACTGGCAAGAGCGTATAGATGAGGCGAGGCGCATAAGGCTTCAGAAATTCTCGTAATTCATAATTATTCTTCTTCCGGGTTTGCGGTGTTTACAGATCCCAGCGCGCTCGCGGGGCGTGTGTGGGCATGTGAGGACACTCCTCCTCACCAATCAGTGCACAGGGGAGTGTCTGCTCACGCCCCCAACCTCAGTCAGCACGGTTTGGCTCGCTTCAGCCCCACTCCAAAACGGTGCGAGTTTTAGGGGCTAAGCAGGGCTGAAGCGAGCTGAGTCGTGCTGGTTTTTGGTAGTCGAAACGCGAGCCGTGTCGGGCTGAAGTGAGCTGAAGCGAGCTGAAGTGAGCTGAAAAAGGGTAGTGGAAAAGGGCCATAAGAAGTTATTTCAATGACATTTAATAACATTTTGTTTATCCTGAGGACCGAAAGTAAATGAAAATGTGAACAAACCTTAGCTGTAATAAGATGGCGACCACCGGCTCCAGGGACGACCCGCTGATGTAGGCATGTTACCCAGCCTGACACAAAATATTTGTAGGCATCCAAACTCTTATACGCTTTCAGATCAATACCTGTGTATGGCGATGGGTTTTTAACAACATAGGTATACAGATCATGTGGGCCGAAGTCAGGTAAAGATGAGGGCTTCGTGTACTTCCGTACGTCAGTGAACAATCCTGGTGGAAGCAGGTAAACGTCGTTCTTTAAGCCTGCTAACCTCAATTTTTGCAAATACCTCTCCCTCTGCCCGCCCTGTAAATGCCCTATGTCGCTGGATAGTGAAGGTGTTTTCTGCATCTCGCTCCTTTTTCTTTTATGTTTTTCGTTTGTCGCCTTCCTCCCATTCAAACTGATTCGAACCGAAGTCCACTACATGTCCAAAATGGCGGTCGCGTTTACGAAGGTCACGTGACTGAAAAGGGTCTATAAGAGTGAGGAGTGTTAGGCTAGGACATGTTAAGTTAATGAAGTATTGATTCTCTTTATTCTTGCATATAAAATAATATGATTGGTTTGGGTCAAGGGCCTCTGCATAAGTTGTCACTTAGTGCCCCAAATGTTCAGAAATGACCCAAACCCACCAACCAACTACAACTTGTGCAATATGCAGCATCAAGCATATTACACATTAGAAAATGAGATCATGTTAAACCATTCCACCGAGATTCCTTTAGAATCAATTATACATTTTTATGTATTACTAGTTTTTCAATCTCATAATTATTCTGTACCTTCATCGGGCTCTGAAGGCCTAATACAGTATACTTGGTTCCAAATCATGATTTAATATCTAGTACTAGTGAAGCAACCGTTTGTTTTTATACACCAAAGATCTAGAACATTCACCAAGTTTTGCTAACATGTATGCTTTTACTGACACATTACTTTTATATTTTATACAATTTTAATTACTGTATAATTATTTGTGTTTATTTGCTAATTATTAATCATGTTTTAGTTTTGACAAGCTTATGTTTCCATATTTTTCTGTTGTTTTTTTTTTACGTCACACTGTAAAGACTTTTAAATGAAATGTGCTGTATAAATGAAGTCTATTATTCATCCATCCATCCATTATCTGTAACTGCTTATTCTGTGCAGGGTTGCAGGCAAGCTGGAGCCTATCCCAGCTGACTACGGGCGAGAGGCGGGGTACACCCTGGACAAGTCGCCAGATTATCGCCGGGCTGACACAGAGACAAACAACCATTCACACCTACGGTCAATTTAGAGCCACCAATTACCCGAACCTGCATGCCTTTGGACTGTAGGGGAAACCGGAGCACCCGGAGGAAACCCACACAGACACAGGGAGAACATGCAAACTCCACACAGAAAGGCTCCTGTTGGCCGCTGGGCTCGAACCCAGAACCTTCTTGCTGTGAGACAACAGTACTAACCACTACACCACCGTGCCACCCATTATTATTATTGTTGTTGTTTGATTGTTTGTTTGTTGCTTTATTTATTTCATTTATGATTCGGATTTATCAGTTCATACACAAATTCAACCCCCAAAAAAGAAAAAATTAGACATTGTATTCAACTATCTGAATATAACGATAATGTTTACATTCTGGTGGCATGGTGGTGTAGTGGTTAGCACTGTCACCTCACAGCAAGAAGGTCCGGGTTCGAGCCCCGTGGCCGGCGAGGGCCTTTCTGTGCGGAGTTTGCATGTTCTCCCCGTGTCCGCGTGGGTTTCCTCCAGGTGCTCCAGTTTCCCCCACAGTCCAAAGGCATGCAGGTTAGGCTAATTGATGGCTCTAAATGGACCGAATGTGAGTGTGAATTGTTGTGTGTCTCTATGTGTCAGCCCTGTGATGATCTGGCGACTTGTCCAGGGTGTACCCCACCTCTCGCTCATAGTCAGCTGGGATAGGCTCCAGCTTGCCTGCGACCCTGCACAGGATAAAGCGGTTACAGAGAATGGATGGATGTTTGCATTCTGTACCTGTTTGAGGTATAGCGCTTGCTCTTCTATCAGACAGTGAAGAGACTCAGCAACACAGCGCTGCAAAGCACCATGGGCCAGGCGCCTGTGGGCCTTCCACTCCTCACTGTAATCACCCAGAGAGATGGAGTAACCGCCACCTGACACTTTATCAGCTAAACAAACACAGAGCGAGAGAGAGACAGTATAGAAAAAATGTTTGTATACATTTCAGCACAATTTACAGTAAACGTACAGTATATGCATTTATACACAGAGTATTGACGACCTTACCTGTGTATGAATGTGGTCTTCCTGCAAAGTCAGACCACTTTTTGACCAGAGCTTCACGAATCATCTCGCTACTGTTCAGAATCACCATCGCTGCACAAATTCATACCAAAAGGTACAGAACAAAAATTATCACCAGCACAATTTAATTTTGACTTTTGGAATCTTATAGGTAGTTACAGCTTTGAAGCTGAAATTGTGAAAGGAAAAGTGAATTATTCACTGGTGCTTCCACAGCGGAGACGGTAGATATTCCCATATCGACGAGCCAGTCCAGTCAGGTATATGGGCAAATGATCTTGGCTAAGCTCGAACATGTTTCCCAGGAAGGGAAGAGAGGGAGGTCCAGGGAGCGAGTGAACAAGGGAACGAGGGAAAAGCACAGAAAGGCAACGCAGAGGTTTGGACACACTGGCTAGAGAAAAGAAAGATGAAATATAGTTACAATGCTAGGGATATGATAAAAAACGTAGTGTGGTCTCGACCTCTTGATACTAAGTGCTTGTAATTGCATGCATTGTTTATGGTAAACATTCCCTAAGATGATGGTAAAGTGATCTATTGTTTAAGGTGGAAAAAAAGCCTTTATCTGTGTGATAAAGCAAGAAAATCAACAGCATAGCAGGCCCTGATGCTAAACTTTATAAATATTCATGAAGATGATATTAAATGAAATTCTATTGCAAGTTTATTCCATCCATTCTTGCATTTAAATCTACTGAAAGACTGACTAAATCTGAGGACTACCTTGTTCTACAGTACTGTGAAAAAGTCTTAGGCCCCCTAGTTTTTTTCATACAAACTTTGTTATAGACTTCTATTTTATGACTTCTACATTATCGAGTCAGTACAAAATCATTTTAGCATTCGAAACGTTCATTTTCCAGCACAAATTAAATGTTACAGAAAAAAAAAGTTTGTGTCTGAGCAGCATCTGTATAATAAGTGGCAAAGTTTGTTTGTCTTGAGTTAACGTTGCCATTTCTCGACGGATTTTCACCAAATTTGGCAAGTAGGTCCGGGGATGACCTGGAATTTTGCAGATATAAACAAAATTCATGTACGGGCCCCAGGGAGGTCCCTGGGGGGCACAACATCCATCCACCCCCTCCCTCAATGCCTTTCACGTTACATTTATCAACACAAACTCTCGACAAATCTTCACTAAACTTGGCATGTCGGTACAGGAGATAGCCACAATTTGTCAGAACTCAGAAATTCCATACTTGGGCCTCAGGGGGTCCCTGGTGGGCCCCTGGGTGGTGGATGTTTGGATTTTTGTTGTCTTGGGTCAACATCACCATTTCTCAACGTATCTTCACCAAATTTCACACAGAAATCTGGGGGCAACCCAGCATTTTGCAAAACCCGGGCAATGCCGGGTAACCTGCTAGTATTACATAAGAGGCCACTTTTCAGATTAAAAAAGAAATCATAATGAAGGCTGCTGGGTTTTGCTGCAACATTAAGAAGCAAGTGCGACAGTCAAAGTGTCCAGAAGAACTGGCTGGTTCTGTAAGATGCTCAGTAAAACCTACAGCTCATTTCCTTATCAAACTGTACCTGAGACTACTTTTTTTTTTTTAAAACAAAGTGTCATCTCACACCCCTACGGCAGAGCAATAGGGCCAGGGTTTTATATTTTATTTGGAAACTTCTGAGAAAAAAAACTCAGAATTTTTTAGATTAAAGTCAAAATTCATCTCATCTCATCTCATTATCTGTAGCCGCTTTATCCTGTTCTACAGGGTCGCAGGCAGGCTGGAGCCTATCCCAGCTGACTACGGGTGAAAGGCGGGGTACACCCTGGACAAGTCGCCAGGTCATCACAGGGCTGCACATAGACACAGACAACCATTCACACTCACATTCACACCTACGGTCAATTTAGAGTCACCAGTTAACCTAACCTGCATGTCTTTGGACTGTGGGGGAAACCGGAGCACCCGGAGGAAACCCACACGGACACAGGGAGAACATGCAAACTCCACACAGAAAGGCCCTCGCCGGCCACGGGGCTCGAACCCGGACCTTCTTGCTGTGAGGCGACAGCGCTAATCACTACACCACCGTGCCGCCCGGATCTCTTTGTCATCAAACCCAGTCCCGAAATAACATTTGATTAAGTCGTCCATTTCAGCAGCACTAAACACAGTAGTAGCAGACTAAGTCTCCGTCAGCTCTGAATGACCTGGTACTTCCTGGTAGCCTAAATTTGTGACTTTTTTCTCGAAAATTTCGAGTTTATTTTCTCAAAACTTTTGTCGAAAATTTTTACTTTTTTCTTGAAAATTTCGACTTTTTTCTCAAAATTTTTGGCTTTTTTCTGCGAAAATTTTGACTTCTTTCTCAAAAATTTCGACTTTTTTCTCGAACATTTTGACTTTTTTTCTCGAAATTTTTGACTTTTTTCTCAAAAGTTTTGAGATTGTTTCTCGAAATTTTTGACTTTTTTTTCTCGAAATTTCTGACTTTAATCTCGAAAATTCTGAGTTTTTTTCTCAAAAATTAAAAAAAATATATGTATTTCTTAGTGGAACTATCGCTCTTCTGTACACACCACATACCGACTTTGTTTCATTTATTATGACTTACTGCTGTTTATAGTATTCTTTTTTTTGTGAAACATTTTTTTTTTTAAAGCCATTTTTGGTCTACAGAATTTCTTTATATGTGCCTAAGACTTGCACAATACTGTATGTGTACCTCTTTTTTTTCTTAAATTTTCTTTGCAAACTTTTTTTTCTGCAATGTTTCTTTGATTTGGACTGACTTTTGACTGGGTTTAAAACAACATCAATAACAACAACAACAAAACTAAAAGCCTATTACAAAATTCGACCAGTTTAAAATAACTGACCTTAACTCGTTGAAAGCTGCACATGACTTAGAATAGTTAATTTAGTCTTGTTCTGTTTATATTGTATCTTGTGTTATGACTAAATATATTGTATACATTTTGACAATAAATATATAAAAGAGAAATTCAGTGCCCGTAAGTATATCTATTTAGTTTTTCACCAGTTTGTGTATTTGAACATTTTTGAAATCATGTATTCTTTTAGATTTTCTCTTTTGGCTATCATGTACAACAATAATGTGATGACCTGAATGGACATGAATTCAGATCATTACAATTTTTATTTATTTATTTTATTTTATTATTATTTTTGAAAACAGAAAACCTTCTGTTTCTACTCAGTAGATGCTGCCTAACTTTGGTGGAAGGAAGTAAAGTGTTTAAATTTCTTATCTTATCTCATGGTACATGTACACTATAGGGCCAAAAGTTTGTGAACACCTGCATCACACCCATATGTGTGTTTTCCGCAAACTTTTGCAACAAAGTTCAAAGTACACTGTTGTATAGGATGTCTTTACATGCCATAGCATTAAGATTTTCCTTTCTGGAACTAAGAGGCCCAAACCTGTTCCAGCACGACAATGCTCCTGTGCATAAAGAGAGCTCCATAAAGACATAGACTGTTCCGAAATCTAGTGGAAAGCCTTCCCAGAAGAGTGGAGATTATTTTAACAGCAAAGGAGAGACTAAATCTGGAATAGGATTTTCAAAGGAAAACATAAGCATTATAGTCACATGTCCACAAACGTTTGTCCATATAATGTGACATAATGAATAAGTAAATGCTTTAAGTTTGAATTTATTTCATTTTTTGAAGCGCATTTGTAAGCTGTTTTTATGGGGTCCGATGCAAATGAGACCCTGAACAAAACATAGTTAATCTGTACATTTGTAGCTTTTTTTTAAATTTATTAACTTTTTACTTGTTTTAAGTGACTCTCTGCATGTTGTAGCTTCACCCTATTTTAACTTTCTCCCAGTCATACAGCACCAAACACATGACCTGCAAAACGTACTTGCATTTAACGAAGGAACGTCCTTACCTTTGGACTGAATCCTTCTTTTGCCATCTTCATTATTTTGTCGATTTCGCTGCTTTACAAGGTAGCAGATTAAAACCAAGAGAATAAAGAGCAATGCAGCTGCTCCGACACTTACTGCTATTGAATACATGGAGTGGCTTCTTTGCGTCTTTGTGTCTGCGGTCTAAAAAACGCTGCTCCTTTAATCATTTTTCTCCTCCATCTTTTACACCAATCAGGGCTTTCTGTCCCTTCTTTCTTAAATCAAGGATAGATAAATATTGGTTTGACCTTCAGCTCAGTGTCACTCAAAGTAAAGGAAATGAATGACTCTTGGTGTTATTTGATTTATGTGGCTAATTATATTTACCACATTCATTGAAATCTAGTAGGCTACATGTTAAATGAGGCCTAAGACAGTGCACTCAAATGTCGTGCTTGCAGAGGACGAATGAATAGTGGAGTCTGAAAAGGGTACACTGGGGTTTTGTACATATTCATGTGTAATATTAACAGCCAAACTTCATCCTGATGTGTTAGCCCAGGAGGTCCTGGCAAAGAAAAGGAAGCCATTCATATTAAATAAAACAGTAATTCAGCTTAGATATATAATTAATACAGTGCAGCATAGTTTTCAGTCTGAAAAAGTGAATCAAAGGTGCGCAGTGTGGATGTGGAGTCGTGTTTTTTAGCCAAACCAAAAGCTGAGCTTTAAACCACTGCTGTTAAACCAGACTGGCCAAAGTGGCATTTTAGTAAACTGCTCTATTGAAAATGGCTTCTTTGTTCGGCTGAATGAACACAGTGCCTCTGTGAGGATTTCATCCTGCTTATTTCATGCTGTACTTTTCAAATATAGTTACCAATGTATATCTCATCTCATCTCATTATCTGTAGCCGCTTTATCCTGTTCTACAGGGTTGCAGGCAAGCTGGATCCTATCCCAGCTGACTATGGGCGAAAGGCGGGGTACACCCTGGACAAGTCGCCAGGTCATCACAGGGCTGACACATAGACACAGACAACCATTCACACTCACATTCACACCTACGGTCAATTTAGAATCACCAGTTAACCTAACCTGCATGTCTTTGGACTGTGGGGGAAACCGGAGCACCCGGAGGAAACCCACACGGACACGAGGAGAACATGCAAACTCCACACAGAAAGGCCCTCGCCGGCCACGGGGCTCGAACCCGGACCTTCTTGCTGTGAGGCGACAGCGCTAACCACTATACCACCGTGCCGCCCCACCAATGTATATAGTGTTTAATATTTTATATCGTGCTCTGTAAAATTACTGTTAATTTACAGTTATTTACTCCTGCCGTTGTTGCCAGTAAAGTTCTGTAAATTTACAGTAAACAACTGGAGCAAATGAGTAAATAATAGTAAAGTATTGTGATATATTTACATGTAATTACTTTACTTTTTTACAGTAGATTACTGTATGTTTACAGCGATATATCATTTAGTGCAGGGGTCATCAAACTACGGCCCGCGGGCCGACTCCGGCCCGCCACCCCCCTTTGACCGGCCCCCAGCCCCTCTGCCCCCCCACCACTTGAACCGGCCCTATGAGGCAATCCCCAAAAGTGGTCATGGCCTATTTTTTTTTTATTGCTTTTTGGCAAATAATAACATGTCTGCATCTTGTATTTTGTTGATTTTATCAATTAAAATTGATATTTAGTTATAAAATGAACTATTCATATTTTCTGAATTTTCGTCATATGCTCGCGATCAAGCAGTGACAGGCAGCGCATGCACAGAGAACTGTCAGTGTTCAGGACAGCAAAATGGCTAGTGGTAAGCGAAAAGCTGGCAGAGAGTGCAGAGTTTTTAAAGAACAGTGGACCACCGATTATTTTTTCGTTCAGTGTAAGGACCGTGCAGTTTGTCTTATATGTAAAGAAAGTGTGTCGGTTTTCAAAGAATATAATCTGCGTCGTCACTACAAAACCTGCCACAAAGAGTATGCTAGTTTGCGAGGGCAAACAAGAGAAGACAGGATTCGGAGGATGAAATGCGGACTGGCTGCACAACAGAATGTATTCCTTCACCAAACCCAGATCAACCAGGCTGCTGTCCGAGCTAGCTATAAGGTCGCTCACCTACTAGCTACCCATGGAAAGCCGTTTACTGATGGGGACTTTGTTAAAGTATGCATGCTTGCTGTGGCCAAGGAGGTGTGTCCCGACAAGAAGGATGCGCTCAGCGCGGTGAGTCTCTCCGCACCTACTATGACCAGGTGAACCGAAGATTTGGGGGACAACGTGTATGACCAGCTGAATGAGAAAGCGTCAGAATTCGAGTTTTTTGCTTTGGCCATGGATGAGAGCAATGACGTGCAGGACACAGCACAGCTGCTGTGATCTATTGATCTATTGCTCATATTATTATAATTTCACTGTTTTTTAAAAATGTATTTATTTTATAGGCCTATTTATTTGACCTTTATTAAGTGCTGCACACAATTATTATTAATAATATCAACAGGCCTACAGTACCTACAATTTATAATTTGCCACTCACCTTTGCCAGTGTCAATCACCTCAACTAGGCAGATGTTTATTACCTTGACAGCTTTGATGTTATTTTTATTAGAAAATAAATAAATGGAATATCTATTTCAAATTAAAACAAAGTGTGAAGACTCGATTACTACTTTTGCAAACCACTAGTAAAGATAAACAAATATGTGCCAGGAATCAAGTGTTGATATAGTAGTGTGGATATAGTAGTGGGGATGGCCGTGCCAGGCTAGTAATCTCTACTACACAATGAGGCCTGCTGGTGGTCATATTTGTCTGGGTCATGCAATTCTATGTTATATTGAGGTATTTCACCTGACGTCACAGGGTCACATGATGCCCCGGTGTCCACCATTTTGAACGTCAAGCTAGCTAATGTCAACAACAGTAGCTGGTATGTTACTGTAGCAATGTTTACGTTCAGTCATTTGGATGACTGTTAAAACCTTTCAGTCTCAAGTTTTTCCTTTACTGGATTTACTAGTTTACTGAGCTAGCGCGCCGGCCGCCGGCAGGCTAGCGCGCGCTAGCTCCCAGCTTGCCCGAGCGCGCTAGTTCAGTAAACTAGTAAATCCAGTAAAGGAAAAACTTGAGACTGAAAGGTTTTAACAGTCATCCAAATGACTGAACGTAAACATTGCTACAGTAACATACCAGCTATGATGTTGTTGACATTAGCTAGTGCTAACAGCTAGTTGCTAATACACTGCTACAACTACACCGACCCTAATAATATAGTTCTTGGTCATTGCCTGGTAACAGCAAATTTATAACGGGCCATGTCTCAACAGACTAAAGTTATTTCAATGACATTTAATAACATTTTGTTTATCCTTAGGACCGAAAGTAAATGAAAATGTAAACAAACCTTAGCTGTAATAAGATGGCGACCACCGGCTCCAGGGACGACCCACTGATGTAGGCATGTTACCCAGCCTGACACAAA
This sequence comes from Neoarius graeffei, assembly GCF_027579695.1. Taxonomy (NCBI): domain Eukaryota; kingdom Metazoa; phylum Chordata; class Actinopteri; order Siluriformes; family Ariidae; genus Neoarius; species Neoarius graeffei. Next base: position 43,800,538 of record NC_083573.1, read on the forward strand.
ATATTTGTAGGTATCCAAACTCGTATACGCTTTCAGATCAATACCTGTGTATGGTGATGGGTTTTTAACGACATAGGTATACAGATCATGTGGGCCGAAGTCAGGTAAAAACGAGGGCTTCGTGTACTTCCGTACGTCAGTGAACAATCCTGGTGGAAGCAGGTAAATGTCGTTCTCTAAGCCTGCTAACCTCAATTTTTGCAAATACCTCTCCCTCTGCTCGCCCTGTAAATGCCCTCCGTCGCTGGATAGTGAAGGTGTTTTCTGCATCTCGCTCCTTTTTCTTTTATGTTTTTCGTTTGTTGCCTTCCTCGCATTCAAACTGATTCGAGCCGTGCCGTCCAAAATGGCAGCATCACATGACTTGGTCACGTGGGTGAAATACCTCAATAGCTGACCCAGGCGACACGGTGGTGTAGTGGTTAGTGCTGTCGCCTCACAGCAAGAAGGTCCGGGTTCGAGCCCCGTGGCCGGCGAGGGCCTTTCTGTGCGGAGTTTGCATGTTCTCCCCGTGTCCGCGTGGGTTTCCTCCGGGTGCTCCGGTTTCCCCCACAGTCCAAAGACATGCAGGTTAGGTTAACTGGTGACTCTAAATTGACCGTAGTTGTGAATGTGAGTGTGAATGGTTGTCTGTGTCTATGTGTCAGCCCTGTGATGACCTGGTGACTTGTCCAGGGTGTACCCTGCCTTTCGCCCGTAGTCAGCTGGGATAGGCTCCAGCTTGCCTGTGACCCTGTAGAACAGGATAAAGCGGCTAGAGATAATGAGATGAGATGAGATAGCTGATCCGACCCCGGCCCCCCATTACAGTCAGGAACGACAATGTGGCCCCCAGAGAAAAAAGTTTGGTGACCCCTGATTTAGTGGGACGCTATTTTTTTTCACGTTGAAGCTAATTTTTTAGTAGGGTACAATTGCTGGGTTGCAACCGACGTCACATCCGCCTCATTAGATATGCAAGACATGAAGTGGTGGTCAGCTGAGCTCACTGTTCACAATGCATTACTATTGCTAGTCGTTAAAACACCCGATGCTTGTGTTGTGACATGCTGTTCGAATCAAACAAAACGTGAAACTGATAAAAGTTTCTTCTGGGTTCCCCGTGAAGTGATAAAAGAGGGTGAAGGAGCAAAAGATTTTACCAAAAGAAGATGAGAAAGGTGGCTCTTGAACCTTCTGCTGTGATGGAGGAGCCGAGTCAAAGAGCGCTTAAGTTTGCAATGATCACGTCATGAAAGGTTTGTAAATTCCTCTGATTTATTTTGTTTGGATTTGCAAATCACTTTTCTCACCATTTTCCGTTATTTCGTGATGTTTTGAAGTTCAGGAGATGCTCAAGTCCTCAAATGTGTTTTTGTTTACTGTTTGATCATGCTTGCCATATTGTAAACTAATGCGCATGTTTTCACTCTATTTATCAGGATGTTCTAGCAATCTTTACAAGGACCATGATGTAGATTTGGCTCCTACACTGAACTAGAGATAAGATAATCAAGACGATCCACATGAATACAAAAGCAGAGCTCACAAGTTAACAGCACGAAACTGCTTCCCTGGCCATGCAGTTACAGTGAGTCGTGATAACGTCTCTGTCCTGTTTCACCAATACACAGGTCTTTAAAGGGGTTTCTGTGGATCTTTGTGAATGATTTAGCTGGAAGAGAAGAGCAGGGAGGATCAAGAATCGAGCAGCTGTGGTTTGTTTACACCTGATATTAAAACTTGTAGCGTCCTAGCAACCATCACAAAGATGCATACAAGAAGCCCAGAAATGCTACTTACCCAGGAATAAACAATACAGGATTTATCTTGTAGTGTCCCGATCCCCAGATCTTTAACCCAACCACATATAAAAAGTTGTACTCCTCCATGCTCTTCCAGGTTTTCATCTTTGTGTCCGTGTAGAACGATGTCTGCAGCACCAGGTAATTTGAGATGTCAGGGAAAATCGACGGATGGATGATTTTCCAACTCATAGGAAAAATCCTTCTTTGTTAGCATGTAAGCATCTAATCCCACTGAGTGGTTTCTATATCCACTTCTTTTGAGTGTAATTCTTCTTTTTAATAAATTGCTTGTTTGCTGAACACAAACATGGCAATAAGTTCTTGTGTTAATGGACCAGACTCCACTTTTGGATCATTAATCCCTTCTGACTGAGAATGACCTGTAAGCATGGTTTGGCTTCTGGCACATCCATACAGTTTTAAATACAATACCTACAATTAAAAACAGTTTGTTTTTATTGTATTTATTTAATTCCTGGGCTCCTGTCTATAACAGGGAGTGATGTTGCATCCCATTAATACATGTTTACAATAGATTATTAGATTCTAATAGAATAGATGAGCCAAAATAATTGGGGCTCTTTTTTAATGGGCCCTGACTCATTACAAGTATAAATAGGTGGGCCTTAAAGTAGAAAAGGTTGAGAACCCCTAATATACGGTGCTCAGCGTAAATGAGTACACCCCCTTTGAAAAGTAACATTTTAAACACTATCTCAATGAACACAAACAATTTCCAAAATGTTGACAAGACAAAGTTTAATATAACATCTGTTTAACTTATAACGTGAAAGTAAGGTTAATAATATAAACTTAGATTACACATTTTTCAGTTTTACTCAAATTAGGGTGATGCAAAAATGAGTACACCCCACAACAAAAACTACTACATCTAGTACTTTGTATGGCCTCCATGATTTTTAATGACAGCACCAAGTCTTCTAGGCATGGAATGAACAAGTTGGCGACATTTTGCAACATCAATCTTTTTCCATTCGTCAACAATGACCTCTTTTAGTGACTGGATGCTGGATGGAGAGTGATGCTCAACTTGTCTCTTCAGAATTCCCCAAAGAAAATAATTTCTTTACACCACAAAGGTGAAGGCTACAAGAAGATCAGCAAAGCTTTACTTATCAGTCAGAATACTGTAGGAAAAGTGGTACAAAAATTTAAGAAAGATAGAACTGCAACCATCTCACAGAGACGTCCAGGTCGTCCACGGAAGTTAACACCTTGACAGGAGCGTCTTCTGATGAGAAGGGTTGAAGAAAATCGGCACACAAGTTCACTGCAGTTATCTAAAGAAGTAGAAAGCCAAACTGGGGTGACTATTTCCCGTGACACAATACGGCGTACACTGCAGAGGAATGGCATGCATGGATGCCGCCCATGAAAGAAGCCTCTCCTAAAGCCCGGGCACAAAAAAGCCCACCTCGAGTTTGCCAGGGTCCATGCTGACAAAGATGAAGACTACTGGGACTCTATACTCTGGAGTGATGAGACCAAGATAAATGTTTTTGGAACTGATGGCTTCAAAACTGTATGGCATCGCAAAGGTGAGGAATACAAAGAAAAATGCATGGTGCCTACAGTGAAACATGGTGGTGGCAGTGTCCTTATGTGGGGCTGCATGAGTGCTGCTGGTGTCGGGGAGCTGCATTTCACTGATGGCATCATGAATTCACAGATGTATTGCTCTATACTGAAAGAGAAGATGCTACCATCACTCCATGCCCTTGGTCGTCGTGCACTTTTCCAACATGACAATGATCCTAAACACACATCTAAGGCCACTGTTGGATTTCTGAAGAAGAACAGGGTGAAAAAGTGATTCAGTGGCCAAGTACCGTATGTCTCCTGATCTGAACCCAATCGAACACCTATGGGGAATTCTGAAGAGACAAGTTGAGCATCACTCTCCATCCAGCATCCAGTCACTAAAAGAGGTCATTGTTGAAGAATGGAAAAAGATTGATGTTGCAAAATTTCACCAACTTGTTCATTCCATGCCTAGAAGACTTGGTGCTGTCATTAAAAATCATGGAGGCCATACAAAGTACTAGATGTAGTAGTTTTTGCTGTGGGGTGTACTCATTTTTGCACCACCCTAATTTGAGTAAAACTGAAAAATGTGTAATCTAAGTTTATATTATTAACCTTACTTTCACGTTATAAGTTAAACAGATGTTATATTAAACTTTGTCTTGTCAACATTTTGGAAATTGTTTGTGTTCATTGAGATATTGTTTAAAATGTTACTTTTCAAAGGGGGTGCACTCATTTACGCTCAGCACTGTAGATGACTTTACAATGAACTGACAGCAGAGTACATTTACTGGAAATACTTGTAAAAATAAAATTACAGCGTAAACTAAAATATACAGTATAACCTTTTACATTTGCTTAATGCATTGATCAAAAGCAACTTACAAATGAGACAGTATACGAGTACAACCAAGCAGTTGAAGCTGATGGGTCTTGCTCAAAGACCATGGCAGTTTGGTGGTGCTAGGATTTGAACTTATGACCTTCTAATTTGTACCTCAAAACTCTAGCCAGTGAGCCATCACTTCCCTCAAGTAGTGTCCACTGATTCAACCATGACTGTGGAATTAATTCATACTAAAAGCCAAATTTCAGTGTTCTGCTAAACCAAAGGTTTTTTTTTAACTAGCATATAAACTTAGATCAAAGTGGGTTTGTGTTCATCTAAAATATGCACTAAAAGAAAGGGTACAAAAATAAAACAAACCACTAAATTTGCAGATGCTGACACAAAGAGAATCATTCTCGTTCCTGCCTAAAACTTTAGATATCCCACTATGCATTGCATTTTCTGGTGTATTACTGCAAACCAGTGCATTGCTCTAACTGTCCAATCATTTACAGTAAAATTATTTTTTTTTGTAAAAAAAAAATATTGTGCATTTACAGCATTTTTTTTTTACAATACACATGTTGATATGGAGCTCTTGCAGTCACGTGACCGAATCCTGGCTGGAATGTAAACAGCCGCCATATTGTCGGTCAACAACACAGCTGAATATTGTTGCACTCGTATACAAAACGGATCAGTTTCACCGACGGACTACACGGCTCATTTTTCTAATGAACAGATAACTAGATATATGTCTAAAATAAATGACCTACAGATTAGTGACCCTTATCGATTACCGGACGTAGTTTTCACGAACGTGTCAGTGGACATTGAACTGCCAGAGGTGGAATACCCAGATGTGTATAATTACCTCATTAACTTTCCCTCGCTGTTCAGTGGTGAAGCACTGCGTGCTTATAAATCTCTGGACAGTTATCTTTACAGAAATTCAGGATTTGTCAGCCCCCCTCAGATGTGGCATCTTGTAAACAAGAAAATAACAATCCTCATTGGATGGGTAAGTCACTTAAGTATTGAGTACTAGTACTGATACTAGATATATCAGTAGTATCTAGTATAGCACTGACCAGCCGATTATGGTTGAATATTTTATATTATCAGTTAGATCAAGTATCAGTAGTCTATCACTATTACTGTATATATGGTATACCTGATAGCAGCAATCCATTTTGCATGCCTGTCAGGGTCCCGTGGCAGCCTATGAAACTTTCTTCCTGATTTCTGACCTCTCCTGTTGTGGCATTTATATGCCATACAACTCTCCGGCATTGTGACATGGTAATATTTGCAGATTTGGGCGAAAAACAACGAAAGTCAGTGTCGGTAAATTGTGATGGCGGAAATATGGCGTTTGACCGACAAGATGGCGTCTGTTTACAATCTGGATCTGCTGTGACGTCACATGCAAGTGGACTATAGGTTGAAAAAAATCCATCCATCACATCCCATTTTGCCTATATTTGGAATTTATTTGGTGTTTCTACAAAACCTCTTTATATAAAATGGAGCAGGAGAGAACGTTAATCTGTAACCTTTACATCCGACAAAATGTAACAGTGCATTCATTTCAGTAGCGGTGTGAGTCAGGAACAGTGTAAAGAACACTTGGAATGTTTTGATAGCACATAGTCCTTACTAAAGTAGATAAAGTGGCAAACAGACATACCCGGTTGAAACAAAGTACAGTATTTAAAAAAAAAATACTATGTTCAATGTATGGATGATTGATTATTTATATAGTATTAGATATTATGAACTTTGTCACAGTATGGGGCATAATAACTGCTAAAAAAGTAGATATACATTCCCTAATGTGTGGGTGTAGAATGCGACGTGTTGAAGGTCGTACAGTGTATCTGCATGCAGCGGCTGCTCTTCACTAGATGTTCTAGCCTTGGATGTTTGGTGTCACGTGGTTCAGCGAGGCAGGCCGCAGTTTCATCTCAGTAAAAGGAAGGGAGATGTCCTTGCCCTTCCAGTCGATCCACACAACTCCCTGATAAATACACAATACGCAGTCGTTTTTTTCTTAACCACAAACACACCTCCCATTTCTCACAGTATATATATAACAACATATTATGTACAATGCATTTTAAGGTGCTGATTGCACACTAATGCATTGTGTAGTAAGTGAAAGACAATTAAAGCTGTACTGCTTTTCAGATTTTTCAAATGTAGGTCATTAAAAGAATTTTCCCGACACCCAAATATTTTTGTTTAGTGGACTGAAAGCTACTGAATTCGAATCAGACTTCAAATTTTATTAGGCTTTCTTTAAATAGAACAATTAATCAATTTAGGGTCACGAGGCCCTAAATTCTCCACTATTTTTCCTGCTTCATCATGACCCAATACAAGATACTACGTCATGCTTCATGTGGTGGGCTTTCCCTGTTCGCACAAGTCATTGTGGGATACAAACTTGAAACAGGAGAGAAAAATGGAGGACGTGAGTGTGCAAATGAAAAGTGAAAAAACAACTACAGTAACGGAAAGCAAGAAGAAATATGTTATTTACCAGCTGTGAGGTCCTTATCGTGAAATACCGTGACTGAGGTCTTGAAAGTACTGAGCGAGGCCCTCTGGGCCGAGGTCAGTATTCAAGGCCGAGGTCACGGTATTTCATCATACGGACCGACCTAAGCTGGTAAATAATATATTTATTTTTTTCTTTACCAAATTCTAACAGAAAACGAGAGTGCCCAAAAGGGAAAACCGAGCCGAGCCGCCATTTTGAATCCTCATTCACGGCTGTAATGCAAATTGCTTCCTCCTCAGTATACAAGTGCACTTCCATGGCAGGAAAAAAACGACATTTTGCCGCCTATGTAGTTCCCTATTTATACAAATAGGAGTCATTCAGCATTCAGCCATGTTTTTGCTCGGCGTTAGCAAGTTACAGATTTTTAGCTTTCTCCTGAAATGGTTTCTTTTATTTCTTCTTCCTCAGGGTAGTAAAACTCGCTTTTGCTGTGAACACTGTCGTTATCGCTATCCATGCTGTAAAATTAATGCTATTCTCCTGAGAAATGCTGGCAAACATTTATAAGATTTTTGATAATCTTATAAATAAATCTTATAAAAAAAAGATAAATGTTGACAAAAATTGCTACTATGTTTGTTGTCGTTGTGAATGAGCGAGTCGCCAGAGGTCCATAACCGGGATCCGTAACTGGGGTCCGTACCGTAGGATACGGACCCACTCGCCAGCCAATCAGAGCGCAGGATTTGGACCGTGAAAAAAAAAAAGATGTTATGTTTGTGAAGGAAAGGAAACGCAGGACCAAACTAATAAACATCAGCAGTCAGCGAGCACCTCGGTGTGATCGGCTGTTCGTTTAGCGACAGAATGATGGAACTGTCAGTGCACGGTCAAAGGTAAACCTGTAGATGGCAGTAATGCAACACTGTGGATGCCAGCTGCCGTAAAACCCAAAAGAAGAAGAAGAAGAATGTAAACCTGTGCATGTGCACATGTACTTCCTCTGTCTGCTTGACTGCGTGAAGCGAGTGATTTCATGCACATTATTTGCTCAGGAATCCCCTCAAATTAAATAACTTCCCAGCCACAGAATTGCCTGATATTCTGTGATTTATTACAGAAATAAACATATATCACAATGACCAAATTTCAGAGGGAACTAAGTTTCACCGATTTTATGAAACTGAAAGGCCGTCTAGCTTTAAAGGATGGAGTTTGTCTTTAAAGCAAAAACAGCGAAAGGAAGCCCTTGAAAGTCTCATGAGCTTGTGATTTGGGTGTTAAATGAGGATTCTCTGTCAAACAAAACCTCAGTTTGATTGACTGCAGACAGATAACCTGCACTTGTGCTCTGTATTGACCCAAACTCTTTTTCCTTGGACTACTTTCTCTAATGTGTTAATCACCAGGCATATGGTGTATTTTATTCAACACTATTTTATTTACTTATACCTAAAATAAAATGCACATCTTATGCAATGTTTACAAATGACTACATTTTGTTTAACACTAAGTGTTTTAGGAACATTTTTTATCTTATTAACTGCTAAAATCCTGCAATTATAACATAATTATTACATTAGAATTCTTGATGCTCCACAACTTTACTTGTTTGTGGAGCTATTTTACATCACTGTACATTCGTATAGACACATCTCAAATTTCTTGGTGTTGTACAGTTTGATGTGTAACAAAGTGCTAGCATCTTATTCGAATATGGTTTAATTTACTTCTAAAACTATATAGACTCAATATCATGGGGAGCACAGATTCATTAATTATTGAAAACACTGATACAGTTTTCTTTTTTTTGGCTGCTCGCGTTCAGGGTCGCCACAGCAGATCATTGATCCGTATATTTTATTTGGCATAAATTTTACACCAGATGCCCTTCCTGACGCAACCCTCCCCAATCTATCCGGGCTTGGCACTAAGTATGCACTGTCTTGTGCAACCCCGGTGGCTGGGTATTTTACCTAATCTACATGTCTTTAGACTGTGGGAGGAAACTAGAGCACCTGGAGAAAACCCACACAGATACGTGGAGAACATGCAAACTCCACACAGAAAGGCCCCCGTCGGCCATGAGGTTCGAACCTACAGTAGAACCTTCTTACTGTGAGGCAACAGTGCTAACCACTACACCATTGTGATGCAAATGACAATAATAATAATTATTATTCTATCCACATTCACTGGATATGAGCAATCGCATGCTCTGATTGGCTACTCTACTACTAGCCTATCAGCTCATATACCGTGAGTAGAGAAAAACAAAATGGCAAAGCGTATCAAGTCAGATATATCACTTTGTTTTCAAGTATTTAAAAGAAACAGAAATAGCTAAAAGAATATAGGTGTTTCCCCCCCCCCAATGTCTCCTGTTCCACACTCCAGCCCAGCTGGTGGCAGTAATGCACCTTTAAGTTGGTTGGCCAACCACCAAAACAACCCTAAAGAAGAAGAAAAAGAAAATGGCGGAGCATGTTGCTGAACCAACCGAGGACGAAATAAAAACTCTACTTGAAAACAAAACCCCCAAAATAAAAAAAGCAACAAAATATGAAAAAAGTATTTGATGGTAAGAACATATCTTTTTTTATTTTTCAAGAATTATTATTATAGCATTTTTCACAAATTGCTCCTGTCATTTTGCCGGTTTGTTTACATTCTAAGTAGAAATGATTTTGTCTCATGTTTTGTATAAAGTTTTCATTTATCAGATTTGCAAAAAAATTAAACTGCTCCATTTCTAGGTCTGGGTTCGAGCCCCGTGGCTGGCGAGGGCCTTTCTGTGTGGAGTTTGCATGTTCTCCCCGTGTCCGTGTGGGTTTCCTCCGGGTGCTCCGGTTTCCCCCACAGTCCAAAGACATGCAGGTTAGGTTAACTGGTGACTCTAAATTGACCGTAGGTGTGAATGTGAGTGTGAATGGTTGTCTGTGTCTATGTGTCAGCCCTGTGATGACCTGGCGACTTGTCCAGGGTGTACCCCGCCTTTCGCCCATAGTCAGCTGGGATAGGCTCCAGCTTGCCTGCGACCCTGTAGAACAGGATAAAGTGGCTAGAGATAATGAGATGAGATGAGATAATAATAATAATTTGTATTGATAATCTGAAGTAATTTCATCTGTCCCCTTCTCATATATTAGTCAATATTATGAGTCCCTCAATTTATGTAGAGTCAGTAATTTGAAACTTGTCCAGTCGAATGTGTTATAAATAAACCATAACCTGTAAAGACTGTAACCATATAACTTAGATTAAATCAGGGTTTCATGTTTATACCTGGTCCTTCGTGAAGGTTGCATATACACCATTGAGATTGGCTTTGTAGCAGTTCTTGTACCACCAGCCTCCCATATAGTTTTTTGCACAATGGACACTATTCGTGTTGGGTCCCTTGTCCTTAGTTGAGAAAGGACAACCATTGTGGTATCTCATTGAATCCCCTGCAAACAGACACAAATAGATAATTACACTACATCCCACCTCTTTCATGTGTGCAGTTGTGGTCAGAAGTTTACATACAGTGACATAAATGTATTAATTACATACAGTAACATGAACTGTTCTTTTTCTGTGGCAGAATGCACAGCATACATCTTTAATTAAAAAAGAAACCCTAGAATTTGGTGCACAAGTGTGGCAGCGGGGGCGTGGTCAAGCGCTGGTCTGTGACAGGAGGGTTAGGGTTAGGGCGCACTCCAGAACAGCAGCGCCAGCGCTTCCGCACGCTGCGCTTGGAGGAAGTCGGCCAGCCGTTTGTGTTTGGCCAGCAGCTCCGGGACGCCTGCTGGCGGTGGCTGAGGGCCAACAACCGCGACGCCGAAGGAATCCTCGACCAGGTGGCACTGGAACAGTTCGTCGCTCGCTTGCCAGCAGGAACTGCGGAGTGGGTCCGGTGCCACCGCCCGGCATCGCTGGATCAGGCAGTCGAGCTGGCGGAGGACCATTTGGCGGCTGTCCCAGCGGCAGGACGGCAGAGGACATCTTCTCTTCTCTCCTCTTCTCTCTATCTCTCTCTCCCCCTCCTCCTGTGTCCCGTCCTCGCCCCATTCCCCCACCGCGGAGGCGGGGGCCGGCCCCACCCCAGCCAGCCCGCCGCACCCGCGGTGCCCTCCTGTTTCTCCCTTCTGTGTCTGTCTCTCCCCCACCTCAGGTGAGTGAACCCCAGATCACCGGTGCAGAGGGAAAGCCCGGGCCGGTTGGCTGGCGCTGCGGGGAGCCGGGCCACCTTCAACAGCAGGGTGCGACAATGGAAGTGGGCGCGGTGGTTCGGATCCCTGACGCGCCAGAGGCCGCCCTCGATCGGGCCGGAGCGTATCGCATACCGGTGAGTATCCAAGGGGCTACATATCAGGCGTTGGTGGATTCTGGTTGTAATCAGACCTCAAGTCGCCAAAGCCTGGTTCAAAACGAGGCATTGGGGGGAGCACAAGGGGTGAGGGTGTTGTGTGTGCACGGGGATGTTCACCGCTACCCTTTGGTGCCGGTCCACATTATTTTCAGAGGGGAAAAATTTATAGTGAAGGCGGCGGTTAATCCTCGCCTTACCCACTCTTTAATTTTGGGGACTGATTGGCCGGGATTTCGGGGTTTAATGACACGCCTAGTGGAGAGTGGGTCCTGCCATTTGACAGGGGGAGGTCCCGGTGTCGCTTTGGCGGGAGCAGCTGTCACAGAGCCGTCTACGTCATCTCCGCGTCAGAGTGAGGAGCCGCCGGCTCCTCCTCTCTCTATTGGGGAATCCCTCGCGGATTTCCCATTAGAGCAGTCGCGAGACGAGACTCTGCGGCATGCGTTTGACCAAGTGAGAGTAATCGATGGTCAAACGCTCCCGCCGAACGCCACCCCGTCCTTCCCCTACTTCGCGATTATGAAGGATAGATTATACCAAGTGACGCAGGACACTCAAACTAAAGAGTGAGTCACGCAGCTTTTGATTCCAAAGAGCCGCCGGGAATTGGTATTCCAGGCGGCTCACTTTAATCCCATGGCTGGACACTTAGGGCAGGATAAAACACTAGCCCAAATAATGGCCCGATTCAAATAATGGCCAGTTAGTAAATCCAGCGGCCATTCCAAAAGCGCCTTTGCGCCCTCTACCGTTAATCGAGACCCCGTTTGAGAGAATTGGGATGGATCTCGTCGGGCCATTAGATCGGTCAGCACGAGGGTACCGCTTTATATTAGTTCTGGTGGACTATGCAATGCGATACCCGGAAGCAGTGCCTCTGCGCAATATCTCAGCACGCAGTATTGCAGAGGCACTCTTCCGTGTCATCTCCCGAGTTGGAATCCCGAAGGAGATTCTGACTGACCAAGGCACTACGTTTATGTCACGAACACTGCGCGAACTGTATGGGTTATTGGGGATTAAGCCGATCCGCACCAGCGTATATCACCCACAAACAGACGGTTTAGTGGAACGGTTCAACCGCACCCTCAAAAATATTATTAAGAAATTCGTAAGTGAGGACGCACGTAATTGGGATAAGTGGCTCGAACCCTTGCTGTTCTCAGTGCGAGAGGTCCCCCAAGCCTCCACGGGGTTCTCCCCGTTCGAATTATTATATGGGCGTAAGCCGCGCGGCATCCTGGACGTGCTGCGGGAAAATTGGGAGGAGGGACCTTCGCAAAGTAAAAACGAAATTCAGTACGTTATGGACCTGCGCGCAAAACTCCACACGCTCACCCACCTAACTCAGGAGAATTTGCGGCAGGCCCAGGAACGGCAAACCCGCCTGTACAACAAGGGTACATGCCTTAGAGAGTTCACACCAGGAGACAAAGTACTCGTACTGTTGCCCACGTCGAGCTCCAAATTGATCGCCAAGTGGCAAGGGCCCTTTGAGGTCACACGACGAGTCGGGGACGTCGACTATGAGGTGAGGCGAACAGACAGGGGTGGGGCGCTACAGATCTACCACCTCAATCTGCTGAAACTCTGGAATGAGGAGGTCCCCGTGGCGTTGGTGTCGGTAGTTCCGGAGAAGGCGGAGCTGGGGCCGGAGGTTCAAAAAGGGACATTGGCATCACGTACCTCTCCGGTCCCCTGTGGAGACCACCTCTCCCCGACCCAACTCACGGAGGTCGCCCAGTTGCAGGCCGAGTTTTCGGATGTGTTCTCGCCCCTGCCCGGTCGCACTAACCTCATAGAACACCACATAGAGACGTCCCCGTGGGTGGTAGTGCGTAGCCGCCCTTACAGGCTACCCGAACACAAAAAAAAGGTGGTTCGGGAAGAACTTCAGGCCATGCTCGAAATGGGCATCGTCGAGGAGTCCCACAGTGACTGGAGCAGCCCGGTGGTCTTGGTTCCCAAGGCCGACGGCTCGGTCCGGTTCTGTGTGGACTATAGAAAAGTCAACGCGGTGTCTAAATTCAACGCGTACCCAATGCCTCGTATTGATGAGCTGCTCGATCGACTAGGCACGGCTCGCTTTTACTCGACACTGGATTTGACGAAGGGATATTGGCAGATCCCCTTGACTCCATTATCCCGGGAGAAAACGGCCTTTTCCACACCGTTCGGCTTACACCAATTCGTCACACTTCCGTTTGGGCTGTTTGGGGCGCCCGCTACGTTTCAGCGGCTGATGGACAGGGTCCTCCGGCCCCACGCCACCTATGCGGCCGCATATTTAGATGATATTATCATTTATAGTAATGACTGGCAGCGGCACCTGCAACACCTGAGGGCCGTCCTTAGGTCGCTGAGGCGGGCGGGACTCACTGCCAACCCAAAGAAGTGTGCAATTGGGCAGGTGGAAGTACGGTATCTGGGCTTCCACTTGGGCAACGGGCAGGTGCGTCCCCAAATTAATAAGACAGCAGCGATTGTGGCCTGCCCGAGGCCCAAGACCAAAAAGGGGGTGAGACAGTTCCTGGGGCTGGCTGGCTACTATCGTAGGTTTATACCTAATTATTCGGACGTCACCAGCCCGCTGACTGACCTCACTAAAAAGGGGGCGCCAGACCCGGTCCAGTGGACGGAGCAGTGTCAGCGGGCTTTCTCTGAGGTAAAGGCTGCACTGTGTGGGGGGCCACTTTTACACTCCCCTGACTTCTCTCTCCCTTTTATGTTACAGACGGATGCGTCGGACAGAGGGCTGGGGGCCGTTTTGTCCCAGCAGGTGGAGGGGGAGGACCGCCCGGTCCTGTACATTAGTCGGACGCTGTCAGTGCGTGAGGGGTGCTACAGCATGATTGAGAAGGAGTGCCTGGCGATCAAGTGGGCGGTCCTCGCCCTCCGTTACTACCTGCTGGGGCGCCCTTTCACCCTCTGTTCGGACCACGCGCCCCTCCAGTGGCTCCACCGCATGAAGGATGCCAACGCGCGGATCACCCGTTGGTATCTGGCACTCCAACCCTTCAACTTCAAGGTGGTCCACAGGCCGGGGGCGCAGATGGTCGTGGCGGACTTCCTCTCCTGTCAAGGGGGGGGGGGAGTCGGCTGCAGGCCGGACGGGCGCCCGGCCTGAGTCGGGCGGTGGGGGTATGTGGCAGCGGGGGCGTGGTCAAGCGCCGGTCTGTGACAGGAGGGCGGAGTCAGGGAAGGTAAGTGGCAGAATCACATCACCTGAGAGCAATTAACCTGTGTTTGTGTGTCTTCCCAGCAACCACGCCCTATATAAGGAGAGTGAGAGCAGAGGAAGTGAGCTCTCTCCCGCACCAGACGACTTGTGTGTGTGTGTGTGTCTGGGTGACTGAGAGTGTGTTTGACTGAAAAGTGAAACAATAAATAGTTTTTGGAACTCAGTTCTGTCCTGCCGTACTTCTGTGCTCCACCCACCTGCTCTGACCGCTACAACAAGTTTTAATTATCTTTGGGTTTTCTGAAATCAACAACGGTCAAAAATTTACATACAGCACACCTAATATTTGGGTAAAATGTCTCTTTGCAAGATTCACCTTGACCAAGCATTTTTGTTGACCATGAACAAGCTTCTGGCAGAATTCTGGTTGGATATTGCACGACTCTTCATGGTAGAATTGGTAGAGTTCAATTAATTTTTTTTTCTTAGCATTTATCCTCCACAACCAGCTCTGATGCGTGTTTGGGTTCATTGTCCTGCTGTAACTCCCAAGTCCCAAGTCATGTTCAAGTTCCTGATGGTTTATGTGGAAGAATTCTGAGGTAGTCCTCCTTCTTCATTATTCCATTCACTTTGTGCAATGAACCAGTTCCACTGGCAGCAAAACAGCTCCAGAGCATGATGATCCTACCACCACCACCAGCTGGTACAGTGTCCCTCTGTACATGGTGGTCACTGTGGACAAACAACTCAATCTTTGTCTCATGTGACCATACAGCTATCCTCCAGAAGGCTTTTTTTTTTTTTTTTGTCCGTGTGGTCAGCTTTGAACTTTAGTTAAGCTTGACGGTGTCAGTTTTGGAGCAGGGGGTTATTTCTTGGATAGCAGCCTCTTAGTCCATGGTGATCTGAACTGTAGACAGTGATCCATCAGCTTCCAGTTCATGGCAGGGTTGTGCCATGGTGATTCCCAGGTTGTTCCTGACCATCCAAACCGATTTCTTTTCAATTGAGGGTGGCAGTTTGGGTTTTCTTGAAGCAAAGTGGCTTGGCAAAGTGACTACACCTCACAATAACTTGGATACAATTGTTTGAGCTGATCTTGGAATTTGCAGTTGTTTAGAAATGGCTCCAAGAGACATTCCGGAGTTGTGTATATCTGCGATCCTCTTTCTCAGATCTGCACTGAGCTCCTTGGACTTTCCCATTTTACTGTGTGTTGGTCAAGCCAATGAGTGCTATAAACAAACCCTTTTTACAAAGGCACAGAGAAGCTACCAGCCGTAGTCAATCATGATCACTAACAGGAAGTTAAGAGACCTTGGTCTTGGCAAGATAAGAGACATTTTGGAAGTTTCAGCACCTCTGAATTAATAATCTAAGTGAACGTATGTACATTTTTGACCCTGTATGTATAATTTTGACCATGTATTGATTTCAGAAAACCCAAAGAAAATTAAAACTTGTGCAGCAAATTCTAGTGTTTTTTTTTTTATTAAAGATGTATGTTGTACAATCATTCTGCCACAGAAAGAGAACAGTTCAAAGAAATGACTGAAAGCCCAAATATTGCCATGACATTCATGTCACTATATGTAAACTTCTGACCACAACTGTATATCCCATTCTCAACACTCTTCTTACCAGCTGTGCCAGAGTATCCGGACACACCAATGGTGTAGTGATTCACCTCCGACCCCACAGAGAAGTTGGAGTAGTGAGCGTAGGCTGTGTCATTTCCTAAACGCAAATCGATGCGCAGGTTCATTGGTTCCATGCTAGTCAGAGTATGAAGGATGTCATTTCCTGAAATAGGACAAACATGGTTAAAAAAAGTTGAGAGAGTAAGATGATACACAAAATCCCAGCAGCTTACCAAGCCAAAATTCTGCACTCATCTCTCCAAAGCCTTTGCGATATTCGTTCCATTCTCGGAAGAAATCAGTAGATCCATCAACTCTCCTCTGGAATACCTAGCAAATAAAAAGACACACTTTTGAATTTGAAACAGACATGGTAAAGAAGGCAATACAAACAAACTATTAAGCTGTTACTGTCCTCAAACAAACTATTAAGCAAAACTGCATAGTCAAACCTACTGTCCAGCCTCCTCCATCAGTCTCCATATCACAGTAGACCCACACTACCTCTCCTTCTATACCCTCAGGGTAAATCTCAGCCTCTCCTGACTTCTGCATGCCATTCAGCTGCACCTGAGAGCATTCAGCTGGGTATGGGTAAGGCAATTGTGCTGCAGAAGAAGAAGGTAGAGACCATGGCAAACTTAGAGGAACCATACAGGAAGCCAGGATTTAAAAGAAAGGGTGAAGATCAGCTCACCTGTTGTAAATGCTGTGGAAACAACATTGATGTACTGCCCGTCACTTTCTCCATCTACTTTTACAGTGTAGTGAGAAGATGCCACCAGATCAGTTAACTTGTACTGGGACACAGTTGGATTTAGGATCACCTCCTGTTTATGTAAGGAAGTCAAGCTGTAACTTATAGGATTACAATACAGCATCCAAAAGCCTAAGTGCTCATTTGGTAAATGGACACGTAACTGGAATGCAGAAGTCTTAAAAAAGACAATATAGGGCAAAAATGGAAGAGGTATGGTATAAGGGTTATGCAATATATAGCCAAAAGTTTGTGGACACCTAAACATCATGCCCATATGTGATTTGTCCCCGAACTGTTTCCACAGCAGAGGTGGACAAAGTACCCAACTTCATTACTTAAGTCAGGGTACAGATCCCACTGGTCAAATGTTACTCCGATACAAGTGAAAGTTGTCCAGTCAAATTTTTACTTAAGTTAAAGTGCTGAAGTACTTGCTTTTAAAAATACTTAAGTATTAAAAGTACATTTTCTGTCAACACATTGTTGTATTGTTGACAACGCTTCTAATACCTCATGCCTCTGAAGCAACCTACTGGATTATTTTGTGAATTCACAAAATGAACGTATGCTGTGCCATCATGGTGGTTTAACGTTAAGCTAGCTAGTTAGTGAAGCTCCACCTGACATGCTAGCAAACGCTTTTCAAACTCGAAATCATATTGGGTAGCTAACGTTACTAGAAAAGAAAGATTTCTACATTGTTTATTTGGCAAGATTATGCTAAAACAATTCTGAAAGCACTTCAGATAAGTTAACATTATTCATGTTAGCGTAACTCCATTTTTACATGCTAACTAACAGTGTCCAAGTTAACTAGCTATGTGTTAACGTTAGTCGTGGACAAGGCTACGGCAACTTGGCAGGCAAATCCATAGAAAGTCGTTTGACTAACCAGACTGCATAGCTATTGCAACGTTACCTCTAGCCCTAAAAGCACAGACAGCTTCATTGCAATCTTTCTCTTGGAATAAAACGTTTATATACCTCAGTATGCTTCCACAGGCTGGAAGGCGAGTTTTTATAGGCTGTGATGTGGTTCGTTTTCAGCAAACAAAGCAAAGATTTAAAACGAAACGAATCTTTAATCCTTTCAAAAAACTGAAACATGGGTTCTACCGTAGGTATGGCCATGAGTGTGTGCATTCTCCAGAAGAACCGCCTCCTTCCATTCTGCCATCAACTGATCGTGTTAAATAATGCTGCTGAGAAATCATTGACCTTGATTTTATACAGTCTATGGACGTGACGTGACCCTAGTGATCGGCTGTCTCAGTGTCACCTGCGAAAAAACCAATCACGTTTTAGAAAAGAAAAGAAAAACCATCCACTTTCAAAGCTGCTTCATAGTAACGAGTAACAAGGACCTTGACAGAAATGTAGTGGAGTGAAAAGTACGATATTTGTCTTTCAAATGTAGTGAAGTTAAAGTAATAAGTTTCCAAAAAAAAATAATATTCAAGTAAAGTACAGATACTCAAAAAGTGTACTTAAGTACAGTACTCAGGTAAATGTACTTCGTTACTGTCCACCTCTATTCCACAGGATGTCTCTGTATGCTGTAGCATGACAATTTCCCTTCACTGGAACTAAGAGGCCCAAACATGTTCCACTATGACAATATCTCTGTGCACAAAGCGAGCTCCATGAAGACACGGCTTGCGAAAGTTGGTGTGGAACAACTTGAATGGCCTGAACAGACCTCTGTGCTGATTGCGTCCTGTGCCTTCTTGCCTGACGTCAGTTCCTGACCTCACAAAAGATCTTGTGGATGAATGAGCACAAATCTCCACAGCCAGGCTCCAAAATCTGGTGGACAGCCTTCCCAGAAGAGCGGAGATTATTATAAGAGAAAATAAAGTGAGACTAAATCTAAAATGGGCTGTTCCAAAAGCAGATATGAGTGATGTCCACATATTTTTGGCCATATATTCTTCTTGTTTCTTTCAGTATACTTACCTTAACCTCATCTCCAAACTGGTATGTAAGCCTATAGCTTTTGAAAGATAAATGAGTGTTCTTCCATGAAATCACAGCTGAATTCCAGGTGACTTCACTGGGTGTCACTACCTGAAGCTTTACTCCTGAAAAATGTTAAAATACATGATAATTTTCAACTCCACCCAATAAAATAGGCAGAAGAAAATAATTACTGTGGTGGGCATGCAAGAAAGTAACTTCAATGTAATTTAAAATTAAATTATTTTTTTTTTAAAGATGATCCACATTTTTGGAACAAATGCTTCATGTCCAGTTCATTACCCACCAGACTTACTCCTCACTAAATACTGCAATCTGACTTTAAAAGTACATCCCCGATTCCAAAAAAGTTGGGACAAAGTACAAATTGTAAATAGAAACAGAATGCAAAAATTTACAAATCTCAAAAACTGATATTGTATTCACAATAGAACATAGACAACATATCAAATGTCGAAAGTGAGACATTTTGAAATTTCATGTCAAATATTGGCTCATTTGAAATTTCATGACAGCAACACAAACGGAAAGATACGACAAAAAAGACCTAAGACAGTTGAGCAACTAGAATCCTACATTAGACAAGAATGGGTTAACATTCCTATCCCTAAACTTGAGCAACTTGTCTCCTCAGTCCCCAGACGTTTACAGACTGTTGTAAAGAGAAAAGGGGATGTCTCACAGTGGGAAACATGGCCTTGTCCCAACTTTTTTGAGATATGTTGTTGTCATGAAATTTAAAATCACCTAATTTTTCTCTTTAAATGATACATTTTCTCAGTTTAAACATTTGATATGTCATCTATATTCTATTCTGAATAAAATATGGAATTTTGAAACTTCCACATCATTGCATTCCGTTTTTATTTACAATTTGTACTTTGTCCCAACTTTTTTGGAATCGGGGTTGTAGACTGACTTTCAGATTTTTCAGGTTTAGGTCATAAAAAGAATTTTCTCTGACAGCCAATTATTTTTGTTTCGTGGACCAAAACCTACTGAATTCAAATCACAGACTTCCAATTTTATTTTATTTTTTTAAATAGAACAATTAATGAATTTAAAGCCACATGGCCCTAAATTCTCCGCTATTATTTCTTGCTTCACCGTGACCCAATTCAAGATACTACGTCATGCATCATATGGTGGGTTTCCCCATTTGCGCAAGGCGTTGTGGGATACAAATTTGAAACAAGAGAGGAAAATGGAGGACGTGACTGTGCGAATGAAACATGGAAGACTGACTACAGTAACGGAAAGCAAGAAGAAAAGACGTTATGTTGTGAATGAAAGGAAACGCAGGACCAAACTAATAAATATCGGTGGTCAGCGAGCACCTCGGTGTGATCAGCTGTTCGTTTAGTGACAGAATGATGTAACTGTCAGTGAAAGGTCAAAGGTAAACCTGTAGATGCAACACTGTGGATGCCAGCTGCCATAAAGCCCAAAAGAAGAAGAAGAAGAAGAAGACGATGCCAAAAGGTAAACTTGTACATGTGCACACGGACTTCCTCTGTCTGCTTGACTGCGTGAAGCGAGCGATTTCATGCACATTATTTGCTCAGGAATCCCCTCAAATTAAATAACTTCCCAGCCACAGAATGGCCTGATATTTTTTTTTTAGATATTACAGAAATAAATATATCACAATGACCAAATTTCAGAGTGAACTAAATTTCACTGGTTTTATGAAATTTAAAGGCTATCTACTTTTAACGGTTCAACATACAGTCATCCAGCACCAGCCAAAAGTTTGGATCATAATAAATATCTTGTGATGTACAGATCAAACTTTGTCAGACGGCATAAAAATACAACAAAAATACAAGTATTCACTATAAGAAACTGTTATCAAAGCGATAATTATGTACAGTACCAGTCAACAGTTTGTATACCCCTACTCATTCATAGGTTTTTCTGTATTTTGACTATTTTCTACATTGTAGAACAATACTGAAGACATCAACATTATGAAATAACATCTCATCTCATCTCATTATCTCTAGCTGCTTTATCCTGTTCTACAGGGTCGCAGGCAAGCTGGAGCCTATCCCAGCTGACTACGGGCGAAAGGCGGGGTACACCCTGGACAAGTCGCCAGGTCATCACAGGGCTGATACACAGACACAGACAACCATTCACACTCACATTCACACCTACAGTCAATTTAGAGTCACCAGTTAACCTAACCTGCATGTCTTTGGGGGAAACCGGAGCACCCGGAGGAAACCCATGCGGACACGGGGAGAACATGCAAACTCCACACAGAAAGGCTTTCGCCGGCCACGGGGCTCAAACCCGGACCTTCTTGCTGTGAGGCGACAGCGCTAACCACTACACCACCGTGCCGCCCCGTGTTTGAGATCAAATAGTAAATAATAAAAATACAGTAAATCGCCCTATTCCACAATTGTAGTAATCCATATTATGTCAAGAAGCGCTCAACTAAGTAAAGAGAAACGACATCCATCAGTACTTTAAGGCATGAAGTGACTATTAATTAATAAAAATACAGAATGTGTCCAAACTTTTGATTGGTTCTGTATAGTGAGGAAACAACAAAGAGCATCTAATGTTTACTAAATTTACTTTTTAATGCTTGGTGGATGATGGCTAATTATTTAGACATTCTGACGTACCACTTTTTGTTGTGAAGGTTGTGGAAACAGAGCTACTCTGGAGACTGTTGAGTTGGCTCATGATCTTTACTGCATAAAGGGTAGATCTGTGCAGACCTCTGAGCTGGTGCTCCACAGAAGTGCCAGACAACATCACTGTCACTGTCACATTTGGTGCTGTAAATTTAGAAATATACTTCATTAGAAAAGGAATAAAACAAGCTAAAGAGCTCATCATCTGACAGCTCAAAACGGCAATGATAAACTCCACTTACATCTTGTAGATTCATAACGGAGGATATAATGATCGACTTTCGCTTGAGCAGGCTTCCATATCAACAGTGCTTTACTGTCTGTGACGTTCACGGCCTGGAGGTCAGTGGGGGAGTCAGGTACTAGAAAGGACAAATGGAGGATTACATGCTGATGTACTGTAAGCATGTAAGATCCTGGCATATTCTTTACCTGTAACAACTGAAGCTGTGATCGCTTCACTCTCTGTTGCTCCCATAATTGACCTGACACTAATTTCATACCGGGAACCAACAGAGAGCTTGGAAATGAGAACATGGAACAAGTGTGAATCAACAGTCATGGATCCTGTCACCCCTGAAAAGTAAAAGTATATTCCATGTCACAAAGCAAAGCATTTATAAACATAGTACATGGGAAGTGTTAGAACCCTCGACAGTACCATTTGCAGAATTGGTGTATATAACTTTAAATCCTGCTACTGTGCTTTTAGGTTTGGTCCAAGACACAGTGAGAGATGTTTCTGTAATGTTGCTGAACAGCAGTTCTGTTGGTGGTTCAGGTCCTGGGGAAGGACACACAAAGACACAAAGGATGATAAGTTGAGAAATATTATTTTAAGTGCAGCGCTTCAAAAACCTTCTCGTTCATTCATCTTCAAGCATGCAGGACATTTACTTGATACTGAATGACATTCATTCATTCATTCATTCATTCATTCATTCAGTCAGTAACTGTTTTTTTCCAAGGTGGATCTGGAGTCTACCCCAGGAATTATATGTTAATTAGGATAATTAGTATAATGGAGGTGATGATAGAATATTCACGCACGCTGATTGGTCAAGAGATTCAGATTATTTCTTGATAATCACCTCAAGCAACTCGGCAAAATGGCGGCCAATCGCTTCGTCACCAAGTGAGGAAGAATTACAACTTATGAAAGAAAATGCTGTTCCTAAAAGCACTAAAGATGCTATGAAGTTTGGTCTAAAACTATCCAAAGGGAAGGTGGAATTGTGGTTGATTTTATCTATTTCAAAACAAAGTATTTTATGTGACTCAGCATAGATAAGTCACACAAATCACCATGCATTCCGTTTGCATGTCGCTTTTGCAGATTGAAATAAATGATTTTTTTAAATAATATTTTTTGAAATAATCACCTGTGTATTTATACTAAAACAATTATCCGCCTCAGGCTCAGTGAATATTGGTGAATAATAACCACCTCAACTTCATCTCGGTTATTATTCACTGATATTCACTGAGCCTGTGGCAAATAATTGTTAAATATAAACCTAAATGCAAGTCTTAAAAGTAAGAACCAATTTATACACTTTTTATAGAGATTAACATTTAACAATGAGATTTATTCATAATATTTACATTCCATATTTACGTATACGTTTATTTTTTCACTTTATGCAGTAATTATATTTAATATCTTTTTGCATGGGCGGCACGGTGGTGTAGTGGTTAGCGCTGTCGCCTCATAGCAAGAAAGGTCCGGGTTCGAGCCCCGTGGCTGGCGAGGGCCTTTCTGTGTGGAGTTTGCATGTTCTCCCCGTGTCCGCGTGGGTTTCCTCCGGGTGCTCCGGTTTCCCCCACAGTCCAAAGACATGCAGGTTAGGTTAACTGGTGACTCTAAATTGGCCGTAGGTGTGAATGTGAATGGTTGTCTGTGTCTATGTGTCAGCCCTGTGATGACCTGGCGACTTGTCCAGGGTGTACCCCGCCTTTCGCCCGTAGTCAGCTGGGATAGGCTCCAGCTTGCCTGCGACCCTGTAGAAGGATAAAGCGGCTAGAGATAATGAGATGAGATGAATGGAGCCTATCCCAGCTGACTACGGGCGAAAGGCGGGGTACACCCTGGACAAGTCGCCAGGTCATCACAGGGCTGACACATAGACACAGACAACCATTCACACTCACACCTACGGTCAATTTAGAGTCACCAGTTAACCTAACCTGCATGTCTTTGGACTGTGGGGGAAACTGGAGCACCCGGAGGAAACCCACGCGGACACGGGGAGAACATTCAAACTCCGCACAGAAAGGCCCTCGCCGTCCACGGGGCTCGAACCCGGACCTTCTTGCTGTGAGGCGACAGCGCTAACCACTACACCACCGTGCCGCCCTCACTTTTATATTGTTCCATTAAATGTTTCTTAGGTTAAATTTCTCTCTAAATGACTGAGTCAAGATGGATTTTGCAAACTCACAGCTCACATTTTCTACAACAGTTATTACATTTTGACAAGAATACACAAAACGACTTTTTTTTTCAAAGTACAGTTCCTCATATTACTTATTGCTGAGTTCCAAATAAACTTGAAATTTAAAGGTAGATGGCCTTTCAGATTTTCAAGTGTAGGTCATAAAAAGAATTTTCCCTGGCACTCGATTATTTTTGTTTAGTGGACCAAAAACTACTGAATTCGAATCATAGACTTCCAATTTTATGAGTTTTTTTTAATAGAACAATTAATTAGTTTAAATTCTCCACTATTTTTTCCTGCTTCACCATGACCCAATTCAAGATACTACATCGTGCATGACATGGTGGACTTTCTTCATTCACGCAAGGCATTGTGGGATACAAATTTGAAACAGGAGAGAAAAATGGAGGTCGTGAGTGTGTGAATGAAGCGTGAAAGACCGACTACAGTAACGGAGAGTGAGAAGAAAAGACGTTATGTTGCGAAGGAAAGAAAATGCAGGACCAAACTAATAAATATCGGCGGTCAGCGAGCACCTCGGTGTGATCAGCTGTTCGTTTAGCGACAGAATGATGGAACTGTCAGTGCACGGTCAAAGGTAAACTTGTAGATGGCAGTAATGCAACACTGTGGATGCCAGCTGCCGTAAAACCCAAAAGAAGAAGGTAAACCTGTGCATGCGCACACACGGACTTCTTCTGTCTTGTTGACTGCACGAAGCGAGTGATTTCCTTCATGCACATTATTTGCTCGGGAATCCCCTCAAATTAAATAACTTCCCAGCCACAGAATGGCCTGGGTTTTTTTTTTTTTTTTTAGATATTACAGAAATAAACATACATCACAATGACCAAATTTCAGAGGGAATTAAATTTCATCGATTTTATGAAATCGAACGGCCGTCTAGCTTTAACATTTGGACCCTTTTTTTTTTTCCATTGCAATTTTTGTGTGTTTTTGGATGAAAATAAATGTGTTGATTTCAAGTGTGAATTAATGGTGATTAAATTAATACTCTAATATGTTTCCAGCGGCACGGTGGTGTAGTGGTTAGCGCTGTCGCCTCACAGCAAGAAGGTCCGGGTTCGAGCCCTGTGGCCAGCGAGGGCCTTTCTGTGCGGAGTTTGCATGTTCTCCCCGTGTCCGCGTGGGTTTCCTCCGGGTGCTCCGGTTTCCCCCACAGTCCAAAGACATGCAGGTTAGGTTAACTGGTGACTCTAAATTGACCGTAGGTGTGAATGTGAGTGTGAATGGTTGTCTGTGTCTATGTGTCAGCCCTGTGATGACCTGGCGACTTGTCCAGGGTGTACCCCGCCTTTCGCCCGTAGTCAGCTGGGATAGGCTCCAGCTTGCCTGCGACCCTGTAGAACAGGATAAAGCAGCTAGAGATAATGAGATGAGATGAGATACGTTTCCAGGTGATGGTATGTTCATAATCCAAGTGTAGAGTGATGGAAACACTGAAGGAAAAAAATAAAATAAAAAAATACCATCTTCAAAAGAAAGGACTTGTATGATCTGTTCTAAACTGTCACCAGAGTCAGATCTGACAAAGCCTAGAGATGAAGAATGTGTTAAAGTTCTACTGAATGCAGCAAGAATCCAAAATGTTGAGACCATCACACATCTGGAAGAACATGAATACGATGAACAGTTGTATTATCACAGAGAATGTAGATCTTCTTTCACTCATTCAAAAAAAAAACACTTGAGAAAATGTCTAAAGAACCGGAGACTGAGTGTGACAAGAGATGGTCCTCCCATGTTCTAATGATGACATCTTTTCATGTGTTGAATCCGGCATGCATATTTTGTGAGGGGGAAAAAAAGTAAATACTGTATGTATCTTGTTCAAATACAAGAGAAACCCTGCTTCAATCAAGAGAACTGTAATCTGATGACAGTGAGAAATGCCGCACAAGCCAAATTAGATCAGTGTATCCTTTCGCTCACTTTTAGAGAACTGGTTGCTGTTCAAGCACATTATCGCAAGTCCTGTCACTACATCTACAGATGAGGGCAGAAGATGAATCTTTCACAGCCTACTGATGAAGATGAAAGTGCAGAAGAGGAGTCCTACTTGCTTCTGTTCAAGTATATATATGTGATGTCCTCTTCACTGCACCCATCATGTTAAAAATGACCAAATTGACTGATAACTTTGTAAAATTCATGCATACATTTGGCTACGATGATGTGAAGCCTCATACAAAGAAGCACATTCAGAGGAAACTCGAAGCCGAATTCAACAAATTGCTTAATTTGTTTCTGACAGCGTCACTGATAGCACCAGCAATCAGAGTTCATGGCAGCCTCCAAACATGGCCACCACAGACTACAATTCCCAAACACCACAACGCCCTCCCTCTCCTGACTTCTAATCACCACCGCACCTGTTCCTCATTACACCTCATCAGCCACCACTACTTAAAGGAGAACTGAAGGCAAATTTTTTATTATCAAAATTCTATTTATCTCATTTTATTAAATCTAGGAATGCATTTTTGATACCTATTCTGTCACTGCTATAGCAAGTTATGAGTGTTTGAAATATGCTTTGTAATATATCAGTCCATATGCCAAAGCAATGGCCGTAAACGAGATTTGCTGAGACCTGTGCGAGACATCGTAGGACGGAAGTAAAACGTACAGCGGAAATCAAAGTGACCAACATCTGCCAACGTTGTCAAAAGACACATGTGCGCCTTCTTTCGAATGCTGATGTAATCAAGCCGGAAGTTTTGTTTGTTTTGATAGCAATGAGGAAAGTTTGAAAAAAGTAGGCAGTAATCGTCATTTAAACTCGTTTTTGTGCAATATTTCGTTTGGAAAACAGTTTTCAAAATGGCGGCACTGACACCTGGCTGACACTTCACGTTTCGAAGTCTCAGACAAGTCTCGTGAAGATCGCGCGGATAAGTGACGCCAGCCGTGGACCAAACGAACTAAATTCAACATGGCTAAAAAACGAATAGGCCGATAAGTATATTTAATTGCAATTAGTTGCCAATATCGGCACGGTGGTGTAGTGGTTAGCACTGTCGCCTCACAGCAAGAAGGTCCAGGTTCGAGCCTAGCGGCTGGCGAGGGCCTTTCTGTGTAGAGTTTGCATGTTCTCCCCGTGTCCGCGTGGGTTTCCTCCGGGTGCTCCGGTTTCCCCCACAGTCCAAAGACATGCAGGTTAGGTTAACTGGTGACTCTAAATTGACCGTAGGTGTGAATGTGAGTGTGAATGGTTGTCTGTGTCTATGTGTCAGCCCTGTGATGACCTGGCTACTTGTCTAGGGTGTACCCCGCCTTTCACCCGTAGTCAGCTGGGATAGGCTCCAGCTTGCCTGCGACCCTGTAGAACAGGATAAGTGGCTACAGATAATGGATGGATGGATGTATAGTTGCCAATATGAGTCATGATATAAGGTTACTAAAACCGAAAACATAATTGAATAACACGTTAATTAAGAAATAAAGCATGTTTAAAAATGACTTCAGTTCTCCTTTAAGGACTGCAGTTACAAACCATCAGTATGAAGTATCGTTCTGTGTACCTGATCATACCAAGCCGTTTGGTCCCCATGGTTGACTTTAGTGACTGTGACCCTGCTTTCTGTTTATATTCAGACTCTGAACCTTTGCTATTTCTCCAATACGCTGCTTGTGAATTGACTGATTCCTTACTCGACCCTTACACAGTCTTTAGTCTTACGATTTAGATTTGGTTGCCAGTTTGCAACATACCGGCTCTCCTCTGTAACTGCATCTGTAAGTGCATGCACCCTTGACAGACAGTAGTGGAAAGCTCCTTGTGTATCCAGATAATGAAGCTTCAAGAAGGACTACAGAGTGTTGTACAACCCCGATTCCAAAAAAGTTGGGACAAAGTACAAATTGTAAATAAAAACGGAATGCAATAATTTACAAATCTCCAAAACTGATATTGTATTCACAATAGAACATAGACAACATATCAAATGTCAAAAGTGAGACATTTTGAAATTTCATGCCAAATATTGGCTCATTTGAAATTTCATGACAGCAACACATCTCAAAAAAGTTGGGACAGGGCCAATAAGAGGCTGGAAAAGTTAAAGGCACAAAAAAGGAACAGCTGGAGGACCAAATTGCAACTCATTAGGTCAATTGGCAATCGGTCATTAACATGACTGGGTATAAAAAGAGCATCTTGGAGTGGCAGCAGCTCTCGGAAGTAAAGATGGGAAGAGGATCACCAATCCCCCAATTCTGCGCCGACAAATAGTGGAGCAATATCAGAAAGGAGTTTGACAGTGTAAAATTGCAAAGAGTTTGAACATATCATCATCTACAGTGCATAATATCATCAAAAGATTCAGAGAATCTGGAAGAATCTCTGTGCGTAAGGGTCAAGGCCGGAAAACCATACTGGGTGCCCGTGATCTTCAGGCCCTTAGACGGCACTGCATCACATACAGACATGCTTCTGTATTAGAAATCACAAAATGGGCTCAGGAATATTTCCAGAGAACATTATCTGTGAACACAATTCACCGTGCCATCCGCCGTTGCCAGCTAAAACTCTATAGTTCAAAGAAGAAGCCGTATCTAAACATGATCCAGAAGCGCGGATGTCTTCTCTGGGCCAAGGCTCATTTAAAATGGACTGTGGCAAAGTGGAAAACTGTTCTGTGGTCAGACGAATCAAAATTTGAGTTCTTTATGGAAATCAGGGACTCCATGTCATTCGAACTAAAGAGGAGAAGGACGACCCAAGTTGTTATCAGCGCTCAGTTCAGAAGCCTGCATCTCTGATGGTATGGAGTTGCATTAGTGCATGTGGCATGGGCAGCTTACACATCTGGAAAGACACCATCAATGCTGAAAGGTATATCCAGGTTCGAGAGCAACATATGCTCCCATCCAGACGACGTCTCTTTCAGGGAAGACCTTGCATTTTCCAACATGACAATGCCAAACCACATACTGCATCAATTATAGCATCATGGCTGCGTAGAAGAAGGGTCCGGGTACTGAACTGGCCAGCCTGCAGTCCAGATCTTTCACCCATAGAAAACATTTGGCGCATCATAAAACGGAAGATACGACAAAAAAGACCTAAGACAGTTGAGCAACTAGAATCCTACATTAGACAAGAATGGGTTAACATTCCTATCCCTAAACTTGAGCAACTTGTCTCCTCAGTCCCCAGACGTTTACAGACTGTTGTAAAGAGAAAAGGGGATGTCTCACAGTGGTAAACATGGCCTTGTCCCAACTTTTTTGAGATGTGTTGTTGTCATGAAATTTAAAATCACCTAATTTTTCTCTTTAAATGATACATTTTCTCAGTTTAAACATTTGATATGTCATCTATGTTCTATTCTGAATAAAATATGGAATTTTGAAACTTCCACATCATTGTATTCCGTTTTTATTTACAATTTGTACTTTGTCCCAACTTTTTTGGAATCGGGGCTGTACACTCTGCAGCTACAAAAAAAAATGCTATCAAAATTTCTGCTAATCATCTGCATGGACAAATAAAAAGGATGGAATCAAATCCCTGGTTCCTACATCCCATTAAACTGAATTCTAAAGGAAAAAAAATCAGAAAATATGTATTTTATCTTTTCGTATGAATTATTTTATACGGCATCTAATCCATGTTATAATGTTTATAATGTCAGCCGTAATGCAGAAGGCAGCATGACATGAAAATGATATCAGTTATTAAATGGCCTTAATTCCTTGCTCCAGTAAGTCTTTCTAATACAGTAGACTCAGTTTACCAGGCTATGCAGAGAATTGTTCAAGATGAAAAGAAAAAGCCTTGATAGATTAACGGGCAGATTGCACAGTACAAAGGCAAGAGGAATGTCCGCCAGCTACAGATAGGAAGAGGGTTGAATCATTTCTTAGGGTCAACTTGTCCTGCTGTAATCTCAGTGGCCTTGGTTAAATGGGTGATCTAAAGAATAGGAGGACATCTAGTGGTAACGAAGTGAGTTGGAGTAAGGAATATAAAGTAAAATGCACCAAATAGAGGCAGCAAATATGTCCCACCCTTTGAGTTTATAAGATCATGCACTATGGTCATTCTTCAGTGTTCACTCTCAAGACTGACCTTCTGTATTGCTTAGGTTTATCTTTGTAATAAAGTTTATTATTGATTCTAAGAAGTTTTGGTGTTCTTGCTGGTCCTCAAACCTACTTGTGAAACGGAAAGGATTCTCCATGACAATACACCAACTTAACAGAATCTCTCCAAATATTCCTAAATCTGTTTGTCCTTGATATTGATGTAGTGTTCAATGTGTACCAACAGATGTCCATCAAAGGAACTGAGAGGAGCATGAGATGTATAGAGACAGGAATTCGTTTCACTGACATACCACCACACCAAAAAATCCAGGAATGATGATGGCTGCTGTCTTGTGGGGGCAGTAAGATACAACTGATTAAATTCAACATCGGCCAGTAGAAGAAACAAAATATGAGATAAAACCTGGGTAGTAAAACCTTATATAGAGAGCGTGCACGTGACGTCACGAGGTCACGTGATATTTGTTTATCTGCCATCTTGGACGGCATGGCCGCGCATAGAACTTAGACGAACCCGTTCTAATTATCAAGTGTGTGGGAGTAGACCTTTCGAGAATGGTTATATCTTGTTCAGCATTTGGTTGTACCAATAGACAGGGCCAAAAGGAGGGCCTGTCATTTTATAGATTCCCCGCAGATGAGGAGAGACGCGCAAAATGGGTGTCCGCTGTGCGAAGAGAAAACTGGAACCCCAGTTCTACCAGCCGAATTTGTAGTGAACACTTCATATCAGGTAGGTGTAATCTTCTAATTCAATACTCCTAGTACATCTGTTAAGTTGATTTTCGGATTGAAAGATAACTGCATAGTCGGTGATTTGTGATTTTTTTTTTCAGACAAAAACATACATATTTACAACCCTGTCATTATCTGAAACTGAGTTTAGATTTCAAACATTCTTACGATAAAACGTCCTGCATAGTCTCTTTATGATAAACGTCTTAATGCCACTTACCCGTGAGGTTATCAAGTAGACATTCTTCTTCGGAACCTTCCAGAGGTATAGTTGGATACCCATCCCGCAACAAAATATTTATAAGCTTCCAGGCTCTCGTAAGCTTTGAGGGCTTTGCCAGTGTAACACGATTCACGATTAACAAGAAAATTGTAAATGTCGTGGTAGGCCAGATCGAGCAAATCGCCGGCACCGCAGCTCTGAATTTCCCTGAACAAGGATTGCGGCAAGTTGTACGGATCTGCAATCCCCAACCTGGAATACTTTTCCACGTAACGCTGCCTCACGTCACCTTCAAGATGCTGAACAAACTTAGACAAGTTATCGCGCGATGTAGATGGGGTATTTTCCGAATTTTCTTGGGGATTACTCCCTGGATCCATTACGCTCGCGCAAGGTAAACAATCCTGAAGCCGTCCAACATGGCGGAGTACACACGGACGGGTCACGTGACTGCACATCCTCTATAACCAGTGCTTAACCCACAGTCTTGAGTAACCCACAGAAGAGCTACTATAGCACAAACTGCTGAAAAAGTTAATGCTGACAAGCTTCTGTTTTAGACAGCATTAACTTTTTCAGCAGTTTGTGCTACAGTAGCTCTTCTGTGGGGTTGGACCATATGGGCTAGCCTTTGTGCCCCATATGAATCACTGAGCCTTCGACACCCATGACCCTGTCGCCGGTTCACCAGTTGTCCTTTCTTGGACCATTTTTGGTAGGTACTAACCACTGCATACTGGGAACACCCCACAAGATGTGCCATTTTGGAGGTGCTCAGACCCAGTCATCGAGCCATCACAATTTAGCCTTTGTCAAAGTCACTCAGATCCTTATGCTTGCCCATTTTTCCTGCTTCCAACACATCAACTTCAAGAACTGACTGTTCTCTTGCTGCCTAATATATCCCACCCCTTGACAGGTGCCATTGTAATGAGATAATCAATGTTATTCACTTCACCTCTCAGTGGTCATAATGTTATGGTGGATCAGTGTATGTCTTTCATCAACATAATAGTTGATGATACTGATAGCATTCTGCTGTACTTAGCCTTTCAAAAAGACCCAGATTGTAGCATGTATGGAAAATGTGGCCCTGCCAACTGCACCACATATATCAGCATCACCAAAGTGTCCACTGCAATTGGTCAGCATGTGTGTGCTTCCTTGCTTGGACTGCATGCCTTCACTGGGTGCAACACAGTAAGTGTCGTCATGGCTGTAGGAAACTTGCTGAGCTGAAACATGTGATGGCCAATGATTGCTTCCAGAATGGCTTCTCAAAGCTTGGAAAAGAATGGCAGCTCAGTGATGATATCTTCAAGGTCTTGGAAGAAATTACTAATATCTGTGATGTCAATGATATGCGATATGAGCTCTTCAGAGTAAAAAATGGCAATGTGTAATCTGGGCTGCTGCCACCCTGTCAAGACTGTCTATACCTATATGCGGTTAGAGCTAACTATTAGGCTGCCATCTGGCAACATGCCTTGATCTACAAGTACTCAGTCCATTAGACAGTAAAGTCTAAAGTCCTTCCTGCGCCATGCAGTTGGGTGCATTGGGTGGCACCAATCTTTGTTTCCATAGCCCTCGGTCTCTCGCCCATACAGCTAGGGTTACAGTGGGGGGCTAGTCCTCTGGTAACCGCGAGAGTTTGACTCCCCACTCACATCTGTATTGCAGCGTGCTTTGCCAGATGGCAGTAGGTACTATTTTTATGATGGTCTTTGGTATGACCCAACCATGAGTAGAACTCGCGATCTCCCGACACGCTACCCACTAGGCCAACTCGCGGTATTAGGCAGTAAAGGTTGAACCCAAAATGACAGCTGGGGAGTTTGTCATAAACTGAATGATGGGAGCACCAGCACCAGATACAGTGTTAGAATTTCTCTCATGGAAATGCTAGAAGGCACTGAAACTGCCCTTTTGTCAGTGTATGGTAAATGGACTGATCTGTACCCACGCATGTGTCCTGCAGAACTGTGAGAATATGAAGAATGAGGAGGAATTTGATGATGTGCAGGATGAATCTGATGGCTCAGACAGCCAGTATGTTTATATGCACAATAATATTCCACTATTATTCAGAATATTACAATACTTGGAATTTAATACGAGACATGTAAACAGCATATTCTGTTTGGATAATCCAAATTTGGCCTTATTCTGAATTTAGCATTTTTCTGGTTAAGACATGTTGGATTTAACAATTATTCACTGAAGGTGAAGTGAATATCGGTGAATAATAACTGAGACAAAGTTGAGGTTATTAGTCACTAATATTCACTGAGTCTGAGGTGCATAATTGTTTTAGCATAAATACACATGATTATTTTCAATTTTTTCAAAAAAATCCATTTAAAAAAAAGTCAAACATCAAAAGCAGCATACAAATGTAATGTGCACAGACTTGTGTCACTTATCTATGTCGACTCACATAAAATACTTTGTTTTGAAATATCTCATCTCATCTCATTATCTCTAGCCGCTTTATCCTGTTCCACAGGGTCGCAGGCAAGCTGGAGCCTATCCCAGCTGACTACGGGCGAAAGGCGGGGTACACCCTGGACAAGTCGCCAGGTCATCACAGGGCTGACACATAGACACAGACAACCATTCACACTCACATTCACACCTACGGTCAATTTAGAGTCACCAGTTAACCTAACCTGCATGTCTTTGGACTGTGGGGGAAACCGGAGCACCCGGAGGAAACCCACATGGACACGGGGAGAACATGCAAACTCCGCACAGAAAGGCCCTCGCCGGCCATGGGGCTCGAACCCGGACCTTCTTGCTGTGAGGTGACAGCGCTAACCACTACACCACTGTGCCGCCCTGTTTTGAAATAGATAAAATAAATCACAATTCCACCTTACCTTTTAATACTTTTAGACCAAGCTTCATAGCATCTTTAGTGCTTTTAGGAAAAGCATTTTCTTTCATAATTTGCAATTCTTCCTCACTTACGGTGACGAAGCAATTTTCAGCCATTTTGCCGATTTGCTCGAGGTGATTATTGAGAGATAGTGCGAATTTTTCGACCAATCAGCATGTGTGATTTTTCAATAATCACCTGTGTATTTACACTAAATGATGATATTATTTGGGTTTCAGGAGCATGTTTTGGACATGTATATGGCACATTCAGAAAATGTGTCTCAAATGGGGTTTTTACGGCAGTTTGTGTCACACAGCCACTTGCCTGTTCATGGTCGGCTCTTTGTGTTGTACACAAACCAACTAGACAATTGGAGTATACACAGCTACATGTAAACGAGAATATTAGTGGAATATTCATTTTCTTTAGCCACTTAAACAGCTTAGTAGGAATATTGTGTTTTGTTTTGTTTTTTGGGGGGGTAAGGGCAAAAACCGGAATATAATAATATAATAAGAACATTTTGTGCATGTAACTGTAGTGAGTGACATAGATGCTTAATGGGTTATTCTGAAATATATGTATGTGCATCTGGCTGACTAACATTTTAAATACAGTGTGAAGATCATAATATGATGGTTTCTTAAACATGCTGGAATGAAGAATATAATGTTTTTTTATTTACATATAACCTATAGATGTGTGTGGCATAATTCAGAAACAAAGCAGTTTTTGTCATAGTAAAATGTGCATTCATTCCATAAATTATTTTTATGTTTTTGGTAATTTGGATGTAACTGTGTTGGATGAATATCATTATTGAAGCATTACTACATTGCCAAAGAGTTTGGAGTAACTTTCATACTTGCATGTATGCATAAGTATGTAAATGACAACAGTTAAATTCTGCTTTAAAAATCCATTGTAAATCACTAGAAAGGCTGTAACCAGTGACTGGCCTAGTGTGTCCGCCTCTCGATCGGGAGTTCTACTCACGGTCGGGTCATACCAAAGACCACCATAAAAATGGTACCGACTGCCATCTGGCAAGGCACACTGCAATACAGATGTGAGTGGGGAGTCAAACTCTCACGATTACCAGAGGACTAGCCCCCCACTGTAACCCTCGCTATGTAATATAGGCGAGAGGCCTAGGCACGGGCGCAGATAGAGGGGGGGACGGGGGGATTCGTCCCACCCAGATTTAAATTCACCTTGTTTGGTCCCCCCCACTTATAGGGAGGAAAAAACGTCTATGCTGTCTTTCTTTGCATAAGCCAAACCTCACGGAAAAATCAAAAGACTAATTACCATTCGGTTTATTGAGGTGCACAGCAGTACATACATAGTTGCAACTGCGCAGACTGCACAGGTTGCGAGCTAGAGCTTGGTTGCTATGGTTACCCACAAGTTTGACAGGCATATCGGGGACAGCGCCTCCTAGTTCAGGACCCCAACACGGCATGATGAAGGGTGCCAAAAGGCAGAAAACGATTGCATCGTTTTTTCAAAAAAAAAAAAAGACTGTAAGTAAACTGTGCCTTACTTTATCATACCACCTTGCAATTTTTTGATAGTCTGTTCAAAGTAATGTCGTAGTGAAAGTAAAATCGTACGGAGTAGAGATGTCTTTCTGGTAGCCTCCTTCTTTCGGTGGTAGCCTGTAGATACAGTGCTCAGAAGGCAGTTTTAATGTTTAATCTGGCGTTCCCTGCCATAATTTCAGCGAGCATATTGTTTCATAAGGAAACTTTGCGAAGAGTTGTTGACTGACTGCCGCTCACGCAACACACAGGCATAGTTAGAAAGTCAGGATGCACTGGTTTACACTTTACACACACACACGTAGCCCAGCCTCTCGCTATGGTTAACAGTTGGAACTTAGCGGTTTTAAAACTAGTTTTACAATTTCTGTGCGTGATGATAATGTGTAAACTTTGGATTTCCATAGGCTATGTTAAAATGTTATCATTGTCCTGGCCTGCAGGTAGTTCCTGGTGATGGCAGTGAGGGAGGTGAAATAACATGTATACACACTACCGTTCAAAAGTTTGGGGTCACCCAGACAATTTTGTGTTTTCCATGAAAAGTCACACTTTTATTTACCACCATAAGTTGTAAAATGAATAGAAAATATAGTCAAGACATTTTTCTGGCCATTTTGAGCATTTAATCGACCCCACAAATGTGATGCTCCAGAAACTCAATCTGCTCAAAGGAAGGTCAGTTTTATAGCTTCTCTAAAGAGCTCAACTGTTTTCAGCTGTGCTAACATGACTGTACAAGGGTTTTCTAATCATCCATTAGCCTTCTGAGGCAATGAGCAAACACATTGTACCATTAGAACACTGGAGTGAGAGTTGCTGGAAATGGGCCTCTATACACCTATGGAGATATTGCACCAAAAACCAGACATTTGCAGCTAGAATAGTCATTTAGCACATTAGCAATGTATAGAGTGGATTTCTGATTAGTTTAAAGTGATCTTCATTGAAAAGAACAGTGCTTTTCTTTCAAAAATAAGGACATTTCAAAGTGACCCCAAACTTTTGAACGGTAGTGTGTGTGTGTGTGTATATATATATATATATATATATATATATATATATATATATATATATATATATATATACGCACACATACATACACAAAATGGAATCATTTGCTGACAGCTCAGTCCCCCCCAGTTCAAAAATCCTATCTGCGCCCCTGGGCCTAGGGCTACAAAACTGAGATCGGCGCTGCCAAACGAGTCATGAATGGTGCGGGCAGGACTTTGACTTTTGAGAAAGGCTGTAAAATGGTAATGGTTTAAGAGATTTTATCTTTCTATGGTATTCCAATTTCCAAAATTCTGTTTTTGAATACAAGTCTACATATAAAATATATACTGTTTTCTAAAAGGAGCGCTTCTCCTATTATACCCCACCTGTACTAAACTTCAGTTGTGAGTCTCAGATGTTCATCATAGAGTTTTGAGTTACCGATACATATAACTATCAGAAAAAGACAACACAGTTTGGTGCCTTCAGATGGCACTGATCAGCCCAAATCAGCTCACTGGTTCATGGAAAAAAAATTGTCATAAAATAAAACACACACCCTATGTTCCAATGTTCAGTTGATCTCCAAAATAAGAAAACGGTTTGTAAGTGTAGAAGATCCGAGCATAGAACATTGGAATCAGGGATACTACTAATAATAAAAATCCCATTGCTTGTACAAAAACATTACAGATTAACAATCTTATAAAATGCACTAATTCAAGGTACATTTAAGAAATACTTACATTCAGTAGGACTATAATTAACAGTTATTCCATGAAATTGATTCGTACATGAGCTGATAGCCGACGATGCGTGTAGCGCCCAGTTGGCTATAAACCATGTCAGTGTGGTGTGTGTGTGTGTGTGTTAACAATCTAGCATCTAGACAGTTGCACCGATTGACTTCAAATTTTCAGTGTAGGTGGGTAATGGTCTGTAGATTACCTGATTAAATTTTGGGGGTAATCGGGTCAAGGTGAAGGTCAAGGTCACTGGAAAGGTCAACCTTTTTGGTCAAAATAACATATTTTCCATTATAACTCAAAAACGATTGTCGATAGACAAATGTTTACTATGATGAACATATAGGAACTCCCATATGGCCTTTCATTTGGCACCATGATCTTTGACCTTGAGTGACTTTGAAAGGTCAAACTCGAGGTCACGGATTTTCAGAGGGCTATAACTTGAAAACTGTTGATGGTAGACAGATGTTTACCATTATCAACTTACAGGAAGTGCCATATGGGCTTTCATTTGGCACCCTGACCTTTGACCTTGAATGATTTTGAAATGTCAAACTCAAGGTTATGGATCCATCCATTGTCTGTAGCCATTTATCCTGTTCTACAGGGTCTCAGGCAAGTTGGAGTCTATCCCAGCTGACTACGGGTGAAAGGCGGGGTACACCCTGGACAAGTCACCAGGTCATCACAGGGCTGACACATAGACGCAGACAACCATTCACATTCACATCTATGGTCAATTAAGAGCCGCCAATTAGCCTAACCTGCATGTCTTTGGACTGTGGGGGAAACCGGAGCACCCGGAGGAAACCCATGCAGACACGGGGAGAACATGCAAACTCCGCACAGAAAGACAGTTGCCGGCCGCTGGGCTTGAACCCAGGACCTTCTTGCTGTGAGGCAACAGTGCTAACCATTACACCACCGTGCCGCCCTGGTCATGGAATTTCATAGGACTATAACCTGATAGCTGATGATTGAGAAATATTACCATTATCAACATATAGGTATAAAATAAGTGCTGCTGGGTGAGGTTTGTTTTGCCTGGCAACACTTGTTCTATCCACATTCACTGGATTTTGTGAAACAGAGCATTTTTTTTTTTTTGCAGATTCAGTAAATAAAAATTTTATACAAAATGTCCAAAAAATCATTTCTGCTTAGAATGTAAACAAACCAGCGAAATGACAGGAGCAATTTGTGAAAATGCTATAATAATAATTCCTGAAAAATAAAAAAGATACGTTCTTGCCGTCAAATACTTTCATTCCATATTTTGTTGCTTTTTTGTATTTTTAGGGTTTTGTTTTCGGGTAGAGTCTTTATTTTGTCCTCAGTTGGTTCAGCAACACGCTCTGCCATTTTGTTTTTCTCTACTCACGGTATATGAGCTGATATCCTAGTAGTAGAGTAGCCAATCAGAGTGCGCAATTGCTCATATCTAGTGAATGTGGATAGAGTAAATCTTCATCGCCTCAATCTGTAGTGTAGAAGTGAAAGCATGATTATTTACCTGTCGAGACAAGCAACCGGTGAACCTTGGATCGTACACGAGGCCCGGAGCTGAACAGGGACACAGAATACTGTCTCTGTGGTCGAAGATTCTTGAAATGATAGGAGCGAGCACTGCCAGCAAGAACCTGTGAGAACTTCTCAGCACTCTTCCTGTCCACTTTTCCATCATAGACTTTAGATGAGGTTCTGTTTGTACTATATATCTCATCTACTCTTGTATCACCATCTTGACTTTTCTCAGCTTCCTCTGCTTCATCCTCATTGCTGCTTCCTGACCAAACTTCCCTCCTTGTTACTGTGAAGTTCTTGAATAATCCTTGAGGAGCTTCCCATGTGATAACAAGCCCAGTAGAGGTTATGTTGTGAACCTCAACTGGTCCGATGTTTATTAATTTTGTTGTCCTTTCAGCATGAGTTTTAGATATTGTGATATTTTTTAAAGTGTTGTTTCCTTTGTTCTTTCTAGATGTATCTTCTTTGAGAATGCGGTGCAAACGCTTGTCTTTTTCACTGGTGGTAGTTGCATTCACACCTTTGTCTTCTGTTACAGGTATTACTTTTGTGAGAAATGTTGTCGCATCACTTTGTGGAAGCTTCTTGTCTTTCTCGTTGACCTTTTTTACATTTACATTGTCGACCTTTCTCTTTTGAGATGATTCTTGTTTAATCAACATGGTGTTATTCTTATTAAGCTTATTATCCTTTTCAGTGAAAGTAGTCACATTTAGATGTTTGTCCACTCTTTTCTTTTCGGCTGTAACGTTGCTAAGAACTTTTGTCTCATTGCTCTGTGGTAACTTTTTGTCCTTTTCAATGAATGTTGTTACACTGTGATGGCTGCCTAACTTTGTCTTTCTAGATGATTCATCTTTAAGAAGTGTAACATTGCCCTGGTGTAGTATATTGTCCTTCCGAGTAGATGTAGTTATGTTTACAAATCTCTCTGCTGCTTTCTTACCTGATGTAACCTTCAGAACTTTTGTCTCATACCCTGGTACCAACTTCCGTTTTTCACTGGATGTTGGAACGTTTCTCATTCCAGATGTTTTTTCTTTAAGAGGTGCGACATTACTCTGTTTTTTCCTGTCTTTTTCAGTAGAATTAGTTACGTTTAGATGCTTGTCCGCTTTTGCCTTTGTTTCTTTAAGAGGTGTGACATTGCCCTGGTTTAGTATCTTCTCCTTTTCAGTGGACGCAGTCACATTTACATGGGTTTTCCCTGTTTTGTTTCCAGATGTTGATTTTATGATAGATGTTGTCTCATCATCTTCTGGTAACTTCTTGTCTTTGTTGCTGGCAGCTGTAACATTCAGAAACCTGTCTACTTTTCTCTTTCCTGATGATCCGTCCTTTGGTAGATTGTTGGCTTGCTGCAAGTTCCTGTCTTTGTCAGTGGAAGTAGTCGGATTTAAAAATTTTTCCACCATTTTCTTTTCAGGTGATCCTGCTTTAGGTTGTGTGATGGTGCCCTGGCTTGGTTTCTTGTCCTTTTCAGTGGAAGTAGTAACATTTGACTGTTTCCATACCATTAGCTTTTCAGATGATTCCTCTTTAAAAAGTTTACCACTAGTTACATTGCGATGCTTTTCCAACACATTCTTTTCATGGTCTTTATGTTGCTTCTTGTCTTTTTCCTTTAACTCTGTTGCATTTGGATGCCCCTCACCCCTTTGAATCACAGATGCTCCTCCTTTAAGATCATTCCTAACACTGTCTCGGGTTGGCTTTGTGGCATTTTCAGTAGAAGTCAACCTCCCTTTTTCTGAACTTGTTTTAACTGACTCTTTAGGGCCTTTTGGCAATTTGATTAAAACTTTTAATGTTCTATTAGATTTCGTCTCAGTGTTTTGAATTACATTATGGTTCAGAGGCAAATCTTTGGGTAGTTTAATGGTCGCTCTTCTTCTTGCTTGATCTTGAGGCCTTTCCACTTTGTCCTTTCTATTTATTATTGTATTGTTTGCCTTTGTTTGTTCCTGGGATGATGTCTCTTGCTTGACAGTGTTACTATCAGAGGACACCTTATTTTCTTTGTTAACACCTGTAAAAATGAAAATTGCATTTGCCTTTAGAAGTATATTGCTTATTAAAAACTACAGGTTTGCTTAACCATCATGTGTCTCACCTTTGCTGCAGTCGATGCCAGTGAAACCAGTCTGACACAGACATTTTCCATTGATGCACTTTCCATTCTTATTACAGTTATTTGGGCATTGTACTCCTGAGCACAGTGTGCCTATACACAGGGACAAAAATCCTGTGACTTGAGTCCAGCAGATTTATTCATGCATCATTCAAATGGCACTATCCACTATTCATGTAGTGCTAGCATATTTAACAGTTATTCCACGAAATCGAGTCATACATGAGCTGATAGCCAACGAGGCGCGTAGTGCTGAGTTGTCTATAAGCCATGTACGATGAGATTGAGTGGAATAACTGTTTTATTCTTTCCACATTCACTGGATTTTGAGAAACAGAGCATTTTTATTTTTATTTTTTGCAAATTCGATAAATAAAAACTTTATACAAAACGTCCGACAAAATCATTTCCTCTTAGAATGTAAACAAACCGGTGAAATGACAGGAGCAATTTGTGAAAAATGCTCGAATAATATGTCTGTGAAGATTCTCAGTCATCCAGGTCATAGTAAACTGTGGGTGGTAAAAGAGAGCAATTGGACTTGCTTGAAGATTCTTGAAGACGTTTCACCTCTCATCCGAAAGGCTTCTTCAGTTCTGTCTGACTAATAGGGAGTATCAGGTATTTATCCTCTCATGGATGAAAAGCAATCCTAAGGTGTCGTTGAGTCATCCTGTTGGTGTGGGTCACTGGGGGCTGGGTGTGAACGGCCCCGAGAGTCGTTGGGGTGATCAATGGATTTCTGGTTCTCTCTGCCCTCCTGTGAGTCACTGAAAACAGCTGGGTTTTGGTGTGCATCCAGTTGTCTGGGAAGTGTGCCAAGGACTGCATTGTAGGTGGCTGATAAATGATGTCTTAGACCCCACCTCTGTTCAGTGATGGCCATTCCAGGTTGACAAAAATGGCTTCTTTAACTCCTCGCTCATACCAATGATCCTTTCTGGCTAAAATGCGTACGTTGCAATCCTGAAATGAGTGTCCTTTGTTGTTAAGATGAAGGTAGACAGCAGAGTCCTGGCCTGAGGAACTGGCTCTCCTGTGTTGAGCCATGCACCTGTGAAGTGGTTGTTTTGTTTCTCCAAATACAAGTCAGTGCATTCTTCACTGCACTGAATTGCATACACTACGTTGTCTTGTTTGTGTCTGGCTATTCTGTCCTTAGGGTGGACCAGTTTCTGCTTCAGGGTGTTACTGGGTCTGAAATGTACTGGAATGTTGTGCTTATAGAAGATCCTCCTGAGTTTCTCAGATAGACCAGAAGTGTAGGGAATGACAATGTTCTTGTGTTTGTTCCTGTTGTCCACACTTGACAAGGAGGACAACAGGAACAAACGCAAGAACATTGTCATTCCCTACATTTCTGATTTATCTGAGAAACTCAGGACCCAGTAACACCCTGAAGCAGAAACTGGTCCACCCTAAGGACAGAATAGCCAGACACAAACAGGACAACGTAGTGTATGCAATTCAGTGCAGTGAAGAATGCACTGACTTCTATATTGGGGAAACAAAACAACCGCTTCACAGGCGCATGGCTCAACACAGGAGAGCCAGTTCCTCAGGCCAGGACTATGCTGTCTATCTTCATCTTAACAACAAAGGACACTCATTTCAGGATTGCAACATACGCATTTTAGCCAGAAAGGATCATTGGTATGAGTGAGGAGTTAAAGAAGCCATTTTTGTCAACCTGGAACGGCCATCACTGAACAGAGATGGGGGTCTAAGACATAATTTATCAGCCACCTACAATGCAGTCCTTGGCACACTTCCCAGACAACTGAATGCACACCAAAACCCAGCTGTTTTCAGTGACTCACAGGAGGACTCATGCCCCTTTCCCACCAAAGCAGTTCCAGGGCTGGTTCGGGGCCAGTGCTTAGTTTGGAACCAGGTTTTCTGTTTCCACTGAGAAAGAACTGGCTCTGGGGCCAGAAAAACCAGTTCCAGGCTAGCACCAACTCTTTGCTGGGCCAGAGGAAAGAACCACTTACGTCAGCGGGGGGGAGTTGTTAAGACCAACAACAATTGCAAGACTGCGAAAGGTCGCCATTTTTAAGTGACGAGAAGCAGCAGCTGTACAAACGCGAAGTCATCCATTATTGTTGTTGCTGCTTCTTCTTCTCTGTGTTGTTGTTGCTTCGATATTCATGCCAAGGTTTATGCAAATGCAGCGATGTAACTGACATATACAGTGACATAACTGATGTATACAGTGATGTAACTGACGTATACAGCGACGTAATGACGTGGCTCCCCTTAGCACCACAAGCTATGGAAAAGCAAACTGGTTCTCAGCTGGCTCGCAAGTTGAACGAGTTGTGAACCAGCACCATCACTGGCCCCGAACCAGCCCTGGAACTGATTTGGTGGAAAAGGGGTAAGAGAGAACCAGCAATCCACTGATCACCCCACCAACTCTCGAGGCTGTTCACACCCAGCCCCTAGTGACCCACACCAACAGGATAACTCAACGACACCTTAGGATTGCTTTTCATCCATGAGAGGATAAATACCTGATACTCCCTATTAGTCAGACAGAACTGAAGAAGCCTTTCGGATGAGAGGTGAAACGTCTTCAAGCAAGTTCAGTTGCTCTCTTTTACCACCCACAGTTTGCTCGAATAATAATTCTTGAAAAATAAAAAAGATACATTCTTACCATCAAATAATTTTATTCCATATTTTGTTGCCTTTTTTATTTTGGGGGGGGTTTTGTTTTAGAGTAGAGTTTTTATTTCATCCTCGATTGGTTCAGCAACACACTCCGCCATTTTGTTTTTCTCTACTCATGATATATGAGCTGATATCCTAATAGTAGAGTAGCCAATCGGAGCATGCGATTGCTCATATCCAGTGAATATGGATAGAATAAAAACCTTTATCCAAGGCACTTTGTAAGGGGATTTCACCCATATAGCATAATTTTCTTGTGTAATAGAACCTAATTACTAATCAGCCTGAATGTCAGGCATTTTTTTCCCCATGTGTTTCATGTTAATACTGTGGTCAGAAATTAAAACATGTCTCAATGACATCGGTGAAGACACGTGCAATGGGATTTACAACCCAACTTAATCTGAAACTGAGCTTCCTTAAATATCCCTTCAACCAAACACAATTATTGTTATTAAAAATAATAATAATAATAATAATAATAATAATAATAATAATAATAATAATTCACTCGGATTTCTTTATGTTGTGAACTTTAAGAGGCAGTAATATTAGAAGTGTATTATATTTTCTCCTTTCCCTGTGTTTATGACACTGTTACTAAAATATTCCAGATA
The DNA here is from genome assembly GCF_027579695.1 of Neoarius graeffei. NCBI lineage: Eukaryota > Metazoa > Chordata > Actinopteri > Siluriformes > Ariidae > Neoarius > Neoarius graeffei. The sequence continues at coordinate 43,844,378 of NC_083573.1, forward strand.
AGTCTTAATAAGTGACGGAGAAAACAGAAAATTCATCCACCATTAGTGGTGTCAGCTTGCTGCTCATTTCTACTGCTAAATAACCAATTAGTGAAATCTAAACTGCACACTGTAATACGTCTCCATAACGTATTCATCTCAGCCCAGCCCTTTTTAGGTCCAGTGCTGCTGCCAGGTTACCACCTGCATTGATTGATATAAAAATTCAGCATATTTGTATTTATAGTCCAATGCCTTGCTTTTGTGCTTGCACCATGACCACCAAATGATTGGTCTTCTTTTGCAGAGGAATGTTTGCTACACATATTCTGTTATTCAAGTAATGCATATGAATTTAAGATATCTTACACTTCTTCTTCAAAGCTGACATTTCCTTTTCCAGGATCTCTACTCGGTCCTTCAGGGCAGCCATCTCAGCCTCACAGCCTCCAGTGCAAGAGCCTGGGCCCAGGCTGATGTGGTGCGTCATGACCAGAGGAGACCCTAGCGTCAGACTCTGCTCTGTTTCCTGCACCTTGCTGCTGTTGACCATGTCTTTTTGAGGCACCTTCTGAATGCAGCCTTCAGTGATGACAACTTTGATGGATGAGCTGGAGGGCGGTTTGTCTTTGGAGGTTTTCTTAACGCTAGGAGTCTCAGGAGGCATTGTTGTAGAGAACAGGGTCTGACTGACATTATTGCTTTTTGAAGCGGGAGAAAGGGTTGTGGTTTTTTGTTTGATATTCAGCAGCGTACTGATAGTATGAGGTGCTGTTTTAGTGGAATTTTTCCTCTCGCCGACTGAGGCTTGAAAAGTCGGAAAAGGGATTAGTAAGAAGAGGAAAGACAGGAAGATGAGCATAATGACTGGACGTCAGGGGATCAGTCACTGCTTTGGGTAGAAGCCGAAAATCTACTCTGATAACACAGTTTTAGGAGAGTTTTAGAAATCCTGGGACTGGATAAGATATTGCTGCCCAAATCTTTATCTTTTAATCTGTATTACCTGAAAAAGAAAGACAGCATCTTAAAACATACAAGCAAGAGTGAGTTATTTAAATATATTTCTATAACCATTGAATATATTGGATCCTTCATGCGCTGACACATCTGGGGGACATCACTGCAAAATTAGATTTAAGTAAAAATGTAGGGGAAAAGTATAATTTTATAGTTTTAGTCTTAAATGTAATGCACAGTCAAACCTAAGAATGTACTCTACATACCAGACAAAAAGTTCGATGTGGAATGAAGAGAAGAGGAATGAGCTCAATATTAAATATTTAGCAAGAAGAGGGAAAAAAACGAGCCAGCAGGACTGTGTACAGAGGTAGACTGTGTACTCAGGTTATGAAGGACGGTAATGTCTTTGGCTTGACTCTTATATAATCTTTGGAATACTGAATGTTCCCAAGTGCAATTTCTAATAAACTGTTTTAAGAGATATTAGTAACTCGTACTCACCACAAAGTAAAGAAAATAATGTGAGAGTTTAACATGGCCATGCGACCAAAAAAAACCTACTCTGGTTGTAAACATCAAATTTCCAATATTGTTTTATACACATTCTGTCGAGCAGGTTGTCACCAGTTTGCTTAGAGAAGAACAAATATATTAAAATACAGGAAATTATTTGAATGTCTAAAATGCAGACTGTATTAAACATTTTCATTCATTAATTCATAAACATTTAATGTGCTGTATAAATTTTCTATCTTGTAAAACCATTTAATCCATTAAATCAGAAACACAATTAATATGCATCCAAGTTTAGAATCAGTATTATAATGGAAACTCACTTGGGCTCTGTCTTGAGCTGCTATTGTGTGGCTCCCTCCATCTGCTTTGAGAACCTCCAATGGACAGATTGAGAAAGCTAGAAGGAAGAAAGATTGCATGAAGTACACCGTTACCTAAGAAGGGTGGCAACCAAATGTATGTACTGAAATGTAATATCCAGATTCCCCGCCTCTCAGCCGATTTACGGGAAGTATGTGACTTGTTCTGTTTTATTTATCTGGAATGAGAAGGCTGCAAAGTTTAAACACACTCCTATATATAAGTTTAATAATAAACAAACGATAATAGTCTGGCATGCCCTTAATTTGTAAGTCATCTTTAAAAAAATGTTTAAAGTCATATTAGATACAAGCTGTTTATTCTTATATGTGATACAACTGAACGTGATACAGATATTAAGCACAACAAATGAACATGCATTCAAGCATATACCCATAACACAGACTCCTGCTCAGTGGCCTTATATACCTGTTTGTTTCAATGCAGATGGATATAAATCTCATCTCAGTAATGCATTATAGGATATATGGAGTACTTTTCCCCCTGTATGCCAGTGTGTAGCACTCTAAGGATTTTTCCCTCTTTCCCCTGGAACATAAAGGGGGCTTGTCACTACCACCGGCTGCATCATGATGGGTGGTCATTCTCAATAAATTTTCTACCCGAATTTACTTCACAGGACGCTACATTAGACCCACATTAGTTTCCTCAGTGTGTTTGTGCTGACCTTTGCCTTTTTCACTAGGGCTGAAGCCAGGCCTTGGTGCAGCCATGGCTGTACAGTCAAACAGGCATATGCAAGCTCATTTACAACTGAGATTTTTATAGATTATTGAGGTATGAATCTGCATTTCTTGACATACAGTGGTGCTTGAAAGTTTGTGAACCCTTTAGAATTTTCTATATTTCTGCATAAATATGACCTAAAACACTATCAGATGTTCACACAAGGCCTAAAAGTAGATAAAGAGAACCCAGTTAAACAAATGAGACAAAAATATTATATTTGGTCATTCATTTATTGAGGAAAATGATCCAATATTACATATCTGTGAGTGGTGAAAGTATGTGAACCTTTGCTTTCAGTATCTGGTGTGACCCCCTTTGTGCAGCAATAACTGCAACTAAACGTTTGCGGTAACTGTTGATCAGTCCTGCACACCGGCTTGGAGGAATTTTAGCCCGTTCCTCCATACAGAACAGCTTCAACTCTGGGATGTTGGTGGGTTTCCTCACATGAACTGCTCGCTTCGGGTCCTTCCACAACATTTCGATTGGATTAAGGTCAGGACTTTGACTTGGCCATTCCAAAACATTAACTTTATTCTTCTTTAACCATTCTTTGGTAGAACGACTTGTGTGCTTAGGGTCATTGTCTTGCTGCATGACCCACCTTCTCTTGAGATTCAGTTCATGGACAGATGTCCTGACATTTTCCTTTAGAATTTGCTGGTATAATTCAGAATTTATTGTTTCATCAACGATGGCAAACCATCCTGGCCCAGATGCAGCAAAACAGGCCCAAACCATGATACTACCACCACCATGTTTCACAGATGGGATAAGGTTCTTATGCTGGAATGCAGTATTTTCCTTTCTCCAAACAAAATGCTTCTCATTTAAACCAAAAAGTTCTATTTTGGTCTCATCCGTCCGCAAAACATTTCCAATAGCCTTCTGGCTTGTCCACGTGATCTTTAGCAAACTGCAGACGAGAAGCAATGTTCTTTTTGGTGAGCAGTGGCTTTCTCCTTGCAACCCTGCCATGCACACCATTGTTGTTCGGTGTTCTCCTGATGGTGGACTCATGAGTATTAACATTAGCCAGTGTGAGAGAGGCCTTCAGTTGCTTAGAAGTTACCCTGGGGTCCTTTGTGACCTCGCCGACTATTACATGCCTTGCCCTTGGAGTGATCTTTGTTGGTTGACCACTCTTGGGGAAGGTAACAATGGTTTTGAATTTCCTCCATTTGTACACAATCTGTCTGACTGTGGATTGGTGGAGTCCAAACTCTTTCGAGATGGTTTTGTAAATTTTTCCAGCCTGATGAGCATCAACAACACTTTTTCTGAGGTCCTCAGAAATCTCCTTTGTTTGTGCCATGATACACTTCCACAAACATGTGTTGTGAAGATCAGACTTTGACAGATCCCTGTTCTTTAAATAAAACAGGGTGCCCACTCACACCTGATTGTCATCCCATTGATTGAAAACACCTGACTCTAATTTCACCTTCAAATTAACTGCTAATCCTAGAGGTTCACATATGTTTGCCACTCACAGATATGTAATATTGGATAATTTTTCTCAATAAATAAATGACCAAGTATAATATTTTTGTCTCATTTGTTTAACTGGGTTCTCTTTATCCACTTTTAGGACTTGTGTGAAAATCTGATGATGTTTTAGGTCATATTTATGCAGAAATATAGAAAATTCTAAAGGGTTCACAAACTTTCAAGCACCACTGTATAAAATGATAAGATTTCTGGATTTATTTATTCAAGAGCATCTTGTTACTCTGCTGCTGGACTGATTAAATATAACCATACTCAACTACCCATTAACCATACTGAACCCATTAATAGAATTATAGCATACAGTCAGACAGCGTGGTGGTGCAGTGGTTTGCACTGTCGCCTCACAGCAATATGGTACTGTACTGTCAGAAATAGGGATACAGTAGGAGTCCATTTCTATCCCCCAAGCTACAGTCTACACTAATGTACCCCCAGGGCAGTGTTTCTCAATCACTGGGCCATGGCCCATTAGTGGGCCGCGAAGCACCATCCAGTGAGCCATGAATTTTTTTCAGGTTTGAAGCCAACAATAGTTCAGGATGTTGTAGTATCCCAAATCCAGTAGCTGGTTCGCTGAACACTTTTCAAGTGGAAAATTTTGGGTAAATTAAGAAGAACAAGCCTTTATTTTTGTCATATTCCTCCTCCACATTTAACTCGCGTGTGTGTGCACACATATACACACACAGAATGCACGCGTGCGGTGGGCCAAATAAATAAATAAGTTTGTGGGTAAATTATATGGATCTGTGATGCCTGCTGGAAGAGCAGAAGAGGGAGGATTGAGAATCGAGTGGCTGTGGTTTGTTTACACCTGATGCTAAAACTTGTAGCGTCCTAGCAACCATCACAAAGACGCTTACAAAAAGCCCAGAAACTTCTCCTTGCCCGGGCAAAAATGATACAGGATTTATCTTGTATTGTTCTGATCCCCAGATCTTTAACCCAGTCACATATAAAAAGTTGTACCCCTCCATGCTCTTCCAGGTTTTCATCTGTGTGTCCGAGTAGAACGATGTCTGCAGCACCAGGTAGTTTGAGACATCACGGAACTCAAGGGATGGATAATTTTCCAACTCATATTGAATGAATAACTTTATTTAAACATAAGTTGATCAGCAGAGCTGGTGGGGTCATGCATGTACAGATACAGATAATTACAAATATAAAAGACTAAAAATAAACACAATCTTTTAAAAAAACCTTAAAATCTGTTGATTTACTGTTCATGATCTTCACATTTATCTGTTAATTAATAAAATACATAACTATTGTCTTTGTATTTAGTTACAGCTAAAATTGGATCAAAATTTATTCTACTTTACTTTCTAATTTATTCAAATTTAGCTCGTAAATGTTTCTTTCAGAAGAAAAATCCTTCTTTGTTAGCGTGTAAGGATCTAATCCCATTGCATGGTTTCTATATTCACTTCCTTTGAGTGTATGCCTTGGTTTTAATAACTTGCTTGTTTGCTGCACACAAACATGGCAATAAGTTCTTGTGTTAATCAACTGGACTCCACTTTTGGATCATTAATCCCTTCTGACTGAGAATGACCTGTATGCATGGTTTGGCTTCTGGCACACCCATACAGTTTTAAATACAATACCTACAATTAAAACAGTTTGTTTTTGCTGCATTTATTTAATTCCTGGGCTCCCATCTGTAACAGGGAGTGATTCCATTAATACACTTTACAATAGATTAGTAGATTCTAATAGAACAGATGAGCCAAAATAATTGGGAATCTTTTTTAATGGGCCCCGACTTGATACAAGTATGAATAGGTGGGCCTCGAAGTAGAAAAGTTGAGAACCCCTGCCCTAGGGTTCATTATTGGACCTTAAGTTAACTACAGGGGCGGCACGGTGGTGTAGTGGTTAGCGCTGTTGCCTCACAGCAAGAAGGTTCTGGGTTCGAGCCCCGTGGCTGGCGAGGGCCTTTCTGTGTGGAGTTTGCATGTTCTCCCCATGTCTGCGTGGGTTTCCTCCGGGTGCTCCGGTTTCCCCCACAGTCCAAAGACATGCAGGTTAGGCTAACTGGTTACTCTAAATTGACCGTAGGTGTGAATGGTTGTCTGTGTGTCAGCCCTGTGATGACCTGGCGACTTGTCCAGGGTGTACCCCGCCTTTCGCCCGTAGTCAGCTGGGATAGGCTCCAGCTTGCCTGCGACCTTGTAGAACAGGATAAAGCGGCTAGAGATAATGAGATGAGATGAAGTTAACTACAGTACCTGTCAAAAGTTTGTACACCCCTACTCATTTATAGTTTTTTCTTTATTGTGACTATTTTCTACATTGTAGAATAATACTGAAAACATCAAAACTATGAAATAACATCTGGAACATATGTGGGAAACAAAAAGTGTTAAAAAACTAAATATGTTTCATATTTTAGATTCTTCAAAGTAGCCACCGTTTACTTTGATGACGCTTTGCACACTATTGGCATTGTCTTAACCAGCTTCATGAGTTAGTCACCTGGAATGTTTTTCACTTAACAGGTGCCTCGTCAAAAGTTAATTAGTGCAATTTCTTGCCTTTTTTAATGCAAACGGTAAATAATAAAAATACAGTAAATAGCCCTATTCCACAACTGTAGTAATCCATATTATGTCAAGAACCGCTCAACTAAGAAAAGAGAAACGGCATCCATCATTACTTTAAGACGTGAAGAGTGTTTTAATTAATAAAAATAAGGAAACATCATTGAATTAGAAGGTGTGTCTAAACTTTTGACTGGTACTGAATGTGTGTATCTATATACGTATGTGTGTATAAAGTTGGTCCCTTATATATAAGAAAAAGCACAAATGCATATCCAAGTTACAGTGTTTGGTGAGGACATTTTTAGCGCACACCGCTAGTCACATGAAAGGTCATATAAAAAGATTCCTTTCTTCGATACAACTGAAAATATATGCATTTCAAAACATTCATATTTGAATTTGCTGGTTCTGAAGTAATGAGAAGTTTAATGGTGATAGAAAGACAAGGCAGCCATTCACCTGCTCCTGAGTGAAGTGACAGCCAAAGCCCCTGGTTGCTTACATTGGACTTGCCTTCAGAGATTAAAATAATATTAGTGCATAAAGCTTTGGTTTGTTCCCATTCCCCTTCAGCCGTCAGCTTTCTCCTCAATCTCCTAACCTCCACCCGTTACCTTCCTTACCTTTTCCTTCCTGATTGTTCACCCTTCCTGTCCTCTTCTCTCACTCCTCTCTATACTTTATGCTCCACCTAAAAGAATTCTCTCTGCCTTTCCCAGTAGGTTAAACTAAACAGCTCAGCATTTTATTGAAGCAATTCATTTCTCATAGCATTTTAAGAGCATCTTAAAGATAAGTGTTTGCAGTGTGGCTCTGTTTTGACCGAAAGTTTTGAGTTCACCTGAGCACAAAGGCTCCTCTCACACGCAGCTGCCTCATGATGAGGGTACAGGGTGGGCAACTTCAACAAAATAAACACAAGCATTGGCAGGGAAACTGAATCACCCTACTCTGAACTGCTGAGTGAGGCGCGATCCACTGGACGAGCATGAAATGGAAGGGTTTGTATAGGTGAAAGAGCTGGTCAAATGAATAAGTGTGTGGATATGCTAACGTAAGCACATGCTATCATGTGGTCACCTGTGTGTGGTCAGTGGCTTATGACTTTTTGAATCATTTTGCTTACGTTTGATGGAACACTGATTTCTTATCCTGAAACATTTTATAGTTGTGCTTTACATTTATTTGATGTTGACGTACACATTGCTTTGAAGTTCATTATTTTATTTGGATGACCATAGGAGATTTTATCAGAGCAAATGCTATGAATATATAGTAAGTCTCGAAATAAACTGAATTGAGAAAGCTTCTGAGAGTTTTCTCAAACAATATATGACTTGTTACAAAAGCCAGCAAGATAACCAGAAGCAAATATGCAAAATTAACAAGATGACATATACAGTATGGAACAATTAGGAACAACTGGTGATCATTTCTGTTGCAAAGTGTCAAAAATAATTGGGGTTTCCAAACATGTGACAAGTCTTTTCTTCTGATAACCAATGTGATAACAAGGTACAGCACTCAGGACGGAATAAAGTGAATTTTATGCGACCATTTCTATTCAGTGATGGTGTGGTCACTTCTAGACTTTTGGATGTTGGACTAGAAACTAGTTGGTCCCCATTGTGCTATCAGTTTGGACTACTGTAATTGAATTCAGGTCAACTTATTGTACCATAATGTTGTCATTGATTGATTGATTGGATTATTGGGAGCAGCCTTGAACTTGATATTCTCTTCGGAAAGCTTGGAATCCCTTGCAGTATGACTTCAGGTTTGATGCTTTGCATTTATTCGGGGTCGGCTTATGTTCCACCCATGTATCTGAATCTAAAAGGTATATCATGCTGAAAGAGAAAGTGGGTCAGAGTCAATGGTTTATAATTTACATAGGATTATAGCAAAGCATTTAGCACTCTAAAATATTTCGAACAGTTGCTATCTAGTACACATTATTCAACACAAAAGTGCAAGAAAACACTCACTGTCCTTTGAGGTCGGTCGTAGAGCCATCTTTACCCATGATAAGGTAAGTGTTCCCTACTTCCAGCTGACTCTTACAATGTTTCCTCTTGGCAAAAATTCGGGTCTTACCCTCAGTCACACTGATATCTCCAGCTGTAAGTCAGAATGTTAGATTTTAGACATGCAGTGCACAGTAAGTGCAAAGACCTCAACCAAAGTAACGTGCATCTTGAACACATGAAAAAAATTTATAAAGACTTACTATATTTTAGGACCTCAGTCACTGTGGTGTAATAAAAATCAAAGATCTTCTTATCCTCCACAGCATTCACAGTGACCATGAAGCCTACAACACAATGCCATCACAATTACTTAAGACATAATTTTAACAAAACAAAAACAAAACGTAAACAAAAGTTTGTGACCTGGACCAAGGAAAACTCATTGGAAATCTATGCATTGTAACACCACTAAACGTAAGGAATTAGTTCTATGCAAGAACGGTAATACTATTGACTTTTCTGTGCTCCATAATATCAGGCAGTAAATTTAGTGTATCCCTACTGTATTTTAGGAGTAACTTTCCAGAATAACTGTAAATTTAGTGTTCACGATAAGGAAAAGCTGTATGAAGCTAACAAATGCCTATTTGTAATTAGAAGTCTGTGCAAAGAAGGTTACACACAAGATGAAGATCATCATCTCTACTGCAGTGGCTCTCCTGAAAATATTGTATGGCCTTCCAATTTACACTGTTAGTGTTTCAGATCTTACCGTTGTCCAATGCTTTAAAAAAAAAAAAGATGCTATAAGAGATGCTATACATCAACTAGTTTTAACATCTTGGAGCTTTTGGAGAAGTGTGACTGCTGCATTTTTAATAAACTCAAAAATAGAGACCATCCTTTACACAGCTTCCTCACTACTTATAAAGACGCATCTTAGCAATAAAACCTGTATAAGACCTAAGATAAACACTGAATGTTTTGAGTTTTTAATAAGTTCATATTTAAATATAATTTATATATATCCATTATAGGGTGGCACGGTGGTGTAGTGGTTAGCGCTGTCGCCTCACAGCAAGAAGGTCCAGGTTCGAGCCCCGGGGCCAGCGAGGGCCTTTCTGTGCGGAGTTTGCATGTTCTCCCCGTGTCCGCATGGGTTTCCTCCGGGTGCTCCGGTTTCCCCCACAGTCCAAAGACATGCAGGTTAGGTTAACTGGTGACTCTAAATTGACTGTAGGTGTGAATGTGAATGGTTGTGTGTCTATGTGTCAGCCCTGTGATGACCTGGCGACTTGTCCAGGGTGTACCCCGCCTTTCGCCCGTAGTCAGCAGGGATAGGCTCCAGCTTGCCTGCGACCCTGGAGAACAGGATAAAGCGGCTAGAGATAATGAGATGAGATATATCCATTATCTGTAGCCGCTTATCCTGTTCTACAGGGTTGCAGGCAAACTGGAGTCTATCCCAGCTGACTATGGGCGAGAGGCAGGGTAAACCCTAGACAAGTCACCAGGTTATCGCAGGGCTGACACAGAGACAAACAACCATTCACATCTATGGTCAATTTAGAGCCACCAATTAGCCTAACCTAACTGTGGGGGAAACCAGAGCACCCAGAGGAAACCCATGCAGACACAGGGAGAACATGCAAACTCCGCACAGAAAGGCCCTCGCTGGCCACTGGGCTCGAACCCAGAATCTTCTTGCTTTGAGGCAACAGTGCTCATTAGTGATATTATATGTATATAAATAAAACTGCTTCTCCTATTTTAAGCTCTTTGGAAACATTTTCAAAAACACTAAAGCAAACCCTCTAAAAACAAAGGTAAGATTAGGATATGGAATAAGACGCCCGTCACTAGAATATGTATTTAAAATGTATGTATGTATGTATGTATATATATATATATATATATATATATATATATATATATATATATATATATATATATATATATATAATGCTTCCAGATGATACTATATACACTAGCGTTCAAAAGTTTGGGGTCACCCAGACAATTTTGTGTTTTCCATGAAAAGTCACACTTTTATTTACCACCATAAGTTGTAAAATGAATAGAAAATATAGTCAAGACATTTTTCTGGCCATTTTGAGCATTTAATCGACCCCACAAATGTGATGCTCCAGAAACTCAATCTGCTCAAAGGAAGGTCAGTTTTATAGCTTCTCTAAAGAGCTCAACTGTTTTCAGCTGTGCTAACATGATTGTACAAGGGTTTTCTAATCATCCATTAGCCTTCTGAGGCAATGAGCAAACACATTGTACCATTAGAACACTGGAGTGAGAGTTGCTGGAAATGGGCCTCTATACACCTATGGAGATATTGCACCAAAAACCACACATTTGCAGCTAGAATAGTCATTTACCACATTAGCAATGTATAGAGTGGATTTCTGATTAGTTTAAAGTGATCTTCATTGAAAAGAACAGTGCTTTTCTTTCAAAAATAAGGACATTTCAAAGTGACCCCAAACTTTTGAATGGTAGTGTATTATTTTAAACACTTTATATTTCATAAGATTTTGGTTAAAAACGAACACAATGTGACCTTATCGACTGGATTTAGCAACTACTAATGCCTATATCGGGGACGTGCACTGCAAAGGTGCTCTTCGTCCTGTTGCTCTTTAGACCCCTTCTTACGAGTGAGTTCAGGAAAACCACATACAGAGACAACGTTCGTTGCTTAAGAGAGTCTCTCAGCTCTCTCTTTAGCTCTAAAGGGCAACATTATCAGGAAACCTACCCCAGCTTGTCTTGTCTCTGCAGACCACAGACATTGATCAAGTACATTTTTCTTCCTTATCAAGGTTTTGCAGGCAAGAATTCTTTAGAAGCCTAGATTGCAAGTTTTACCATAAATCCTGATATCATTTCATATATTTTTTTCTACCTGTGTGCAGCCTCAGAAGAACTGCTTCTCCTATTTTAAGCTCTTTGGAAATATTTTCAAAAACACTAAAGCAAACCCTCTAAAAACAAAGGTAAAAATCAAGAGATTAGGATATGGAATAAGACACATGTCACTACAACATGTATTTAAAATATACAGATCTGCATTGTTATGCCTTTATCTGGATAAAGCGATGTTTTGTAGTTAAATTACATCAAACTGCAGTTGTATTGCATGGCTTGTCTTTGTGGATTCAAATTCAATGTTATATTAATCAGGTGTAGAAATTTCTAATTCAATTTTATTGTCACAAAGACAGTTTTGAATACAGTTGTACAAATCATTCAGATGACTTGAACCTTCAAAATATTATATCAAAGTAGTTTTATAGTTTTATCTGCCACTATTTCAACCAATGAGCCAATTATGGAACTGTTTTGAAAATTTGAATTTGAAATTAAATGTTATTTTTATTTTCTACATTTTCACAAAAGTTAAATTTGCACTTAATTTCAATTTTATATATTTAATTAGAAAAGCTTCACTTACAAATTTAACTAGAAGACACATGAAGGATATGACATGATTGTGTGAAGATATGAAGTTTATCTTCAAGTGGTGAACATATTCATGAGTGAGCGAAGCAAACAAATGAAAATATTTTCAACACAAGAAGATAAACATCATATCTCCGCACCACTGTGTAATGTTCTTTATATTATATGAAAACATCCACACAACAAACAAACAAACAAAAAAACCACAAGTTAAACAAAATTTAAATTTTGAACCGGTTCGCCATTTTGACAACGCATGTCTAGTCAGCAGGAAAATATTGGGAGTGACATCATCTGAGTGAAATATTATACATACAGGTCACTTTTTCCATGGAATAAATGTATTCTATGTAATTACATGTATTCTATTCCCTTCTAGTGGGTTTATTGATAACATGCAATACTGTTATCATATCACTTATCCTCTGTGTATTATGCCACTCTCCCCAGTGGAGAATGAGCATGCAATATTGTTATAATATTGCACGTTGTCAAGACAACACAATGTCACATGTCAGAGCTCATGCGAATATCCAATAGTAAAACTTTTCTGCTGCGCATGCGCACAACCATTTCTTTGTCCGCCAGGAAAGAGAAAAGACAAGGCTAATCCAGTGCTACTGCTAGAATTAGCTATGCTATAATTAAGCACAATAAACAAACTAAAAACTGAAACTGAAGACACGCTGAACACCTGAAAGGCTACCAAAACTTCATTATATATCCTTCATGCATATTTACAAAAGAAAAACATACCAACAGACATTGAAAAACTGGAAAAGAGACACGCCGGAGATGTAAAACTTACATGCTAGTGAGTGACTGACAGTTTGTAAACAAACATGGCTGCAAGGTTTGCTTCATTAAAAGCGGAAGATTTTGAGAGAATTTTGGCTGCCAGGTCGCTCTGTTGTGTGTAGTTGTCTACGGTGATTTTAAAAGTAACTAAGTAAATTACATTGGGAAATGAATACTTAAGTTTGAGTGAAAAATACTGTGGCGTGCGTGCATGGAAGAAGAGTTTTGGGACAGAAATCTTAGTTTCTCGGCCGTTAGCCTGTGCTACTGATAAACACTACACCGGCTGGAAGGTGACTGGACTGCCGTGTTAACAGCGCCAACTTGCGGATAAGCTAGCATTGGCCTTCGAGAATGCTGATATGAAGAGAGTGTGTATGTATAATAATAATAATAATAATGGCTTTTTTTGTGGTCTATCAGATATATTCCATTCAGCTAGCATGATATTGAACTCATCTTCGACTCGTTCAGTATCATGCTAGCTGAATGGAATATATCTGATAGACCACTCAATGCCAGCCAACATTATTTAAATATGCCACTCAGATCTGTGATATATTTCATTTGAAAATGTGAGTTTTTTCAACATGAGAAGATAAAAGTCATATCTTCAAGCCAAAGTGCGATTTTCTTTTTATTATATCGACACATTCACAAACAAAAAGTACCCAAATTTATCAAAACAATTCATCAATTTCCTCGCAAATGACATAGAGATTTATGTCACAGTTTTGAATCTCCATGTCCCGGATGTAGCTTGTATGAAAAATATGTGTGGTGTATTTCCCAGTAAAACACTCGTGTCCATATAATATAACTCAGATATATACATTTTACATTCAGAAGCAGATAAAATTCCAAAACTAATTTATTTAAATTGATAACTAATTTTTTTTTCTCATCAGAGGACAAGTGAATTAGTGCTCTAGTAGTTTTTGAATTAAAATACAAACCATAATCTGCTATAGGCTGGAAGCAAACATGCCTGAAGCGGTCCTCCTTTGCAATAGATGGTGATTTTGATGGTCGCTTTTCTTTAAAACAGGCCCCTGCAAACAAATAAATTATCAACAACTGGTGTCCGTGTTGACTTTTCCTCAGCTTTTATTTTCATTGTACAAATAAGACCATGTTCTTGTGCAAGGCTGCCATGAATACAGAAGGCACAGAGGACCCATTGCTCAAACATAGTGAGGTACGGTTTAGCACACAACACCTTCTTTCTTATCATGCTTCACAATAAATAATAGTTTAGATTTTAATCAAGATCTCCGAAAAATATTTGGCAGTTAAATAAGTAAGATAAACTTACAGATATACTGTATATTGTTTTAACTTAAAAAAAAATTAGGCCCTGGTCACACTACAGCTCGCGATGGTGATGGGTTTGCGAATACTTGGCATGAAAAATTCCTAGCATTGTCGCCAATCGTATGATGCACGGCAAATGTTCTCCGAGCTTCGTGGGTTGTTTTTAGGTGTGTCTCCGCCTCACGAGTGGGCAAAAATGTTGTGAAAATTTTCACTGCATGCATTGAAATTTGTTGCCGATGTTTTTGTCGGGGGGCGGCACGGTGGTGTAGTGGTTAGCGCTGTCGCCTCACAGCAAGAAGGTCCTGGGTTTGAGCCCCGGGGCCGGCGAGGGCCTTTCTGTGTGGAGTTTGCATGTTCTCCCCGTGTCCGCGTGGGTTTCCTCCGGGTGCTCCGGTTTCCCCCACAGTCCAAAGACATGCAGGTTAGGTTAACTGGTGACTCTAAATTGACCGTAGGTGTGAATGTGAGTGTGAATGGTTGTCTATGTGTCAGCCCTGTGATGACCTGGCGACTTGTCCAGGGTGTACCCCGCCTTTCGCCCGTAGTCAGCTGGGATAGGCTCCAGCTTGCCTGCGACCCTGTAGAAGGATAAAGCGGCTAGAGATAATGAGATGAGATGAGATGTTTTTGTTGGCAAACTAAGTGGTGAATACTCGCAGATGGGTTCGGGGATACTTCCCAAAGCTTAGGAAAACATCATCGTGAAAACGTCTCATTTTCATCAATAACTCATCACAAAGTATCGCGAGCTGCAGTGTGATGTGACTGTAGCCTTAAGGCTTACTTTCAGCACACTGGCACACTTCATTAGAGCACAGAGCAGACACCATCTTGGTCCTGCTTGGGGCACTATAGAACGTAGTGCATCTTCTTTCTGTGAAATAGAGTGGGGATAACAGCTTGTGATAACATAACAACACAAAATGACATTGGCTCTTAATTTGGAGGTGTATGACGCAAACGTTCATGAAAATAAATCATATCAGATAACTATTTGTCCACTGAGATGTCGAATGAACTCAGCGGAGATGTCGAATGAACATTATTCAGTAATATGGAAAAACAGCAACAGGGTTGTGTTCCTACCTGGTTCATAATAGTCATAGAATGTAGCAGGAGCAGGCTGCAGCAAACCTATTGGCACCCTTTGAATAGCTTCAAATGCAATACATTCGCTACCTTTATATATCTGTAGACAGAGGCCACAGGGTCACTTAACTGCTTTTCTTTGTGTTTTTGAATGTGTGTGTGTGTGTGTGTTGGCTTATTTGTCTCACCTTGTTAAAATATAACAGGACCCTTCCATTTGCAAACTCGTAGTGAGAGATGTACGGGACTTCTGCATCCTTTAACTGTTAAAAATGGCGATGTAATGTTCGGGGGAATATACAATGTAAAAATATTATACCATATTTGTGAACATGTAAACCATGCAAACTCCTATTGTACAGAACCAATGCTACCACTGACCAAATCCAGATCCTCGGTTTTAGGCTCAAAGCCACTGAGTAATGTGATATCAGCAATGCCCATGCCTGTGAGCTTCCGTTCCAAGGAGTGACTGAAATTGAAGGGACAAACCGGAATTGTTAATCTGCAAGTCTTGATCTCACACATCTTACATGCGTTAGGTGCTACACATCCACCGAGCTTCAGAAAACAATGAGGCAGTGGAGAAGCTATTGCCTAATTGTTAGCTTTGGGACCAAAAGATCACTGGTTTGATTCCCTGGACCAGCAGGACTGTGTGAAATGCCCTTGAGCAAGGCACCTAACCCCCTACTGCTCTCCAGGCTGCTCTGGGTACATTGTACTGTATGTCTGGATAAGAGCATCTGTTAAATGCCTGTAATGTAAAATAGAGTATTGTGTTTTCCTGACCTGATGCACACTTCATACACGAGTATGTTATGAGCATTCTGGCTCTGCTGGGTGTTCCGTCTGCGTCTGGTCCGAGCATCGAACCACTCGATGGCTGAGCGAGGGAAGTCTTCCTCCTCCCTTCTTTCCGAGTGATCATAATTATAGTCATAGTCATAGTTTTCTGTTACCTGAGCTGGATAATACACCATTCATTTACTCAAGAGATGAAATATTCTTTCTGCAAAGTTTTCATCATTCATTTGTAACGCTGCAGGTCGTTATGAGTAAAGTAATAAAAATTCATTCAGGAGTATGATGAAGAAGAAGGAGAAGAAAGAGAAGGAGGAGGAGAAGGAGGAGAAAATGAAGAATGAGAAAGAGAAGGAGAAGAAAAGGAAGACAGAAGGAGGAGAAAATGAAGAAGCAGAAGGAGAAGAAAAGGAAGACGGAGAAGAAAAGGAAGATGGAGAAGGAGGAGAAGGAGGAGGACAAGAAGGAGAAGGAGAAGGAAAGGAAGATGGAGAAGGAAAGGAAGACAGAAGGAGGAGAAGAAGAAGGAGATGAAAAGGAAGGAGAAGAAGAAGGAGATGAAAAGGAAGAAGGAGAAGAAAAGGAAAATGGAGAAGGAGGAGAAGAAGGAGGAAGAGAAGGAGAAGAAAAGGAAAATGGAGAAGGAAAGGAAGACAGAAGGAGGAGAAGAAGGAAATGAAAAGGAAGAAGGAGAAGAAAAGGAAGACAGAAGGAGGGGAAGGAGGAGGAGAAGGAGAAGAAGGAGAAAGAGGAGAAGAAAAGGAAGATGGAGGAGGAGAAGGAGAAGAAGGAAAAGGAGAAAGAGGAGAAGAAGGAGGAGGAGAAGGAGAAGAAAAGGAAGACGGAGAAGAAAAGGAAGATGGAGAAGGAGGAGAAGAAGGAGAAGAAAAGGAAGAAGGAGAGGCAGCAGAAGAAAAAAGATCACATACTTTTTAAAATAATCAACCTTTAATTTTCACCATACTCTTGCATTAGATAGAATAAAAAGAATAGGAACAGTCAAATAAAAAAAAATTAAAAATCATCAAAAAATGTTCAAATCGTATTATTTCTTTACTTGTGTACTCTACTTTGCCCTTCACCGTCACATTTATTGCCAGCTGACTACAATCGGTAGAAGTTTCTGGGACGTAGAAAGCTTTCACCACCTATGAAGAGCAACAGAATAATAATCAGATCTATTTCTCTGAAGTTCAGAGACAGAAGATATTAGCTAATATCTGCATTACCTTTACTTTGGCTTGCCCTTTCCCTGAAAACTTTGCAATTATGTTACTTCCCAGCAGTCTCTGAAACAAAAATGACAAAACTGATGCCAAAGAACAAACTTGCTCTCGCTTTAAAGGGAACTCGGAGATCATGATTTTTAATGGAGAATCATCGCAGGTGATATGTTGAATGTGTGCCTGAATAGCTTAAAATAGCCAAAATCTGAAACTTAATCTCTTTCTTTCGATGTGCTGTTCCTGGGGAATAAATGATTCAACAGTCCATAGAGCAGTATACCTTTAAATCTTTCTCCACTTTCTCGCCATTCTTGTTCAAGGCCAGATTCTCTTTTTCATTCCTCTTCACACTGGTGAACTGTGCATTGACAGTATCTACGGGCAGTGGGGGTAAACGCAATGCATACTCTGACAGCGCTTCCAAAGCTATAATTGTATCCTAGAACAAAAATAATTAAATTAGTTGGACTGTTTCAATAGATGAAACTAGTCTTGTTTTTAATATACAAGGTGAAAGAAAGAAAGAAAGAAAGCACAACTTTATTCATCACACACTTGTGAAATTTCCTCTCTGCATTTAACCCATCTGAAGCAGTGAACACACACATGCGCACACACACGAGCAATGAGCACACACACATACCCAGAGCAGTGGGCAGCCATGCTAACAGCGCCCGGGGAGCAGTTGGGAGTTAGGTGCCTCACTTAAGGGCACCTCAGCCCAAGGCCGTCCCATATTAACCTAACCGGCATGTCTTTGGACTGTAGGGGAAACCGGAGCACCCGGAGGAAACCCACGCAGACACGGGGAGAACATGCAAACTCCACACAGAAAGGCCCTCACCGGCCACTGGGTTCAAACCCAGAACCTTCTAGCTGTGAGGCGACAGTGCTGAAATAATGGCTGAAATAATGACTTCCCTGACTCTGGCTCACCTGTGTGGATTTGAATCCGCCTTCATAGTTCTCTTGGGAGGACAGGAAGCAAGCAGCCAGTTTTGCTTCTTCAAAATCTTGATGTTCTAAAGCAGTAAGAAGAGCATATGCGGTGCTCTCAACTGTAAGAGCCACCGTGGATGGAACCAGGTTTTGTTTCTTCTCATTTAGCAATCGAATGTCCTCATTTTCCAGCCACACCTTACAATCACCTTCTGAATGGTGGAAGATAGCAGAGGAAGTTACAGAATAGCCTTATTCTCCAGAGCAAGTCATAAGTAATACATTTAAATAATATTGGCTGGCGTTGAGTGGTATATTCCATTCAGCTAGCATGATCCTGAACGAGTCGAAGACGAGTTCAATATCATGCTAGATAATTGGCAAATATTTGATATACCACGAAAAAAAGCCAGCCAATATTATTATTATTATTATTATTATTATTACACATTCACATTCGATGGAACAATTATAGATACCTTTCGGGTGTTGAATGCGTCTTTCTCTTTCAAAATTCTCTCAAAATCTTCCGTATTTAACAAAGCAAACCTGGCGGCCATGTTTGTTTACAAATTGTCACAGTCACTTGCTAGCATGGAAGTTTTACCTGTAATACGTATCTTACGGCACTTTCAATTCACTGCGCCAATTTACTGCGGGTGCCACCAGCGAACAAAGAAATGCTTCTGCGCTTCTCTTGCACTGCAGAGAACTTTCTCATTGAATATTCGCATCAGCTCTGACATGTAGCGTCATGTTGTCTTGACAACCATGCAATATCGTAAACCATATTCAACGCTCATTCTCCATTGGATAAAGTGACGTAATACACGTAGGATAAGCGATATGCTGACAATATTGCATGCTATCAAACCAAATGAATGAAACCTGCTAGAAGGGAATAGAACAGATGTTTTTATTCCATCGAAAAAGTGTCCTGGATGTATAATAATATTTATTATGATATGTGCCACTTCTCAGCAATTGGGTAAAAAAAATTGCTTTGGTATAATATTATTTATTACCTATTGTTGCTTTTTGTTTAAGTCTCTCCCAAGCTGGCAAAGCCTCTTTCTTGACTTCAAGACAAAAGCTTAAGCAGTAGGCTGTAATAGCCAGAGAAAAGGGTCTCTGTAGCTCATCAACACGAGACTGGAGATAGCTGGTGGCTTGAGCGATGCTAATCGTCTAAACATTAAGGACAAAAATGACTAATCAGTTAATATTCTGCCTTACTGTGTCTTATTAAAAAATTGATTAAAAAATTTACTGAACCAGTGAGAACTGTATTGAAATATTGCATCCAATACACTGTTACATGTTAAATGCAAAAATGCAATATTAATACGTCTACTCAGCAAAATTTTTAATTGTCTGGCTACAGTATCATCTATCTGCATACACAGTGCTCTTTATTGATACTGCATACTATAGGGAAACCATCAGGGCCTTCTAGACCTTCAGAGACGGCCCAAACATATCAGCATTTCAAATGTTATATTTAATTTCTTTCATTCTTTAATTGCTTTCATTCTTTCATAATTTCATTAACCCCGCCGACAGTAGTCGGAGGGGTTATTATTTTCACCTGCGTCAGTCTGTGTGTGTGTGTATCTGTCTGTCTGTCTGTCTGTCTGTCTGTCTGTCTGTGTGTCTGCAAGATATCTCAAGAACCAATGGATCGATTTGGACCAAATTTTGTACATGTGTTGCCAATCACCCAGGAAGGAAACCATTAAATTTTGGAGGTCAAAGGTCAAAGGTCAAGGTCATGGCAGAGCTTCGAAATTTTCGCCCAATGTATTTTAATAGGGAAAAGGCGGGGTTTGCACTCGTTAGAGTGTCCCTGTCTAGTTGTAATTATTCTCTTCTAATTCTAATTTGGCCTCATTTTCTATCAAATTTGCTTCAGAAATGAAAGAGTTACTGTCCTGAAAACATTAAAATAGAGTTATCCAATGAGATTTTTTGTTTATTGTCTCTAGGCTGAGAAAAGTTTAGAGCTGCTCACTCACTGGCTGGGACTTCGTTGCGGGACAGAAGGCCATGGCAGTGTATGTTTATGTAGGAAGTGACAGTTGAATTAACCAATCAGATTTTGATTTATAGTGGGAGGGACCAAAAATGTATCGCCCTAGGCCTTCTCAAAGGCCAACATGAGCTTACCCGTGAGTCGTTCATCAGTAGTGTTAGCGAATGCTAATAACGCAGTCAAGCCAGTGCTATCGAGAGCAAGTAGCACAGGCTAACAACCGAGAAACTTAGGCCCTGTCCACACGGCAACGGATTCAGGTGAATCCGATACAATTGTTTATCGTTTCGGCCTGGCGTCCACACGGCACCGGCGTTTTGGGTGCCCCAAAATGCAATCTTTTGAGAACGGGTTCCAGAGTGGAAAGATCTGGCAACGTTGCCGTTGCAAAGTCGTCTGGATGAGTAGAACGGATTTGTTTACGATGACGTCACAACCACATGTGCTTCACGCCGGGTAGAAGTGTAACGAACTCAATGCGAGTTGTCAACAAATCCTATAACTTGGTTCATGAAACGCGCTTACAAAATATTTTCACTGTGAATATTTATTGTGTAATGGTGCAAAGTGAGAGAGAGAGAATAGCCCTGAGGGCAGAGTCAATCCCGCCAGCAAAAATAGGGAAAAAAAAGGAGCGATCTCACCTCTTCAGATGTTGGTTTAAGTTCTACAATACATTCCTCAAAAAGGGCGTAGAAGAACAAATTAATCCATCAATGTGTAGCATTCAATTTATTCCGGACCATTAAAGACGCCGCCTTCCGCATAGAATCATACGGCATCCTCGCCGCCATATTGGATGGGTCAAAGCGGAGAATAAAGATGCCTCATTCATGTGCTGCGTTTAACTGTACCAACAGGTTTGCCATCCAAACGAGATCACATGGGATTACCTTTCACAGGTGAGACTGGAAAAATACTTTCATTGTATTTGGTCATTATAATGTAATTTTACGAACAGATTTTTCTGATTTTGTGGCTAATATGAAGTCTCGCGCATAATAGTTTATGCGCATGCGTCCTTACTTCTTTTATTGTTTTGGTGTCTCCGAAGGGACCGTCTTACAGCGCCCCTAGAGGTGTGGCATGTGTATTGCATCGTTTTCAGCAAGCATTGCGTTGCTATATGGAACTGAGATTTTACTGATCTGTTGCCCATGTGGACGCGATATTTTTTTAATAACATCTTGTTGCCGTTGTCATGTGGATGTAGCCTACATCCACATGACAACGGCAACGAGATGTTATTTAAAAAAATATCACGTCCACATGGGCAACGATCAGTAAAATATCAGGTCCATATGGCAACGCAACGCTTGCTGAAAACGATGCAATACACATGCCACACCTCTAGGGGCGCTGTAAGACGGTCCCTTCGGAGACACCAGAACAATAGAAGTAAGGACGCATGCGCATAAACTATTATGCGCGAGACTTCATATTAGCCACAAAATCAGAAAAATCTGTTCGTAAAATTACATTATAATGACCAAATACAATGAAAAGTATTTTTCCAGTCTCACCTGTGAAAGGTAATCCCATGTGATCTCGTTTGGATGGCAAACCTGTTGGTACAGTTAAACGCAGCACATGAATGAGGCATCTTTATTCTCCGCTTTGACCCATCCAATATGGCGGCGAGGATGCCGTATGATTCTATGCGGAAGGCGGCGTCTTTAATGGTCCGGAATAAATTGAATGCTACACGTTGATGGATTAATTTGTTCTTCTACGCCCTTTTTGAGGAATGTATTGTAGAACTTAAACCAACATCTGAAGAGGTGAGATCGCTCCTTTTTTTTCCCTATTTTTGCTGGCGGGATTGACTCTGCCCTCAGGGCTATTCTCTCTCTCTCACTTTGCACCATTACACAATAAATATTCACAGTGAAAATATTTTGTAAGCGCGTTTCATGAACCAAGTTATAGGATTTGTTGACAACTCGCATCGAGTTCGTTACACTTCTACCCGGCATGAAGCACATGTGGTTGTGACGTCATCGTAAACAAATCCATTCTACTCATCCAGATGACTTCGCAACGGCGCCATTGCCAGATCTTTCCACTCTGGAACCCGTTCTCAAAAGATTTCGTTTTGGGGCACCCAAAACGCCGGTGCCGTGTGGACGCCAGGCCGAAACGATAAACAATTTTATCGGATTCACCTGAATCCAACAGATTCAGGTGAATCCGATAAAATTGTTTATCGTTTTGGCCTTATAACTTGGTTCATGAAATGCGCTTACAAAATATTTTCACTGTGAATATTTATTGTGTAATGGTGCAAAGTGAGAGAGAGAGAGAGAGAGAGAGAGAGAGAGAGAGAGAGAGAGTTAGGGCAGAGTCAATCCCGCCAGCAAAAATAGGGGAAAAAAAGGAGCAATCTCACCTCTTCAGATGTTGGTTTAAGTCCTACAATACATTCCTCAAAAAGGAATCCAACAGATTCAGGTGAATCCGATAAAATTGTTTATCGTTTCGGCCTGGCGTCCACATGGCACCGGCGTTTTGGGTGCCCCAAAACGAAATCTTTTGAGAACGGGTTCCAGAGTGGAAAGATCTGGCAATGGCGCCGTTGCGAAGTCATCTGGATGAGTAGAACGGATTTGTTTACGATGACGTCACAACCACATGTGCTTCACGCCGGGTAGAAGTATAACGAACTCTATGCGAGTTGTCAACAAATCCTATAACTTGGTTCATGAAACGCGCTTACAAAATATTTTCACTGTGAATATTTATTGTGTAATGGTGCAAAGTGAGAGAGAGAGAATAGCCCTGAGGGCAGAGTCAATCCCGCCAGCAAAAATAGGGAAAAAAAAGGAGCGATCTCACCTCTTCAGATGTTGGTTTAAATCCTACAATACATTCCTCAAAAAGGGCGTAGAAGAACAAATTAATCCATCAACGTGTAGCATTCAATTTATTCCGGACCATTAAAGACGCCACCTTCTGCATAGAATCATACGTCATCCTCGCCGCCATATTGGATGGGGCAAAGCGGAGAATAAAGATGCCTCATTCATGTGCTGCGTTTAACTGTACCAACAGGTTTGCCGTCCAAACGAGATCACATGGGATTACCTTTCACAGGTGAGACTGGAAAAATACTTTTCATTGTATTTGGTCATTATAATGTAATTTTACGAACAGATTTTTCTGATTTTGTGGCTAATATGAAGTCTCGCGCATAATAGTTTATGCGCATGCGTCCTTACTTCTTTTATTGTTCTGGTGTCTCCGAAGGGACCGTCTTACAGCGCCCCTAGAGGTGTGGCATGTGTATTGCATCGTTTTCAGCAAGCGTTGCGTTGCCATATGTACCTGATATTTTACTGATCCGTTGCCCATGTGGACACGATATTTTTTTTAATAACATCTCATTGTCGTGTGGATGTAGCCTAAGATTTCTGTCTCCAGTCACTTCTTCCACACACACTCCCCACAGTATTTTTCACTCATACTAAAGTATTCATGTGTAATTTACTTAGTTACTTTTAAAATCAACTTTGACAGCTACACACAATGGAGCTACCTGGCAGCCTGCCGCTAATCCCTTGCAAAATCTTTTGCCCTGTTGCTTTTTTGGTGTATCTGGCTAAGTTCTGGCTGAGCTGAAGTCCCAGCTCTAATAGTAACGGCTCGTCACTGTGCATACAAAATACTATTTACCACAGAATCAATTTCCTGGTCTAAGAACGGAAGGGAGTGTTTAAGAGCAATGGCTATGAAAGCAGTGAGCGATGCATCTTGTTCCACACCCCCAATTCCACCCTAGAAGAGAAACAGCATAAAAGCAAAAATAAATTGAGTCTTTTCCCATGTAATGTAATGAGAAACTAATATAACCAAAAAGAAAAGGCAAATAAGTTCCTGACCTGCATTTCTCTATGAATAACTGGGTTAGGATCTGTGAATGACCCATCTTTTTGCTGCTGTTCAATAATGTATTTGACTGACTTCCGAATTTCAATTTGTGAGACGATCTCTTTGTCTTCTGTAGTTGCTAACTGACAGTCAGCCACAAGGGATAACACCTTCACTACCAGGGCAGTTAGCCTAGAGGGAAGCAATAGGAGATGAGCAGATGCCAGCCTTTATGCCACACCATAACCTGTCTTCTTAAGACCACTTATTGTGGGTCTGTATACTACAGTGCAGTTTAACAAAATAAAATAGTGTTTCACAAAGACTGGTACTAATAAACCCTGCTTAGAGAGGCTCTTACCAGTTACTGGTGGGATGTGTCTTCCATGCGCCATATGATCCATCATCTTTTTTGAATGTCAAAATCCTGTTGTAGGCTGTAAAATGAGCAGCAATTATGGAAATACAGTGCTAATATAGAATTGATAAAATAAAATCCATAGGAAAGTATAAAAGCATGCATATGTACAATGTGGGTTTAACAACAAACAAATTGTACTAATATTCTGAATATTCCATTTTTTACTACATTGTCATCATTCAAAAGCAACAGTGTTATTATTGTTACAATTCCAAAGCACCACTGTTATACAGTGAATGTTCAAACGCACCATTGTTACACTGTTACAATGCCAATGCACCACTGTTACACTGTCACAATGCCAATGCACCGCTATTACACTGTCACAATGCCAATACACTGCTTTTACACTGTCACAATGCCAAAGCATCACTGTTACACTGTTACAATGCCAACGCACCGCTGTTACACTGTCACAATGCCAACACACCACTGTTACACTATCACAATGCCAAAGCACCACTGTTACACTGTTACAATGCCAACACACCACTGTTACACTGTCACAACGCCAACACACCGCTGTTACACTGTCACAATGCCAACACACCACTGTTACATTGTTACAATGCCAACACACTGCTTTTACACTGTCACAATGCCAACACACGACTGTTACACTGTCACAATGCCAACACACCACCGTTACACTGTCACAATGCCAACACATGACTGTTACACTGTCACAATGCCAACACACCGCTGTTACACTGTTACAATGCCAACACACTGCTGTTACACTGTTACAATGCTAAAGCAACACTGTTACACTGTTACAATGCCAACACACTGCTGTTACACTGTTACAATGCCAACACACCGCTGTTACACTGTCACAATGCCAACACACCACTGTTACACTGTCACCATGCCAACACACCACTGTTACACTGTCACAATGCCAACACACCACTGTTACACTGTCACAATGCCAACATACCACTGTTACACTGTCACAATGGCAACACACTGCTGTTACACTGTTACAATGCTAAAGCAACATTGTTACACTGTTACAATGCCAACACACTGCCGTTACACTGTTACAATGCTAAAGCAAAACTGTTACACTGTTACAATGCCAACACACTGCTGTTACACTGTTACAATGCTAAAGCAACACTGTTGCACTGTTACAATGCCAACACACCGCTGTTACACTGTTACAATGACACAGCACCACTGTCAATGCCAAAGCAGCACAGTTACCCTCAGTGTTAATTTTGACAATAATTTAAAATTTAGTTTTAGCCTTAGTCACTTACTGAAAATTGTAGTTATATTTTAGTTACATTTTAGTCACATCTTGTTTTGTTATTGTCAAGATTTTATCAGTGGAACTCACTTTTCTCTGTTTCATTATACTGTCATGGATTTTGCTGAAGAATATTTATCCTGGCTGTAAAAAATTTCCTTGGGTAGTAAGCATAGACGTACCTTGAGTTATGTGTTTAGTCATAACGTTTCACTAACTTACTATACTGTATGAGCTCCCTAAACAGCCAAAGGAAACAGAAGAAGTGTTGTTACATGTACTTTTTCGTGTATGAAATAAAAATGAATGCCTAACTAAGTTGTCTGCCTGAACAGATCCAACTATTTTGTCTCGTTTTTATTCATCAGGACATAATGAACCGTCATGAAATTTTTGTCATCAAATATTTTTCATTTGCATTGTTGTTACAATTTAGTCATGAAGTAAAAGGTTGTCAGCGAATACTTATCATCAAAATTTTCATTGGCAAAATTGGTTACATTGCTGGTTACACTGCTACAATTCCAAAGCACTATTGCTGCACTGTTCCAATGTTAAAACACCACTGTTTACACTATTACACTGTTAGAATCCCAACACAGCGTGGTCTATGGCCATCACCATAATGATGGATAAAAACTAAACTCACTTGAGTAATACCTCCCTCTTGTGGTAAATCTTCATTCAACCAAAAAGTTAAGTGTTTATGAGGTATTATATTATTTACTGGGAATGTATAATGTATAATGGGAATAGACCCCGGTCATCCATCACATGCACTGTTCATCCTTCTTCCAGTTAGGAAGAACTAATCAGCACTTGGACAACAAGATGAGGTCCTTTAACATCTGCAAGAAACTCCTGTGGATGTTCTATCAGTCCGTGGTCGCCAGTGTCCTGTTTTACACCGTGGTGTGCTGGGGGGGCAGCACATCCAAGAAGGACACATCCAGGCTGGACAAACTGATCAGGCGGGCCGGCTCTGTGGTCGGCATGAAGCTGGACTCTCTGGTGACAGTGGCAGAGAAGAGGACTATGGACAAACTACTGAACATCATGGACGATGCCAGTCACCCTCTGCACACCGTCATCAGCAACCAGAGGAGCCTGTTCAGTGACCGAATGCTCCTTCCCAAGTGCAGGACTAACAGACTTAAAAACTCCTTTGTCCCTCACGCCATCAGACTGTACAACGTGCAGTATAAATGTGCAATATAATGTGCAATACCTCTCCTGCTGGACTTTTTTTTTTTTGTATATGTAAATAATTTATCTAGAAGTTCTCTATTTTCTATTCTCTGTTTATCCTGTAATGATGCTACTGGAATTTTAATTTCCCTGAGAGAACCCTCCCAAAGGCATCAATAAAGTTCTAATCTAATCTAATCTAATCTAATCTAATCTAATCTAATCTAATCTAATCTAATCTAATCTAATCTACAAGCCAGTTTGGACTCCTGGGCCATCAGGTGGCTCAGTAATACCATCAAGAATACTTAAAACATTTTAAAACAACAACAAAACCTTTTGTAAAAGCAATTTTTAACCGATGTTTCAATCTCTGTAAGTTTGCAATATTTACCATTAGCTACAATATAACTTGACTGCTCACCCAGTTGTTAGCTACTGTAATTGATGCTAGCCTAACCTAGTCTGCATTAGCAAAGAAAACAAGATAACAGTTAAATTATAGCCAGTTAATGCTAGCAAATTACTGAAACTTACTTCAACATGCTTATTCAAATCAGACAGAATGTATGCCTTCTAGGAAGGCAAAGAAGATTTTATATGAGAATTTATAATTTCTAACAGATTGAGAAACTTTACTCCATACAAAGGTCACCGCAGATAATCAGATGATAATTTGGTATGATTTCACACTGATAAACTTGATTGGATGCAAAACTGAAATGACCGGATTCTTAACTGAACCCATTAATAGAGTTATAGCATACAGTCGGACAGCATGGTGGTGCAGTGGTTTGCACTGTCGCCTCACAGCAATACGGTACTGCACTGTCAGAAATAGGGATACAGTAGGAGTCCATTTCTATCCCCCAAGCTACAATCTACACTAATGTACCCCTGAGGGCTCATTATTGGACCTTAAGTTAACTACAGTACCTGTCAAAAGTTTGGACACCCCTACTCATTCATAAGCTCTCTGTATTTTGACTATTTTCTGCATTGTAGAACGATACTGAAAACATCAAAACTATGAAATAGCATATGGAACATATATGAAAATATGTTGTAACCAAAAAAGTGTTAAAAAAAACTAAACATGTTTCATATTTTAGATTCTTCAAAGTAGCCAGCGTTTACCTTGATGGCACCTTGCACACTATTGGCATTATCTTACCCAGCTTCATGAGGTAGTCACTTGGAACGCTTTTCAATTAACAGGTGTCTCGTCAAAAGTTATTTAGTGCAATTTTTTACCTTGAGATCAAACAGTAAATAGTAAATAATAAAAATACAGTAAATAGCCCTATTCCACAACTGTAGTAATCCATAATATATAGATTTAGGTACTGCCTAAAAGCGGAGCTCCCATCTGTTTCTGGGTTGTAGAATTTTCTTATATCAAAGCCAGCCTCTTTTGTTTTATTTCTTTACCGTTATAGTTATAGTGTCTTTTTTAGGGTCAGAAAGGTAAACATATGCTCCCAAGCAGTGTATAAAGGGAACAATAAATACCTTAGAGGGTACTGCCCCAGTGACAAGCCATTAAGGTACAATAATGTATTTTATATTCTGAGAATGTGGGCTCGAAGCTTGTGGCAGACTGGAGCCTTTCTGGGAGGAGTTTGCATGTTCTCCTCATGCCTGCGTGGGTTTCCTCTGTGAGCTCTGGTTTCCTTCCGCAGTCCAAAAACATGTATTCAACTGGCTACTCTAAATTGCCCGTAGGTGTGAATGTGAGTGTGAACGGCCGTTCGTCTCTGTGTTAGCACTGCGATAAATCGGCAAATTGCCCAGCATGTACCCTGCCTCTCGCCTAGTATCAGCTGGGATTGACTCCAGCTTCCCCTGTGACCCTGACGGATAAGTCTTATAGATAATGGATAGATGGATGGATAGCATACAGTCATTAACTGGATGAGAGAAGAAGAGACATTTGTGATTTTTAAAAAGTACTTTGAAGGTCTAAATTAAAACATATGGAAGTTTTTTTGGAACTGTAATTAAATAAGAGTTCAAATATTCAATTGCAGTAATACTCGACTGTTTCTGTTTTGGAATAAAACAGTAAAATGTTGGGGCTTTTTTTAGTAATTAGAGTGCTTTGACTCTGTGTTTACCCTGCTCTATGTGGTTCAGTGCTTTGTCTCTCATTTCAGGTTCCAGTTCCAGCCAGTGGTTGTTTGAGTCCAGGTAACGGATGGCCAGAGCCGTGGGAGACATCCTGATCATAGTTTGTTCTGCACAGCCACGAGGGGCATTGATCAGCTTCTTCACACTGGTTGATGTAAGTAGGGGCGTAGCTGTTGCTACACCAAATATTTCTCCTGTTTATTATTGAGACACGAGAGATAATTACAAAAAACTGTCATGTTTCATTCATCTATCTATCTATCTATCTATCTATCTATCTATCTATCTATCTATCTATCTATCTATCTATCTATCTATCTATCTATTTTTTCCTAGGAAAAAAAAGATTTTGTCACCAATACCTTCAACTTTGACAAAGATATTGCCAGCTGAGTCAGGAATTGTACCATTTGGAAACCCTCCATCGATATTAATGTATTTGTCACTTTTACCTGTGTAGAGAATTTATATATACAAAAAAAAACTTATTTGCATCTGTAAAATATGCTATGCATCAAACTTGTAATTTAAGCAAGCTGTCTGAATGTGAAAATGAATTAATTGAAACACATTCCGAGATCATTTCATGCCTTTAAATAATGTTCATGCATTTTAAGTTAATACATGATAATGCTGAGGCTGGAATATATATAAGAAATCATTATTAATTACCATCCAGGTTAATTAATTCATTATACTTCTGCTCCATACGGACTCCCTCATTCTGCAAAGTGAAGAAAGAAAATGATATCTTGCACATCAAAAAATTAAATCAATCTACCAAACATCCAAATCATCTCCTCTTACCATCACCAACAGTGTCTTCTGAATGGCATCCACACCCAACTCATACTTTCTGTCATAAAGTTGGATAGTGATAGGGATTTCACCCTCCTTCAGAGGAACAGCAGAAAAGGTCACTGTCTCAGAGCTACCACCAGCCAAAGTGATATTGACGTAGGAATCAATGGATAAAGCCCCAGGTGAGCACAAGCCATCTATTTGTTTCATATGAACGGCAAGCTGTATAGGAGAAAAAAAATATTCAAGGCTGATGCATCTTTTTGTACAGAAATTGTAATATGTTAAATATCTCATCTCATCTCATTATCTCTAGCCACTTTATCCTTCTACAAGGTTGCAGGCAAGCTGGAGCCTATCCCAGCTGACTACGGGCGAAAGGCAGGGTACATCCTGGACAAGTCGCCAGGTCATCACAGGGCTGACACATAGACACAGACAACCATTCACACCTACGGTCAATTTAGAGTCACCAGTTAACCTAACCTGCATGTCTTTGGACTGTGGGGGAAACCGGAGCACCCGGAGGAATGTGGACACAGGGAGAACATGCAAACTCCACACAGAAAGGCCCTCGCCGGCCACGTGACTCAAACACGGACCTTCTTGCTGTGAGGCGACAGCGCTAACCACTACACCACCGTGCCGCCCCTACAGCATACATCTTTAATAAAAAAAAAAAAAAAAGCACTAGAATTTGGTGCACAAGTTTTAATTTTCTTTGGGTTTTCTGAAATCAACACAGGGTCAAAAATTATACATACAGGGTCAAAAATTTACATATGCTCACTTAGATTATTAATTCAGAGATGCTGAAACTTCCAAAATGTCTCTTATCTTCCCAAGGCCAAAGTCTCTTAACTTCCTGTTAGTGATCATGATTGACTACAGCTGGTAGCTTTTGTGTGCTTTCATAAAAAGGGTTTGTTTACAGCATGTTAGGACTGGGACTGTTTTGGCCTCTAGAGGCCACTGTTATTTCCTTTTCTGGTCATGTTTGTTTTGGGCCTCTAGAGGTCACCACTGTGTTCTGTGTTTTGTTTTTGTCTTATTGCCTGTTTCCTGCCCCGCCCTGTCCTTAATTAGTTTGTGTATAAATACCCCTCTGTTTGTTCCCTTGTCACGGAGTCTTTTTCCTATGTTATGCTGTTAGTGCTAGTTCCCTCTGTCCCATGTACCTTGCCTGTGTCTTTGTATTCTTGGTTTTTGCTTCTTTCTTTTGGACTTTGTGGATTTTGTTTTTGACCTTTTTGATCTTCTGAGCATTTGAGTTTTTGCCTTTTTTCTTATTTGGATTTTGGACTTTGTACCTTTGGATATTTTTGGTTTATCTTCTGAGCTTTGGATTATTCTTTTTGTTTTTTCCCTTAGATTGTACATAGTGTAAATAAACTGTTTTTGATACCTTTCTACTTCCGCCTCACGCCTCTGCCCTTGAGTCATCCCCCTGGTGGCCTAGTGGGAGTTTGCTGGTTTATCACAACAGCAAACCAGGTTTGAATCCCAGCAAAACCCTAACAGAGCACTCATTGGCTTGACCAATACACAGTAAAATGGGAAAGTCCAAGGAGCTCAGTGCAGATCTGAGAAAGAGGATTGCAGATATACACAACTCCGGAATGTCTCTTGGAGCCATTTCTAAACAACTGCAAATTCCAAGATCAGTTAAAACAATTGTATCCAATTGTATAGTTTTTTTTAAACAATTCCAAGATCAGTTAAAACAATTGTATCCAATTGTATAGTTTTGTAAACAATTGTATAGTTATTGTGAGATGTAGTCACTTTGCCAAGCCACTTTACTTCAAGAAAACCCAAACTGTCACCCTCAGCTGAAAGGAAATCGGTTTGGATGGTCAGAAACAACCTGGGAACCACCTGCCATGAACTGGAAGCTGATGGATCACTGTCTACAGTTCAGATCACCATGGACTAAGAGGCTGCTATCCAAGAAATAACCCCCTGCTCCAAAATTGACACCTTCAAGCTTAACTAAAGTTCGAAGCTGACCGCACGGACAAAGAAAAAGCCTTCTGGAGGAAAGCTGTATCGTCAGATGAGACAAAGATCGAGTTGTTTGGCCACAATGACCACCATGTACAGAGGGACACTGTACCAGCTGGTGGTGGTGGTAGGATCATCATGCTCTGGGGCTGTTTTGCTGCCAGTGGAACCGTTCATTGCACAAAGTGGATGGAATAATGAAGAAGGAGGACTACCTCAGAATTCTTCTGCATAAACCATCAGGAACTTGAACACGACTTTGGACTTGGGAGTTACAGCAGGACAATGAACCCAAACACGCATCAGAGCTGGTTGTGGAGGATAAAGCAGGCTAACATTAAGCTTAAAACAAGTCCTGACTTCAACTCTATTGAAAATATATGGACCGTGCTTATAAGTCGAGTCCATGCCAAGAAAAAAAAAAAAATTGAACTCTACCAATTCTACCATGAAGAGTCGTGCAATATCCAACCAGAATTCTGCCAGAAGCTTGTTCATGGTCAACAAAAATGCTTGGTCAAGGTGAATCTTGTGAAGAGACATTTTACCCAAATATTAAGTGTGCTGTATGTATATTTTTGACCCTGTATGTATAATTTTGACCCTGTGTTGATTTCAGACCCCCCCAAAAAAAAAAATTAAAACTTGTGCACCAAATGCTAGTGTTTTTTTAATTAAAGATGTATGCTGTACAATCATTCTGCCACAGAAAAAGAACAGTTCAAAGAAATGACTGAAAGCCCAAATATTACCATGACATTCATATCCAAGATGGCATTCATGTCACTGTATGTAAACTTCTGACCACAACTGTACATTCAGACCTCAGTCTGACAATTTGATGTAACATGTCATGCTGCAGTGTATGTTTTTGGATGCAATTTTAAATATAAACATAGGAGGAGACATGATCTTAATCTGACACACCATTTTAAACAGAGACTGAATTGTGTCGATAAAAGCAGGGTGCAGATGGAGGGACATTTTAATTTCTACATTAGAATATTGGTATGTTTCGATAATTCATGTCAAATGTCATCTCACCTCGTCATCTGTAGCCACTTTATCCTGTTCTACAGGGTCGCAGGCAAGCTGGAGCCTATCCCAGCTGACTACGGGCAAAAGGCAGGGTGCACCCTGGACAAGTTGCCAGGTCATCACAGGGCTGACACATAGACACAGACAACCATTCACACTCACATTCACACCTACGGTCAATTTAGAGTCACCAGTCAACCTAACCTGCATGTCTTCAGACTGTGGGGGAAACCGGAGCACCCGGAGGAAACCCACACGGACACGGGGAGAACATGCAAACTCCGCACAGAAAGGCCCTCGCTGGCCACGGGGCTCGAACCCAGACCTTCTTGCTGTGAGGCGACAGCGCTAACCACTACACCACCATGCCGCCCCGTCAAATGTCATGCCAAATGCATATCAAATGGACAGTCTACATTCCCAAACAGGCTAAAACGTCAGGACATAGGCTAATTCTGGAAATACGATAAATTGATGGATTTATCTGTACTATTACAGTATATTGATATTGATATGCACTCATGTACTTTGGGTGAAGAGCAGAGAGCAGTAGTTGTGATGAAGATAGAAATTTGTTATTATAATCATTTAAAGAACAATCTAGTCTGCTATCTTTGTGCTCATGTTAAAGCCAAACAAAATCCAAAAATCAATTCCTTTATACTGACAAATAATATCCATACAAGACATGTTTGAGTGTTCACGTGTTCATATTTGTACCTGTATACTGTGAACAGATTTTATTTTAAACGAAAAACAATGTCCCTGGGTGCTGGCATTTTACTCTCTCTCTCTGAGGTTCAACTATTGGGCTCTGAGTACAAATCGTGACGTCACCTATCAGGGGCGTAGCTAGGATTTTTTAAAGGGGGGGGGGGGGGGGGGTCACACACTGACTGGCAGCCTGAGTACATTATGTGGCAAAAAATAATTACCATTGCTAGTTTTAGGTAGCTTAGAAACTGGCTCTTCCATTATTGCTGTTTCTTCCACGTTTTCTTGATGTTGTGTTCTAGAAACGGCACTAAAACTTAGCTTCGAAGCCACAAAATGCAACTTTGATGGAGAAAAATATATAATAAATTGTTTATCTCTCTTCACGTCGAAAGGAGGAAATTTTCGCTTGTTTTGACATGGCGAATTATTAACACAAGAGAAAATACTCGTAATTCGCAACTAAAAAGACTGCAGCTACACTGGCAGCTTGACAACGCTTTCTAGTGTGATCGTGTTGCGCTTGCGCAGAACTGTGTCAGTCCTGCACGCCTTGGCTCATGTACCTGAAGGCACGCCTCCTGCACGCGCGCCTAACGAGCTCCGGCATGCACGCCGTTAACAAAGAACACCTGTCTTTAATCAATGAACTATGTTTGGGCTATTTAAAGACTGCACCCATGCAAGGATGATGCGAAGTATGACGCCATGTCTAGTGTGCCTTACTGAGCCTTGTTTCCTGTTTTTGTTGACCGCCTGGTTTTTCGACTCCTGTTTCTCATCTCTTGATCTTGTATAGTTTTGCCTCTGATATTCTGTCTGCGCCTCGATTGACTTCCTGCCTGTTTCCTCGATTATGACTTTGCCTGCTGTTTCGGACTGTTTGCCTGTTGTGTGCGTTTCACGCACTTTATGCTCATATCACACTGTGTATTATTTATCATATCTGCATTTACATCCGCCTCTCCCGCACACACTCTGACAAACTGGGTTTTTGCGCCCAAACCACAGGAAGTCCATACAAGGTTATAGAAACCCTAATGAGGCTGAGGTGACAATCTAGTCTTAAAAAATGTTAGAAAAATTACAGTGGGCGCTTTTCTAATATTCTTATGCGGCTACTGAAAAATGTATGGTCTGACAAGGGGGGGGGGGGGGTCTTGGGCACCCCAGGACCCCCCCCCCCAGCTACGCCCCTGCCTACCCAGCACGTGACTTACCGAGGCAACTGGAGCTCATGGACACTGCTGTAACCAACCCTAAAGATGCCGAGTGTCAAGCGTTTGGGTGTAAAAATAAGCCTGATCATTAGTCATTTTATGTGACATGCTTTTGTTTGTTTTGATTAACTGAGAAAAGCATTTTTAGATGGCAAGAATCGCATTGCTATGGCAACGAGATTGTTTAGTAGTATCTGTGACAGTACTGCGTATGCATCATCTAGCCGAGTGAGATTTAAACTTCATAAAAGTGACGTCTTTTGATTTAAGTATTTTGTTGGCAGTAAAAATCACATGGTTACAGAATTTCTGATTCGATTTTTTAGAATTCGAAGCTTTTATTTGTCACATACACATTACAGCACAGTGAAGCTCTTTCTCTGTTTTTAATCCATCTGAAACAGAGAACAGACAGAGAGAGAGAGAGAGAGAGAGAGAGAGAGAGAGAGAGAGAGAGCAGTGGCGCCTGGTGATTTTTTTTTTTAGTATTGGAAACGTTTATCTGATAGCTCTGTGTAATGAAGGTAAACAGCATTCTAGGGTGCTGTACTGTCACGGCCGGTTTCAGTGCAAATGGTTGCAGCCAAATAAACCTATTTTTAGCAAGATCATAACTTTTAAAAGGGATAAATTATTGTTATAAAGTTTCATTTTAATTTAAACATGCGGAGGGCACATCAGGGCACTTGCTGTGATCGGAAAACAGCGTTTATTTGGGGTTTTGTTTGACTTTAAATGTCATTTTGTTGTTTCCTTTTCTGTGTCTCTTATCTGTTTTGTCCTCTTTTAGTTGAATTGTTTCTCTTTTTGTTTTGTCTTTTGGTAGTGCCATTGCTCTGTAAAGCTTCCTTGGGTTGGTGAAAGGTGCTATATACATTAAATTTCCTGTTGTTATTATTAATAATGTTGCCATAATGAGCTTTACAACAGTTCCACTGAAAGCGATTAATACAGGGAAATTACATTTTATTTACTGCTCATTTTTTCCTCCTGCAGTATATCTGTGGCACTTCATCACTTGTCAGCTCCAGAACCCCTGAGCTCAGTGTAGTGAGCTGGATTTCAAACAGAAACCTCTCTCTCTCTCTCTCTCTCTCTCTCTCTCTCTCAGGCTTAAGGGCAAGTGCTCTTATTCAGGTAAGTCTAGATGCTATTGAAAAACACGATCTCAAAACCTCTATTACAGCAAAATGTGCAATTGCGTAACCCAGCTCTATGTGGGATCTAAAGGCTCACTCACAACCCGCCGTACATGCTACTACGGGTGGCCTACGGTAAAAAATTTGGCAAAACCGTGCTTGAGACTTGTGCGACACTTGCGTGTGTTCAGCGACGTAGAAGGTCGCAGACTGGCCGTGGAGACTTTTGGTCCTGCACATGCAAATTCTACAGGTCTTGCGAAAAATCAAGAATGCATACGCTATGTACGGGACCCATACTCCTTTTGTAGACCTGAACCAAGTCAGCAGCACGGCTTTATGATGACAGTAAGACGCACGAGTGATGCACAGTCATTGTACAAGTGATGTGCCTCAGAAGTACTACACAAGTATTCCACACTTGCTATTTGTGCGGCCCCCAAGACAGAAGTACATCTCACTTTCTACCCCATGTGTGGCGTGCACGCAGTGCACACGACCCACATGCGACACGAGGGGCAAGACTCTGGGTGTATATATTGGGGGAGGAACCAAGGAACCGATCATGTAGCGTGTAGAAGGGAAGAAGATGGCTCTCACCATACCACCGCAACGACTGAGAGAGTTGGACCTTTATAGACAGATGATAGAAGCTGAGGAGCAGTACAATGCGATATTGTTCTTCAGCCGAAAAAAAGATGCAGAATGCTGCAGACACGCTGATTTTATACCCACTCCTGGCTTATGAGTGATTGTCACGTGCTAATCACGTGTGTCACACATGCTTCACAAGTGCGGCCCGTATTCCTAGCACAGGAAACTGGTAAAATGCAAGTCACACGCACTCCACACTCACTGAACATGCACTGATCATGTGCGTCAGACATACGCTTTCCGCTGGCTAACGGCGCAATTTTTCCCATGCCTCGAGGAAGTCAGGCATGCAACCTGTACTTGACAAGTACCTTGCCCGTACTCCTCCCCCAAACTTTCCCCCGGGTTCACCACGACCCTGCGGCACGGCTGTGAGCTACCAAACCCTGTGACCCGTGCATGTCCAAAACACTTACGGCGGGTTGTGAGTGTGGCATAAGGAACGTTCCCTGTTTAAATATTAATGTAATATTGTGCTCTAATGCCTTTTTAAACATACCTGTCTTTCTTTCTTGCCATAATTGTAGATGACCACAACAATGGCCATTTGTTCATTCTTCCTGACAGAGTAGGGAAGTCGCAAAGCGATAAAGAGCTCCTGAAATGCACGTATGTCAAGAGGCTTGGCCACACAAAAACCTGGAAGTGATAAGCAAGTGTAATATTGCTAAATATTCAATCATAACCAAGTAAAAGCACAGGTTTTTATAGTAACTCAGTGAACCAGTTACTGGCCGGTAGAAAATTCAGGTTACCATGAGAGGGAGATAAACTGACAGCCTGTATCTCCCAGGTAGTGATGGAGTCAGGGAGAATGAGCTGTTTTCTAAAACACACATCAGAAGACCAATTAAACCATGCAACCACAAACACAGTAGAACACTGGGGCAAGAGAATGAAACAGAAGTGTCGGTGTGTGTGTGTGTGTCAGTTGTCTACTTACGTATTATGCTGGCCATTCACATTAAAAACATCAAATTCAAAGCTGGGAGGGAAACTGCGGCGAATGTATTGGATATCGTTGTTAAAAAAGTTTTCAATATCACTGGCACTTGCAGCTGGTTGGTTGGGGTTGGAGGTAGTGGAAGGGGAGGAGAACATGATTAAATCATCATGGGCAATTTATATTAGGCTGTATTACAACAACAAGCACATGAAAACAGACCCAGATAGTACTAATATTTAGAAATATTCCTGGGCTTCACATTCAAACAAATCACATCATAAATTAAAATGTGCTACTTTCATTTTTTTCACTATCCTGACATGGTGCACTGGGATAGGTCAGCAATAAAAATGGACCAATTTCCATGAACCAAACTAGCTTTGTGTCTCAAATAGCATACTTATTTACTATTCTAGACCCTTACTGACTACTAACACAAACCTTTTTTTATACTTACGGTGGTGCTTGAAAGTTTGTGAACCCTTTAGAATTTTCTATATTTCTGCATAAATATGACCTAAAACATTATCAGAGTTTCACACAAGTCCTAAAAGTAGATAAAGAGAACCCAGTTCAATGAAACAAAAATATTAGACTTGGTCATTTATTTATTGAGGAAAATGATCCAATATTACAGATCTGTGAGTGGCAAAAATATGTGAGCCTTTGCTTTCAGTATCTGGTGTGACCCCCTTGTGCAGCAATAACTGCAACTAAACGTTTCCGCTAACTGTTGATCAGTCCTGCACACTGGCTTGGAGGAATTTTAGCCCGTTCCTCCATACAGAACAGCTTCAACTCTGGGATGTTGGTGGGTTTCCTCACATGAACTGCTCGCTTCAGGTCCTTCCACAACATTTTGATTGGATTAAGGTCAGGACTTTGACTTGGCCATTCCAAAACATTAACTTTATTCTTCTTTAACCATTCTTTGGTAGAATTACTTGTGTGCTTAGGGTCGTTGTCTTGCTGCATGACCCACCTTCTCTTGAGATTCAGTTCATGGACAGATGTCCTGAAATTTTCCTTTAGAATTTGCTGGTATAATTCAGAATTCATTGTTCCATCAATGATGGCAAGCCATCCTGGCCCAAATGCAGCAAAACAGGCCCAAACTGCCACCACCATGTTTCACAGATGGGATAAGGTTCTTATGCTGGAATGCAGTGTTTTCCTTTCTCCAAACATAACGCGTCTCATTTAGACCAAAAAGTTCTATTTTGGTCTCATCCATCCACAAAACATTTTTCCAATAGCCTTCTGGCTTTTCCATGTGATCTTTAGCAAACTGCAGACGAGAAGCAATGTTCTTTTTGGAGAGCAGTGGCTTTCTCCTTGCAACCCTGCCATGCACACCATTGCTGTTCAGTGTTCTCCTGATGGTGGACTCATGAATATTAACATTAGCCAATGTGAGAGAGGCCTTCAGTTGCTTAGAAGTTACCCTGGGGTCCTTTGTGACCTCGCCAACTATTACATGCCTTGCTCTTGGAGTGATCTTTGTTGGTCGACCACTCCTGGGGAGGGTAACAATGGTCTTGAATTTCCTCCATTTGTACACAATCTGTCTGACTGTGGATTGGTGGAGTCCAAACTCTTTAGAGATGGTTTTGTAACCTTTTGCAGCCTGATGAACATCAACAACACTTTTTCTGAGGTCCTCAGAAATCTCCTTTGTTTGTGCCATGATACACTTCCGCAAACGTGTTGTGAAGATCAGACTTTGATAGATCCCTGATCTTTAAATAACACAGGGTGCCCACTCACACCTGATTGTCATCCCATTGCTTGAAAACACCTGACTCTAATTTCACCTTCAAATTAACTGCTAATCCTAAAGGTTCACATACTTTTGCCACTCAGATATGTAATATTTGATGATTTTCCTCAATAAATAAATGACCAAGTATAATATTTTGTCTCATTTGTTTAACTGGGTTCTCTTTATCTACTTTTAGGACTTGTGTGAAAATCTGATGATGTTTTAGGTCATATTTATGCAGAAATATAGAAAATTCTAAAGGGTTCACAAACTTTCAAGCCCCACTGTAGTGTTTGAATTTTAAAACTCCTCACGCCTTCAAACCTACCGAATGATCTGGCTAGTGTACACGTCCTCTGCATTTTATAGAGTAATTAGTTTTGCATGTCAGATCAGAGTTTTTACAGTGAGGCTCAGCCCACGATGACCACAATCACAAGCACAGTGGAAAGTTTTAAGAGAAACACAGCTCATCAGCATGTTTCAAAGGATAGTGTGAGGGAGCACATTAAGTTTCAAATATTAAAACCATTCTTTAATATATTTTTTGAGGGGAATTTTTTTTTTTTCGAATTCAATTCATATTTGCCCATGAAAATCTGTGAACCGGAAAGTGTGAGGTCATTTCAAGAATAACAATGGTGAAGGATGATTGGAAAAGTTCTTCTGTTGTATCTGAGGTGGAACAAGTGAGGAGTTAGAGGGGGAGGAAGAGATTGACGAGGTGCTTTATGTTAGCCCCTATATGTGCAAGCCAGATGCAACAGATACTGAAAATGTGGTGCCTGAACAGCCGGATATGGAATGGAGATGTGACTCATCGAGACTGGGTGATAGGTTCAAAAAAGCAAGGGAAGCATGGAGGGCTGCTAGCTAAATTAAAAGCTAGCCTGCATAGAACATCACTACCAAGCAATGGATGAGATCCGATTTCAGATCACTTCCCCACTGATTAAACACTGCAATGTCACCATTTAAGGACCTGCGTAAACAAATATAAGATCATGTATGGCGCTCACTTTACAAAAGCAGTACAATAACTTTAACTAATAGTCAGCCTCGGGGTCAATTCCCAACCTAACTCTTGACTATTCTTCAGCCCAATAGGTTGTTGCAGCATTTAAGATATAATTGATTACTTCATATTGTGTAAATTAGGCCTACCTCTTTGGCCCTGTCCACACGGCAACGGATTCAGGTGACTCTGATACAATTGCTTATCGTTTAGGCCTGGCGTCCACACGGCACCGGCGTTTTGGGTGCCCAAAACGCAATCTTTTTGAGAACGGGTTCCAGAGTGGAAAGATCTGGCAACGTTGCCGTTGTGAAGTCGTCTGGATGAGTAGAACGGATTTGTTTACGATGACGTCACAACCACATGACTGTGAGTGC
This sequence comes from Neoarius graeffei, assembly GCF_027579695.1. NCBI lineage: Eukaryota > Metazoa > Chordata > Actinopteri > Siluriformes > Ariidae > Neoarius > Neoarius graeffei. The sequence goes on from NC_083573.1 coordinate 43,885,187, forward strand.
TTCACGCCGGGTAGAAGTGTAACGAACTCGATGCGAGTTGTCAACAAATCCTATAACTTGGTTCATGAAACGCGCTTACAAAATATTTTCACTGTGAATATTTATTGTGTAATGGTGCAAAGTGAGAGAGAGAGAGAGAGACTCTGCCCTTAGGGCAGAGTCAATCCCGCCAGCAAAAATAGGGGAAAAAAAAGAGCGATCTCACCTCTTCAGATGTTGGTTTAAGTCCTACAATACATTCCTCAAAAAGGGCGTAGAAGAGCAAATTAATCCATCAACGTGTAGCATTCAATTTATTCCGGACCATTAAAGACGCCGCCTTCCGCGTAGAATCATACGTCATCCTCGCCGCCATATTGGATAGGTCAAAGTGGAGAATAAAGATTCATGTGCTGCGTTTAACTGTACGAACAGGTTTATCGTCCAAACGAGATCACATGGGATTACCTTTCACAGGTGAGACTGGAAAAATACTTTTCATTGTATTTGGTCATTATAATGTAATTTTACGAACAGATTTTCCTGACTTTGTGGCTAATATGAAGTCTCGCGCATACAGTAAATCCTCTAATACTGGCCTGTATTCCATTACTGGCCGGGACTCTAATATTGGCCGGTCTCGCTGTCGGAGGAGGTAAATAATGGCCGGACTCTAATACAGGCCGGGGCTATAACCAACGATGTTTCTGAGATCATAGTGGCCTTACACAATCGTTCCGATCTGAAAGACAATTGTGATCAGTGGCGCCGCCAGGCGTTTGGCCGTACGCACTAGGCGTACCTTGGGGAGAGAGAGATTTTTTTTTAATTATAATTGTTACCTGAATGCTTTGGCAATGCAACATAATTTGAGAGAGAGAGAGAGAGAGAGAGAGAGACGTGTGTGTGCCGGCGCATTTGTGTGCTTCAGGAGTGGGCGGGGTGTGCGTGACCAAGAAAGCTCATTGGTCAATGCAGATATACTTTTCTTGCACCACTGAGATTCTCTCCAGTTTTGAGAAATGGAGACAGACAATCGTCAGTAGTCAGAGCTTGTGTGAGAATTTATTGAGAAGCGAGTCAAAAATGAGTAAACGAACCCTGAAACAAACGAGCTTGTTTCAGACTTTTACGAAAAAGTCCAAAAGCAGTGATCCAGGGGTGTCATCTGCTTGCCAGTCCTCTCCAGTATCAGCTAGTAACACGGCACCGGCAGCTTCCACTCCTCCGCAACCGAGCAGCAGTACGCTGCAGCTGGATGCTAGCTCAGTTCCTTTGAGGGAATTGCCTTCATCTACCTCTGAGTTTGAAACTAGCCATACATCCAGTGAATTTCATATAAGAACACCTACATCTCCCCATGTCCCTTACGATCAGAAGTAGATGGTTGCTCCACCTTGCTGACAAATGAGCCATCGGATAGCTTTACTAATGAGCCACGAGTCAGCCCGCTATCACTGACATCAGATTTATCAGACATAGGTAAACTTCAACCAGATGCCTTAAAATGTGCACCGGACTCTGTAAAGCTCAATGTCGCTGTGATGGCAGAACAGTTTCCGTTAACTTTTTATCCCATTTTTTCAAAACTTTGTTTTGCAAGTCGGTTTGGCCAAGATTGCAGCCTGTGTTGTCTTTTTTTTTCGTATTGCCGTGCAGAAAAATTGCAGCTGCTGGAAAGGATGTCTGAATTACCGGTATTTGTTGATAATGTTCTGTATACCGTTATGGTAACTGTACTTTTTCAATAAATGAACCTATTTTATAGGTTCAAATAGACACAAAATCTCGTTTTTATTCATTCCACTGGTAGTCTGTTTTGCTCAAATAGAAATAGAGGCCTGCCTCTAATTCTGGCCTCCTTCCAATAATGGCCTGGACCAAGATGCACTTGAGTGAAATAAAGGCCCCAACCTATATTAGAGGATTTACGGTAATAGTTTATGCGCATGCGTCCTTACTTCTTCTATTGTTCAGGTGTCTCCGAAGGGACCGTCTTACAGTGCCCCTAGAGGTGTGGCATGTGTATTGCATCGTTTTCAGCAAGCGTTGCGTTGCCGTATGGACCTGATATTTTACTGATCGTTGCCCATTTGGACGCGATATATTTTTAAATAACATCTCGTTGCCGTTGTCGTGTGGATGTAGCCTTTGTAAATCCACTTTCGTATGCCATCTGATTGGCAAAGCAATAATCCTCGAAGTACTTGAAACATCGTACACTAGTATTAATGGGGTTGAAATGAGCTCATTTAGCTCAAACAAAACGTGTCAATTTTTGTGCTTGGTGACTGTCTTTCAGCCATTCAAACAATTGTCCTGAATGCAAACAAAACATCGTGACACAACGACGTGGCATCTTTTGAATGTGAACTGAATGTGAGACAAATAGGATGATTGCAATGATCAGCTTCGATAAGTAAACACAATGGCTTTTGTTTACAAAGATAGTTCTTGAAATGATGTCACTACTGAAGATTTTGGAGCTTGCTGAAGATTTACGTCTTGGCTGCTACTTGTATTGCTAGGGGCGTAATTAGGGTCTGGGAAGGTTTTTATGAAAAATCTCAGTGAAAATGTTCTCAGTGAAATTTGCTGTGCTACCTCATACTATCCTTTTAACATTGCTATGCATGAAATCACTAAAGTTTTTATCCCCCGCTGGCTGAAAGGCCCAAAGGGGGATTATGTCGTGGCAATGCCTATCTGTCCGTCCCGGGAAATTCATGAGAGTGTATTTCCCTTCTGAAATCAACTCCTCTCAGTTTTTGGAGGAATTTCATGAAACTTGGCAAGATTCTTGGTGATATGTCAGTAATACGCATATTGTAATTTCGTTAAATTCAGTCACATTTTACCAGAGTTAAGGCCAATTTATCCTGACAACCCAGTCCTCGCAGATAGCGTCTGCGTAGCCCCCCCACCTTCGCAGACGCTCTGCGCGCACCTCCCAAAAATTGTGACCACCGCAGAAGCCTCGCAGACAGCGTCGCAGACAAGAAGGCTCTGATTGGTCCACTCTACATCCGCTGTACACACACTTCCGCTTCCTTACTTTCCCGGTTTGGTTTGTTTTCACGACTGCCATTTTTAAAAACGCGAGCGAAGATGGAGCAGCATGAAAAGCGGTTGATTGAGGAAGTGAGGAAGTACGTACATCTATACGACTCCAGTTCTAGTCATTATAAGTAACCGGAGGATAAACACTCCACTAACCACACCCACCAACTACTCCTAGCGATTTCGCGACTTCGCGCCCCCTTGCGTTGTGGCGGTGAATAACATCGCGCACGCCTATTACTCCCCACTCAACGATAAATTACAACTGTCTGCGAAAAGCTATCTGCGAAAGCCTTGTTGCAAGAGCATGCAGAGGCCCTTACAGCCCTTGATTAACAAAATTATAATTTGACAATTTCATGAGTGTGTTTTCCTTCTGAAATCAACTCCTCTCACAATTTTTGGAGGAATTTCACCAAACTTGGCAGGATTCTTTGTTATATGTCGGTAGTATGCACATTGTAATTTCGTTCAATTCAGTCACATTTTACCAGAGTTGTGGCCCTTGATTAACAACCTTGTACTTTGACAATTTCATGAAGGTGTGCTTGCCTTCTGACATCAACTCCTCTCACAATTTTTGGATGAATTTCTCGAAGCGGGCGGCACGGTGGTGTAGTGGTTAGCGCTGTCGCCTCACAGCAAGAAGGTCCTGGGTTCGAGCCCCGGGGCTGGCGAGGGCCTTTCTGTGTGGAGTTTGCATGTTCTCCCCGTGTCCACGTGGGTTTCCTCCGGGTGCTCCGGTTTCCCCCACAGTCCAAAGACATGCAGGTTAGGTTAACTGGTGACTCTAAATTGACCGTAGGTGTGAATGGTTGTCTGTGTCTATGTGTCGCCCTGTGATGACCTGGCAACTTGTCCAGGGTGTACCCCGCCTTTCGCCCGTAGTCAGCTGGGATAGGCTCCAGCTTGCCTGCGACCCTATAGAAGGATAAAGCGGCTAGAGATAATGAGATGAGATAATTTCTCGAAGCTTGGTAAAGGGCCTTGCTATACGATGGTAATACGCATATTGTGATTTAATTTCATTTGTGAAAATTTTCCCAGAGTTCTGACCCTTGATTAAATAGCTTGTACTTTGACAGTTTCAGGAGGGTGTACGTTCTTCTGAAATCAAACCAACAATTTGTGGAGGAATTTCACCAAACTTGGCAAAAGGCTTTGTTATATAACAGTTATATGCATATTGAAATTTCGTTTAATTTGGGCAAATTTTACCAGAGTTATGCCCTTGATTATTAACAAACTTGTACTTTGGCAATTTCATCAAGGTGTGCTTGCTTTCTGCAATCAACTTCCCTCACAATTTTTATCCCTTGCTGGCCAAAAGGCCTGAAGGGGGATTATGTCGTGGCGATGTTCGTCCACCATCCATCCATCCATCCATCCCGGGAAGGGTGCTCACCTTCTGATATCAACTCCTCTCACAATTTTTGGAGGAATTTCACGAAACTTGACAGGATTCTTTGTTATATGTCGGTAATACACATATTGCAATTTCGTTCAATTCAGTCGCATTTTACAAGAGTTAAGGCGTAATTGCCAGCAGGGGATATTGTGCTGTCAGAGCACTCTTGTTACAGTTTGACTTGGAAACCGGACGGACAGCAATGTTTTGTTTCTAGCATGCCAGAATGTCACGAGTGAATGCCACTTTTAGTGCAGGCAAGTGTGTGAATAATGCCAGTTGTACTGCCTCTGCTTCTGCATATATATGTATGTATATAAAAAATGTGTGTGTGTGTGTGCTTACTTCTGCCAAAGCTATTCCTTAGTTCCTCTTGCCTCTTCTTTTCCCTCAGCTGGGTAGCAAATATGCAGCACTTCAGGAAAGCCTCTTCACATTCATTGCCTGCATTCATTCTTTCCTTTCGTTCCTCACAGCTTAGCTTCATTGGGAGCAGTATTAGGCCATGACGGCAACACTTCTTCAATACTGCATTTGGGTACTCAGTTTCTTTTGGAGACAAAAGTAGAAAGATTTGTGAATTGAGCATTAAAATCGACAAAACAATAAATGGACAAAATGTACAACATTTTGTTCTTTAATTAATAAAATGTCTGCATTAGCAAATTGACATGGTATAAAATCAAAAGAGGAATAAAACATTTTGGGAAATGCTATTATTGAGAAATAATCAACTTCAAGCAGGTAATGCCACTGCGCTCCACACTGCGTTATTATTTTTTTTTTCTTAATGAAATAAAATATGCAATTTTAATTATTGGCTTAGAAAAGAACCAGAATATGATTTTAAAAGCTATAAAAGTTAAAATATGTTTGAAATGGTACCGGACTTTCAAACAATACAGCACCTTTTTGTGCCAATTCTTTCTGGAGATCTATGGAACGTCTCTGCTTCCTGAAACCTGATTCACAGCCAAATCCTACAGAACCAATAGGACAAATTGGTAAAGAACATTTCATAGACTTCTGATTGATAAAAAAAATTTGCAAAGAAAATAAAAACAACAAGTTATCCAGCTGATTAGCACTACTGAGATTTCCCCATATTACCCCCATCCCCTATACCTATCCTCATCTGGGACTTGACAGTTTCAGAGTGAGAGATGAAAGTCAGTCCAGCATCATTAAATACTGCAGCAGTGTTCCCACCACCACCATACGAACATCCCAGATCATAAGACTGCATAGAGGAGAACACCTGCACCAAAAGCAAAGATTTTAGCATTGCATTAAAAAAATGTGTCACTGATAATAATAATAATAATAATAATAATAATAATAATAGCAAGCTTTTCACGCACTCAGATTGGACGACATATTATTAACCCACAGAAGCATTTCTGAAAAGTATGGTTATTTTTGTCTCCTGAATAGTGCAACAAAAAAGCATCCGCCCTATCGTTATGATGACGTCACCGCCACCTGTATCCCAGAGTCAGGGGAGTAAAGTTTGCTCTCTGGGTAAGAGGGATGGCATTACTCACTCTCCCCTGTCAAATTACAGGCATCTGTGAGTTTGTGCATACAGAACAGAGCAGATAGAGCTTTCCTCTGAGTGTGTGACACTGCCCTGTTACCCTGGATAAGCAACAGATTGAGAATACGTGTACTGATATTGATAATGTGTATGAAATGGGATTTTAATACCACTTTGGTTTTGTATATGTAAATTGTGTATTTGTTGTTGGGTTTTCTTCTATGTGCTGGAAAAAAGTTTCCACAGTGGAGAATGTATTTGGAGGACAGTATTTACATGTTTCAGGTACAGTCGGGAAACAAATCAAAGCAATATTTTAAAACACTGTCCTTAAAGCATGAATTACACTTTAAAACTAGAATTGCTCATACTAGATATTTTTCACTGCCCCAAAAAAATAATAATAATAAGTGAAAATATCATGAATAGCCCAGATATAGGGGCAGCACAGTGATGTAGTGGTTAGCAAGAAGGTTCTGGGTTCAAGCCCAGTAGCCGATGGGGGCCTTTCTGTGTGGAGTTTGCATGTTCTCCCCGTGTCCACGTGGGTTTCCTCCGGGTGCTCCGGTTTCCCCCACAGTCCAAAGACATGCAGGTTAGGCTCATTGGTGGCTCTAAATTGACCGTAGGTGTGAATGTGAGTGTGAATGGTTGTCTGTGTCTATGTGTCAGCCCTGCGATGACCTGGCGACTTATCCAGGGTGTACCCCGCCTTTCGCCCATAGTCAGCTGGGATAGACTCCAGCTTGCCTGCGACCCTGTACAGGATAAGCGGCTATAGATAATGGATGGATGGATTACTCAGATATAGTTCTAAGATTAAAATAAATCAAATATAAGATTATTAAACTTCCATCCATCCATTATACACCCTGGACAAGTCTCCAGATCATCACAGGGCTGACACATAGAGACAAACAACCATTCACACCTACGGTCAATTTAGAGCCACATGCAGCCTAACCTGCTTGTCTTTGGACTGTGGGGGAAACCGGAGCACCCAGAGGGAACCCACACAGACATGGGGAGAACATGCAAACTCCGCACAGAAAGGCCCTCGCTGGCCACTGGGCTCAAACCCAGAACCTTCTTGCTGTGAGGCGACAGTGCTAACCACTACACCACCATGCCGCCCGATTATTAAACTTATTTCTAATTTTTTATTTTCTAATTTCAAGCTTGAAATATTCTTATTCTATTGGCAGATAATTGCTTCTTTCTAGAAATAAATGTTTAAAACGAGCAAAAGTATCTGTCAACCATTGCATAAGATCATTTCAAGCTTGAAATGCACAACAATGGCTCGAAATAAGATTAATCATCTTGTGTTTAATATATTGTAAAGATATAACAGGAAATACGAGCAACATTTGACTACTTTCAAGATATTTCCACTTGCTAAGATGTCATTTCTTGCAGTATTGCCTTATTAACATGATACGTTTGGAAAAAAATAAACCATTCGTGCATACGCCTTTGTGTTCTATCTTTCTGTATTTGTTGTCTGACTTTATTACTGCTGAGTCTTTGATCTTCAGTTCAAATGTAATCGGTTTTTTCATTTCGATATTTATCACTGTTAATGTTTACATACATAAATTGCCAATGTAATATTTAAAAAAAAACACGTATACACAGGCACACACAGAAAACAGATAAAAAACATGAGGATATGGATTATCGTATGCACAGAAGCAATGGTAAATAAGCATCTTTAATCTGCATTTTGTACCTGTTTTAGGGTGAGTTTGTTTGGGGCATTCAGGGCATAGATGGCTTTGTCCACAGCCAGTAAAGCCACTTTTGCATTTTGTTGGTCTCCTACATCAATGTTAAATTCAATGCTTTCTGCTGGATGGTAATAATTTTGATGTTTCTTTTGTGTTAGCATGACCTATACAGAACACATAAAAAGAGTTGCATGAAAACTCGAGAAGAACTAGCATGTTAACTTGCAGTATGAAGCTACACGTTCTGCATTAAAGGAGCCGACTCACTCTTCCCAGAAACCTCTTTACTAAAGATCAAATCACCATTTTCACATCCATGGATATTCCAGTGTTTGAATAGCAATCCACAATAATGTGGTGACATCCGAAGCCATCAATCTTAAATTGTAACATCAAATTTAAGATATTTTGTCAAAGTACACAGTAAAAAATGGAGTGTCAATATTGCAGTGTAAACCTATTTTCCTCTGGATAGAGTAGTTATAACACTATGCAGAGTAAAATCGTCTAAATGGTAGTGTCAAAAGTGAGAGTTAATTCCCACTTGCACACAATGACAAAATCTACTCTGCAGGGTGATGATTCCCCGCGAAAATACAATATAGAGTCAGATTAACTCTGAAAATCTTACACTATCTATAGTGTTAAATATTTTTACACACCTCATTGTTAATTTTGACACAAAATAGAGTAAAATTAACTCTAAAAATCTTACACTGGCTATAGAGTAAATTTTACACTGATTTTGAGTGGGACCAAATGTTATCTGACAGAGAGTTAAATTCAACTCTTAAAGAGTAAAATTGACACTATGATTTTTACTGTGTAGTCATATTTTACATTCTTTCGACCGATCCATTCTACGTATTTTTGTATGGTTATTCTGTTGTAATGGACCAGAACTGGCCTCGGCTGTCTCACGGGCAGCCACAAAGGAAAGAAAATATCAGGCATATTCTATTCAAAACTTCCATATATGAAATGTAGATGAAGAAAAATTTTGAGATGGATTTCAAATGGAGCACTAATAGTGAATTAGCAGATGTTTTGCTGCACAGAAAGCTAACAGAGTAGCAGTAACGTGCTTTCTAAACAAAAGCATGAACTGGATTCTGGGAAGCGTGAGTCCAACCCTTTAAGAGTTGCTTTGGTAAGCCTACATTTAACCATAGCATACTTGAATAACAGTAACTATAAAAAATAAGTAAAAAAAAAGAAACAGTAAGCGAAATATATTTTACCTTTCCCTCGCACTCATCTTTGACATCTACCCAGATTGAGTCCGCTATAATTTCACCATTTGTGTTATAATAATATCCAATGAGGCGGAAAGATGGAACCATGTCAGGGCCGAGGAAGAGGTTTTCAATGGCTTTACGTCCGATTATAACAGAACTTGACCTTATGAGAGCACCTTTGCTCAAGATCTGAAGAGAGCACACGTCATGTATAAAAGACATTCAGGCTTAAATACTGAAAAAGTATAAACATGCATTGAAATGAATGTTGCAATGAAAACAGCACTGGACTCAAAACATGTAAATAGATTTGATTTTGTATCAGTGTTTTTTTTTTAAAGGAAGTTTTAACCCATTTGCTAAAGAATTGATATTTCATTATTCCAACACAGTCTAATGATTTTAAAGACTTTGCAGAATAGTTATGAGATGAGAAAGTTGAATGCAGAAAGGAACAACAAAATATGGTGCTAAATATTTAAAGGTTCTGTCTGCAGAGTTGAATTCTGGGCAAAATATTCTGATTCTGTTGCTGTTGGAGTTTCAAGATGTTTCGCTGCTGCACACACACACACACACCGTGTATCCTATGTGTAAATGTTTTGCCAAGATAAAAAGCGTCCCGCGTTTTACACTTCCGGAGATTGCCGAAGCAAGTGAGTAACAATATCATGTGATCACCGTGGGGCGTGTTTGACCTACTTTTAACCAAAACAAGTCGGCGTGGGAAAACATGGCAGAATGGCTGAAGTGGCATTGAGCAAGGCATCTAACCCCCAACTGCTCCTTGGGCTGCCCACTGCTGTGGGTATGTCAGGGTCCTGTTGTATGTTGCTTGAGATAAGAGCATCTGCTAAATGCCTGTATTATAACTCCTGCGTGTTATTGCTGTGGTCATGTGGTACCTCAAATATGGCTGTGGTCATTTCTGAGCAGCTGTAAATGTTTTCCATCATTTGCAATGCATGAAACGCTTTTTAAAAAATGACTGCTTGTATTTTTTCAACACTTCAGAAATTTCAGGGTCGGGCATATTTATGTAGGGTCGAGCAGGTGACCGGAAACAAACTTTTTTTTTTTTTGAGAGGCGTAATGTGCAATAAATATAATTTAACACTCAAGGAGTTTCAATTCCAGTGAATACATTTATAATGTTGAAGTCCTTTAAGAGATTACAAAACATTTTATATTAAGTAAAATGATATACTGTATAATTTCATCATAAATATATAAAATACTCTGTATATTTGCTGTTTCCTGTTATATGAATAATGTATGCAGCAGACCCCTGTTCCAGCATTGTTTGTAAATAACTATTTTGGATTTCTTAAAAAGGCTATACTACAGTGGTGCTTGAAAGTTTGTGAACCCTTTAGAATTTTCTATATTTCTGCATAAATATGACCTAAAACATCATCAGATTTTCCACAAAAGTCCTAAAAGTAGATAAAGAGAACTCAGTTAAACAAATGAGACAAAAATATTATACTTGGCCATTTATTTATTGAGGAAAATGATCCAATATCTGTGAGTGGCAAAAGTATGTGAACCTCTAGGATTAGCAGTTAATTTGAAGGTGAAATTAGAGTCAGGTGTTTTCAATCAATGGGATGACAATCAGGTGTGAGTGGGCACCCTGTTTTATTTAAAGAACAGGGATCTGTCAAAGTCTAATCTTCACAACACGTGTTTGTGGAAGTGTATCATGACACGAACAAAGGAGATTTCTGAGGACCTCAGAAAAAGCGTTGTTGATGCTCATCAGGCTGCAAAAGGTTACAAAACCATCTCTAAAGAGTTTGGACTCCACCAATCCATAGTCAGACTGATTGTGTACAAATGGAGGAAATTCAAGACCATTGTTACCCTCCCCAGGAGTGGTCGACCAACAAAGATCACTCCAAGAGCAAGGTGTGTAATAGTCGGTGAGGTCACAGAGAACCCCAGGGTAACTTTTAAGCAACTGAAGGCCTCTCTCACATTAACATTAGCCAATGTTCATGAGTCCACCATCAGGAGAACACTGAACAGCAATGGTGTGCATGGCAGGGTTGCAAGGAGAAAGCCAGTGCTCTCCAAAAAGAACATTGCTGCTCATCTGCAGTTTGCTAAAAATCACGTGGACAAGCCAGAAGGCTATTGGAAAAACGTTTTGTGGATGGATGAGATCAAAATAGAACTTTTTGGTTTAAATGAGAAGCGTTATGTTTAGAGAAAGGAAAACACTGCATTCCAGCATAAGAACCTTATCCCATCTGTGAAACATGGTGGTGATAGTATCATGGTTTGGGCCTGTTTTGCTGCATCTGGGCCAGGACGGCTTGCCATCATTGATGGAACAATGAATTCTGAATTATACCAGGGAATTCTAAAGGAAAATGTCAGGACATCTGAACAGGATGCGAGTGGACCCCTGCCTGGTCACCTGGATCTCCAGCTACCTCATTGACAGGCCGCAGTACGTCAGGCTGAAGGACATCATGTCTGACACTGTAATTAGCAGCACTGGAGCACCCCAGGGCATGGTGCTGGCCCCTCTTCTCTTCACCCTGTACACCGCGGACTTCTGCTACAACTCGGAGCTGTGTCACATTCAGAAGTTTGCCGATGACACAGCCATCGTTGGATGTATCAGTGACGACAAAGAGGAGGAGTATAGGAGCCTGGTGAGGGACTTTGCTGTGTGGTGCAACAGGAACAATCTGCAGTTCAACACCTCGAAGACCAAGGAGCTGGTCATTGACTTAGGGAGGTCCAGACCAAGGTCACGACCAGTTCTGATCGAGGGAGTCGAGGTGGAGGCTGTGGATTCCTACAAGTACCTCGGGCTGTGGCTGGACAGCAAGCTGGACTGGACTTGCAACCCCAATCACTTATACAGGAAGGGACAGAGCAGGATGTATTTCCTTAGGAGGCTGCGGTCCTTTAACATCTGCAGGAAACTCCTGTGGATGTTCTATCATTCTGTGGTCGCCAGTGTCCTGTTTTACACTGTGGTGTGCTGGGGGGGCAGCACATCCAAGAAGGACACATCCAGGCTGGACAAACTGATCAGGCAGGCTGGCTCTGTGGTCGACATGAAGCTGGACTCTCTGGTGACGGTGGCAGAGAAGAGGTCTATGGACAAACTATTGAACATCATGGATGATGCCAGTCACCTTCTGCACACCATCATCAGCAACCAGAGGAACCTGTTCAGTGACAGAATGCTCCTTCCCAAGTGCAGGACAAACAGACTCAAAAACTCCTTTGTCCCTCACGCCATCAGACTGTACAACTCCTCTCTGGGGGGGGGGGGGGGGGGGGGTAACAGGAGGACAGAGGACGGGAAGGAGCAGTAGCCTAGCCTAGCCTAACAATAAGCAATACCGGACAATGTGCAATATAATGTGCAATATAAAGTGCAATATCTTTCCTGCTTCCCCCCCCACACACACACTTACCCTAACCCCACTTCTCCCCCCTTTCTCCTCTCCCCACTTCTCCCCCCTTTCCCCTCTCCCCTTCCTCTCTTCCCCATATCTTATTCTTTTATATTTGTATATGTAAATACTTAATTTATTTTAATTTATCTAGAAGTTTTTCTCTATTTATTTTCTCTGTTTATCTGTAATGATGCTGCTGGAATCTTAATTTCCCTGAGGGAACCCTCCCAAAGGGATCAATAAAGTTTTATCTAATCTAATCTAATCTAATCTAATCTAATCTAATCTAATCTAATCTAATCTAATCTAATCTAATCTAATCTGTCCATGAACTGAATCTCAAGAGAAGGTGGGTCATGCAGCAAGACAATGACCCTAAACACACAAGTTGCTCTACCAAAGAATGATTAAAGAAGAATAAAGTTAATGTTTTGGAATGGCCAAGTCAAAGTCCTGACCTCAATCCAATCGAAATGTTGTGAAAGGACATGAAGCGAGCAGTTCATGTAAGGAAACCCATCAACGTCCCAGAGTTGAAGCTGTTCTGTACGGGGGAACGGGCTAAAATTCCTCCAAGCCGGTGTGCAGGACTGATCAACAGTTACCGCAAATGTTTAGTTGCAGTTATTGCTGCACAAGGGGGTCACACCAGATACTGAAAGCAAAGGGTCACATACTTTTGCCACTCACAGATACGTAATATTGGATCATTTTCCTCAATAAATAAATGACCAAGTATAATATTTTTGTTTCATTTGTTTAACTGGGTTCTCTTTATCTACTTTTAGGACTTGTGTGAAAATCTGATGATGTTTTAGGTCATATTTATGCAGAAATATAGAAATTTCTAAACAGTTCACAAACTTTCAAGCACCACTGTACATTTGCAATTTAAATTTCAAATTACTTTAGTCATGTTTATTTTATATTGTAAAATGTAGTGTTCTTACCAAGTAGTACACGTATCCATCATTTGCTTGGCCATTGACAAGATCAAATTCAACACTCAGCTGTTGTCCTGGTGCCAAAACTTTATTGATCACACTGATTAACAAGAAGCTGTTGCTTGAGGAAGTGGCAATGGCCACATTTTTTGTTGATTTAACTCCATCGACTGTTGCCTGTCAGATATGGGTGCGTAACATAAGCACTCTCAAAATTATTTTATAAAGACTAAAGCAGTTCTAGCTACATCAAGCTAATCAAAATATGATGTTAATCAAAATATAAACCACATAATTATACTTGAAAATAAAGAAAACAGATTCACTGGATGTCTGTGACCTAACAATCCTGATATTGGAAGAAAAAAAAATCCAAGTCTTTTAAAGTACTCACCTCAACAGAAATGGACTGAGGTGATTGGTCAAAATTGAAAACAGAAAATGCTATTCCTTCATCATCTGTTTTTACAGTTGTAGACTTCTCTTTTGTGTGTGATACACTTATTTTCACCGGAACGTCTTTGGCTGGCAGGCCAGTTGGAGTATGCACCACTACCTAATCCAGGAGATACACAACTTCACAACTATTATTTGACTAAATTAGATCAGATTTACAAGTGAAAAGCTTACATTCACATCAAAAGGCACTTTAGGAATAAAGTGCGATCTGGTTCTGTCCAGGTCTACTTTGTATTTCTGTGACACGATGGGAAGGAATATTTCCGACTCTTGTACCTCACCACCTAGCAGGGACATGAAGTCATTTTACACAAACCCATGATCAGGGTGAACAGCCATAAAGTCATCCTGTTTGAACAAATGGATTGATTCACATAAACAAAGAAATATCCACTTCGCTAAATCATGTACTTTTTTTTTTAAAGAACACTGCATAAAAATTGTCTGGATTTGAAGAATAAACTGACAATCTGCAGTAGCAGCATGCTCATAAAATATTGTCTATACCCAACTAATGCAAATAGTTGCAGTTGTTATATATATGAATGACTTCCACCCACATTTAGACAATTAAAGTGAGACTGCCTCACCAATTTCATAAAATCTGTGAAATTTAGTTCCCTCTGAAATTTGGTGATTGTGATATATGTTTATTTCTGTAATATCTAAAAAATATCAGGCCATTCTGTGGCTGGGAAGTTATTTAATTTGAGGGGATTCCTGAGCAAATAATGTGCATGAAATCGCTCGCTTCATGCAGTCAAGCAGACAGAGGAAGTCCGTGTGCGCAGGTTTACCTTCTTCTTTTGGATTTTACGGCAGCTGACATCCACAGTGTTGCATTACTGCCATCTACAGGTTTACCTTGACCGTGCACTGACAGTTCCATCATTCTGTCGCTAAACGAACAGCTGATCACACCGAGGTGCTCGCTGACCGCCGATATTTATTAGTTTGGTCCTGCGTTTCCTTTCCTTCGCAGCATAATGTCTTTTCTTCTCGCTCTCCGTTACTGTAGTCGGTCTTTCACGTTTCATTCGCACACTCACGACCTCCATTTTTCTCTCCAGTTTTGAATTTGTATCCCACAATGCCTTGCGCGAACGGGGAAAGCCCACCACATGATGCATGACGTAGTATCTTGAATTGGGTCATGGTGAAGCAGGAAAAAATAGCAGAGAATTTCGGGCCATGTGGCACTAAATTCATTCATTTTTCTATTTTTAAAAACCTAATAAAATTGGAAGTCTGTGATTCGAATTCAGTAGCTTTCGGTCCACTGAACAAAAATAATTGGGTGTCAGGGAAATTTCTTTTTATGACCTACACTTGAAAAATCTGAAAGGCAGTACAGCTTTAATCAGTACATAATCAGGTTAATTCTGGGTGGCACATCCGTGAGGAGATAATTAATTTTTCTGTTATGTTGTTTTTTTCCCCCAATGGTCACAGTTTTTTTGTTTGGTTTTTTATTTAATAAATTGAGCTTAGTGAAAAATACTCCACAGCTGCTGATTCTTGTTTCACAGCAACTACCTGAAATTAAATCTAACAAATATTTGCAAACAAAGGAAAAGTGTAAGTGCAGACTTTTTGTTTGCGATGTACAGAAACATTTCTATTGCAAAAACTAGAGAGAGTAATGTCTGTACATCAGAAATTCCCATGCACCATCCTGAGAAAAAGAAGATAAATGTGGTTTTTGGGCTAGTTGTAGGTCTTTTATGTGGTTTTTGAGATGTGTTTGGGCCAGACACTGTATTTTGTGGAAATCTGGCAACCCTGATTAATGATATAAGCTCTACTTTGTGTGCCTTGCAGACTGTCAATGGAAACAGACTTGGTTTATCAAACACAGTTCAACGCAGGTACATCTAAAATCGCTCAGCTGCTAGACTGTATGCTGGATGACTGTTTTCAGCTTTCGGAAAACATACCATCATTAGATAGCAGCCTTAAGCATAAGTCAAGTGTGATAGTCTCTCAACTTAATTTTGTTTGTTATTTAGCTATATCTTTAGTAATGCCATCATACCCCAGCAAATCTATGATCACGAGCCACTACTATCTTCTACTGACACTGCCTAATAATAACAACAGTATGTAATTCATATAATTACTTGAAATGAAACAAAACTCAATATATCTGAATAATTAATTTTCATATAACAGCTTCCATCAAATGATCTTTCTCCCGTGTTTACTGAAGGTATCTGTGACAGTAGCAGCAATGTAGAACCGTGCTCCATTCTGGGCTAAGTCTTCCAGCTTTATGGGTTGCAGTTTCTCCTGGATTTTTGCAATTTTAAGAGTGATTTCAGCTTCACCATTCCTTACCTAAAAGAGAGAAACACAGGGCAATAGAAAATGTTCTATATGTACACTCACCAGCCACTTTATTAGGAACACCTATACACCTGCTGTTTTGTCTAATCAGCCGATCCCTTGACAGCAGCACAGTGCATAAAATCATGCAGATACAAATCAAGAGCTTCAGTTAATGTTCACTTCAAACATCACAATGGGAAAAATTGTGATCTCACAGTGTGACTTTCACTGTGTCATGGGTGTTGGTTTAAGCCAGATGGACTGGTTTGAGTATTTCAGAAACTGCTGATCTCCTGGGGTTTTCACACACAACAGTCTCTACAGTAGACTTTACACAGAATGGTGCGAAAAACAAAAAAACACTGAGTGAGAGAGTTCTGTGGGTGGAAACAAATGCCTTGTTGATAACAGAGGTCAGAGGAAAATGGCCAGATTGGGTCGAGTGACCAGGAAGGTTATAACAACTCATAGCAACTCTTTACAACCATGGTGAGCAGAAAAGTATCTCAGCATGCAACAGCAGAAGAGCACGTTGGGTTCCACTCCTGCCAGCCAAGAACAGGAATCTTAGACTCAAGAACAAGTTCCTATTAAAGTGGCCAGTGAGTGTATATGCCTTGTTCTTTTATTTAATATTGTAAAAACATTTTCACTCACTGGTCCAGTTTCTTCTAGCCCCTTGATGAATATGATGTCATTTGGCTCCTTTATATCTTCTCCTCTCACTCCAAAGCGACAGTGAAATCCTCCATTGATTTTCTTTCCATATGAATATCTATTGAGTGAATGTATGGTATTGGTTAACAACAGATTTTTTTTTTAATCATAGTAGACAGTTTTCCATAGGCAGTGCAGAATCCCCATTTAAAAGAATTTAGTCTGCTTTTGCATGAGGCATTTTTCTTCAACTGCTAAAGACCATCCATCCATTATCTGTAGCTGCTTATCCTGTACAAGGTCACAGGCAAGCTGGAGCCAATCCCAGCTGACTACGGGCGAGAGGCGGGGTATACCCTGGACAAGTCATCAGATCATCACAGGGCTGACACATAGAGACAAACAACCATTCACAGTCACATCTACAGTCAATTTAAAGCCACCAATTAACCTAACCTGCATGTCTTTGGGGGAAAAACAGAGCACCTGGAGGAAACCCATGCAGACACGGGGAGAACATCCAAACTCCACACAGAAAGGCCCCTATCAGCCACTGGGCTCGAACCCAGGGCCTTCTTGCTGTGAGGCAAAGGTGCTAACCACTACACCACCCCTGCTAAAGACCATTTTACTTTTAATCCTATGGAAAGTGGGAGCAAGGCAACTGGAAAGCAGGCATGCACAGAGTGATGCCAAGAGCTTTTTTGCCCTGACTAATCAGGACCCAAGTTGTAGGACAAGTGAGAAAAAAACAAAACAAAATGGAGGATGGGACTATCCATCCACCCATCCGTCCATTATCTGTACTGCTTATCTGTCAGCATCACAGGGGAAATTGGAGCCAATCCAAGCTGACATTGAGCAAGAGTTGGGGTACACCCTGGACACATCACCAGGTTATCACAGGACAAATACAAAGACAAACAACCACTCACGTTCCCACCTATGGGCAATTTAGAGTAGCCAGTTAACCTACAGTCTTTGGACTGTGGGAGGAAACCAGAGCTCACAGAGGAAACCCATGCAGGTATGGGGAGAACAGGCAAACACCACACAGTTACCCCTTTTCGACCAACAGGGAATGGGTTCCATTTGTGCTTGCGCACTAAATTTTGAACCATTTGGAGCATTTTGACCAAAGATAAATTGGTTCGGAAGCTGTTCCCAGCAGGAACCAAAATATAGCTTTTCAGTGTGAACCATGACGACATCAATGGGTGTGTCATGAATTTGGAGAAGAAACGGAGTGCAACGATGGAGAATGCAACAGAAAAGGGTAGCGCTTCAGAAAAAAATAAACCAAAAACAAATATCTGCAATAACAGAACAAAAGCTCATGGGTAATCAATGTGCACCACCATCTTGCGAATTGTTTACTCCCATTGTGTATTGTTCAACACCCGCCATTCATGACGCATCCTTGATTACAACCATTCTGCTCAAAGCATGTACCAGTTCGCTAGCTGGTGCCAAGGTTCAAAGAATCCTGAATGGAGCTGGTTCAAGAAGCCGTTCCCTGTTGGTTGAAAAGAGGTCAGAAAGGCCCCAGTTGGCTGTGAGATTTGAACCCAGAACCTTCTTGCTATGAGGTAATAGGGCTAACTGCTCTACCACCATGCTGCCTATTATTTGGCATTCGTGAGTTTAAAAAACAAAACAAAACTGAGGGTAAAAAGGAAAAAACTGGCCAAAGCAAATTAGTAATACCATCCAATATGATCCACTGAATTTTCCATTAAAACTTTTACAAATTAATAAGAAATTGAAAAACTTACGCAACATCAATGGAGAATTTAAAGTTTTCAGTGCCCACGAGGAGATAGTCAGTCTCAGGCTTGATGGTTACAACAAAACTAGGAAGGACTGAACAGAAGGATGTGGTTTACTTGAACATCTTGAATTCAATTCATGAAAATGTTGAACAATTTTATATTTGGTGAAATGTTTGAAATATTTTAATTGGTATCTAAAAAACTACCAATGCCTCATATTTATGAGCTTCCAATCTGAGCCTTCTCTGGACCTGTTGCTTAATTTGATGATTGTTGTTATAGCATTAATTTGTTCTTTGTACTGCTTTTCCTCAGTTTGATAAAGTGTAACTAGCTTCAGTATAGCTAGTTACTTTTTCTTGGTAATTTGTAGTGTAGCTAGCACCATTATCAAAAGGGTAGTCCAGTGGTAGCTTAGCTAAGCTACTGTACAATTGCAAAGTCGCTTCACCAACAGCTGAACTCATGTTCATGGATTGGGGTGATTAAGAATAGGGCCTCAAGCAGGATTAAAGTTTTCTATGATCACCTTCATAGTATTTGTGTACAGGGAAATTGCTTCAAATCTAACTGTATAGCCAGACATATAAAATGTAAATTTCTACTAATGTCTAGTACTTGCATTCTAATAAACCTAACTATAGAACTATTTTCTTGCAAACAGTTTTGCTCTTGTAATTACTAAGAACAATATTCAAACAAAACAAAAAAAGAAAAATGTTGAAAATTTCTTTGTGCATACCAAACTTTTGAACCTTGAATTCCCGAATAGTCGCACTCTCATCATCTCTGTAGCGAGCTTTGATCTTCCACACACCTGGCCTGAAGAAAGTGTGATGATGAAGAACCTAAAGGCTTTTCACATGCTCAAGAAAATACCAATGAAAAAATATTTGGGAGAAATCATGAGCAGTAGAAAATAACAAATGAATAATATAAACATACTGTGAAACATCAGGAATATGGAAGACCTTGACATAAATGCCTGAAACGGAACTGACCAACGTTTCCTTGACCGTGCTCCCTTCTGGATTCTGCAATGGATATCATAGTCAAATGGAGATGGAGAGCAATGATTGGGGAACATTTTTTTAAATTTATTGATTAATTTGAAGCACTTACAATTAAGGACACATATATCTTCTCGGATATCGGACGCATAGCATGGTCCAGAGTAAAAATCCTGTACTGAACTGAAATTTAAATTGACACATGTTGAGCATTTGATTAAGCTTACATATATTTACATAGAATTAGGATTTACACATGTGTCAATTGTTAACAATGTTGTTTCAATATGTTCTATACAGTGTCTTGCAAAAGTATTCATCCCCTTTTGTGTTTGTCCTGTTTTGTCGCTTTACAAGCTGGAATTAAAATGGATTTTTGGAAGGTTCGCACCACACAACATGCCTACCACTTTAAAGGTGAAAATTGTTGTTTTATTGTGACACAAACAATAATTAAGATGGAAAAAAATGGAAATCTGGAGAGTGCATAGGTATTCATCCCCCCAATGTCAATACTTTGCTGCATCTTTTGCTGCAATTACAGCTGCAAGTCGCTTGGGGTATGTCTCTATTAACTTAGCACATCTAGCCACTGGGATTTTTGCCCATTCCTCAAGGCAAAACTGCTCCAACTCCTTCAAGTTAGATGGGTTGTGTTGGTGTACAGCAATCTTCAAGTTATTCCATAGATTCTCAGGCCAAGTTTACATTAGACCGTATCTGTCTCGTTTTCTTCGCGGATGCACTGTCCGTTTACATTAAAACGCCTGGAAATGCCGGGAAACGGGAATCCGCCAGGGTCCACGTATTCAATCCAGATCGTGTCTGATCCGGTGCTGTGTAAACATTGAGAATACGCGGATACGCTGTGCTGAGCTCTAGCTGGCGTCGTCATTGGACAACGTCACTGTGACATCCACCTTCCTGATTCGCTGGCGTTGGTCATGTGACGCGACTGCTGAAAAACGGCGCGGACTTCCGCCTTGTATCACCTTTCATTAAAGAGTATAAAAGTATGAAAATACTGCAAATACTGCCCATTGTGTAGTTATGATGGTCTTTAGGCTTGCCATCCTTCCACTTGCAAGTGGTAAGTGACTTGCGCACAGCGGCTCAGTCCCGAATCACTGCTCGTGCACTACACTCGCGCGCTCTGTGAGCTGCGCAGGGCCGGAGTGTGCACCCTCCAGAGGGCACTCGCTGTTCAGGGCGGAGTGATTTGGAGCGCAGCCGCTGAGGAGGAAGCGATGAGCCGCACTGACACATTTCAACTTATGTGCCGAATTAGTCATGTGATTAGCGTATCCGTGTATTGGCATTGCTGTGTGCACGCGAATCGTGTATTGGCGTTGCTGTGTGCACGCTAATCGTTTTTAAAAACGTTAATCTGATGATCCGCTTATACGGTCTAATGTAAACCCCACCTCAATTGGATTGAGATCTAGGCTTTGATTGGGCCATTCCAAGACATTTAAATGTTCCCTTTAAACCACTCCAGTGTAGCTTTAGCAGTATGTTTAAGGTGATTGGCCTGCTGGAATGTGAATCTTTGTCCCAGTCTCAAACCTCAGGCCAACTCAAACAGGTTTTCCTCCAGAATTACCCTGGATTTAGTGCCATCCATCTTTCCTTCAGTCTTGACCAGCTTTCCTGTCCCTGCAGATGAAAAACATCCCCACAGCATGATACTGCCACCACCATGCTTCACTGTAGGAATGGTGTTCTCAGGGTGTTGGGTTTGCGCCACACATGGCATTTCTCATGATGGACAAGAAGATCAATTTTAGTCTCATTTGACCAGAGAATCTTCTTCCATGTGTTTGGGGAGGTCTGCCACGTGCTGTTGGGCAAACTCCAAACGTGTTTTCCAACCCCGATTCCAAAAAAGTTGGGACAAAGTACAAATTGTAAATAAAAACGGAATGCAATGATATGGAAGTTTCAAAATTCCATTTAAATTTTATTCAGAATAGAACATAGATGACATATCAAATGTTTAAACTGGGAAAATGTATCATTTAAAGAGAAAAATTAGGTGATTTTAAATTTCATGACAACAACACATCTCAAAAAAGTTGGGACAAGGCCATGTTTACCACTGTGAGACATCCCCTTTTCTCTTTACAACAGTCTGTAAACGTCTGGGGACTGAGGAGACAAGTTGCTCAAGTTTAGGGAGAGGAATGTTAACCCATTCTTGTCTAATGTAGGATTCTAGTTGCTCAACTGTCTTAGGTCTTTTTTGTCATATCTTCCGTTTTATGATGCGCCAAATGTTTTCTATAGGTGAAGGATCTGGACTGCAGGCTGGCCAGTTCAGTACCCGGACCCTTCTTCTACGCAGCCATGATGCTGTAATTGATGCAGTATGTGGTTTGGCATTGTCATGTTGGAAAATGCAAGGTCTTCCCTGAAAGAGACGTCGTCTGGATGGGAGCATATGTTGCTCTAGAACCTGGATATACCTTTCAGCATTGATGGTGTCTTTCCAGATGTGTAAGCTGCCCATGCCACACGCACTAATGCAACCCCATACCATCAGAGATGCAGGCTTCTGAACTGAGCGCTGATAACAACTTGGGTCGTCCTTCTCCTCTTTAGTCCGAATGACACGGCGTCCCTGATTTCCATAAAGAACTTCAAATTTTGATTCGTCTGACCACAGAGCAGTTTTCCACTTTGCCACAGTCCATTTTAAATGAGCCTTGGCCCAGAGAAGACGTCTGCGCTTCTGGATCATGTTTAGATACGGCTTCTTCTTTGAACTATAGAGTTTTAGCTGGCAACAGTGGATGGCACGGCGAATTGTGTTCACAGATAATGTTCTCTGGAAATATTCCTGAGCCCATTTTGTGATTTCCAATACAGAAGCATGCCTGTATGTGATGCAGTGCCGTCTAAGGGCCCGAAGATCACGGGCACCCAGTATGGTTTTCCGGCCTTGACCCTTACGCACAGAGATTCTTCCAGATTCTCTGAATCTTTTGATGATATTATGCACTGTAGATGATGATGTGTTCAAACTCTTTGCAATTTTACACTGTCGAACTCATTTCTGATATTGCTCCACTATTTGTCAGCGCAGAATTAGGGGGATTGGTGATCCTCTTCCCATCTTTACTTCTGAGAGCCGCTGCCACTCCAAGATGCTCTTTTTATACCCAGTCATGTTAATGACCTATTGCCAATTGACCTAATGAGTTGCAATTTGGTCCTCCAGCTGTTCCTTTTTTGTACCTTTAACTTTTCCAGCCTCTTATTGCCCCTGTCCCAACTTTGTTGAGATGTGTTGCTGTCATGAAATTTCAAATGAGCCAATATTTGGCATGAAATTTCAAAATGTCTCACTTTCGACATTTGATATGTTGTCTATGTTCTATTGTGAATACAATATCAGTTTTTGAGATTTGTAAATTATTGCATTCCATTTTTATTTACAATTTGTACTTTGTCCCAACTTTTTTGGAATCGGGGTTGTCTTAAGCAACTATTATTTTTCTGGCCACGCTTCCATCAAGCCCCACTCTGTGGAGTGTACGGCTTAAAGTGATCCTATAGACTGATACTCCCATCGCTGCTCTGGATCTTTGCAGCTCCTTCAGTGTTATCTTTGGTATTTTTGTGGCATCTCTGATTAATGCCCTTCTTGCCTGGTCTGTAAGTTTTGGTGGGCGGCCTTCTCTTTTCAGGTTTGTAGTGGTGCCATATTCTTTCCATTTTGCTATCATGGATTTAATGGTGCTCCGTGGGATATTCAAAGTTTGGGATATTTTTTTTTATGACCTAATCATGATCTATACTTCTCCACAACTTTGTCTCTGACCTGTTTGGAGGCTCCTTGGTTCTCATGTTGCTTGCTTAGTAGTGTTGCAGAGTCAGGGTCCTTCCAGAACAGGTTGATTTATATAGACATCATGTGACAGATCATGTGACACTTTGATTGCACACAGGTGGATCTTAATCAACTAATTATGTGACTTATGAAGTGAATTGGTTTGTCCAGATCTTATTTAGGGGTTTCATATGAAAGGGGGTGAATACTTGTGAACACTCCAGATTTCTGGGGGGGTTTCATCTTAATTATTGTTTGTGTCACAGTAAAACAACAATTTGCACCTTTAAAGTGTTAGGCATGTTGTGTAAATCAAATGGTGCTAATCCTCCAAAAATCCATTTTAATTCCAGTGTGTAATGCGACAAAACAGGACAAACACCAAGGGGGATGAATACTTTTGCAAGACATGGTATATGCTCAGCTTCCAGTTTATTTGGTATCGCTAGTTCACTGGCATGATAGATGTTGGTATCTGTTAAACAGACAACAGTGTGTATAAATCTAGTTCAAGGAATTTCTGTAGTACCTTTCTGTGTCGGGTTGTATATGGGCTGGTCTGTCTGAATGAAGATGTAGCCTCTGTGCTTGGATACCAACACTCGAGCTAGCCTTCTCTTAATTTCACCAACATCACACACCAGGTTGAGATAAGGTGGCTGTGCACTGGCCCATGGTAAGTTTGCAATTTTATCTGGCAAAATCTTTAATAAGAGCATAATTATAATATGTGTAAAGAATACGGACCAAGTCGTAAATATTTACACATGGTATTGAATAAGTTTTTATGGGATCCTTTTAAAAAAAATAAAACCACAAACAATTACAGAAATGGTGTTAGTACATTTAAAAAGAAAGGATTGCAAGCTCCATTTTAAAATGTGTCATTTACATTTTGTGGTTTTCTTTATTTACTAGTTGATCTGATTTCAACAAACAAATCAGACTGTATATTCAAATTTTATATTCATTCTGGGGCTAGAATTGTACAAGAGCATGAATGGGTAACTGATATAAAATAATCATGATATGTATAAGGTTTTGTAATCATTTTGGGGTATTAATGTAAATGAAGCTTGAAGAAATAAGTCTAAAGTCCTTCCTGTGCCATGCAACCGGGCACATTGGGTGGTGCCAATCTCCATAGCCCTTGGCCTCTCACCCATACAGATAGGGTTACAGTGGGGGCCTAGTCCTCTGGTAACCACAAGAGTTTGACTCCCCACTCGCATCTGTATTGCCAGATGGCACCATTTTTATGATGGTCTTTGGTATGACCCAACTGCAAGTAGAACTCGTGATCTCCCGATTGAGAGGCGGGCATGCTAACCACTAGGCCAACTCACAGTCATGAAGAAATAAGATAGAAATAAAATATAAGTGATGAATTCACAGTATGAAATATTCAAAGCAACATAATCATGAAAATAGAACCAAATAAAATAAATGAAATACATGCAAGTACAAGGCATAATAATTCATATACTGTATATTTTATCCTTCTTCAAATTCAATGCCAGACAGGCACCACCCCTACGGAAAGCCTTGGGGAACTGGGCAGTATTTCTACCAACATTCATTAATTCATCTTCATTAACTGCTTTATCTTGGTCAGGATTTCCATGGATCCACAGCCTATCCTAGGAAAACTGGGCATAAGGTGGGAATACACAATGGATTTCCCATTGTTCCTGGTATAGGCTCCAGATCCATTATGACCCTGATCAGGATAATATGGTTACTGAAGATGAAAGTACACCCTGCTTCAATTCTATGATTGTATTTATCAGGGCCTAAATAACAATTGGGAGGTCCTCACCAACTTCTATAAACAAACAAATAATCTGACAACCAAAAGCACAAAAAGTAAAAAAAAAAAAAAACATTCGGACACCACGTGGAAAAAAACAACAACTAAGTACACCCTTCCTACATCCATGCTGATTAATTAACAACTAGGTGCTACGAATGAAATGAACAAGATTAGTTAATCATCAAGAAATGTGACCACCTCTATAAAAGCAGAACTTTTGGCAGTTTGATGGTCTGGAGCACTCAGGTGTGTGCCTACATCATGCTAAGAAGAAACAACATCAGCCATGACCTCAGAGAAGCAATTGTTGCAGCCCCATCAATCTGAGAATGGTTATAAAGCCATCTCCAAATAATTTTAAATTCCTCATTCTACAGTGAGAAGTATTGTTTACAACTCAAGAGTCTTCAAGACAGGAGTGGGCGTCACAGCAAATTCAGTCCTAGGTCAGTCCATTTAAAGCTCAGAGATATGAAGAAAACCCCAACAGCTACATCATGTGACCTACAGGCCTCTGTAAGCACATTACATTTTTATACCCTGCATAAAAATCAGAAAAATACTGAAGAAGCACTGAAATACTGAAACAGCTTCTTCTCTCCAAAATGAATACAGCACCACAACTTATGTTTGCAAAATTGCATCTGAACAAAACAGAAAATTTCTAGAACAATATCCTTTGGACTGATGAGACCAAAGTGAAGATGTTACTCATGCACAACACCATGTTTGGCAAAAACCAAACTCAGCATATCACCACAAACAGCCCATACCAACTATAAAGCATGGTGGTGGAGGGGTCATGATTTGGGCTTGTTTCGCAGCCACAAGACCTGAGAAACTTTAAGTCAATGATGAACTCCAGTGTGACGGAGGGCCCGTCACTACAGTTAAGTATGTGCTCTGACTGCCATACCAGTGAGCCTGGCTCTTTGGTGTTGTGGTCAGGGTGCAGGTTTGGTATCCTGTAGACCTGGGTTCAAGGCAGGATATGGTGACTGTTCTCTTGCTTCACTACAGGTGGTGTCAGAAGTGGGGTGGCCAGAGGCCATTGGAGGTGTGAGCAGTGTGAGGGACCCCAGAGATGGGTGAAGCATGAGTGTGTGGGGCACCCTGGTATGGGAGAAGTATAGCTGGGGGATGTGTGAGGGATGCCTGTGTGAAGTGCACGGGTGTGCCTCCTGAAGGGGAGGGCAGTGTGACGGAGTGCCCGTCACTACAGTTAAGTATGTGCTCTGACTGCCATACCAGTGAGCCTGGCTCTTTGGTGTTGTGGTCAGGGTGCAGGTCTGGTACCTTGTAGACCTGGGTTCAAGGCAGGATAAGGTGACTGTTCTCTCACTTCGTTACACCACTTTATACCAGAACATACTTAAGAAAAATGTGAGGCCATTGTTCCAGCAGCTTAAGCTGGACTGAAATTGAGTCATGCAACAGGACAATGATCCCAAGCACAACAGCAAATTGACATCTGAATGGCAAGAGAAAGAAAAAAATCAAGGTGTTGGAATGGCTAAGGTAAAGTCCAGACCCCAACCCCATTCAGATGCTGAGGTAGGATCTTAAGAGAGCTGTGCAAAAAATGAACTGAAGCAATGTTGTGAAAGTGGGCCAAAATTTCTCCAAAATGATGTGAGAGACTGATAAACTCATACATTAGACATTTACTTCAAGTTATTGTTGCTAAAGGTGTTTCTACATGCTCCAGGGTGTGCATTTTTTTTAACCTCCATCAACTGTGTTGGAGGAGGTTATATTTTTGCCACCATTTGCTTGTCTGTTCCCAGTGTAACTTAAAATGTAGTGAACAGATTCTGATGAAATTTTGCTGAAAGATGAGCCATGGGCCAAGGAACAACTGATTAGATTTTGATGCAAATCCTGATACTGTATGTATGCAGATCCAGGATTTATTTGTCTGTTCCCAACGTAACTCAAAAAGTAGTGACCGGATTTGGATGAAATTTGGTGAACAGCTTTAGTATTATCCTAGGTCCAAGTGATTTGAGTTTGATGTTGATAATATGTGGCTTGTTGGAGGTATGCACTCTACTGTGTGCCCTTCTGGTTTCCACCTGGTTTCTGGATGTTGGCTTACTTTTTTGGAAAAATGTCTGCCCAGTGAAATCTGTTGTGCTTTTTTGTTGTTGCCTGAGGTTATTTATTTATCTATAGGAGTTGATGAGAACTACACAATTTTTATTCAGCCCCTGATAAATAAAAACAAAGACTTGAAGAAGGGTGTGTTTTCTTTTTTCCCATGCCTGTTTATGTTTCTATGTCTGATTTAGTTCATTTAAGTGCATTTTATTTACCTGAAGCTCTAGTCTTTCAATTTTTCCTTTCTCAGTGATCTGTGTGGTCTGCCGCTTTGACATTAAAACACGTCCCACTTCCTGCTCTAAGTGACAGGTCACAGGTTTGTTCAGCAGTCCCTCCCCAACCTGGACTGACACCTTTTCCTCTACACCAACATGAAAAATGCTGGGAGCCGTCACCAGGAATCTAACATATTCAAAAGAATTTTCAGACATTAAAAAAAAAAAAAAATCACAGAATATCAGAATTTATTCTATCCACATTCACTGGATATGAGCAATCGCGTGCTCTGATTGGCTACTTTACTACTAGGATATCAACTCATATACTGTGAGTAGAGAAAAACAAAATGGCGGAGCGTGTTGCTGAACCAACTGAGGATGAAATAAAAACTCTACTCGAAAACAAAACCCCAAAAAATACAAAAAAACAACAAATTATGGAATGAAAGTATTTGATGGTAAGAACAGATCTTTTTTTATTTTTCAAGAATTATTATTATAGAGTTTTTCACAAATTGCTCCTGTCATTTCACCGGTTTGTTTACATTCTTCATCTTTAAGCATTAAAATTTGTTGAATTTTTAAAGACTGGTTCAAAATCTCAACAAAGAAGTTTGAAAATTACATAACTGAAATGATCAAGAAAGAATTAAATAAATGTCTAAAGCTATTCTATACCTCAGCATAAAAATGCTATTCTATACCTCGGCATAACAGCAAGATGGCACTTTCTACACAATAAACAACACTAAAGTCAATTCATGCAGCCATCGATAGCTTTTTAAGAAGTCCACCTAAGCGGAAATGATTTTGTTGGACATTTTGTATAAAGTTTTTATTTATCGAATTCACAAAAAATAAAAATAAAAATGCTCTGTTTCTCAAAATCCAATGAATGTGGATAGAATAAAGCAGTTATTCCACTCAATCTCATCATACATGGCTTATAGACATATAAACATGGCTTATACAACCCCGAGTCCAAAAAAGTTGGGACAAAGTACAAATGTTTAAACTGAGAAAATGTATCATTTAAAGAGAAAAATTAGGTGATTTTAAATTTCATGGCAACAACACATCTCAAAAAAGTTGGGACAAGGCCATGTTTACCACTGTGAGACATCCCCTTTTCTCTTTACAACAGTCTGTAAACGTCTGGGGACTGAGGAGACAAGTTGCTCAAGTTTAGGGATAGGAATGTTAACCCATTCTTGTCTAATGTAGGATTCTAGTTGCTCAACTGTCTTAGGTCTTTTTTGTCGTATCTTCCGTTTTATGATGTGCCAAATGTTTTCTATGGGTGAAAGATCTGGACTGCAGGCTGGCCAGTTCAGTACCCGGACCCTTCTTCTACGCAGCCATGATGCTGTAATTGATGCAGTATGTGGTTTGGCATTGTCATGTTGGAAAATGCAAGGTCTTCCCTGAAAGAGACGTCATCTGGATGGGAGCATATGTTGCTCTAGAACCTGGATATACCTTTCAGCATTGATGGTGTCTTTCCAGATGTGTAAGCTGCCCATGCCACACGCACTAATACAACCCCATACCATCAGAGATGCAGGCTTCTGAACTGAGCGCTGATAACAACTTGGGTCGTCCTTCTCCTCTTTAGTCTGAATGATACGGCGTCCCTGATTTCCATAAAGAACTTCAAATTTTGATTCATCTGACCACAGAACAGTTTTCCACTTTGCCACAATCCATTTTAAATGAGCCTTGGCCCAGAGAAGACGTCTGCGCTTCTGGATCATGTTTAGATACGGCTTCTTCTTTGAACTATAGAGTTTTAGCTGGCAACAGCGGATGGCACAGTGAATTGTGTTCACAGATAATGTTCTCTGGAAATATTCCTGAGACCATTTCCAATACAGAAGCATGCCTGTATGTGATGCAGTACTGTCTAAGGGCCTGAAGATCACGGGCACCCAGTATGTTTTCCGGCCTTGACCCTTATGCACAGAGATTCTTCCAGATTCTCTGAATCTTTTGATGATATTATGCACTGTAGATGATGATGTGTCCAAACTCTTTGCAATTTTACACTGTCGAACTCCTTTCTGATATTGCTCCACTATTTGTTGGCACAGAATTAGGGGGATTGGTGATCCTCTTCCCATCTTTACTTCTGACAGCTGCTGCCACTCCAAGATGCTCTTTTTATACCCAGGCGTGTTAATGACCTATTGCCAATTGATCTAATGAGTTGCAATTTGGTCCTCCAGCTGTTCCTTTTTTGTACCTTTAACTTTTCCAGCCTCTTATTGCCCCTGTCCCAACTTTTTTGAGATGTGTTGCTGTCATGAAATTTCAAATGAGCCAATATTTGGCATGAAATTTCAAAATGTCTTACTTTTGACATTTGATATGTTGTCTATGTTCTATTGTGAATACAATATCAGTTTTTGAGATTTGTAAATTATTGCATTCCGTTTTTATTTACAATTTGTACTTTGTCCCAACTTTTTTGGAATCGGGGTTGTACATGGCGTTTCGCGCTTCGTCGGCTATCAGCTCATGTATGACTCAATTTCATGGTATAATTGTTAAATGTGTTTTCAACTCCAGGCTACTGAGTAGTCTCTTCACTCCACAATCTTATTTTCATGTGATTTCATCATCATCATTCTTCTAAAATATTTCCAAATACCAGAATCTTAAATTTTATTTTATTTAATATGTAAAAATATGAAACTCCCAGGACTTACTGGTGGGATAGTGGTTAAAGTTGTTTCAGTGGTATACATATTTTCGGTTTGTTGCAAAATCATCAATATTAACTGAAAGAACTGTCTGAATTAATGAATTAATTATCACTGTTACAAGCATTTTAGTCTTTTTTTAGTAGCACTTTATTTCAAGGGTCTTGTACTCACTATTAAAAGATTATATGAATTGTAAACACTGAAAAATATCAAGGCAGAACAAAGCTAATCAGAACAAGACCTTTTTTTTTTTTGCTTAAATCAGATGTGAATATGGTGTCCCAACAGTAAGAAATTTTTTGTTATGATATTATTAAGCCCTTTATTAGCTGGGCCAAATGAAAGGAACTTTAAGCCATTGGGTCTTCAGGAGTGGAGTTGATAGTTTTGTCCATAGAGGAATGAACATCTCAGCAGATCTTGAATATTTCAAAAGAGTGAAATATTTCTCACACCAAACTTGGTGGTCATTTGGTAGTAAAATACAGTTGCCAAGAAACAAAAAATGTCCTCAAAATTTTGGTCAAACCCCAGACCTATATGGACACATCCTAGTTCAATCTACATTTATGCCATTTGGCAGATGCTTTCATTCAAAGCAAGATACAATTCAGCTACACAGATGAGAGTTAAATGTCTTGCTCAAGGACCCAGCAGTGGCAGCTTGGCACTACCAGGATTCAAACTTGCAACCTTCAAGTCAGAAACCATAGCTGCTGAGCCCCTACTGCCCTGAGCACTGAGTAAGGAATAATCTCAGCGCTGAGAGCAATCATTTTCATTGCAGTTAGTCCTTGACAAATTATGTTTCAACAGAAAATTACACAGTAATTCAAATGACCAGCACAGAACTGTGGTAAAACACCAAAGTAACAAAACCACAAATCACACACTGCATACTTACTTTTTTGCAGAGACCAGCTGTGTAATATAACCTGAGCAGAGCAACAAATACAGAAGCGCCCCCATGTTTGCACTTTCTCTGTAGTTTCAGAGGTGGTGTGTGTGATCTGATTGAGGACCAGTGGTCGATGTGCTGTTTTTGCCCTATCACCTGTTTTTATCTGGTAAAGGGCAGTCCAAAATATCTGCATTGGGACATCATGTTGCACAATCGGGAATACTTGGCTTATTGGGTAAGCCAATTGATGGAATTTATCTAAAGTCATGTGATTTCACAGAAAACATAAAACAGTGCCAAAAAACCTGAAACTATTTCATTTAGGACAAGTAAAGTTTCGCTTTTAAAGGTTTGTTTCACATGTAACATTGCAGAATTGACGTCATATTGCACTGCAAATATTATGTCAGATAAAGAAAATATCTTAAGTATCGGCAGATTTATGTAATGTCTCTACAATGAAACAAATATAAATGTAATAATATTATTTAGGCTATTATTTCAGGCTTATTATTATTATTATTATTATTATTATTATATTTCTAGACATTTCAGTATTGAAATTGCAGTGCATCATGCCTTGACCCAGAAAATCTCTCATATCAGAAGTCAGAAAACAAACACCTCCCGTAGTCTTCTGTTGACGCTTTACTGAACTCTTTCCATAACTCCTGTGTGATTAAAAGCTTGTCAAATGCCAAACGTGCTTGCAAAAGCTGAGATTTTCCTTCTCATAAAGTCCGACACATCCGTAACGTCCTGACACTGACAAAATGCCTTTAATCCATAAAACATAGGCATGTACAAGATTTAGTGAAATATTGAGTTTTATTGATGAAGGAACATTTAAGTAGTATATAGGAATAAAAATAAAATAGTAAAGGACAGGCAATAGCTGGATATGCCAAATAAAGTGAATGTAACATTTGAGAATGTTTACAACAATGTTTATCTTGTGTTGATAAATGTGCAGATCTCACAAGTGTAAGTTAAAGTATTGATTTTTTTTTTTTGCATTTGTGTGTGTGTGTGTGTCATTGAACCTGGTCAGTGCGTCTGTTGTACTTGCCAGGAACAAGGCAAGTTTCATTTGTCTTCCTCTGAAGTAACCTCTCATACCACTTGCTGAAGGTCGCAGCCAGCCAGAGGTATGATGTCCATCCACAACTCCTGCTCAGTGATCAGATAGATGCAAGAATTGCGTTTGGACAATCAGCCTCTGACAGCCAAATGGAAACAGGAAAATCAGGTAAAGTGAAGCTCCAGTGCATGTCCAGGTGCAAAAGGTGCATTCTTTTCTACTACAAAGAAATAAAGATTATACACGTGATAAAAGTTAATATTAAATGATTAATGATTCACTGTATGGTTTTTACACTCAAAAATTTCAACTTCATTGTACAACTTTCACATTCTGGAATCATACTTGTGTACCTTCCAATGTACTATGAAATTCTCATAAAGGCCGACACAGTTACATTTTTGTAAGCGTTCTAGAAAGCAAACAATGATTCCAAAAACAAATGAACACCATTGCCTTCATTAAAATCAGTGCTTTCAAATTACTTCCGGGAATTAGTTTTTCATGTGTCTTTTCGAACACACAGCAAAGTTTCTACATGCATTCTTATCTGGCTGTGTGAGAAACTGGACAGATTTACACCAGAAAACTATTTCTCTTCTCCTTGAATCTATACTGATTGTCCAAAAGTGATAGACATCTCTTAATGTACTTAATCTGTTACCTTTGAATCTGCTGCTGAGATGGATCGCTTGTAAACCAGCAAAGCTCCAAACTGGGAATTCCATATCAGTGTTCTGGTTTGCGTCTGACTACATCTCCGTCTTGCTCCATCTCTCTCTGTCGGTATCTTTGTGTGTCTCTACATCTCTCTCTCTCTCTCTCTCTCCCTCTCATTCTAGCCATCTCATTACATGCAGCACTGAGGTTACCTAAGAGACTGGGCCTCAAAAGAGAAAATCTCTCCAGCCACAATAAACGATGAAAGTGACAGAGGGCAAGGAGGGAGGGGACCGAGGGGGCAGAGTGAGAGGGAGAGAGCGAGAGCGAGAGAGATGGCAGATGACAGGTGGACAGAGCAGAAATTAATAAAGGCCTTGGTTTGTGTGACGGTGCTTCAGATGGTCAAAAATGTGTCTCAGACACTTGAACCTGGTTGAAAAAGTGTTGCTTGAGTGTATGCGAAGCAAACACGATTCCCTCAAACCTGTTACTTTGAGAGTGTAATATAAAATTATGATCAATGTTCATCAAAGCAACCTCCTGCTCTACTAGGCTGTAAGAAATATTTAAACATTACATAAAAAGCAACTGAGTCTGAATTTAAAAAAAAAAGTTACAACAGAAAGCACTGTTTGTTTGTTTTCTTCCTGAATGAATCATCATACATGTATAAGTTTGTCAAATGAATGTTTTTTCCTCATCATCAGCCTAAATGACATTCTCTAAGATTTCTTCTCACTTTTTTTTGCTTGTTGTGCATATGTATGAGACCGGGCAGATTAGTAGCAGAATAAATCAGATGACTTCCTTTATGCCTTTTGCTTAGAGAGCATATATTACCACTGACCATCGTGTTGCCATGGCAGGCTCTGCACAAAAGGGCGTGGCGTGGGAACTGCTCACTGGGGTCAGGAGTGAGGGTCAGAAGGGCAAAGGTTACCAGCAGCTGGACAGTGCACAAGAGGCACTAAGGCTGAGAAAGGAGCTTGGGGGAGGACACCACCAGTGAGTTAGTAGCCTCAACAGGGCATTAACATTGAACTGTGTTTTGACAAAGGGGTGTTGATCAGGGTTCACCTAAAAACTCATTGTCCAGGGTGTTTCGATGACAAACACTATATCATTGAAGACCTACTAATGTCTAATGGTCCATGCAGAAGGACATGGCTATTCTTACTGTCTGCACAAAGACGCAAATGAAATATAAAATATCAGGGTTAATACTATATTTTAACTGCTAGAAGGTACGTGAGCTGAAATCTTGCAAAACATATAACATTAAGCAGGAAATCTCAGCATTTTTATCCTAAAAGTATTTTCGACTATAAAACCTCCAACATGAAGTAACCAGGGTGGTCCTGCAAAAGACACACTGATCTTTCTTTGTGAAAACTGAAAGAACTTGTAGGTCAGAATCTCCCTAATCCACACATAAAATGGTAGGGTGTCTCAGTCGGAAGTCTCAGACTGATCCTCGGTTGGTAAAATACTATCAATTTCTTTGTTCTGATAAAAAGTAATTCATTCACATATTCACTTTTTTTTAAAATCCATACGTCAACTGGAATAGAACTACAAACCTATTTAGACAATTGATATTTTATCTTAACACTTTTGCTTAACCTTACATACAACAGGATGTTTAAAAAAAACTTTTATCAAGGTTGATAATAATAATAATAATAATAATAATAATAATAATAATAATAATAATAAATTCTTAATGCAGCCTTAAAAATTTCCAGCTTTGCCAAAGTCACCAGTGCATTACATTTTTACTTCAGATATGTTAAAATCCACGATGGACCTTTAAACAAATAAAAAAAAGAAAGAAAACTGCTAGCATGACCAAAAAATTGCAATTGATTTGATTCTTTACATTAGTCATTCATCAACATTTATCACCATAGCTTATTTCAAAACCTGCACCAAAATCTATTAAATATTATAAACAGTCAGCTGGTTTGCTGTATTGTTTGGGAAACTGTCATACATCAATAACTTTCGCAAACTCATAAATGCATGCAACTCTTATTGAAACTTCATAGTTGATTTAAAAACTAGCTGATTTTTCACTCTTACATGTTTCATTGTTATAGTAAAATTCTAGCATTAATGCCGTTCTTAACAAAAACTGGAAACACTCCCATGCTGCATGGCAAGCTTCACTTACCCTGTTCCATTCTATATATGAAAACTATAAAATAGTTTTCAGTTTTCATCATTATCTCTGTTACACTTTTATAATAAAATAATCTGATGTGGTTCCATTCTAAACATGGGAGTTTTGGCTAAGCCACACTTACTGGGAGTGGAGTGAAGGTGAGGTCAGGCAGGTGGAGTCTGGGTTGAGGTTTTGGGGGTTACTCTCTGGAGGTCAAGGGGAGACAGCCAAAGGAGCAAATGGGGGACAATGTCAATATGCAAATTGTGTCACTTAGAGCCATGGCCCATTTGGTTGCAAATTTACATTCCCATATGTTCCTCAGAAGCCTCTGCATTGTTTAACAGCAAGCGAATTTCTATAAGAATGTCCCTATGCACTCTCACACGTAAACATCTCCATTAAGAACATTTTTAAAGTGGAAAAAAACTCCAGTAGGTGTAAAATTCATCTAATATTGAATGCTGCTTGAATGCTCATGCAGCCTTTGTTTCGGGCTGTCCATGTATCTGAAAATGAAGCTATTATCATAGATTGAAGTTGAGTAAAATGTAACAATCATGAACTTTGGATTGATGCATCAATTTAAAAAGGCACTGATTGAAAGGAATTAAAGCAACAATGATATATTGATTGTTATGGCTCATAATTATCATAATTGATTATAAATAAACTGTTATTGAAAAAGAGACAATTGGTGTGTAAAAATCTACCTTTTAAACAGGTGTGTAAATAGGCTAAAGTGATTTGCCCATAACTTTGGCACTGAAAATAGTCCTTCACTACATTGCCATTATCATTCAGGAATTAAGTGTACAGTCGGTCTACCCAGATTCTGAACAAAGCTAAGGGAAATCATAAACAAATCTGGGACTGCCTACAGAAGTTAACAAGGAAATGGCATAATAGTACAACAAAGCAGTTGGATTTTTTTTTTTAATTTTATTTATTTGGCAATAATACAGTACATAAAAATGATAAACATAACAAAATAATCCAAAATGAACATGAGTATAAAAAAATACATAAAATACAAAATACTGTAGATATTGCCGGGGATAACACAAAAAAAGTTAAAAAATTATTTCCATTCTGGTCCCCATAATACAATATGTGACATGAAAGAGAGATTTAAACCTAATACTAATAAAAATATACGAAAATTAATTTTTAAAAATTAAATCATTATTCTCAATAGAAGTCATAACATTATACATATAAGACTTAACATTTTTCTTAAAATTTAACAAAGATTGACTAGAATTGACTAAAGTAGAAGAGCCATGGAGGTCTGGAGGTCAAGGGGAGACAGCCAAAGGAGCAAATGGGGGACAATGTCAATATGCAAATTGTGTCACTTAGAGCCATGGCCCATTTGGAGATTAATGACAATGGAACCTTCAAAGGAGCAGGAGAAACAGCGACTCTCTTCAACATCCACTTAATTAATTCAACTATTAACTTGATCAAAAACTCTAAATGAAGAGACAGATTTGGATTAGACTCCTTATTCTTTATTTTTATTTTTTAAAAGCAAGCTGTTTTACTCACAGGACCTAATACTAAGGTAATTATCCCTCTATCCCTCAGGCCCTGTCCACACGGCAACGGATTCGGGTGACTCCGATACAATTGCTTATCATTTAGGCCTGGCGTCCACACGGCACCGGCGTTTTGGGTGCCCAAAACGCAATCTTTTTGAGAACGGGTTCCAGAGTGGAAAGATCTGGCAACGTTGCCGTTGTGAAGTCGTCTGGATGAGTAAAACGGATTTGTTTACGATGACGTCACAACCACATGACTGTGAGTGCTTCACGCTGGGTAGAAGTGTAACGAATATCACCAGGAAAAAGCCTTACAGAGCACTAGTGAGAGTGAAACACGAGCTTGGATATTATTATTATTATTATTATTATTATGTTCAGTGTTAGTTCACAGTAGTAATGCAAGAAGCAGAATAGTGACAGTAATAGTGAAGCAAAAACATGCAATTGTACAAACACTGCAGCTCTACAGCAAAATATTCATTTATAAAATGGTCTGATTCTTAACACCAGTAGTGCCAATGATCTCATTGCGATGCGATGCGAGTTGTCAAGAAATCCTATAACTTGGTTCATGAAACGCGCTTACAAAATATTTTCACTGTGAATATTTATTGTGTAATGCCTGGTGCAAAGTGAGAGAGAGAGAGAGAGAGAGAATAGCCCTGAGGGCAGAGTCAATCCCGCCAGCAAAAATAAGGGGGGAAAAGGAGCGATCTCACCTCTTCAGATGATGGTTTAAGTCCTACAATACATTCCTCAAAAAAGGGCGTAGAAAAGCAAATTAATCCATCAACGTGTATCATTCAATTTATTCCGGACAATTAAAGACGCCGCCTTCCGCGTACGTCATCCTCGTCGCCATTTTGGAAAGGTCAAAGCGGAGAATAAAGATTAGCTGCGTTTAACTGTACCAACAGGTTTACCGTCCAAAGGAGATCACATGGGATTACCTTTCACAGGTGAGAAACAGCAAATTAATCCATCAACGTGTAGTATTCAATTTATTCCGGACAATTAAAGACGCCGCCTTCCGCGTACGTCATCCTCGCCGCCATATTGGAAAGGTCAAAGCGGAGAATAAAGATTAGCTGCGTTTAACTGTACCAACAGGTTTACCGTCCAAACGAGATCACATGGGATTACCTTACAGGTGAGACTGGAAAAATACTTTTCATTGTATTTGGTCATTATAGTGTAATTTTACGAACAGATTTTCCTGACTTTGTGGCTAATATGAAGTCTCGCGCATAATAGTTTATGCGCATGCGTCCTTACTTCTATTCCCATACGAAAAAGAACAGTGAAGAACTTATAAGAGTTTACCACTGTCTTAGTAGTAAATCCTTATAAATATAAGGATAAATCCTTATAAGGATTTATAAATAAATATATATGCCATGTATGATTTACTCCTGAAAGTGGCCCATTTTGCATTTTCCTCATACAAATTTTTTATGAAAATCTAGTATGTATGAAGTGAACATTGTGCATGGTTTTTACAGATAATGTGTATGCTTCATGTAATGTTTGTAGTTTTAAATTATATTTTACAGTTTAAAATGTATATGCCTTTTATATGTAAATCCACATATGTTTGTGTTGGATTTACATATAAAAGGCATGTACATTTTAAACTGTAAAATATAATTTAAAACTACAAACATTACATGAAGCATACAAAGACAGTGTAATTCATCATACACATTATCTGTAAAAACCATGCACAATATTCACTTCATACATACTAGATTTTCATAAAAAATTTGTATGAGGAAAATGCAAAATGGGCCACTTTCAGGAGTAAATCATACATGGCATATATATTTATTTATATTTATAAGGATTTACTACTAAGACAGTGGTAAACTCTTGTAAGTTCTTTACTGTTCTTTTTCGTATGGGTTGTTCTGGTGTGTCCGAAGGGACCGTCTTACAGCGCCCCTAGAGGTGTGGCATGTGTATTGCATCGTTTTCAGCAAGCGTTGCGTTGCGTTGCCATATGGACCTGATTTCTACTGATCGTTGCCCATTTGGAGGCGATATTTTTTTTAAATAACATCACGTTGCCGTTGTCGTGTGGATGTGGCCTCAAAATGCAAGTTAAAAAGGTAATGCAAATCACTAAACATAATCAGGCAAATTTTAGATATTCAAGAAATTGTTTGACAACACCTGTAGCAAAACTATACATTGAATGCTATGATCATTCCCCATCTAATGTATTGTATGATGAGCTGGACTCAGGCAAAAAGCTCAACACTGAAGCCCGTTCTTTCATTGAACAAGCAAGCACTCGAGGTGTTAGACAGAAACCCCAAGTCTTATCATCATTGTAATATTCTTGACAAATATAACATTCTTAGTTGGGAAAACCTCATGAAATATACTGATGCCTGCATAATTTTTAAAATTCTAAATGGCAAGGTTCCACCATCACTCTGTACTTTTATAAAGCAGAAAAATTCAAACAGTAGCACTACAAAGTTTGCCATGAGAGGAGACTGTGTAGTCCCTCTTAGGTCCAGTTCCTTTAGTCAACTATGTTTCTCTGTAAGAGCTTCACATTTATGGAACACATAACCAACTGAGATAAGAAATTGCACTTCCTACTCCACAATCACTCACCTTCTTAAGGATTGGCTTCTGAGCAGTCAGAAATGTGAGCACTATTAACTGTATCGTAATTAAATTGTATTTTACCACTGTGGATATTGGCATCCTACCTGCTGATAATTTTCACCATGTCTTCTGCCTGCTGCCAAGGGTATCTGTTGATGTTTGAAGTTTTCTGCTGCACTTATGGTGGTTGAATGTTTTATGGTTTTGTGTCAGCCAATATGGTTGGTGTCTAGTCTTAGTGTTGTTGTTGTCTCTTCATAGTGTCCTGCAGTGTCCTGGTGTTCTGTTTAGTGTGTTGTTTTGTTTTTTATTTAAATTTTTATTTCCAATATGGCTTTAAAGAACTACTGATCAATCAATGGTTATCAAAACGTCTTGCCAAAGGACTACAGCTGAAAATTAGCCTGCTGGCTAACACTGGCACGTTTAAAGAAATGTTGATTAATGTGTGCCATCCTTGTAAATAAATAAATGAAATGACATGAAAGCTGATTGGAGACTACTAAATCAAATAATAATGTATCATATTAAAGTTTATATATATATATATATATATATATATATATATATATATATATATATATATATATACAGTACCTTGCAAAAGTATTCATACCCCTTGAACTTTTTCACGTTTTTCCACCTTACAACCACAAACTTAAAAGTTTTTTATTGAGATTTTATGTGATAGACCAACACAAAGTAGCACATAATTGTGAAGTGAAACGAAAATGATAATGGTCTTCAAAATTTTAAACAAATAAAAATCTGAAAAATGTGGTGTGCATTAGTATTCAGTCCCCTGTCCTTTGATACCTCTAAATACAATCCAGTGCAATCAATTGCCTTCAGAAGTCGTCTAATTAGTTAACAGAGTCCTACTGTGTGTAATTTACCCTCAGCATAAATACACTTGTTCTGTGAAGGCCTCAGTGGTTTGTTAGAGAACAGTGAAGAACAAACAGCATCATGAAGACCAAAGAACTCACCAGACAGGTCAGGGATAAAGTTCTGGAGAAGTTTAAAGCAGGGTTAGGTTATAAAAAAATATCCCAAGCTCTGAACATCTCAAGAAGCACTGTTCAATCCATCATTCAAAATGGAAAAAGTATGGCACAACTGCAAACCTACCAAGACATGGCCGTCCACCTAAACTGACAGAGCGAGCAAGGAGAGCACTGGTCAGAGAAACAGCCAAGAGGCCCATGATCACTCTGGAGGAGCTGCAGAAATCCACAGCTCAGGTGGGAGAATCTGTGCACAGGACAACTATAAGTCGTACACTCCACAAATCTGGCCTTTTTGGAAGAGTGGCAAGAAAAAAGCCATTGTTGAAAGACAGGCATAAGGAGCCATGTAGGGGATACAGCAAACATGTGGAAGAGGGTGCTTTGGTCAGATGAGACCAAAGTTGAACTTTTTGGCCTAAATGCAAAGCGCTATGTGTGGCGGAAAACTAACACTGCTCATCACCCTGCGCACACCATCCCCACTGTGAAACATGGTGGTGGCAGCATCATGCTATGGGGATGCTTTTCTTCAGCAGGGACAGGGAAGCTGGTCAGAGTTGATGGGAAGATGGATGGCGCTAAATACAGGGCAATCCTGGAAGAAAACCTGTTGGAGGCTGCAAAAGACTTGAGACTGGGAAGGAGATTCACCTTCCAGCAAGACAATGACCCTAAACATACAGCCAGAGCTACAATGGAATGGTTTGGATCAAAGAATATTCATGTGTTAGAATGGCCCAGTCCAGACCGAAATCCCATTGAGCATCTGTAGCAAGACTTGAAAATTGCTGTTCACAGACGCTCTCCATCCAATCTGGCTGAGCTTGAGCTATTTCACAAAGAAGAATGGGCAAAAATTTCAGTATCTAGATGTGCAAAGCTGGTAGAGACATACCACAAAAGACTTGCAGCTGTAATTGCAGCAAAAGGTGGCTCTACAAAGTATTGACGCAGGGGGGCTGAATACTAATGCACATCACGTTTTTCAGATTTTTATTTGTTTAAAATTTTGAAGACCATTTATCATTTTCATTTCACTTCACAATTATGTGCTACTCTGTGTTGGTCTATCACATAAAATCTCAATAAAAAACTTTTAAGTTCGTGGTTGTAAGGTGGAAAAATGTGAAAAAGTTCAAGGGGTATGAATACTTTTGCAAGGCACTGTATGTATGTGTGTGTATATATATATATATATATATATATATATATATATATATATATATATATATATAAAATGAGTATGTATGTGTACATATAAGCATGTGCATAATTGTATATAATATATATGCATAATTATGATATTATGGGTGTCTGTGTACGTATGGATATGTGTATAGTTATAGGTATGTGTATATGTATGTACTGTATATATGTATTGTATGTGTGTATATATGCATAACATAAATATCTGTATATATGATTTGGTCGATATTATACCCTGTTGGTATGTCTTGGTATGTTGGTACACAATTTTGTTTGTTGCTTTTGTTTTCTTTTGTGTATATGTAGTTTATTATGGCGGAAAGTGACGTTTGATTAGCGGTGGTATAGAGGGTTAGAATTTGATAAGTTATTTACTTCTTCCTAATCCTTTCCAAACATTATTATGTTACTGCCTTGTGGCTACGCTATTCTGTTTGTTTATGACGATGTTTTGATTATCTCATCTCATTTCATTATCTCTAGCCGCTTTATCCTGTTCTACAGGGTCGCAGGCAAGCTGGAGCCTATCCCAGCTGACTATGGGCGAAAGGCGGGGTACACCCTGGACAAGTCACCAGGTCATCACAGGGCTGACACATAGACACAGACTCACTCACATTCACACCTACGGTCAATTTAGAGTCACCAGTTAACCTAACCTGCATGTCTTTGGACTGTGGGGGAAACTGGTGCACCCGGAGGAAACCTACGTGGACACGGGGAGAACAATGGTTAGCGCTGTCGCCTCACAGCAAGAAGGTCCGGGTTCGAGCCCCGTGGCCAACGAGGGCCTTTCTGTGCGGAGTTTACATGTTCTTCCCATGTTTATAATCTGATTTTCAAATGTACTACAGACACTGGCTAAATCCATTTACATGTCACTATCACATTATACCTTGTGTGTGCGTCACAGAAACTGTATACCACAATCAGTAAATATGCACTATCAGTTGCTAATGTAAATACATTATATCACAAAGCACAGGGTTTTATCCTTTTATCTAACAAAGGTTCCAGCCCTCTAACCAAATATGAAACATTCTCTAACCAAATATCTAGAAATGTCATAAATGTAAGACTTTACTGTGAGGTAAAATTAAAAGAATAAAAAGGGTATTGCAACACTTTCTGCAGTATGCTGCTCAGAGAAGTAGACTCTGGATAAGCGTGCACATGAGCTTTATATTTGGACTTGTCCTGTTAGCATAGTAATCAATCAGTAATGTAAAACTTTTTTTTCCCCAAAAAATAAATATCTTTGCAGCTTGCTCACTGCTTTCTGCTTGATTCAGGGTTTTTTTTTTTTTTTTCTGCTCCTGCTCTGTGTGCCTTTCTCAACGGAAACTTGGTCCAAGTTTCTTGGAAGATTTGTACTGGTGAAACTCCAAAGAGCGAAGATATAGAGATGAGCCCTTTAAGATTAAAGTCAAGTCAATTTATTTGTATAACGCGTTTAACAACATACATTGTCACAAAGCACCTTTACAGAAAAAATGAAGACTTTAAACATCCATCCATCCATTATCTGTAGCCGCTTATCCTGTCCTACATGGCCGTAGGCAAGCTGGAGCCTATCCCAGCTGACTATGGGCGAGAGGCGGGGTACACCCTGGACAAGTCGCCAGGTCAACTTTAAACATATGAACTAATAAATTTATCCTTAATAAATTTATTTATCGGGTTGCATGGTGGTGTAGTGGTTAGCACTGTTGCCTCACAGCAAGAAGGTTCTGGGTTTGAGCGCAGTGGCCGGCGAGGGCCTTTCTGTGTGGAGTTTGCATGCTCTCCCTGTGTCCGCGTGGGTTTCCTCCGGGTGCTCCGGTTTCCCCCACAGTCCAAAGACATGCAGGTTAGGCTAATTGGTGGCTCTAAATTGACCGTAGGTGTGAATGTGAGTGTGAATGGTTGTTTGTCTCTATGTGTCAGCCCTGTGATGACCTGGTGACTTGTCCAGGGTGTACCCCGCCTCTCGCCCATAGTCAGCTGAGATAGGCTCCAGCATGCCTGCGACCCTGTAGAACAGGATAAGCGGCTACAGATTATGGATGGATGGATGGAAATGTATTTATCCCTAATGAGCAAGCCTGTGGTGACGGTGAAAAGGAAAAACTCCCTGAGACATCATGAGCAAGAAACCTTGAGAGGAACCAGACTCAAAAGGGAACCTATCCTCATCTGGGTGATAACAGATTGTGTGATTATAAATAACTTGCT
This sequence comes from Neoarius graeffei, assembly GCF_027579695.1. Lineage (NCBI taxonomy): Eukaryota > Metazoa > Chordata > Actinopteri > Siluriformes > Ariidae > Neoarius > Neoarius graeffei. The sequence goes on from NC_083573.1 coordinate 43,928,810, forward strand.
TCTATAAGGGGCGGCATGGTGGTGTAGTAGTTAGCACTGTCGCCTCACAGCAAGAAGGTTCTGGGTTTGAGCCCAGTGGCAGACGAGGGCCTTTCTGTGTGGAGTTTGCATATTCTCCCCGTGTTTGCGTTGGTTTCCTCTGGGTGCTCCAGTTTCCCCCACAGTCCAAAGACATGCAGGTTAGGCTAATTGGTGGTTCTAAATTGACCGTAGGTGTGAGTGTGAATGGTTGTTTGTCTCTATGTGTCAGCCCTGTGATAACCTGGCGACTTGTCCAGGGTGTACCCCGCCTTTCGCCCATAGTCAGCTGGGATAGGCTCCAGCTTGCCTGCGACCCTGCACAGGATAAGTGGCTACAGATAATGGATGGATGGATGCTTCTATAAATGTGTCTTATTTGGTCAAAAAGTGCAATTATGTAACCTGGAAATTCATTTTAGTTACTGCATGCAGCCTATTTTGTTAATGTTATCCACTGTTCATTGATGGTAACTTGAGTGCAAGACTGTTCATGACAATTGCAGTCCTAAAGTTATTATGGTAATCGTAGCAAAACTGTAAGCGTCCAGAACCATCTTCTAAGTGTATCTTTAGACTGTTCATATGGGGCCATCCTCTACAGGAACGAAGTGATAAGAAACTCAGCTAGAAGTAGGGCATCAGGATGGATCAGGCAGGTCATTCAGAGAATGACAAAATTCAGGCCTTTCTAATTAACAGGGCAATATTACTACTGTCCTTCTGAGCCCCCAACATAACATAAAAACTTATTTGAACAGATTTGAAGTACTCTCACACTGTCCTTCAGGAGATATTTGGTAAAATGCCTTTATTTTTTTTACTTACATTCGCAAAATATTATTGTGATAGAGACAATGAGAACCAAACAATCAAGCAACAAATGACAACTATTTTTTTGTTGCACGTAAATGAACACTAACATGTACTATAATGAATGGACTGTTTCTACATTGTATTGATGAACTATTATTCAGCACTGTTAATTATGGTTTATTTCCTATATTTATAATGATGTAGTTACCATAATTTTGTGTCTTCCCTATCATCAATAGTATAAGCAATATAACAGCATGATAGTGGCAGAGCTAGATAGATACACTCACTGGCCACTTTATTAGGTACACCCATACACCTGCTGTTTTATGCAGTTCTCTAATCAGCCGATCCCTTGACAGCAGCACAGTGCATAAAATCAAGCAGATACAAATCAAGAGCTTCAGCTAAATGTTCACTTCAAACATCAGAATGGGAAAAATTGTGATCTCAAAGTGTGACTTTCACTGTGGCATGGGTGTTGATGCCAGATGGACCGGTTTGAGTATTTCAGAAACTGCTGGTCTCCTGGGGTTTTCACACACAACAGTCTCTAGAGTTTATGCAGAATGGTGCGAAAAACAAAACAAACACTGAGTGGAAACTCCTTGTTGAAGAGAGGTCAGAGGAAAATGGTCAGGGATGGGTTTCCCAAAAGCATCGTAGCACAAAGATCATAGTTAAAGGGTAGAGCGAGTATCTTAATGAACACTCTCTCTCCTAGTTATGATGCTTTTAGCATATTAAGAGGCTTTTGAGGAACCCACCCCAGATTGGTTTCAGCTGCCAGGATGGGTATAGCAACTCTTTACAACCATCTTCTTTCAGCTGCTCCTGTTAGGGGTCGCCGGAACAGATCTGTTCCACACATTTGGTTTGGCACAGGTTTTACACTGGATGCCCTTCCTGACACAATCTAGCCAGGCTTGGGACCAGCACTAAGTATGAACTGCCTTGTGTAACTCCAGTGGCTGGGTATTTTACCTAACCTGCATGTCTTTGAACTGTGTGAGGAAACTCATGCAGACACAGGGAGAACATGCAAACTCCACACAGAGAGGCCCCCATGGGCCATGAGATTTGAACCAGGAACTTTTTTGCTGTGAGGCAACGGTGCTAACCACTACACCACCATGCCACCCAGAAACTCTTTACAACCGTGGTGAGCAGAAAAGCATCTCAGCATGCAACAGCAGAAGACCACATTAGGTTCCACTCCTGCCAACCAAGAACAGGAATCCATCCATCCATCCATCCATTATCTGTAGCTGCTTATCCTGTTCTACAGGGTCACAGGCAAGCTGGAGCCTATCCCAGCTGACTATGGGCGAGAGGTGGGGTACACCCTGGACAAGTCGCCAGGTTATTGCAGGGCTGACACAGAGACAAACAACCATTCACACTCACATCCACACCTACGGTCAATTGACACTACGTTCAGACTGCGACCTGAAACGACCCATATCCGATTTGTTGTGAAATCCGATTTTTTTGTTAGGCCGTTCACATTACCAATTATATGAGACTTGTATGCGATCTCCAATATGAACAGAAAATGACCCAAAAGTGTCCCGCATGCGCAAATTGACACGTAATAAGCACATCTACGTAATACGTAAACAAAAAAAAATGCGCACTCTTCAAGTTTCCACCAAAGAGGCGGGATTAGCCAACGCAGAATAGTGACGTTTGTCTCTTGTTGATGATGTGTAGGTCGCATGAATGCGACCTGTCCAGTCAGACTGCAGTCGCATGTGAAAATAACGGATATGCATCGGAATTAGGACCACATATCCAAGCGGCCTGGGTCGCATGTGAAAAAAATCGGATCTGTGTCGTTCAGATTGTCAATAACAAATCGGATACAGGTCGCATATGGGCAAAAAAAACAGATATGGGTCATTTCAGGGTGCAGTCTGAACGTAGTCTTAGAGCCACCAATTAGCCTAACCTGCATGTCTTTGGACTGTGGGGGAAACCAGAGCTCCCAGAGGAAACCCACACAGACAGAACATGCAAACTCCACACAGAAGAGCCCTCATCAGCTACTGGGCTTGAACCCAGAACCTTCTTGCTGTGAGGCAACAGTGCTAACCACTACACCACCAAGAACAGGAATCTTAGACTCAAAAACAAGTAGACAGACAGACAGATCGATATACAGTGGGGCAAAAAAGTATTTAGTCAGCCACCAATTGTGCAAGTTCTCCCACTTAAAAAGATGAGAGAGGCCTGTAATTTTCATCATAGGTACACTTCAACTATGAGAGACAGAATGGGGGGAAAGAATCCAGGAAATCACATTGTAGGATTTTTAATGAATTAATTGGTAAATTCCTCAGTAAAATAAGTATTTGGTCACCTACAAAGAAGCAAGATTTCTGGCTCTCACAGACCTGTGACTTGTTCTTTAAGAGGCTCCTCTGTCCTCCACTCGTTACCTGTATTAATGGCACCTGTTTGAACTCGTTATCAGTATAAAAGACACCTGTCCACAACCTCAAACAGTCACACTCCGAACTCCACTATGGCCAAGACCAAAGAGCTGTCAAAGGACACCAGAAACAAAATTGTAGCCCTGCACCAGGCTGGGAAGACTGAATCTGCAATAGGTAAGCAGCTTGGTGTGAAGAAATCAACTGTGGGAGCAATTATTAGAAAATGGAAGACATACAAGACCACTGATAATCTCCCTCGATCTGGGGCTCCATGCAAGATCTCACCCCGTGGGGTCAAAATGATCACAAGAACGGTGAGCAAAAATCCCAGAACCACACGGGGGGACCTAGTGAATGACCTGCAGAGAGCTGGGACCAAAGTAACAAAGGCTACCATCAGTAACACCCTACGCCGCCAGGGACTCAAATCCTGCAGTGCCAGACGTGTCCCCCTGCTTAAGCCAGTACACGTCCAGGCCCGTCTGAAGTTTGCTAGAGAGCATTTGGATGATCCAGAAGAGGATTGGGAGAATGTCATATGGTCAGATGAAACCAAAATAGAACTTTTTGGTAAAAACTCAACTTGTCGTGTTTGGAGGAGAAAGAATGCTGAGTTGCATCCAAAGAACACCATACCTACTGTGAAGCATGGGGGTGGAAACATCATGCTTTGGAGCTGTTTTTCTGCAAAGGGACCAGGATGACTGATCCGTGTAAAGGAAAGAATGAATGGGGCCATGTATCGTGAGATTTTGAGTGAAAACCTCCTTCCATCAGCAAGGGCATTGAAGATGAAACATGGCTGGGTCTTTCAGCATGACAATGATCCCAAACACACCGCCCGGGCAACGAAGGAGTGGCTTCGTAAGAAGCATTTCAAGGTCCTGGAGTGGCCTAGCCAGTCTCCAGATCTCAACCCCATAGAAAATCTTTGGAGGGAGTTGAAAGTCCGTGTTGCCCAGCAACAGCCCCAAAACATCACTGCTCTAGAGGAGATCTGCATGGAGGAATGGGCCAAAATACCAGCAACAGTGTGTGAAAACCTTGTGAAGACTTACAGAAAATGTTTGACCTCTGTCATTGCCAACAAAGGGTATATAACAAAGTATTGAGATGAACTTTTGTTATTGACCAAATACTTATTTTCCACCATAATTTGCAAATAAATTCTTTAAAAATCAGACAATGTGATTTTCTGGATTTTTTTTTCTCATTTTGTCTCTCATAGTTGAGGTATACCTATGATGAAAATTACAGGCCTCTCTCATCTTTTTAAGTGGGAGAACTTGCACAATTGGGGACTGACTAAATACTTTTTTGCCTCACTGTAACACTAAAGGAGAAAAGTGGCTATTTTCTTGCAATTTAGTTTTGTTTTATTCACCATTTTGTTCAACAGTATAAGTAATATAACAAATAATGTAAACAGATGAGCTTTAAATGCTTCTTCCCCCTAATTTTCACACAGAGAGGCCCCCATGGGCCATGAACCAGGAACTTTCTTGCTGTGAAACAACAGGGCTAACCACTACACCACCATGCCACCCAGAGACTCTTCACAACCATGGTGAGCAGAAAAGCATCTCAGCATGCAACAGCAGAAGACCACATTAGGTTCCACTCCTGCCAACCAAGAATCCATCCATTATCTGTAGCCACTTATCCTGTTCTACAGGGTCACAGGCAAGCTGGAGCCTATCCCAGCTGACTATGGGTGAGAGGCAGGGTACACCCTGAACAAATCACCAGGTTATCGCAGGGCCGACACATAGAGACAAACAACCATCCACAGTCAATTTAGAGCCACCAATTAACCTAACCTGGATGTCTTTGGACTGTGGGGGAAACCGGATCACCCGCATGCAGAGAACATGCAAACTCTACACAGAAAGGCCCTTCATCAGCCACTGGACTCAAACCCAGAACCTTCTTGCTGTGAGGCGACAGTGCTAACCACTGTGCCACCAAGAACAAGAATCTTAGACTCAAAAACAAGTAGACAGACACTAAAGGAGAAAAGTGGCCATTTTCTTGCAATTTAGTTTTGTTTTATCCACCATTTTATTCAACAGTACAAGTAATATAACAAATAAGCTTTAAATGCTTCTTCCCCCTAATTTTCACACAGAGAGGCCCCCATGAGATTTGAACCAGGAACTTTCTTGCTGTGAGGCAATAGTGCTAATCACTACACCACCATGCCACCCAGAGATGCTTTACAACTGTGGAGAAAAACATCTCATTGGGTTCTATCCCTGCCAACCAAGAACACCCTGGACAAGTCACCAGGTTATCGCACAGCTAACACATACAGACAAACAATCATTCACACTCACTTCAGAGCCACCAATTCGCCTAACCTGCATGTCTTTGGGGGAAACCCATGCAAACGCCACACAGAAAGGCCCTTGCCAGCCGCTGGACTCAAACCCAGGACCTTCTTGCTGTGAGGCAACAGTGCTAACCACTACACCACCAAGAAGGGGAATCTTAGACTCTAAAACAAGTAGACAGACAGATAGATATAACACTGAAGGAAAAAGTGGCTATTTTCTTGCAATTTAGTTTTGTTTTATTCACCATTTTGTTCAACAGTATAAGTAATATAACAAATAATGTAAACAGATAAGCTTTAAATGTTTCTTCCCCCTAATTTTCACACAGAGAGGCCCCCATGGGCCATGAGATTTGAACCAGGAACTTTCTTGCTGTGAGGCAACAGTGCTAACCACTACACCACCGTGCCACCCAGAAACTCTTTACAACTGTGGTGAGCAGAAAAGCATCAGCAGAAGCCCACATCAGGTTCTATTCCTGCCAACCAAGAACACCCTGGACAAGTCACCAGGCTGACACATCGAGACAAACAACCATTCACAGCCAATTTAGAGCCACCAAGTAGCCTAACCTACATGTCTTTGGGGGAAACCAGAGCACCCAGAAGAAACCCATGCAAATTCCACACAGAAAGGCCCTCACCAGCAACTGGACTTGAACCCAGGACCTTCTTGCTGTGAGGCAACAGTGCTAACCACTACACCACCAAGAACAGGAATCTTAGACTCAAAAACAAGTGTATATGTATGTGTAAGTGCTGTGTATATTCCACCCAATGCCTGTGTAAACATGGCGCTCTCTCTCCTGCTGAACACCGTAAACGAACACCAGCGAGCCCACCCCAACGGTGTTCACATAATCGCAGGAGACTTTAATAAGGCCAACTTAAAGACTGTACTACCGAAGTTTTACCAACATGTTAAGTGTTCCACTAGAGGGGAGAACTTTCTGGATCATGTTTACTCCAACATCAAGCATGCATACAGAGCCATACCCCTCCCCCACCTCGGCCAGTCAGACCATCTTTCCCTCCTGCTCTCCCCAGCCTACACCCCCCTCAGACGCAGAGCCAGGCCCACCATTAGGAATGTTACAACCTGGCCTGACAGTGCACTCTCCAAACTACAAGACTGCTTCAATCAGACAGACTGGGACTTATTTGAACACCAGGAGCTGGAGACATTCACAGGAATGGTGCTGGACTATATCAAGTTCTGCATCGGGAATGTGACAGTGGATAAAAACATCTGGGTTTTCCCAAACCAGAAACCCTGGATGACCAGCCAGGTCCGCTGACTCCTCAGGGCTCGCGACGCTGCCTTCAGGTCAGGTGACAGAGCTCTGTACAGAGCCGCTCGAGCTGATCTGAAAAGAGGAATAAATAAAGCCAAGGCGGACCATAGGCTGCGTATAGAGTCCCACCTGTCCAGCAACAACACACAGGAGGTGTGGCGGGGCATACAAGACATCACAAACTTCAGAGACTGTGATGCGTCAACAGGAGACTGGAGTGTGCCGCTGGCAGAGGAGCTAAATTGCTTCTTTGCTCGCTTTGAAACATCTCAGCAGCACTCATCTGCTCCAGCCCTGCCCCCACCACCACACAGTTCCTACACCACTCCATTCACTGTACAGGAGCACGATGTCAGACAGGTGCTCCTGGCAGTGAACCCCAAGAAAGCTGCCGGCCCAGATGGTGTACTGGTAAGGTGCTCAGGGCGTGTGCCCACCAGCTCGCCCCTATCTTCACCAGGATCTTTAACCTCTCCCTGGCTCAGGCAGTCATCCTACCCTGCCTAAAATCAGCAACAATAATCCCAGTGCCGAAGAAGTCTCCCGTCACCAGCCTGAATGATTACCGTCCTGTGGCCCTCATCCCGGTAATCATGAAGTGCTTCGAGAGACTAGTTCTTCAGCACATCAAGGACCACCTCCCCCCAGACTTCGACCCCTACCAGTTCGCATATCGTGCGAACAGATCCACAGAGGACGCTATCGCCGTAGCTCTCCACTCTGCGATGAACCACCTGGAGCAGCAGCAGAGCTACGTCCGCATACTCTTTGTGGATTACAGTTCAGCTTTCAACACAATAATCCCAGACATTCTTATCAGTAAACTGGACACTCTCTGCCTCCCCCCTCTCACATGTGCCTGGATAAAGGACTTTCTTACCAACCGGCCCCAGACTGTGAGACTTGGCCCCCACTTCTCCTCCACCCGCACGTTGAGCACGGGCTCTCCATAGGGCTGTGTGCTGAGCCCCCTCCTGTACTGCCTCTACACCCATGACTGTAGTTCGACCCACGACAACAACCTTATCGTCAAGTTTGCTGACGACACCACAATGATCAGACTCATCTCAAAGGGAGACGAGGAAGCCTACAGAGAGGAGGTCCTGAAGTTGGCTGCCTGGTGTTCAGAGAATAACCTCGCTCTGAACACCAAGAAAACCAAAGAGCTTATCGTTGACTTCAGGAAGCACAGCACTGACCTAGCCCCCCTTTACATAAACAACGAGTATGTGGAGAGGGTCTACACCTTCCAGTTTCTCGGCGTCCTCGTCTCCACCGACATCTCCTGGTCAGAGAAAATTACAGCAGTCATTAAGAAGGCTCAGCAGCGGCTACACTTCCTGAGAGTCCTCAGGAAGCACAACCTGAACTCCAACCTGCTGCTGACCTTCTACTGCTCATCCATCGAGAGCCTGCTGACATACTGTATTACAGTATGGTACGGCAGCTGCACTGCTGCAGACAGGGAGAGGCTCCAGAGAGTAGTAAAGGCAGCACAGAAGATCATCGGCTGCCCTCTGCCCTCCCTGAGGGACATTTACACCTCCCGCTGCCTTAGCTGAGCTAAGAACATTATCAAGGACAGCTCCCACCCTGGCTTTGATCTGTTTGACCTGTTGCCCTCAGGGAGGCGCTACAGGTGCATCAGGACAAAAACAAATAGATTCAAAAACAGCTTCTTTCCAAAAGCCATAACCACCCTGAACTCGAATATGCTCTGACTTTATACAACCCCGATTCCAAAAAAGTTGGGACAAAGCACAAATTGTAAATAAAAATGGAATGCAATAATTTACAAATCTCAAAAACTGATATTGTATTCACAATAGAACATAGACAACATATCAAATGTCGAAAGCGAGACATTTTGAAATTTCATGCCAAATATTGGCTCATTTGAAATTTCATGACAGCAACACATCTCAAAAAAGTTGGGACAGGGGCAATAAGAGGCTGGAAAAGTTAAAGGTACAAAAAAGGAACAGCTAGAGGACCAAATTGCAACTCATTAGGTCAATTGGCAAAAGGTCATTAACATGACTGGGTATAAAAAGAGCATCTTGGAGTGGCAGTGGCTCTCAGAAGTAAAGATGGGAAGAGGATCACCAATCCCCTAATTCTGTGCCAACAAATAGTGGAGCAATATCAGAAAGGAGTTTGACAGTGTAAAATTGCAAAGAGTTTGAACATATCATCATCATCTACGTGCATAATATCATCAAAAGATTCAGAGAATCTGGAAGAATCTCTGTGTGTAAGGGTCAAGGCCGGAAAACCATACTGGGTGCCCGTGATCTTCGGGCCCTTAGACGGCACTGCGTCACATACAGGCATGCTTCTGTATTGGAAATCACAAAATGGGCTCAGGAATATTTCCAGAGAACATTATCTGTGAACACAATTCACCGTGCCATCCGCCGTTGCCAGCTAAAACTCTATAGTTCAAAGAAGAAGCCATATCTAAACATGATCCAGAAGTGCAGACGTCTTCACTAGGCCAAGGCTCATTTAAAATGGACTGTGGCAAAGTGGAAATCTGTTCTGTGGTCAGACAAATCAAAATTTGAAGTTCTTTATGGAAATCAGGGACACTGTGTCATTCGGACTAAAGAGGAGAAGGACGACCCAAGTTGTTATCAGCGCTCAGTTCAGAAGCCTGCATCTCTGATGGTATGGGGTTGTATTAGTGCGTGTGGCATGGGCAGCTTACACATCTGTAAAGACACCATCAATGCTGAAAGGTATATCCAGGTTCTAGAGCAACATATGCTCCCATCCAGACGACGTCTCTTTCGGGGAAGACCTTGCATTTTCCAACATGACAATGCCAAACCACATACTGCATCAATTACAGCATCATGGCTGCGTAGAAGAAGGGTCCGGGTACTGAACTGGCCAGCCTGCAGTCCAGATCTTTCACCCATAGAAAACATTTGGCACATCATAAAACGGAAGATACGACAAAAAAGACCTAAGACAGTTGAGCAACTAGAATCCTACATTAGACAAGAATGGGTTAACATTCCTCTCCCTAAACTTGAGCAACTTGTCTCCTCAGTCCCCAGACGTTTACAGACTGTTGTAAAGAGAAAAGGGGATGTCTCACAGTGGTAAACATGGCCTTGTCCCGACTTTTTTGAGATGTGTTGTTGCCATGAAATTTAAAATCACCTAATTTTTTTCTTTAAATGATCCATTTTCTCAGTTTAAACATTTGATATGTCATCTATGTTCTATTCTGAATAAAATATGGAATTTTGAAACTTCCACATCATTGCATGCCGTTTTTATTTACAATTTGTACTTTGTCCCAACTTTTTTGGAATTGGGGTTGTAGTCTAACCCCCCTGTGCAATACTTCATAATGTGCAATACTTTATTTTATAATGCGACTCTCTTCGTGCAATACTTTATAATATGACTTTATAATGTGCAATACCTCACTCCATAATGTGAAACACAACACGTACGCCTCAGGACTGTGCACCTTACACCCTCACCTTTTTTTTTCTTCTACACGCTGTTTGCACTGTTATTGGAGTTGCTTTTATTCTCATTGTACATGGGTATAGTGACAATAAAGGCATTCTATTCTAGTCAAGTCAAGTCAACTTTATTGTCAAATATGCTATACATGCTCGACATACAGCACAGATGAAATATCAGTCCTCTCTGACCCACGGTGCAAACAGGCAATGCAATAAATAAAAATAGAATAATTGAAAACAAACAAACAATATAAACACTCTAGATAGGAACTAGACATAGACTAACAAACAATATAAACAGTATAAATAAACAGTATAAACACTAGATAAGAACAAGACATAGACTAAACACTCAGACAATATAAACAGTATTCTATTCTATTCTATTTTATGTAGACAGACAGATATCACACTAAAGGATAAAAGTGGCTATTTTCTTGCAATTTAGTTTTGTTTTATCCACCATTTTATTCAACAGTACAAGTAATATAACAAATAATGTAAACAGATAAGCTTGAAATGCTTCTTCCCCCTAATTTCCCTTTAGTGGAATCACTGTACTGTTTGTGGTTTGTTATCAGAGGAGTAATGCGCTCTGTGGCCACTAGGAGGCTGACTAATGAGACTCGAGCCTGGATGCAAAACATTCGCTTCATATTGGGTGTTTGGCAAAAATAAACATTTTATCTGTAAATTATTTATAGATCGTTTAAAATCTGTAGCGGACCAGAAAGCGCCCATTCTGCGGTTTTTAGACACACGGCAAATGCAAATGTTTGCGTAACTTTAACCGGTAAGTAAATAGTTGTGCTAAGCTTGTTTTGTAGGCTCGCTAGCTAGCTAGCATACACGCAGAGCTTGGTTGCTAGGCAGTTTAAGACTGTTGGTGGCGTTTACTTTTGATAGCGAGTAAATATCGTATGGTTTTGTTTCTTTTTTTTTTTTTTATTTTCATATCGAGATTTGGATTTAAAAATAGCCATTGGAGCAGGACAGCGTTCAGATAAGTGTAACGCGTCGTTGCGTCTTTTTGTAATCGTGTTGATTTCCGATAGCGCTAGCAGAGTTAGCTAATTAGCTTTCTGTGGCTAGCTGGTTGTGTGCGCCGAGAGGTAACGTACTACTTAAGTGAGCTACGCTTAAATAGATGTGCAAATCCAGTGTTTGAGTTGTATATTAAAGTATTTTTTTTAAATTTAGGTTGTAACCAGGCCTGACCAAACGAGCTGCTGATGATACAAAAACACACTAAGAAAAGCGTAGGGCGCTGTTTGGACGCGCAGGCCTCTTCGGCCATTTTTGTTGACATTCCTGCTCTGCCTTCATCTTGCACATAGTTAGCGATTTAAAAAAAATAATAATCAATTATATGTTGTGCTCGAAGGAATGCCGACAGATGTTGATGTCTGCATGGTGTTTAAAAAAATAATTACAAGATAGGTAAACAAACATTCGAGGGTTTTCTGACTGTATATAAAGTAAGTCAGTGGTAGTGTAGTGTAGTGAAGTCAAGTCCAGTGTTGTGGTAATGAAGGTGTTTACAGGGTTGTAAACACTATAACCAGTTAATAGTGAAACCCAGCTGTTCAATTGAAGTATCCAAACAGCAAAAAAAAAAATATATATATATATATCCTGTTTTTGTCAGATGCATTTATTCTCATTCTCTCAGTCTTTTAGTAGTGAAGACAAGTCGTCTCCTCTAAATTGGCCACTTTGGCTTGCATCTATGAACTCGTTGGTGCCCACCACCTCGGCCGTCAGTAGCCCTGTCAGTTCCCTGGACTCCCCTCTTTCTGTCATCAGTTCGTCCACTGGCTCTCCAGGTGTGCCAGTGACTGCTTCGGTGGGTTACGGACCCATCAGCAACCCACAGGTGAGTCGCCGTCAATTACACGCACAAAAAATACCCATATGATGAAAACTGAATTGATTTTTCATCGTTCGCTGTACAAATAGCGTCCTTATTCCATACTGGGGTCTTAGGCCCTGTCCACACGGCAACGGATTCAGGTGAATCCGATACAATTGTTTATCGTTTCGGCCTGGCGTCCACACGGCACCGGCGTTTTGGGTGCCCCAAAACGAAATCTTTTGAGAACGGGTTCCAGAGTGGAAAGATCTGGCAACGTTGCCGTTGCGAAGTCGTCTGGATGAGTAGAACGGATTTGTTTACGATGACGTCACAACTGTGAGTGCTTCACGCCGGGTAGAAGTGTAACGAACTCGATGCGAGTTGTCAACAAATCCTATAACTTGGTTCATGAAACGCGCTTACAAAATATTTTCACTGTGAATATTTATTGTGTAATGGTGCAAAGTGAGAGAGAGAGAGAGAATAGCCCTTAGGGCAGAGTCAATCCCGCCAGCAAAAATAGGGGAAAAAAAGGAGCGATCTCACCTCTTCAGATGTTGGTTTAAGTCCTACAATACATTCCTCAAAAAGGGCGTAGAAGAACAAATTAATCCATCAACGTGTAGCATTCAATTTATTCCGGACCATTAAAGACGCCGCCTTCCGCGTAGAATCATACGTCATCCTCGCCGCCATATTGGATGGGGCAAAGCGGAGAATAAAGATGCCTCATTCATGTGCTGCGTTTAACTGTACCAACAGGTTTACCGTCCAAACAAGATCACATGGGATTACCTTTCACAGGTGAGACTGGAAAAATACTTTTCATTGTATTTGGTCACTATAATGTAATTTTACGAACAGATTTTTCTGACTTTGTGGCTAATATGAAGTCTCGCGCATAATAGTTTATGCGCATGCGTCCTTACTTCTATTGTTCTGGTGTCTCCGATGGGACCGTCTTACAGTGCCCCTAGAGGTGTGGCATGTGTATTGCATCGTTTTCAGCAAGCGTTGCGTTGCCATATGGACCTGATATTTTACTGATCGTTGCCCATGTGGACGCGATATTTTTTTAAATAACATCTCGTTGCCGTTGTCGTGTGGATGTAGCCTTAGAGGACGATGAGTTGACCATTCTTTAAATATTCAGCTCATAGTTTGAGTGCCCTGTGACCTCCTCTTAGATTAACTCCTCGATGTCTGAGCTGCACACTGTCAGCAGCTCTGACGATGTGAAGCCGTCCTTTGTTCTGAAGTCTCCTGGAGGCACTGGGCCAATGCTGTCCCAAAAAAGACTCTGTGCCATCTGTGGGGATCGTTCCTCCGGTGAGTACTTAGGAAGGACATGCCAGTTTTACAGAGGGTTTAAGATTTTTTTTTCCCATTATCAAGGAGATGATTTTAGCGCTGGCTTAGTCTTAGTTTATGAATTAGTACTTCGTCTGTACATTGCTTATAAGCGACTTGGATTTCTAACTGATCTTTGCTAATACACTACCGTTCAAAAGTTTGGGGTCACTTTGAAATGTCCTTATTTTTGAAAGAAAAGCACTGTTCTTTTCAATGAAGATCACTTTAAACTAATCAGAAATCCACTCTATACATTGCTAATGTGGTAAATGACTATTCTAGCTGCAAATGTCTGGTTTTTGGTGCAATATCTCCATAGGTGTATAGAGGCCCATTTCCAGCAACTCTCACTCCAGTGTTCTAATGGTACAATGTGTTTGCTCATTGCCTCAGAAGGCTAATGGATGATTAGAAAACCCTTGTACAATCATGTTAGCACAGCTGAAAACAGTTGAGCTCTTTAGAGAAGCGATAAAACTGACCTTCCTTTGAGCAGATCGAGTTTCTGGAGCATCACATTTGTGGGGTCGATTAAATGCTCAAAATGGCCAGAAAAATGTCTTGACTATATTTTCTATACATTTTACAACTTATGGTGGGAAATAAAAGTGTGACTTTTCATGGAAAACACAAAATTGTCTGGGTGACCCCAAACTTTTGAACGGTAGTGTATATACTGAAGTATTAAAGTGTATGTAATGCCTTATTGTAATGCTTTAAAATGAATATCGTTAGTAACGACCAAAATGAATTAATAAAGCAGGGGGAAAAATATTAATGATCTTATTTTATTATCAAGCACAGAACTATCAATAAATCATGGTTTCTGGATCCTGGAAAAAGGCAGCCTTGCCTCAGGGATAATCTCGCATGATGTCACACGTGGAACCCCGGTTATCTTGGGTCATTTCGGTTCATCTGACTCCGTGCTTGTTTACTCGCTGAAATTGGATATTGTTGTTGGAATCTTACAAAAATAGCGATGGGAAAGCGCTGTGTTGTGTTTGGATGTTTAAATCCATATACAACAGGACATTCGGTTCACGAATTTCCCAGAAAAAGCACTAAAGCAACTGTCACATCAGGTGAAGTTTGCACAAACGAAGCGGGCAGATTTCGTGTCGCCTACTAATAATAAATCTGATTCATCAAGTGTTCCACCACCACCAGAACGACCACATGGGAATTATTGGAGCGGAAAAGAAACCCATTTATTTAATAAATGACATTTGAGCTGACATTTGGACAGTTTGTCGATTTCCTCTATTATCACACACACAGAGTGCACCAGACACAGGATTATGAGCAGCATTTACAGTGGCATGAAAAAGTTTGGGCACCCTTACTGAAAATGTCTGTTATTGTGAATAGTTAAGTGAGCAGAGGATGAACTGATCACCAAAAGGCATAAAGGTAAAGAGGACATTTCTTTTCAGCGTTTTCTGCAAGATTTGTGTGTTATTTTTGTTTTGTACAATTGGAGAGTGAAAAAAGAAAAGGAACACGATGTGAAAGTTTGGGCACCCCAATACATTTGAGTTCTCTGGTAACTTTTACCAAGGTTCCAGATCTTAATTAGTTATTGAGCTGTGGCTTGTTCAAAGTCAAGTCAAGTTTATTTGTATAGCGCTTTTAACAATAAACCTTGTCGCAAAGCAGCTTTACAGAATTTGAACGACTTAAAACATGAGCTAATTTTATCCCTAATCTATCCCCAATGAGAAGCCTGTGGCGACGGTGGCAAGGAAAATCTCCCTCAGACAACATGAGGAAGAAACCTCGAGAGGAACCAGACTCAAAAGGGAACCCGTCCTCATTTGGGCAACAACAGACAGCCTGACTATAATATTAACAGTTTTAACATGAGGACAGTTTTGTTGATGTTATAACTCTTCATTGATAGAAACTTGAGTGCAAAACTGCTCATGATAACTGCAGTCCTAAAGTTAGCAAGACAACTGTAGTCCTCAGCCAAATTCTTCATTAGGAAAGGTCAGATGAAGCAGATTTCAAAGCTGTATAAATTCTCTGACTCCTCAAACTTGTCCCTAAAATCAACAGCCATGGGCTCCTCTAAGCAACTCCCTCGCATTCTGAATAATAAAATAATTGATGATCACAAAGCAGGAGAAGGCTACAAGAACATAGCAAAGTGTTTTCAGGTAGCTGTTTCCTCAGATTGTAATGTTATTAAGAAATGGCAGTTAACAGAAACAGTGGAGATCAAGGTGAGGTCTGGAAGATGAAGAAAACTTTCTGAAAGAACTGCTCGTTGGATTGCTAGAAAGGCAAATTAAAACCCCTGTTTGACTGCAAAAGACCTTCAGGAAGATTTAGCAGACCCTGGAGTGGCGGTGCACTGTTCTACTATGCAGCGACACCTGAACAAATATGACCTTCACGGAAGAGTCATCAGAAGAAAATCTTTCCTGCGTCCTAGCCACAAAATTCAGCATCTGAAGTTTGCAAATGAACATCTAAATCAGCCTGATGCATTTTGGAAACAAGTCCTGTGGACTGATGAAATCAAAATAGAACTTTTTGGCCACAATGTGCAAAGGTATGTTTGGAGAAAAAAGGGTGCTGAATTCCAGGAAAAGAACACCTCTCCAACTCTGAAGCATGGGTGTGGATCGATCATGCTTTGGGGTTGTGTTGCAGCCAGTGGCACAGGGCACATTTCATTGGTCGAAGGAAGCATGGATTCGAATAAATACCAGCAAACTCTAGAAGCAAACATCACACCATCTGTGTAAAAAAAAAAAAAGTTGAAGTTAAAAAGAGGATGGGTCCTACAATAAGACGATGTTCCAAAACACACCTCAAAATCTACAATGGAATACCTCAAGAGGCACAAGCTGAAGGTTTTGCCGTGGCCCTCACAGTCCCCTGACCTAAACATCATTGAAAATCTGTGGATAGATCTCAAAAGAGCAGTGCATGCAAGACAGCCCAAGAAACTTGTAGAACTGGAAGCCTTTTGGAAGGACAAATGGGTGAAAATCCCCCAGGTAAGAACTGAAAGATTATTAGCTGGCTACAAAAAGTGTTTACAAGCTGTGATACTTGCCAAAGGGGGTGTTACTAGGTACTAACCATGCAGGGTGCCCAAACTTTTGCTTTGGGTCCTTTTCCTTTTTTGTCATTTTGAAAATGTAAAAGATGCAAATAAAAATTGTTTTTGCTTAAAATATAAAGGGAACGAGTCATCTTTAACTTTATGCCTTTTGGAGATCATTTCATCTTCAACTTGCTTAACTGTTCACAGTAACAGCAATTTTGACCGGAGTGCCCAAACTTCTGCATACCACTGTACATGCTCGCGACATCCAATCTTATATCTGATGCACTTTAACAGGAAGAAAAATGCGTGCGCACAATCATTAATTATTAACTGAAATGTGTTAAATGCTCTCGGATTGCAATATTGCAAGAATTGATTTTTTAGTTTTGTTCAGGAAAGCATGATGCAAGGTAACCGCTGCATTCTGCATATCTCTCGCGCACGCTACAGAGGAAGACTGTCGTGAACTGGCAGTTTCTCGTCTTGGGGGCTCGAAAAGATAACCATTTACTCCGGAATATCGTTGATAATCATCTGCCCCTTCATCCGACATATAAGAATCCCAATCACTATCAGAATTCTCTCCAAACCGTGATTCCATATCGAGACCGGTCTAACCACTGCTGCACACACGAACGAAATTGATACCTGGATTGTCACACGTGTGATGTCATCTTCCAGTTAAGTCTGGGCAGATTCCATGAAAATCGGCTGATCTTATTGATTTTTCCATTAATTCATGGCCTTTTGGATCAGCTATGGTTCGAAAACACATGGTTAATCAATCAACATGATGATTGTTGCTTTGCACAAGGAAAGAAGTGGAGTTTAGAGGCATTACATACACGTTAAAATTAGTGCTGTCAAAAATGTCGCGTTATTAACGCGTTAACTTGACTCAATTTTAACGGCGATAATTTTTTTTTATCGCGAGATTAACACTCTGTGACATGATGTAGGTTTTTCATAAGCTTTTGAAACTGCCAGGAACTTGGAACAGAGACTTTGCTTAGAAAAACGATAGAAGCTAGACTGTAATGCCACGCCCCGCACAGCCAGAGTCCTCTGCCCTCCCCCCCCAAAGAACCAGCGTGGGCAGGGCGCGCTAGTAGAGATGGGATTTATGGCTCTTTGATGGGATCCGCATTTTTGTGATCCGTTCTTTGAAAAGAGCCATTCAAAAGACTGGCTCATTTGGCTCTTTTTAAATATTTATTCAGTTTTAAGAAGACAGCGTCTAAAGAAGCCAGATCCCTCTGAACTGTAAACTCAATGCTATCCCAGAAATCCTTCCTGTAATATGCAAATTTGGCCGCCTCTGATTGGACAGCGCGACGCATCAACAGGCAGAAAGTGTAAAAGTACAAAATGTGTTAAGTGAGCTGAAACAGTAAAGATCAGATTCAATGCAATATTTATCAATGAACAACTTAAAGTTAATATAATAGTGTACTTTATATTATAATCAAGCATGTCAAGCCTACCGTCACTGTGTAACCTGTCTCTCTGATTAGAGTTGTAGACTAAATCAAGCAGTAGATCACTTCACTCATGGTTTTCTTGCTAGCCTCGGGACGAAGAGCCACGGTGCTCGGCTTAGGTTTCACTTTGCAGTGGCTGTGGCAAGACGTGTTATGCTTTGCAATAAAAAAAAAAAAAAAACATTAGTACAAAACAAGCCCATTTCACTTTTTTATGCTGATAAGAGAATTACAATGTTTTTTCAAGTGACAGAAATATGCGATTAATCGCGAGTTAACTATGACAGTCGCGACATTAATCGCGATTAAATATTTTAATCGCTTGACAACACTAGTTAAAACTGATCCAGGATCAGTGCTTATCCAAGATGCTTAGTAAAAGTAATCCTTCTTTGCTCAGTAAATTTCTCGTTCCTTGTTCAGGGAAGCACTATGGGGTGTACAGCTGCGAGGGCTGTAAAGGCTTTTTTAAGCGTACTGTGAGGAAGGACCTGAGCTACATCTGCAGAGACAGTAAAGAGTGTCTTGTGGACAAGCGACAACGCAATCGATGCCAGTACTGCCGTTACCAGAAGTGCCTAGCCATGGGCATGAAGAGAGAAGGTGTGTATTTTGAGCCATGCTTTCATCATCCATTACTTGTTCGTCTCTTGGTCTGGTCTTTTTGGCCCTGTTCAGGCTTAGCTTTAAGATTCGGAGAATACGTGCATGGCACTAAGTAACAGGGTCAAATGTGTTTGATGATCCAACCACTTGGAATGAATTCAGCATGTGTCCACATTACATTTGCAGTGTGAACACCAGTGTGTCCCTGAAAACGTGTATGTTGCCAGTACCCAGTGTTGCGAGGTTCACAGTTTTACCCTGAAATTTAGCTATTTCTGAACTGCCTACGCTGTTGATGAATGTAATAGATTGATTGATAGTTTTTTGTGGTGGTGGGTGTTTGGATTCAGCATTTTTTAACATTATTGCAGTCTCTTAAGTTTCTTCTCGTGTCTGTTCCGTGTTGCTGTTTTTTTTTTTTGTAATGAGATCCTCTTGTAACGATGTGAATGTGTCGGTCCCCATTCTCACACTTATTCTTCATCTTCATCCTTGGTGAAATTAAAAAAAATATATATTTTTTAATCAATTCTGTATAATGGTGTTGATTTTGCTGAGAATAAGCAACATGAAAATGCTTTGTAAATAGTGTTCATTTCCAAGACAAACTAAATGATACCTGAATAATAATTCACTCTCCTGCTCAAAATCCACAACGAAAAGTAATCACGTTTTTCCTCAGCAAATAAAAAAAAAAAAAAAGTCATCGAGTATGTGTCGGGTGAAAACGGCAAAGAGAGCTTTTGATGTTTCACTACGGTGAATGCGATTCACATCTGGTTGATGAAAATCCTCATTCCTTGCACTCCACAGCTGTTCAGGAGGAGCGGCAGAGGAATAAGGACCGTGACGGAGATTATGACTGTAATACTACAGCCAATGAGGAGATGCCTGTGGAGAAGATCCTGGAAGCTGAGACAGCTGTGGATCACAAGACAGAATTGCACTCTGCAAGCAGTTCTACTGGTGCTGTGAGTGTTTTCTTACTGTTTTTACAGGGACCCTCCAGCAGATTTACTCTTAAACTTAGGTTAAGTATTCGTAGATTTCGACAGTCAAACATTCATTTTCAAAGACCAAATAGTGTTCTAGAAAATAATTATTAAAATACCAGATGGGCCTCCTGCGGAAGTGACGTATGCGATGATGTGGCGTAGTGGAAGCTTGGAGCAACTCGTCAGTTTATATCGTCTGCTTACATCGTGGTTTTGCAAGTAGAGTTCAAACGAATCATCGAATGAGACGCTTTCATCTCCCAACAAAGGACATTGGATAATCTTGTCTCTGTTTGGATTTCAACACTGACTTGTTCATCTGTTTGTATAGCAATATCCCTCTTTCTGGTCAATTCACGTTCCTAGCACATAACTGAAACTACCATGAAATAAAACTTCAGAAATTTCAAATGAGTGAATTTCATGCAAAATGTTCTGAGTAATTCTCTTATCTGGAGTATAGTTGTCCGTACCTGAAGCTCAATCGAATGCTCCGTCTCTTGAGCCGCCGATTGTTCTTTAACGTCCGTGTTTTCTTTGTTACCCATATTTTCTTCCAGTATACGCTGAAGAGCCTACAATGCATCGAAATACCAATTACAATTCACCAGGTACGACACCGATAACGTACCAGGGATGGATCAAGACCGATGCGCGTGCAGAAATATATATATGCACTACTTGGCATCGGTCATGGGGTGTTTGTTTACTTTACCGCTAGGCGGCTACATGGGCTATAACCACACTCAACCAACAGACTGGGCCGAGCCGCAGTCGTAGCAGGCCGTGGCTGCCCTCTTCAGAAAGGGCTTGGCGTACTCTACGCCCCTGTGAAAATCTATAGCGATCTGGTAAAATCAGTGAAAATATTTCTGCAAATGTGCATCGGTCAGATTCTTGGGCTGGATCCGTCCCTGTGTACTACAAAGTTGAAACTAACCTCCCGGTGGTGGTGTCTCTGTTGCCGCTCAACACTGCATCGGTGGACTTTTGGAGGTGAACGATGGGCAAATATTGTTGGCACGGCATCATCTTTTTCTTTTTATTCTTGAAGCCCCCATTAATGTTTCTTTTAATTTCATCGAAACAGGATGATTCGGAATGTTCGGAGCATAAGTAGAGCACCGCAGGCAGATTGTTTTGAGGTCTTCCGATGGCATGAATCCATTTCTTGCGAATAGTCAGATGATTCTGGCCAGATAAACGGTGAAAAGATATCTTCTCATCCTTCTTTTTAGCATCATTTTGGCATTTATATGCTGCGCAATGAAGCATACTTTACTTATTTAAAAACCTATAAATTCAGGAAAAATACTTGTCAAACTTGCAAAACCACGATGTAAGCAGAGGATATAAACAGCCGAGTTGCTCCAAGCTTCCACTACGCCACGCCATCGCACACGTCACTTCCGCAGGAGGCCCATCTGGTATTTTAATAGAAATTAATTTTTCTAGAATACTATTCGTTCTCCGAAAATGAATGTTTGACTGTTGAAATCTATGAATACTTAACCTAAGTTATGAGTAAATCTGCTGGAGGATCCCTTTAATAGCGAGCTCGAGAGGAGGTCTACTTTTGGACTTGAGGGTTGTAGTGGGCTTGATTTCTCATGCACCAGAAAGATTCCACACCTTGTAGTGGGCCAAAAAGTGGTTGGTTTGTTTGTTTATATAAGTACCTGTACACTGAAGGTGAGTCTGTGCATTAACCAAACACGTTATTGACTGTTTGATTTAAGTTATTGGCTATAACCAAGCTCATTTATAAAACTGAAAAATTAAAATGAAGTTATGGATGCATGTGCCATGCTGAAGAGCAGCAGAGATGGTATTTGAATTCTTGTTTATCAGGAATATTCATTATACAACACGTTTCATTTTCATAATTTAAGCCCTCATGTTTTGTGAGCGCAATCCATGCATGAAAGGCTAGCATGGCTTTATCTGTTTGGCAAGTACAGACAAGGGAAGCTAAGATGCATCAACAAAATGTTTTGTCGCTGTGCTTTGAAGTAAGTTGATGTTATTAAGGTTCATACAGGATACAAAATGGACTAAGGCCAAACAAAATAATATGTGTTTCCGGTTATCCGACCGACCCTGTAAAAACACTGCGACCCTTCAACTGTTTATGACCACGATAAACAAACTATTTCTCGTGCCCGACCCTACCTGCTTGGCAGCCACCTGGCGAGTCAAACGAGAACCGCTAGGGCGTGTCATATAAACCACTCGGTATTTGCCGGAAGACACGAGGCCCGTCAGGAGTAAATTGACAACCAACACGCCCAGTTTCCATTGTGCTATAGATGTAGTTCCGGTTCACCTTACGAGTGTACATCACGACCTTGGAAATATGGCATCTGCTAACGCCCCAATCGACGATGGTAGGTATAGAAATCATTGGACATCGTTGCTATAACGAAATTCAACTAATATATCATATTTGAAATAGATTATATGATGATTCAGGGTGAATCTGGATGGTATTTTGATAGGCGGCAATGACTAATTTTGAAGAACAATCCTACAGATTATTAGTCTGGCTAACGCGACTTCAAAGCTCTGCGAGCATTTGGTCTGGCAAAGATATTAAGCCCAACCGTTTCCCAAAGTGCGTGGTTGACCCGCCTCCCTGAAATGCCTCAGTTTGCTACTGGTTGAAGCCAGAAAAGGCTGTGACGAAGCTTAAACCAAATCACATCACTCTTTCCTCTGACGTATGTGACGCGACGGGGCTAACTGGTAGATTAAACTCTTACCGAAGCCGGCCGGGAGCAAGGCAAAAACGGCCTTCCTTTCAATAAATACCTCCAGGGCTGCTCTTTGCTCCGTTTTCAATGAGAACTTGCTCCATGTTCGTAATGTTTCTAGTGAATGAAGCGCTTCCGGCATAGATTCTGTAAACAATCTATGGCTTCCGGTCGCAGTTCTACTACGTCAGTGCCTTGAACACGCCTCTACCCAGGGCCGTCGGAGATGCTCAAAGTTGATTGGCTCCCGGTTTTTCGGGAGCTTGGAAGAGCTGTAGATAGCTTGCCTGGCCAGACTAAGCTTGCAACAGGCCCTCGTGTTGCGTCACGCTTAGGATGGGCGGGCCCAGGCTAACAGATTATAGCCTCCCCCCGCCGACCTGTTCCTTTGTGCGGTCACTGAGCAGTCGTGCAATCACTGAACAAATCATGATAAATCCTGTTCCCAAAACTGATGAATACAAGCCATTATTTTTTTTTTTATATTAGATAGGGTTTGTATTGACAGATGCCCCCCCCCCATATAGTTGAATATGGATTTATTTTTATATGCCAAAACATAAGAGTCCTACGTATATCAAATGAAAGTTTGAACCACAAAAAAATAAAAATAAAAAAGCAGCTGTATTCATTAGAACAACATAAGTGAACATTGCATTCATAGACAGAATAAGAAAAAACATGAAGCAAATATAATGTCATTAAGGCTGAGATGTTAGGCATGCACTCAGTTTTGATAAACACACAAGACACCAGTTTTAAGTATGAAAGTCCCCACTAGTGTATATAAAAATATATTTTGGAAATGTTCAGAACTGAAGGGATGGATCTAGGTACTGGACCACCACCACCACTCTGGCCACCACCAAATAGATCATCCACCAAAATATTCCCATTTTACCTGGAAAATGAAAGTATGCCATCATTATTAGAACAATTTATATACAAGTGCATCCTTATATCATCAACGATATCTGACGACTAGGTTTAGTTTTGAACGAGTATTTTGCAAAAAAAAGTTTTCAAAGGAAACTTCACTTTTTCCTACCTACCCTAGAAAATTTGTCGTAAACTTTTGGGAAAAACTATATTTTTTTTTTCCCCTACCTACCTACCCTATTTTGAAAACCCAGGAAACACATATATTATTTTGTTTGGCCTAAAAAGAAGCTAAAATGACGAGGTACAATGTGGTTTATTTTTGTCAGTCTTAAAAGCTGCAGACACCACGACTTGATGGCCATCACAAACATTCTCAGTATAATCAGTCTTCTCAAGCCGAACGTCTACATCCTAAATAAAACGGACAAGAACATTTGTAACTAGCATGCTGGATCAGCCATCATACCTGATTGAGATGTGCTATTCTGGCTATCTCATTTAAATTGATTGATTAAAAAAAAAAATTCTCACTGTACATCGGGAATCCAGGTTGATTTGATTTTTAAAATCAAGTCCTTCCTTACCTAACATCTGGGCCATTTCGAGCTGATAAACAATCAATAGAAGCAGTTGCTTAGGGCCCTGAGCCCAGTGTTTCATATTCAGTCATATAAGAATAATACATTTTCTTATTTCTTGTCGTCACCCAAATGAGGATGGGTTCCCTTTTGAGTCTGGTTCCTCTCGAGGTTTCTTCCTCATGTTGTCTGAGGGAGTTTTTCCTTGCCACCGTCGCCACAGGCTTGCTCATTGGGGATCGATTAGGGATAAAATTAGCTCATGTTTTAAGCCATTCAAATTCTGTAAAGCTGCTTTGCGACAATGTTTATTGTTAAAAGCGCTATACAAATAAACTTGACATTATAATTTTGATCATTTTTGGAACACTTATGCCTTTTATATACATGAACTACACAACAGTTGTCTGTATATTTTCAAACAACTTTTCATCACACTTTTTTTAAAAATGTATATTTAATTTACAACCCCAAATCAGAAATGGTTGGGATGGTATGTTTGAAATTTTCAGCACACACTATGCAGGGGCGTAGCTAGGGGGGTTCCTTGGGTGCCCATGACGCCCCCCCCCCCCCCCCCCCCCCCCTCGTTGGACCATACATTTTTTCAATAGCCGCATAAGAATATTAGAAAAGCGGCCACTACAATTTTTCTAACTTTTTTTTTTTAAACTAGATTGTCACTGCAGCCTCATTAGGGTTTCTATAACCTTGTACGGCCTTCCTGTGGTTTGGACGCGAAAACCCAGTTCTGCGCAAGCGCAACGCGATCGCTCTAGAAAGCATGGTCAAGCTGCCAGTGTAGCTGCAGTCTTTTTAGTTGCGAATTACGAGCATTTCCCCTTGTGTTAATAATTCACCTTGTCAAAACAAGCGAAACCTCCTCCTTTCGATGTGAAGAGGTAAGAAATTTATGGGGGTTTTTTTTTCCATCAAAGTTGTATTTTGTGGCTTCGAAGCTAAGTTTTAGCGTGCCGCTTCTAGAACACATCAAGAAAACATGGAAGAAACAGCAATAATGGAAGAGCCGGTTTCTAAGCTACCTAAATCTAGCAATGGTAATTATTTTGTTACATAATGTACTCAGGCTGCCAGTCAGTGTGTAAACCCCACCCCCTTTTGAAAAATCCTAGCTATGCCCCTGCTGTGTGATATTTTACTTCATAATTTTTTTTTTCAAAAATAAACACACATTTCAGTTTTAATTTTTGCAACACTTTTCCAAAAAAAAAAAAAAGTGGGGGTAATACTGTTACCACTTTATAAAGTTGCCGTTCCTTTTCACAACAGATGTTTAGGGACTGAGGCACACCAAGTAATGGAGCGTTTCAGCTGTTATTTTGTCTCATTCTTTCTACAAACGGGTATTAAGGTGTGCAGCGGTACAGGGTCATCGTTGTCACACTTTTTTTTTTTTTTAATTTTTTTATTTTAGAATTTGCCACATTCTCTTTTGGGGACAGAGAGGACAGGCACCCTCTTCTTCCACAGCCCTGCCTTTGTAATGTGTGCAGAATGCGTTTTTGCATCGTCTTGTTGAAATATCCCTGGAAAAGATGTCGTCTTGAAGGCAGCATTTGTTGCTCCAAAATCTCTGTGTACTTTTCTGCATTCATGCTGCCATCACAGAAGTTACCTTTGCTAAGGGCATTGACACAACCCCATACCATGACAGACCCTGGCTTTTGGACTTGTTGCTGGTAATAGTCTGGGTGGTCCTTTTCGGCTTTGGTCTGGAGCACACAGCGTCCAATTCTTCCAGAAAAGACCTGGAATGCTGATTCGTCTGACCACAGTACATGTTTCCACTGTGATGGTCCATCCCAGATGCCTCCGAGCCCAGAGAACTCAACAGTGCTTCTGGAGACAGTTAACATAAGGCTTCCTTTGCACAGTAGAGTTTTAATTGCCATTTTAAGAAGAAAGAAAGAAGAAACCCTTATTCGTCACATGCACACTTCAAGCACAGTGAAATTCATCCTCTGCATTTAACCCATCTGAAGCAGTGAACACGCACACCCCCAGAGCAGTGGGCAGTCACACCAGAGTGCCCGGGGAGCAGTCAGGGGTCAGGTACCTTGCTCAAGGGCACCTCAGTCCAAGGCCGCCCCATGTCAACCTAACCTGCATGTCTTTGGACGGTGGGGGAAACCGGAGCAAACCCACGCGGACACGGGGAGAACATGCAAACTCCGCACAGAAAGGCCCTCGCCGGCCACTGGGCTCGAACCCAGAACCTTTGTGGATGTAACTCTGTATTGTAGTGCTTGACAAAGGTTTGCCAAACTAATCCCGAGCCCATGTGGTTATATCAGCAACAGGCGAATGACGGTTCTTGATGCCGTCTGAGGGATCAGAGATCATGGGTGTTCAGCTTAGGCTTGTGCCCTTGCCCTTTACCCACCCAGATTCCTCCAGATTCTTTGAATCGTTTAATGATACTCACACAGAGGGTGAAATATCTAAATCCCTTTGTATCTTTCTTTGTGGAACGTTGTTTTAAAACATTTCAATAATTTTCTCACGCATTTGTTGACAAACCGGAGATCCTCGGCCCATCTTTGCTCCTCAAACACTAGGCCTTTCCTGGATACTGATTTTGTACCAAATCACGATTGCAGTCACTTGTTGACCGCACTTGTTTCAAATCGCATCATTATTTAATTGTTTTACCTCATTATTAGATTAGATTAGACAGAATTTTATTGATCCCTTTGGGCAGGTTCCCTCAGGGAAATTAAAATTCCAGTAGCATCATTACAGGATAAACAGAGAATAGAAATAGAGAAAAACTGCTAGATAAATTAAATTAGGTATTTACATATACAAATATGAATAAGATATGGGGAAGAGGAAGGAAAAAAAAAAAGTCCAACAGAAGTAGTATTGCACATTGTCCAGTATTGCTTTTTGTCAGGCTAGGCTACTGCTCCTTCCCATCCTCTGTCCTCCTGTCCCCCCCCCAAGAGGAGTTGTACAGTCTGATGGCGTGAGGGACAAAGGAGTTTTTAAGTCTGTTAGTCCTGCACTTGGGAAGGAGCATTCGGTCACTGAACAGGCTCCTCTGGTTGCTGATGACGGTGTGCAGAGGGTGACTGGCATCATCCATGATGTTCAGTAGTTTGTCCATAGTCCTCTTCTCTGCCACCATCACCAGAGAGTCCAGCTTCACGCCGACCACAGAGCCGGCCCGCCTGATCAGTTTGTCCAGCCTGGATGTGTTGTCCTTGGATGTGCTGCCCCCCCAGCACACCACGGTGTAAAACAGGACACTGGCGACCACAGACTGATAGAACATCCACAGGAGTTTCCTGCAGATGTTAAAGGACCGCAGCCTCTTCAGGAAGTACAACCTGCTCTGTCCCTTCCTGTACAAGTGGTTGGTGTTGCAAGTCCAGTCCAACTTGCTGCCCAGCCACAGCCTGAGGTACTTGTAGGAATCCACAGCCTCCACCTCGACTCCCTCGATCAGAACTGGTCATGACCTTGGTCTGGACCTCCCAAAGTCAATGACCAGCTCCAGTCAATTTAGTTCTAAATTGCCCCATCACAACTGTTTTTGGAATATGCTGCAGGACTGCAACACAGGGATAGATGTATATTTACAGTACAAATGAGATGAAGTTGCCTAGACAAACATGAAATATTTTGGGTTTGTACTGTCTCATCTCATCATCTCTAGCCACTTTATCTTGTTCTACAGGGTCGCAGGCAAGCTGGAGCCTATCCCAGCTGACTACGGGCGAAAGGCGGGGTACACCCTGGACAAGTCGCCAGGTCATCACAGGGCTGACACATAGACACAGACAACCATTCACACTCACATTCACACCTACGGTCAATTTAGAGTCACCAGTTAACCTAACCTGCATGTCTTTGGATTGTGGGGGAAACCGGTGCACCCGGAGGAAACCCACGCGGACATGGGGAGAACATGCAAACTCCGCACAGAAAGGCTTTCGCCGGCCACGGGGCTCGAACCCGGACCTTCTTGCTGTGAGGTGACAGCGCTAACCACTACACCACCGTGCCACCCCCGGGTTTGTACTGTCTGCAATGAAATTAAAATAAATTTAGAAATCACAGCCTTTTTTTTTTTTTTTTTTAAATTTACATTTTCCATATTATCCCAACTCTTTCTGATTTGGGGTTGTAATTTAATTTTTATGCCAGTAAAGGAGCAAAACACTTGGACCTGAATTTCCATGAGTTCTTCATGATGATTATCCCTTTTCGTATCACCACAGTATAAAGGTTCTCAGGAAAACCATCCATTAACTTGTTCCCCCTTCCTGTCCTTTAGGCCATCGACCCAGTAACTAACATCTGCCAGGCAGCAGATAAACAGCTGTTTGGCCTGGTGGAGTGGGCCAAGCGCATCCCACATTTCTCTGAGCTGCCTCTGGATGACCAGGTCATTCTGCTACGTGCAGGTAGAGGTGCTCACTTTCTACTTATACAGACTACTCTCCTGCAAATACAGTACATATTTTCACGTGTTAACTTGTAAGCCAGGCCACTTACGTACTCAAGGAGGTAGGATGTGCTTGTCTGTAAATAATCAGGCCACCAACAATGATCCTATTTAATTTTTAAATTAAACTTGATTCGAGTGAGAAAATGCTATTTTTGTTAGAATAGAAACCCTGCCATTGATGTGTACAAATCATTGTAGAAATAAATGGACTTTTCTTCCCTGTTGCATGTGTGTTTCAGGATGGAATGAACTGCTTATTGCCTCACTTTCTCACCGCTCTATCGGGGTGGAGGATGGACTTCTGCTGACTACAGGCTTGCACGTGCTCAGAGACAGGTGACACTTCACTTCAGCTACTTATTCCGTTGTTTCATAGTTTAGCTATAAAGCTGTTTTAATGCATTGAAATGATCAGTATTTCAAATTTTACTGACCAATTTCGATAAATGAATCTCCGGGCATTAGTTCTGGTATTTCAGGTGCTGTTCATCTGCATAAAAGAACGACAAACTTCTCTTCCTACACGACAAGAATCAGATGAAGTGAAGCATGTTTATCTGAACAGTGATAGTGTTGACCGTTAAATCTAGATGTGAGGACAAAAAACTGTCTTAAATTAAGAATGGATGAATAATTATCAGAGGAAAACATCTTGATGTAAGAAACAACATTTGCAGTTTGATGTAAACGCACTTCTTTTGAACAACACAATGGTTTGTGCACCTCCTTCTCTGTGCTTTTTGTTGCAAAATGAGCTAAAATCATAGTCGCATCTCCCATTTACTCCATTTTTATTGCCACTTTTGTCACCATCATCGTTCCTTTGTTTTTTTTGGGGGGTTTCTGTATTTGTCATGATGTCAGCTCTTCTCTTATGCCCCTTTTCCACCAAAGCAGTTCCAGGGCTGGTTCGGGGCCAGTGCTTAGTTTGGAACCGGGTTTTCTGTTTCCACTGACAAAGAACTGGCTCTGGGGCCAGAAAAACCGGTTCCAGGCTAGCACCAACTCTCTGCTGGGCCAGAGGAAAGAACCGCTTACGTCAGCGGGGGGGCGGAGTTGTTAAGACCAACAACAATAACAAGACCGCGAAAGATCGCCATTTTTAAGCGGCGAGAAGCCGCAGCTGTACAAACACGAAGTCATCCATTATTATTATTATTATTATTATTATTATTGTTGTTGCTGCTGCTGCTTCTTCCGTGTTGTTTTTGCTTCGATATTCGCGCCAAGGTTTAAGCAAACGTAGCGACGTAATGACGTATACAGCGACGTAATGACGTGGCACCGCGAGCGATGGAAAAGCAAACTGGTTCTCAGCTGGCTCGCAAGTTGAACGAGTTGTGAACCAGCACTGGCTCCGAACCAGCCCTGGAACTGATTTGGTGGAAAAGGGGTATTAGTATCTGCAGAAACATGCACCTCAGCTGTGTGAAGATTCCTAAAAGGACCTGCTATAAGAGGATAGTTAAAACTAATGGTCGCCTGATATCCTAATATTGTTATGTGGTGTCCCCCCCCCCCCCCCCCCCCCCCCCCCCCCCCCAGGGCTGATACTGATTATTGACCACTGATATTTGGAACCGGTAAGCAGTTACAGTAAAGTGAAAATCTTGGGGTCAAAATTTAGAATAACACAAACTCCAATACAAAACTGCGTTGAAATGCCTGTAAGCAGGTGTTTAAGCAGTAAGCTGCTTCATTACTAATAACGACTGTAGCTGAATTTGTACAGTAGCAGTA
The DNA here is from genome assembly GCF_027579695.1 of Neoarius graeffei. NCBI lineage: Eukaryota > Metazoa > Chordata > Actinopteri > Siluriformes > Ariidae > Neoarius > Neoarius graeffei. The sequence continues at coordinate 43,958,984 of NC_083573.1, forward strand.
GAATTGACTATTCACCTGTAGCAGCTGTACATCATCTGTACAGTCCATGTACGGATTAACACGGGCCTGAAATGTTTCATTATGCCTAAAGTTTCTAACAATAATGTCCTGCGCCTCTCTACAAGAAACAGTCTGAGACCGCTTCAGAGACACACTTATGTAAAGTTACTAGTAGTTGTTGGTATGACTGACTCCAGTAAGTGGCATGCAAGAAATAATGTTATAGACTATTAATATTTATCCCCTGCTGGTTCTTTTATGCATCTGTCTGTCCATCCCGGGCAGGGTGCTCACTTCCTGAAATCAACTCCTCTCTCAATTTTTGGAGGAATTTCACCAACCTTGGCAGGATTCTTTATGTCGATAATGCACATATTGTAATTTCGTTAAATTGGGTTACATTTTACAGCCCTTGATTTGATTAACAAAATTATACTTTGACAATTTCATGAGTGTGTTGTCCTTCTGAAATCAACTCCTCTCACAATTTTTGGAGGAATTTCACCAAACTTGGTAAAAGGCCTTTATTATATGTCATTAGTCCGATGATTATTATTATTATGATGTTAAATTGGATCACATTTTACCAGAGTTGTGCCCCTTCATTAACAACCTTATACTTTGACAATTTCATGAAGGTGTGCTTGCCTTCTGACATCAACTCCTCTCACAATTTTCGGACGAATTTCTCAAAGCTTGGCAAAAGGCCTCGTTATATGACGGTAATATGCATATTGCAATTTCGTTCAATTCAGTCGCATTTTACCAGAGTTACGGCATAGTTGCCAGCGGAGGATATTGTACTCTCTGAGCACTCTGGTTTTGCTTATCAGCTGGCTAAGAAGAACAACAGCTTTATTCATCGCACACTTGTGAAATTCCTCTCTGCATTTAACCCATCTGAAGCAGTGAACACACACGTGTGCGCACGCACACATACCCAGAGTAGTGGGCAGCCATGTTAACAGCGCCTGGGGAGCAGTTAGGAGTTAGGTGCCTCAGTTAAGGGCACCTCAGCCCAAGGCCGTCCCATATTAACCTAACCTGCATGTCTTTGGACTGTGGGGGAAACCGGAGCACCCGGAGGAAACCCACGCAGACATGGGGAGAACATGCAAACTCCATACAGAAAGGCCCTCACCGGCCACTGGGCTTGAACCCAGAATCTTCTTGCTGTGAGGCGACAGTGCTAACCACTACACCACCGTGCCGCCAATTTAAATTATGGATCAACAGATTTTGTTGACGTTTCACTGTGGCGTTTTGAGTTCACTCCACAAGACTTAACTTTAGCTTACATTTATTATGACCATCGTTTTGCTGCAACATGTAAAAACACCAACTCATACAGGTGAGTAGCATTACATTTGCATTGGGGTAGCTAAAATAAGTTCTATTTGCACTGGCACTAATGTTATTCAGAGATGGAGCTATCGCTACATCAATAAACTCTGTTTTCTCATTGTATTGAACTGTATATCACTGCAATATGATTGTGGTGTTTTTGCATCGATAATATCTGCTGACATACCTTTGAAACACAGCTCTGCTCGCTCACCGGAGCTGTTCCTGTCTGCATGTGTTCCTCTGTGTCGGTTCGTGGCACAGTAGCCTTTGGTAGTCCCTCTTACACAGCCTATTCAAGGTGGTAGTCTTATGCCTTTATTCCGCCTCGCTTTCTGTATAAAACTTCCGATTGTGGAATGAGGGGTCTGTTGTTCTGCCTCTGAGCCAGGACGATTGGTAGCAACAAACCCATAATCAGCGTCTGTGTAAAAGGGACCGGCAGCACAGGGATATGAACTTTTTGATGGGTCTTCTTTCCGAGACCAGCACAAATTCAAACGTCTCCATCTGCAGCGTCTACGGTCCACTCGCCTTTCTGCCTCAAATTACTTCCTACTTCTCTTCACTTTCTCCTCAACACATTACTGATCGCACACACAAGTTGCTTGCACAAGTCTCTCCACTCCTCTCTTTCTCATTTTCTTTCTTTCTCTCTCTGTGTGTTTGCGAGTGCAGTTTTTCTATGACCCCCCCCCCCCCCCCCCCCCTACACACACACACACACACACACACCACATTTTATGGGGGGAAAGAAAAAAAATAAAAATAAATATATATATATATATATATATATATATATATATATATATATATATATATATATATTATCTGTAGCCACTTTATCCTGTTCTACAGGGTCGCAGGCAAGCTGGAGCCTATCCCAGCTGACTACGGGCGAAAGGCGGGGTACACCCTGGACAAGTCGCCAGGTCATCACAGGGCTGACACATAGACACAGACAACCATTCACACTCACATTCACACCTACGCTCAATTTAGAGTCACCAGTTAACCTAACCTGCATGTCTTTGGACTGTGGGGGAAACCGGAGCACCCGGAGGAAACCCACGCGGACACGGGGAGAACATGCAAACTCCACACAGAAAGGCCCTCGCCGGCCACAGGGCTTGAACCCGGACCTTCTTGCTGTGAGGCGACAGCGCTAACCACTACACCACCGTGCCGCCCCTTCCCTTAAACATGAATTATTTATTGGATGTGATTTACATGTTGCATATGATACTCAGCAACTTTGCTTGTGTTTTGAAGAGTGGTATAAATGTTCACAGCTAACAAAAGCACCTCAGTACTCAGTTCACCTGCCGTTGTTTTGAAAGCAACGTGGGGAAACACGGCGTTTTCATATTTCCGATGCGTCGAGCCGTTGCCCTAGACCCCGATGCTCCATTGTGACACGTCACGACTCTGGTTGCGGAACACGGGCTTGCAACGTGAAAAAACCCACTGGGGCGGCTTCAAGCTGGCTAGTTCAGTGCAAGTTCCTAAAGCTGACATATTGAGGTGTCTTATTTACACCAATATTTTAAGTTATTCCACAAAATCGAATCGTGCATGAGCTGATAGCCGATGAGGCGTGTAGTGCCAAGTTGCCTATAAGCCATGTACGATGAGATTGAGTGGAATAACTATTTTATTCTATCCACGTTCACTGGATTTTGAGAAACGGCGCTTTTTTTTTTGCAAATTTGTTAAATAAAAACTTTAGACAAAACGTCCAACAAAATCATTTTCACTGAAAATGTAAACAAACCAGTGAAATGACGGTAGCGGTTTGTGAAAAATGCTACAATAATAATTCTTGAAAAATAAAATGATACATTCTTCCTATCAAATACTTTTATGCCATATATTGTTTTAGAATAGAGTTTTTATTTTGTCCTTGGTTGGTTCAGCAACACGCTCTGCTATTTTGTTTTTCTCTGCTCATGGTATATGAGCTGATATCCTAGTAGTAGAGTAGCCAATCAGAATGCGTGATTGCTCATATCCAGTCACTGTGGATAGAATAATACAGAATATCTGTTTAAAAAGGGCTAGTGTTGATGGGCTGTTACTCATAACATGTAACCATTCAGATAGTGCTGTGGGCGGGACATTGCTTGAGACCAGAGTGGTGACTGCAGACAGAGAGAGGAAGCTGCATCAGAGCTGAAGAAGGGCATTTTTAAATTAAATTATTTTTTCGACAGTTGGATAGACAAAAACGATCTGGATAATCTGTCTAGCTGATAATTGGTTGACCCTTATTTAAAAGTTTACATATACAAGGATGATTAAAGCTGCATTTCAGCAGTGTTTCTTTTACATTTAGTTTATTCATTGCTTGTAGTGTACAGCCAGCATGTAGCTTAAGTTCACAGTAGGATCCAAATAAAATTTCCCCAGCCTATGATTTACTAAAACTCTTGATCTGGTGCTGCGTTTGTGCCGAATCTCACACGGTTGACAGTATTGCTAGTCAGCAGAACTCGGGCCAGATGTGGATAGCACTCGGACTTCCTGTGCAAGCTGGCTAGTTTTTGTGGTTGTGTTGTCACATACACAGCACACATCGCACTGTTGGCTGCTTCTGACTGGTAAAACTCCTCTGCAGGCAGTTCACACATGACGTTATTGGGTTTGTTTCTCCTCATAAAACTTGAAGACAGTAATGTTAATAATGTGTGTTATTGAAAATACAGCATTTGTGATTTGAACATCAGGCTGATTCCAAAACTCTGTAATTGGAACATTTAGTAGGTCTTTAGCGTGTATCAGTAAAGTCTGATACTACATGCAGCTTTTCATAATGACCTTAAAAATATTATTTCGAAATATAATTACTTTGCGCTATACATTTCTCCCTCACCCTCTTTCTCTCACCCCTCGCATTTCTCTCTGTCTTGTTTACACTCCTCAAAGGAAGTATTTTTTTTCCATTCTGATATTTATTATCACGCGCAACAAATGTGTATTAACGGCGCTCCCCGTGCACGAAGTGGTGCTCCATACTTAACATATGGTAATACATTGACCTGATTTTTGATGGCTTTGCAAGCGTACGACATCCGTACGTACAAATGTGTACCACCACAGCAAACCTGATCGTAAGTATAAGGTAACATATATAAATACTTGATCGCCAGACAACGAAAATTGTATCTTTATTTATATAAGAGAGATGGGTTTTTATCCAGTGCTTAATGTTAATTTAAAAAAAAAATGTGGGATTATTTCCGAACACATTTTACAGAAAATATTCATGACAGTTTCATATAAAACTAGTTAAAAGTGTTTAGTCCACTAACTTGTTGGACAGTTGACCATTTGTCCTGTAAGGGCGATAGACAGATATAAGTGCAGGAAGAGTTTTATTGAAGGCATGCTAGCAAACAGATCCAAAACATAGACACAGGCAGTGGTTGAGTGAATCACAGGCAGGATATCAGAGGTCATACTCACAGTCCAAAAACACAAACGGGCTCAAAACCAGAAAAGTGATACAAAATACAAGGCTTGGTAATGCCAGACACAGGGTACAGAGCGTATATTTTGTAGTCTGTGTGTTACTGAGAGTTCTTATAAGTATGCGCTGTGATTGCACTCTAATCAGGAACAGGTGCATGGTAATGAGTCATAATGGTGCTACATGTGCCAATGTACGTGGACTTGACAGATGTAATCAGACAGCTGTTTGACATATCAAGTTTGATATATTTGATCTTAACTATACAGTAACGATGTAAAGTGAAGGCGCTGGTTCACTGCTGTCCACCAGGCACCCAGTAGCGTCACACCGTAATAAATGTCATGGTGTTGTTTCTGGCACATTGCATGAGGTGTCAAAGAAAGGAATAAATATGTATTCGTAACTGCGATGAGTATCTCATTATTGGCGTTACTGTTGCAACACAATGCAGCAATTTACTGATGTGAAATACACGACACTACACAATTCAATGGTTCATATGCTATAGTACACTGAGTGCAGAATTATTAGGCAAGTTGTATTTTTGAGGATTAGTTTTATTATTGAACAACAACTATGTTCTCAATCAACCAAAAAGACTCATAAAGCTGAATATGTATGGAAGTTAGAGTGGGGCGTTTTTAGTTTTGGCCATTTTAGGAGAATATGTATGTGTTCAGGTAACTTTCACTGTGCAGAATTATTAGGCAACTTAATAAAAACCAAATATGTAGCCATTTCACTTATTTATTTTCACCAGGTACACCGATATGACAACTCCAGATTTGCAAATAAACATATCTGACATTCAAACACAAAACAAATCAGTGACCAATATAGCCACCCTTCTTCATGAGGACACTCAAAAGCCTTCCATCCATAGATTCTGTCAATTTCTTTATCTGTTCACGACCAACATTATGTGCAGCAGCAACCACGGCCTCCCAGACGCTGTTCAGAGAGGTGTACTGTTTTCCCTCTTTGTAGACCTCACGTTTTATAATGGACCACAGGTTCTCTATGGGGTTTAGGTCAGGTGAACAAGGGGGCCATGTCATTATTTTTTTCACCTTTCAGACCTTTACTGGCTAGCCACGCAGTGGAGTATTTGGACGCATGAGATGGAGCGTTATCCTGCATGAAAATCATGTTCTTCTTGAAAGATGCTGACTTTTTCCTATACCACTGCTTGAAGAAGGTTTCTTCCAGGAACTGGCAGTAGGTCTGGGAGTTGAGTTTGAGTCCATCCTCAACTCGAAAAGGTCCCACAAGCTCGTCTTTGATGATACCAGCCCATAGCAGTACTCCACCTCCACCTTGCTGGCGTCGGAGTGGAGCTCTGTGCCCATTACTGATCCAGCCACGGGCCCATCCATCTGGCCCATCAAGAGTCACTCTCATCTCATCAGACCACAGCACCTTAGAAAAATCAGTCTTAAGATATTTCTTGGCCCAGTCTTGACGTTTTATCTTGTGTGCCTTACTCAGTGGTGGTTGTTTTTCAGCCTTCCTTACCTTGGCCATGTCCCTCAGTATTGCACACCTTGTACTCTTTGACACTCCAGGAATGTCACAACTCTGGAATATGGCAGAACTGGATGCTAATGGCTGCTTGTTAGCTTCACGCTTGATTTTCCGCAGATCATGTGCAGTTATTTTGCGCCTTTTTTTTCCACACGCTTCTTTCGACCCTGTTGACTATTTGCAATGAAACGCTTGATTGTTCGGTGATCACGTTTCAACATCTTCGCAATTTCAAGAGTGCTGCCTCCGTCTGCAAGACATCTCTCAATTTTAGACTTTTCAAAGTCTGTCAGATCTCTCTTCTGACCCATTTTGCCAGAGGAAAAGAGGTTGCCTAATAATTATGCACACCTGATATAGGGTGTTGATGTCATTAGACCACACCCCCTCTCATTACACAGATGCACAGCACCTGATATACTTAATTGGTAGTAGGCTTTCAAGCCTAAACAGCTTGGAGTGGGACAACATGCATTAAAAGGATGTTGTGGTCAAAATACTCACTTGCCTAATAATTCTGCACTCAGTGTATTGTTCTATCGTGGTTGAGTTTGTGCTGTTCCAAATATTTTCTTCATACACTCATCAGGAGGTCCGCTTTTAGGCAGTGCCAAAATATAATGGTGCATCTCAAACAATTTGAATATCATGAAGAACATTTTTTTTGTTTGTGTGTGTAATTTAATTCCAAAAAGGTAAGCTTTCATATGCTGTATTCATTACATGGAAAGTGGAATATTTCAAACCTTTTTTGTTTTCATTTTAGCTATGACTTGTAGCTCATGAACATCAGAAATCCAGTATCTCAAATGATTAGAATATTTCCCAAGATCAATCAAAAAAGGATTTGCAATACAGAAATGTCCAACTTCTGAAAAGTATGGTTTGTTTATACACTCAATACTTGGTTGGGACTCCTTTACCATAAATTTCTGCATCAATGTGGTGTGGCATGGAGGCAATCAGCTTGTGGCACTACTGAGGTTTTATTGAAGTCCAGGTTGCTTTGATGGCGGCTTCCAGTTCATCTGTATTTTTGGGTCGGGTGTTTCTCACCTTCTTGACAATACCCTATAGATTCTCTCTGGGGTTCAGGTCAGACAAGTTGGCTGGCTAATCAAGCGTGCTAATATCATAGTCAGGAAACCATGTGGTGGTAGTTTTGGCACTTTGGGCAGGTGCTAAGTCGTGCTGGAAAAGGAAATCAGCATCTCCATAAAGCTTATCAGCAGATGGAAGCATGAAGTGCTCTAAAATCTCCTGGTAGATGGCTGCATTGACTTTGGACTTGATGAAACACAGTGGACCAACACCAGCAGATGACATGGCAGCCCAAATCATCACAGACTGCGGAAACTCCACACTGGACTTCAAACACCTTGGATTCTGTGCCTCTCCACTCTTCCTCCAGACTCTAGGACCTTGATTTCCAAATGAAATGCAAAATTTATGTTCATCTGAAAAGAGGACTTTGGACCACTGAGTAACAGTTCAGTTCTTTCTCTCCTTAGCCCAGGTAAGACGCTTCTGACATTGTCTCTGGTTCAGGAGTGGCTTGATATTAGGAATGAGACTATTGTAGCCCCTTTCCTGAAGACATCTGTGCGTGGTGGCTCTTGATGCACTGACTCCAGCCTCCTTGGGAAGCTCTCCCAAGTTCTTGAATTGACTTTCTTGACCATCCTCTCAAGGCTGAGGTCATCTCTGTTACTTGTGCACTTTTTCCAGCCAGCCTTTTTAGTAGTGACCTGCTGTGGCTTACCCTCCTTGTGGAGGGTGTCGATGATCGTCTTCTGGACAACTGTCAAATCAGCAGTCTTCCCCATGATTGTGGTTGCATGTGTTGAACTAGACCGAGATGCACGCTATTTATACTGTTTTACTCAACATGAAATACTCAATTTTTTTTGCACTGTATGCAATAATTATCAAAATTAAAATAGAAAAATGCTTGAAACATTTTAGTTTACATGTAATGAGTCTAGAATATATTTTCACTTTCTTAAATAACTGATGGAAAATATTAAACTTATCCATGGTATTCTAATTGTTTGAGGTGTGTTTTTATTTATATATTACAGTCTAGATAATAGTGAGTCACTGGCTGCTTTAAACATAAGCTTGTTTACTGAAGTGTGTTATTGATGTGTTGTAAAGATTCACAAGGAGAGAGAGCCACTTCTAATTCCTCTTTACACTGGTTTATATCTCCACAGGGAAAGTGCACGCAGTCCTGAGGTGGGGGCCATATTTGACAGGTATTTGAAAGGAGTATCTGATGACTACTACTTTTACTTCTGACTAAAGTTGATTGAACAGTACTAATGATTTGTAAGTTGTAATTCAGTGAGTTACCAATGTGTCCTGCTAATTAGCAATCAATTGCAATATTTTCATAAGCTCAGCATCTTTTTATTCGTGTATTGTAGTTAAAACAGTGAAAGCTCAAAGTACAGTGTCTGCTGGACTGGGAATTGGGATGTGCAGTTCTGACTTATTATTGTTCCTTCCTCTGTCGTTATTCCTGCTCTTCTCTTCTTGTAGAGTGCTCACTGAGTTGGTAAATAAGATGCGAGATATGCAGATGGACAAGACTGAGCTTGGATGTCTGCGAGCCATCATCCTCTTTAACCCAGGTGCAGTTATCAGAGCTTTATTTAACGAAGCAAACCTGGCGGCCATGTTTGTTTACAAATTGTCACAGTCGCTCACTAGTGTGGAAGTTTTACATCTCCGACGTGTGACCTCATGTTGTCTTGACAACCATGCAATATCGTAAACCATATTCCACGCTCATTCTCCATGAGGTAGAGTGATGTAATACACGTAGGATAAGCGATATGCTAACAATGTTGCATGCTGTCAAACCAAATGAATGGAACCCACTAGAAGGGAACAGAACACGTTTTTATTCCACTGAAAAAGTGTCCTGTATGTATAATAATTTTTCATATACAGTATCTGTGCCGCCATATGAAGTGCATAATGCAAATTTCCTGCAAATCTTAAACCTTTTAGATTGCAAATACTTCCATTAAGGCAGTTCTGGACTCCTAGTAGCTGTTTTGTCTGATCTGTACCATATGCACCATTTTCACATATCTCGTATGCAAAATATTACCTTGATCATCTCAACCTGCTCTGTACTGTAAATGTTTCACAGTATTGGCTGATGACAAAACTGCCCTTATGATTACCTTGGAATTTTTAAACCAAGTTTCATTCAAAAGCATAAATCAAAAGTGAAGAAATTTTAAATGTATTTATGCAGTGGTGCAAAATGGCATTTGTTTTTCACCAGAAAGTGTCCAGCTTTGACGCTTGTAATCTTTTTCCTCGATGTCGTTTAGATGCCAAAGGCCTGAGCAACACGAGTGAGGTGGAACTCCTGCGAGAGAGAGTGTATGCATCCTTAGAGGCCTATTGCAGGCAGAAATACCCTGAGCAGCAAGGGAGGTATGCTTCTTCTTTCTCAACAATTCTGTTTGCAATTTTTTTGCAGCAAGCTACCATTACTTCATGCCAAGCTTCAAGCTGATGTTACAAAAACCTGCTGGCACATGCAGAAGCAGGTTTTTAAAAAAGAACAAATGACAGGTGTAAAAAAATTATTTGTAAAAAGGCTTTGGAGCTGGTAGAAAAAGCAACACTCCTGCAGCCTGTTGGATGAGTTGAGTGGAAGTGAGTAAATGGACATTACATTGTAGTTCACGAAGTACTTTTTAAAAAAAAAAATGGTTGTCAAGTAACATGGATTCAGAGTAGCCTTAAGTTGTAACTCCTAACTCTTAGTAGTAATTGCAAGGTACATCATAAACACAACAACCCAGATTTTTACTCTCAGCATAATAGATTATAGGATAAATCAGTGTTTCTCAACCACTGTGCTGCGAAGCGCCATGTAATGGGCTGCAAATTATTATTATGATTTTTTTTTTTTTCCAAGTTTGAAGCCAAATACTAAATAGTTCAGGATGTCGTAGTGTCCCAAATCTGATAGCTGGTTTGCCATAAACCCCCCCAAGTGGAACAAATATATTTGTGGGTAAATTAAGAAGAACAAGCCTTTATTTTGTCACATTTAACACGCGCACACAGAGAAAGAGAGCACAGAATAAATAAATACAGTAAATTATATGGATCTGTGATGCCTCCTGGAAGAGAAGAGCAGGGAGGATTGAGAATCAAGCAGCTGTGGTTTGTTTACACCCGATACTAAAACTTGTAGCGTCCTAGCAACCTTCTCAAAGACGCGTACAAAAAGCCCAGGCAAAAACAATACAGGATTTATCTTAGTGTCCTGATCCCCAGATCTTTAACCCAGCCACATATATGAAAAGTTGTACCCCTCCATGCTCTTCCAGGTTTTCATCTGTGTCCCCGTGTAGAACGATGTCTGCAACACCAGGTAGTTTGAGATGTCGGGGAACTCAACGGATGGATAATTTTCCAACTCATAATAAATGAATAACTTTATTTGAACACGATAAGTTGATCAGCATCCTTTTGGCGGATGCCGCCTTTTTCACGGCTGAATTGCGCAGATCCGATTTGGGGGGGGGTGTCTGATTATAATTTCAAAGTAAATTCTGTATTAAAATTACTAAATAAGTAAATGCCGTTACAGTCCATGAAACATAGGAAGTATAAGTATGAGAAAAAAACAGTAAATCAGAAAGCTGCGCATGTTTGCGCGAAAGCTGCGCAAATGTGCGCAGCTTTCTGATTTACTGTTTTCTTCTCATACTTATACTTCCTATGTTTCATGGACTGTAACGGCATTTGCTTATATACAGAATTTACTTTGATGAAATTATAATCAGACACTCCAACGCCTCCCCCCCCCCCCCCCCAAAAAAAAAAAAAAAAAAAATCAGATCTGCACGATTCAGCCGTGAAAAAGGCGGCATCCGCCAAAAGGCACGCCGTTTGCATCCCTGCTTCTGACTGAGAATGACCTGCTTGCATGGATTAGCTTCTGGCACATCTATACAGTTTTAAATACAATACCTACAATTAAAACTTTTTTTTATTGTATTTAATTCCTGGGCTCCCATCTGTAACGGGGAGTGATGTTGCATCCCATTAGTACACTTTACAATAGATTTTTTTAGATTCTAATAGATGAGCCAAAATAATTGGGGATTTTTTTTAATGGGCCCCGACTCGTTACAAGTATGAATAGATGGGCCGTAAAGCAGGAAACGTTGAGAACCCCTGGGATAAATGACCACACACTATCAGCCAGTAGAGCAAGCCCATTAGGGATATCATTAACATATTATTACGTTTCAATCTGTCACTTAGCGTATTTAAATGCACATTGTTGGATACAGATGCTTATTTTTGTTACTAGGGTTCATTCAAAAATGCTGTTAAATTTGTTGAACGAGAGCCAAAGCAACAGAACACGCACATACTAGTGTAGATGAATTATTTTAATCACCATTTTCTTGTAATGATGTTTACAATTATTACAATATTCCTCAATCATGGATCTCATTTCCTGCTTGTTGTAACCTGTTGCTGATGTGCTCATGATGAGCTGCATCACTCTGTGCTTTACACTTTTGTCTGATTTGCAAAAATCCATTTTTATTTTATTTATTTATTTTTCAGTTACGTCTGTGCCTTTTGTACCTATAAATACCAATACTATTTAAAGGGGAACTGAAGGCAAATTTTTTTTATCAAAATTCTATTTATTTCATTTTATTAAATATAGGAATGCATTTTTGATACTATAGCAGTGACAAAATAGCTAAGTTCTGAGTGTTTGAAATATGCTCTGTAATATCAGTCCATATGTCAAAGCAATGGCTGTAAACGAGATTCGCTGAGAACTGTGTGAGACATCGTAGGATGGAAGTAAAACTTGCAGCGGAAATCAAAGTCGCCAACGTTATCAAAAGACACACGCGCCCTCTTTCGAATGCTGATGTAATCAGGCTGGAAGTTTTGTTTGTTTTGATAGCAATCAGGAAAGTTTGAAAAAAGTAGGCAGTAATCGTCATTTAAACTCGTTTTTGTGCAATATTTCGTTTGGAAAACAGTTTTCAAAATGGCGGCACTGACACCTGGCTGACACTTCACATTTCGAAGTCTCGTGAAGATCGCGCGGATAAGCGACGCCTGCCGTGGACCAAACGAACTAAATTCAACATGGCTAAAAACCGAATAGGCTGATAAGTTTAATATTTAATTGCAATTAGCTGCCAATACGAGTCATGATATAAAGGTTACTAAAACCGAAAACGTAATTGAAGAACACGTTAATTACGAAATAAAGCAAGTTTAAAAATGACTCCAGTTCTCCTTTAAGCAAAAAATAGTCAGTATTCTGTTAGACCTGCATCACAATTTTAGATCCAGGGGGAGCAACAATAAAAATGTTTGCCAAAATTTGTTCTGCTTCAATTTCTTAATCGTAAAACCGTTGAATGAAAGCTGTTCAGATGTAGCCCTCTCTGGTAGGAAAATGCTGTTATAAGGTACTTGTGGAAGTCTGTTTCATAACATGGCTCCGGCTGCACCATCTTTCTTTAAGCATAACATTTACATGGAACCTAACTATAGCTGACTCCCAACTTTTTTCTTCAGGTTAGATAAAAGTGCCACGCTCCGACTGATGATTCAAGTGTTTTATTACAACGAGCAAATGCTGAAACCACCGTGAAAACTGAAAGAAATACACGGTGGCAAATACACATCAGTAAAACCATCATGAAATGTTTCACTTAATACCCATAATATTAATGCCTTCAGGAAATATGACACAAATACGTCAATAAACATACCGTGTACGCCTTCAACCCGAAGGTTAGGAGTGGCTAGCAGTCTTTGTCTCCATATTGCACAGTCTCTCATACATCCTCATACCGCTCGAGCACACTGAACATGTGAAGAAACGAAACTCGTGCTCCTCCCCATAGCATCACATGACCAAATGACGTGCTCACATGACGTGATTAATTGAACAATTTTCAGATTAAGTATGCAAATAAGTATGAGCAAAAACATTGAATATTAAATATGAACAAATAATACACAAAAATACTAATATTACAGCGTTAACTACACTGCCACCAAAATTACAAAGGTTTATGTTCACCATATTTAGACAAAACGTGAATAAAACTTGTAATTTTCTATCAACTTCAAACCCAACTTTTACACTAAATTTTTATCAATAGTTCGTTAAAGTAGTTAACTGAATTGTTCCATTTTATTTCAACGTTATTCTATTTTGAATTATGTTTAACTAACACCACTAATTTGTGAACTGGGCGCTCAAGATATGAAGGTTGTGGTAAGCGTTTACCTTGTGGTCCTAAATTTCTTTGACCTTTCGGACAAGACCATCATCTTCGTTTGCTTCAACAACCTTAGCAAGTGGCCACTCATTTCTAGGAGTATTCTCATCCTTAACAATCACTACATCTCCAACCTGTACATTCCTTCTTGTCACGTGCCACTGCTGTCTAAGGCTGATGTTGGTCAAGTATTCTCGTCGCCACCTGCTCCAGAATTGTTCAGAGAGATACTGTACTCTGCGCCACCTTTTTCTGGCATATAAATCATCTTGAACAAATTTTCCAGGAGGTGGAAGGGGCATAGTAGGCTTCAAAGTTAGTAAATGATTGGTGTCAAGGGTTCAACACTTTTGGGATCACAGATTGTGTTTGTTGTGAGCAGGCAACTGTTCACTATGGACATGGCCTCGTAGAAGAATGTTCTTAATGAGGAGTCATCCAGTCTTCTTTTAGCTTGAGCAAGGACAGAACTCATCACGCTCCTGATTGTCCATATCTGACGTTCCCAAATGCCTCCCATATGACTGGCCTCAGGAATATTCATAAGGAAGTCACATTCCTTTCTCGCAAGATAGGTTGAAATCCTTTCCTCATCCAGTTCCATTAAGCACTTTCCCAACTCACTCTTTGCTCCTATGAAATTCGTACCTTGGTCAGATCGAATTTGTCTGACTGTTCCTCTTATTGCTATGAAGCATCTCAATGCATTCAGAAATGCATCAGTTGTGAGATCTTCCAGCATCTCAATATGGATGGCCCTGGAGCTTAGGCACGTTAACAACAGCCCATACCTTTTGTATTCTTTTCTACTTTGTTTTGTGTAGAAGGGGCCAAAACAGTCAATGCCTGTGCATGAGAATGGAGGAGATGGCTCAATTCGATCAATAGGCAGGTCAGCCATGCGCTGTCCTTGAGTTCGGCCACGCACCCTTCGACATGTAACGCAACTCTTGATGTACTTGGCCACAACTTTACTGGCACCCATTACCCAATATCCATTGGCTCTGAGTTTATTCAGTGTTTGTCCTCGACCTTGGTGCTGTGTTCTTTTATGGCAGTGGTCAAGTATCAGTTGTGTAACAATACCTTCTTTTGGGAGTATCACAGGATGTTTGAACTCCAGAGAAGCTGACGACCTTCTCAACCTGCCACCAACCCTAAGCACTCCATCCTCAAGAAATGGGTCCAATTCATACATCTTATGAGTTTTCCTGAGTTTTTGTGGTGATGTTTGGCTAAGCCATTTAAGTTCTTCCCCAAATGCTTCTCTTTGGGCTGCCTTGATCAGCACGAGAGCAGCTTTCTTTCGCTCCTCTACAGTAATGGGCCCAGAGCTGTCCCTGCGAGTCAGCCTCTGAATGCGTGCAATGACATTGAGACATGTAACCCAGTCAGAAAATCTTGACAACCGATTCAGGAGGTCATATTCTTTCACAACATCAGTTTTCAGGACTTTGACCTCTGGGTCGCCTATAAGTAGCTCTGAGGATGTTTGGTTGGTTACAATTTCTTGTTCCCATAAGAACTTGGGTCCTTTGAACCAGTTTGATGCCATCAGATCTGCCACCTTAAGCCCTCTAAAGGCATGATCTGCCAGATTCTGACTTGTATCAATGTAAAACCATTGATTAGGGTCAGTAGCATCTCTGATTTTCTGGATTTGATTCGCTACGAAAACATGAAAACATCGGGCTTCATTCTTGATGTATCCCAGTACCACCTTTGAATCAGTCCAGAAGTACTCCTGATCTATATTTAGCTCAAGCTCCTCCCTGAGAATCTTGCTTACGGCTGCAGTGAGCTCAAGACGTGGAATATTGACAATCCTCGTGGGTGCTACCCTAGCTTTCGCCATTATTAATGTGCAACGTACTTGTTCAGCAGCTACGATCCTGATATAAGAGCACTGCCCATAGCCATAATTACTGGCATCTGAGAAATGATGCAGCTCAATTTTCTGGATCGTGCCAAGATTGTTGGGAACAACGCACCGTGGTATTTGAATGGAGTGAAGATTGTCCAGGTCTTGGAGCCATGTCTCCCACTTTGGCCTTAGTTCTGGCGGGACGGGCTCATCCCATCCTACACCTCGTTTGCACATTTCTTGCAACACTCCTTTCCCAGTCAAGATATAGGGGGCAATAAATCCTAGTGGATCATATATGCTAGCGACTGTGGATAAGATGCCTCGTCGAGTGGCTGCTCTTTCCTGTTGGACCACATTTAAATGAGAAGACATCCATCTCTATGTTCCACTTCACACCCAGCACACTCTGAACTGGCAGCTCTCTATAGTTTAGGTCCACATCTGTCACTGCACCAGCACGCTCACTCTCTGGAATTGTCTCCAAGACAGCTCTGTTATTAGACACAAACTTGTGCAGACGCAGTTGTCCCTTACTACAGACTTCTCTTGCTTCATGGACTAGTCGTTTGGCTCTTTCAACAGAATCCAGACTGACAAGTCCGTCATCCACATAAAAATTTCTCCGGATGAAACTTGCTGCTAGGGGGTACTCATTCTCATACTTAGTGGCGAGGTATTTCATGCCGTAATTGGCACATCCTGGTGATGACACTGCTCCAAATATGTGCACCCTCATGCGGTATTCTTTGGGCTCACTCTTGGTATTCCCATTCTCCCACCAGAGAAACCTCATGAAATCCCGATCGTCTGGAGTAACATGGAAACGGTGGAACATTTTCTCAATGTCACAGTTGATTGCAATGGGATACTGGCGAAATCTGCACAGCACTCCAGTCAATATATTTGTTAAATCAGGCCCTGTGAGTAGGCGGTCATTCAACGAGGTGCCTTCGTATTTGGCGGAACAATCGAAAACAACCCTTATCTTTTCAGGCTTTCTTGGGTGATACACCCCATGGTGTGGGATGTACCATGTGTTTCCGTCCCTTGGTGTTGCACACACTTCCTCCGCATCACCATCATTGAAAACATTGACCATGAATTTAACATAGTCCTCCTTATATTTGGGATTTTTCTCCATCTTCCCCTTTAGATGTTTCACCCTGACTGTGGCTAGATGTTTGTTGTTAGGCAGCTGGGGGCGCTCTCTAAATGGAAGTGGCATCTCCAAATGTCCATTTTCATTATGATGCAAATTCTAAATGAGAAAATTCAAGAAATGGATATCTTCTTGAGAAACTGTCCCGTCTGTAGGGTCTGTATCCTGAAAGTCTGCCTCTAATGCCTTAATTGCACATGCAGGTGTAATAGGTGGAATTTCTTTCACAGAGATGCGATAACAGAATCCTGCCATTGGCCCTCTACCAGTGGTAGGCATTTTGGCACCAACTATGCTCCACCCCAAGTCCGTTTTTACTGCTCATGCTCATTTCCTGATATTACCTCTTTTGGTTTTAGAGCTCTTGTGCAGTCGTAACCTATCAGGAGTCCAGCTGGACAGTCAAGCAAGTCTGGCATCTCTTCAGCTATGCTAAGCAAGTGTGCCCATCCTTTGGCCGTTTCCCGAGTTGGAATACTGGTCTTCTCCAACGGGATGTATTCTCTAGTGTATGCTGGTGGTAGCTCAATGCATTCTTCTGAACTGTATCCTCTCACCTTTTAACCCAGTGGCTCTGTGACAATTCACTATTGACCTGTCAGTCATTGTTGACAACTTGAGCTTGACTGGTTCGGTGTGGGCTTGAAGTTTTTCACACACATCTTGATTAATGAATGTATTGCTACTTTGTGTATCCAACAGCGCATACACCAAGATCTCAGGGCTGTTCTTGACAGCACTAGAGAGCCACACAGGGACAATCATTGAGGTGCTGTCTGCATTATCCATGTTCACACTGCACAAGGTAGTAGAGGAATTGTCTTTCTGTTGACTTGCTTCAGGCTTTTCTTCTTGAGCACGTTCGTCATGAAGCGGAGTTGGATGGCTCTTTCGACAAATATTACAAGTAGCCCTTTTCCAACAATCCTTTGCAACATGACCAACTCTCAGGCAAACGAAGCACATATTGTTCTTGACGAATGTTTTCTTTTCATCAAGGGGAAAAGCAGCAAATTGTTCACATTTGTAAATGAAGTGATTTTGCTGACAGCATATGCATTTTATTGGTTTCTTTGGTTGAGCAGCAGATGGATTAACTGCAGAGCCTACTGATTCACCTGAATCCTTAGAAGCTTGACTTTTCCCTTGAGCAACCTTTGTTGATGTCACTAGAGTTCTGGCTTTGAGGCGTTTTGTGTCTGTACTTGTTTTCTCCTCTGTATGTTTCAGAGCGTAAAGAGAGGAAACAGGATTGCATGCGATGCGGGCCTCCTCTGCTATAAAGTCTGAGAATTCTTCAAAACTTGGATATGGCTTGTTGTCATCCAATGTCTTGGTGACATGCCGATTCCATTGAGCTGTTGCCCAGTCAGGAAGCTTTTGAAGCAATTTTTGATTCTCCTTACAATCATCCAACACTTTCAGACTTTGTACGTGAGGCATGGCATTTTTACATGAGACCAGGAAGTCACTGAACTCTCTTAATTTTAGTGGGTCTTTTGGTCCTATCTTGGGCCAGCTACTAAGTTTACCTCGAAAGGCTCTTTGCACTATGAAAGGATGGCCATAGCGCTTGTTCAGGGCATCCCAAGCCTGTGTATATGCTTCTTCATCGCTTCTGTAAAACGTTCCATCCAACACAGATAGTGCATCCCCACTTATGTATTTTCTCAGATAAAACAGTCTATGTGCTGGGTCTCTGCAGCTCGTTTCGATAAGTGCTTTAAAGCTGGTGCGCCATTCAGTGAATTTTAGCGGATCACCAGTAAACAAGGATGGCTCGGGTGCAGGAAGTCTGGCCACCATCAGAGATTCTTTAAAAAAGGCTTGCACTAGTGATGCTTCATTCAATTTTTCCTCCGATTGTCTTTCTGAACGAGGAGGGACTGATACGTCATGGGGAATCTGAGCATGTGGAGCTTTGGTATGCTGAGTTTGGGGCTGACTTGGAGGCAGAGTTATTTCTTTATTTTCTCCTATTTCAGCATTAAGTTTTATTTCCTCCTCAGCATACACATCATATTCAGCCTGCATAGCTTCCAGATCCCTTTGGTTTTCCAGCATTCTTAATTTGTCTTGCTGGGCAAGCACCTCTTTTCCTTGTGCAGCTATTTCACTTTCTCTGTTAATTTCAGCCCGTTTTGATGCCAAGCGTGCTGCTGCTTCAGCTTTCTTTATTGACACCTGACTACCTGGTAGACTTAACCACACCTGCCCTTGATACAGTGGACCCATAAATTGATCTAGCATCTTCCCTCTGAAGTAATTGTAAGAGCGATTCCTTAACTGCAGCAGCATCAAACTCTTTGCCCACTTCTGAGCGACGCATATTTAGCAGTGTAATTACTTCTTTAGTTACAGAGGTACAGCTATCCATTCTCCTTCTTATGTCTTGAGAAGGCGTAGTCATTGCACGTAAGCTCTCATATTCTTGCTTTAAGCGCGACTCGTATTCTTCCAAAGAAGTCACCATACTGTCTAGTTGTATCTTGTCACATTCTTCTTTAAGTTTGCTCCTAATGTACTGAATCTCAGCCTTGAAGTTTACATACATTAACATAAACTTTCTTTCCTTTTTTGCACTCTCTTGCTTTACATAGTCAAGCCACTTTTCTGTTGGTATTCGTTGTCTCTGAGCGCCTCAGTTGTTCAGGTTGAAAATCTGGTTCCTGGCTCTCTACACTATGTGCTTGCAGAATTGTATCAATTTCAGCTATGCGTTCTTTCATTTGTTCCGTTAATGTTGCATCTGTTAGTCTCTAACTTAGTTTGTAATTCTCTTTGTTGTTCTTCAAGAGCCTGAATTACTCCCTCAAGTACAAGAGTATCTCCCTTGCTTTGATCCATTTTCTTAACTACTTTAAAACAACACTATAAAAAGTCGTCAAAATCTCGAACACAGAACTTGGGCTACAAGAAAGTTACAATATTAATTTCAAATAGAAATTACACACGTATTAAACCTAAGCGTACAGTGAATCCACACCACAATATGATTGATACAACAATCTCCAATGCTTACTAAACACAGGCCACAAATATTCTGTACATAATGGCCATTTCACACGAATTTACAATCTATTTGCAATATGTGTTCATTTCTTATAAAAGAAATGCAAAGTTAAACCTGACGGCTTGCATCCACTCACGACACTGTCGGAAGACGACGCGCTGTTGCCCTCTTGCGGTGACCTGCTGCAGCGGCAGCGCTGTCCTCACTCGCTGTTATGGCGCGAGTCCGACCTTGCCGTTCTTCAAGCGGAGCCGACGAAACAGTCACCTTGAACGACGACCAGAGCAGCAAAGTAGTTGTGGGTGGTGGTGTGCGAGGTCTTCAAGCTGCGACACTGACGGTCTCTTCCATCTTGCCATGGCCTGTGGTTGTGACGAGTCAGAGCTTGCATTTACGTGTCCTGCTCGGTGCGGGGTTCCCTCTCTGGCCTCGCTGCGCACGTGTACTGTTTCACTGGCCTCGCTGCACGTCTTCACCGGCCTCGCTGTAGGCTCCCACGTTTTCACTATAGCTGACTCCCAACTTTTTTCTTCAGGTTAGATAAAAGTGCCACGCTCCGACTGATGATTCAAGTGTTTTATTACAACGAGCAAACGCTGAAACCACCGTGAAAACTGAAAGAAATACACGGTGGCAAATACACATCAGTAAAACCATCATGAAATGTTTCACTTAATACCCATAATATTAATGCCTTCAGGAAATATGACACACGTCAATAAACATACCGTGTACGCCTTCAACCCGAAGGTTAGGAGTGGCTAGCAGTCTTTGTCTCCATATTGCACAGTCTCTCATACATCATCATACCGCTCAAGCACACTGAACATGTGAAGAAACGAAACTCGCGCTCCTCCCCATAGCATCACATGACCAAATGACGTGCTCACATGACGTGATTAATTGAACAATTTTCAGATTAAGTATGCAAATAAGTATGAGCAAAAACATTGAATATTAAATATGAACAAATAGTACACAAAAATACTAATATTACAGCGTTAGCTACACTAACATTATTTACATAATCTATAATATAGATACTTAGGCAGTGTCTAGAAGCGGAGTTCCTGATGAGTGTATGAGCAAAATATTTGCAAGGGCACAAAATCAACGTGACTAGAGAAATAATATAGCGTATGACTCATCAAATTGTGTAGTGTTGTGTATTTCACGTCAGTAAATTGCTGCATTGTGTTGCGACAGTGATATCAATAATGAGATGCGCATCACAGTTACGAATACATATTTATTCTTTGACACCGCATGCCATGTGCCAGAAACAACAACATGACATTTATTACAGTGTGACGCTGCTGGGTGCCTGATGGACAGCAGTGAACCAGCGCTTTCACTTTACATCGTTACTGTAGAGTGAAGATCAAATATCAAACTTGATATGTCAAACAGCTGTCTGGTTACATCTGTCAAGTCCACGTACATTGGCACGTGTAGCACCATTACGACTCATTACCATGCACCTGTTCCTGATCTCAAACTTGAATTGAATTATGTGGTTACATCGGTCATGTCCACATGTGTTGGAGCTCGAAGCGCAGCCGTAGATTGCAAAGCCCATGCACTCAATTAGGACTAATTGCTATGTGCCTGTTCCTGATTAGAGCTCAATCACAGCGTGTATACATAAGGACTCTCAGTAACACAGACTTTCACAAAGCCTTGTATTTATACCCCTGCTCCGAGGGGGGGGGTGCTGGTGTACCTCTGTCTGCCCGTCCATCTGTATTTCCATCCATCTGAAACACCCCTTTTCTCAGCAACCACAAATCATAGCCGCTTGGTTCTATACCGTGTATACCGTTTTCAGGTCTGTCACATATCAGCTTCCTGTTTACTGACAATGTAATTATGAAACATATAGCATGGATTTACAAAATTTTTATAACACTGTTCTCAGCAACTACAAATCACAGCTGCTTGATATTTGGTATCGAGCTTCAGCTTGGGGTTCTATACCATGTATACCGTTTTCAGGTCTGTCGCACATCGACTTCCTGTTTACTGACTGAATGTATTTACAAAACGTATAGGGTGGATTTTGGCGCTATTTCAAGAAGCAAAATGCTAGTTCAAGATGACAGTTTACCAGGAGGCTGTTTGAAATCCCTGGGGAGAACACTGCTTTTATTTCAGGGTTATTTGTTGATGTCAACATTCATAGTAAGTGTCCTATTCCTGCGATTGCTTGCGTTCTATATAAGCGAGAGCCGGGGGATACGTAATTGAGCAGTAGCTCACCGTTGATGATGTTTTTCTGGTTGTGACCCTGTTTGCGTTTTTGGACGGTGAGTGTTGTATTCCCTCTGATATCCTGTCTGTGCCTCACTGGACCACTGCCTGTTTTTATGCCTCCGCCACCGTAAGGTGCAGGAGGCATTATGTTTTCAGGTTGTCTGTGCGTCCGTCCGTCCCGAAACCTTGTGAACGCGATATCTCAAAGGCTAATGAAAGGAATTTCACCAAACTTTCACCATTTGTGCGCTTTGGGACAAACATGAACTGATTAGATTTTGAGATCAAAAGGTCTAAGGTCAAGGTCACTGTGAGGTCAAATGTCTGTCCGAAAACCTTGTGAACACAATATCTCCAAGGCTGATGCAAGTAATTTCACCAGGTCAAGATTACTGTGAGGTCAAATGTCCATCCCCAAATCACAACTTTAATAAGGCGTGTAGTCTACCGGGCGGAGGCATCCCTGTCGACGCCGTTGGCGTCGAGTTCTATCTAGTTCATCTCTGTTTTGGATGTTTGCTAGCGTGCTCTCAAAACTCTTTCTGCACTTACATGACAGAAACTATCAGTTGTCCAACAAGCTAGTGGACTAATACAACTGTTTTAGCTAGTTTTATATGAAACTCTCGTATTTTCCATAAAATGTATTAGTAAAAAAATCCCCCACAATTTTTTAATAAGCAATTTAAAAATAAGCTCTGGATAAAAACCTGTGTAATAAAGGAACAGATTTTATTGTCTGGTGGTCAAGCGTTTTGAGATCCGTTGCCTTGCTCTTCTGAGCGGGTTCCATGTGGTGGTACACGTACGTCATATGGACATCGTATGGTCAAGCCATCAAAAATCAGGTTGATGCGTTACCATATTCTCTTAAGTATGGTGCTCCACTATAAATTCTGTGTAGATTTAATGTCCATATCAGCATGGCATAATCGTGAGAGGAAAAATCTGAGCTGGCCGTGGGAACAGAATTCCTTGATACTGAGGGTTTTCTTTTTTTTCAATAAACCTCATCCCTTTCTCTCCTTCCTCACCTAGATTTGCTAAGCTTCTCCTCAGGCTGCCTGCATTGCGTTCCATTGGGCTAAAGTGTCTGGAGCACCTTTTTTTCTTCAAGCTGATCGGAGACACGCCCATTGAGACGTTCCTAATGGAGATGCTGGAGGCTCCCCACTAGCTTTGCCCTGAGGGAGGCTGGGAGATGACATCACTGTGACTGCACTTTTCAATCTCAGGGGAACTTGAGCGATTGGCCAGCCTCCGGTCCATGATACACTTGGCGCTAGGTTTGTCTCTTTGTAAGTGCAAAACAGAGTCTAAAGACCCAAGACCTGCCATGAACTTAGAGTATGTTGGTGCTATATTTCAGTCATAAGTCTTGAATTCTTGTGGATTTTTTTTTCTTTTTTTTAAATAAAGATTGGAACCTTCAGTTCCCTACCTAGCTTACATTGGGATTTACATTTTGATAGAACCATTTAAGGCTTTTAAACTTGTGGATGTCGAGCTTTATTTGTCTGTAAGTGTGCTCCTCCATTATCTCGTCAGTGTGGTTTCTTTTATTCCTTAAGGGACTAATTTATTCAGCTCAGACCTTAAAGGACTGGCGATATGAACAACCGAAAGAACAGTTAGGAAAAACTGTTTTAAAATCAATAAGCTGACATCGCTCTCCCAGTTAAGCTAGCCTGGCCAAACATGTATGCAATGAAAATGTAAAAAAAAAAAAAGTCTGGAGAAAAGTTCATGGTGTGCAATCCGCAAAATAATAGTCAAATATTTTGGAGTTGATTCCAGGGAAGCGAGGTCTTACCATGTGCTCATAGATGGAGATCATGGGTGCTTGACTGATCTTTTACATGCTTGATACACATCGTACTGTTTTATTATTTTTTTTTCTTTCTTTTCAGTTTGCAGTTTTGGTAAAAAAAAAAAAAACTGAAAGATATCTAGGATACTCGGTTACTAAATTAGACATGCATCGCTTTTTGACTGCAGTGTTCCAGGCTGAAGTCAGTAAACTGCTTGTGACATTGCTTTTTCTCTCAGTTATTCTTCTCATAGTACACGCTTGTTTTTATCACATATCACGTAACCTTGTAACTTGAGTTATGATTCCTTATGTAAACTGCACTATAACAGTTCAAATATCAAATATTTGACCAAAAAGGGGTCATATTTGTGTATGCTTTGGTGCTTGAAAAAAAAAAAAGAAAACACTCAAAACAAAAAAAAAAAAGCCGTTTTAATGTTACATCCCTGAAAACGCACATAGAAACTTGCAAGCAGGAAATGGTTCTATTTTAACAAGTCGAACACGAGCAATACTAAATTTAAAACGCGAATGTGCATCCTCTTCTCATTTCCGAGTGCAAAATTGTCAGGCATGTTGATTTTTAGTACTGTGCAAACATTTGTTCAGGGACAGTGAAACGTGATTGCGACAAAAGAGCAGAAATCCTTCTACGTTTATATTCCAATGATTTTATCATTGCTTTTAGTTGATCTGTACATCTAAAATACAAAAAAAAAAGACCTTAGTTTGCACTGTATTTCCTGTGAATCCCAGTTTTCTGACTGTCTTAGCTCTTTTTCTTAGTGATGTGTGTTCATTTTTTTTTGTTTGTTTTTTCCCCTCTTTCTGATTTCAATTAGATTTGTAATCTTGCTGGTTTTTGTATGATCTTTGCTTTGCTGTTGTATTTTTCTGTCCATGCCAACAGCTTCGGGGACGAAGACCACAGAGACTTTGAAATGCAAGTTCCCTATTGGCAGAAATGTTTACTACACCTTCGGGTTGTTTTGTATGGTCCTGTACAACCACCATCTTTACTGCATTAGACATGTTTGTGTCTGTCATTGCACTAAATTTGTCATACAATGATTGATTGTAATGATCCTCCATCAGGTTCTCCATCGTTAGAGCTCAGTTTATAGAGGAGCTTGATGGCACTGCAAGTGAACCATATGGACACGACCCTAAATAAAAGCTGGTGACATCAGGATTTGTGTGGTGTTTAGTCCATCATTGACTGGATGAGGGAAATAATGCAGCTCGGTTATAGTAGAGTCAGAGCAAGAAACAGATTGCACCTGATTCAACAAATGACTTCATCTGCTAATGATCGAGCTGTGTTTTACCTTAATCAGGAATTAGATCAGAGAAATACCAAGCTGTACCGCCCTATTCTGCACTTTCACACAGCATGGCAAAATATTTTTCAAGTCTTGCTAGGGTCTTTGTTTAACTGTCAGGTGACTGTGGGATCATGTGATGTAATTACATCATTGAGATGTGCCACACCGTTACCTTCGGACGTATTACATTGAA
This sequence comes from Neoarius graeffei, assembly GCF_027579695.1. Taxonomy (NCBI): domain Eukaryota; kingdom Metazoa; phylum Chordata; class Actinopteri; order Siluriformes; family Ariidae; genus Neoarius; species Neoarius graeffei. Next base: position 43,984,260 of record NC_083573.1, read on the forward strand.
ACGTACTACACACCAAACCAAAATGTTATTCCAAAAAAGGAAATGGGGCTTGTTTTTATGCCTCTGTCACATGGACACTAGAGTACAGCATTTGCTGCATTTAACTCCTCTGAAGCAGTGAACACACAAATGAGCAACTAGATAGAGACTTTGACTAAAGTCACGGTAACGCGCGCTCGCTGTTACAAACCGGGACGTCTGGTCGCCGTACCCTACAGATCCAGAACGGTAAGAAATGGAGAATGATGCTTAGTGAGGACAAGTTGTGCCCTGCCACCCTGAATTTAAAAAAAAAAACCCTGATTGTAAAAATCAGTATTTATGCTGTAAGTAATTTGAAAAAAAAATCCTATTTTTCATGGATCATGCCGGATCAGTGATCCAGATCAGCACCAAAAGTCATAGCAACATAATTCAGTCCAGAGGTATTTTTCATGTGAAATTTGGTGACGATTGGTTGAAAACTGAGGGAGGAATAGCATCCTAAAAAAACAGAAGAAAAAAAAATAGGAATAAAGTAGAAAGATCCTGAGTGAGAGTAACAGTTTACACCAACGATGCTAGTGCAAATTAATGAGTGTGCACATACTCTGAGCAGTGGGCAGCTATGCAGTTGGGGAAAAAGAAAGCGCTATTTATTCCCACCCACCCATTTTTCCTGCCAGTTCAGAGAATTTAACCCTTTGTACTCCTCTAACGGGCAGCACGGTGGTGTAGTGGTTAGCGCTGTCGCCTCACAGCAAGAAGGTCCTGGGTTCGAGCCCTGGGGCCGGCGAGGGCCTTTCTGTGTGGAGTTTGCATGTTCTCCCTGTGTCCGCGTGGGTTTCCTCCGGGTGCTCCGGTTTCCCCCACAGTCCAAAGACATGCAGGTTAGGTTAACTGGTGACTCTAAATTGACCGTAGGTGTGAATGTGAGTGTGAATGGTTGTCTGTGTCTATGTGTCAGCCCTGTGATGACCTGGCGACTTGTCCAGGGTGTACCCCGCCTTTCGCCCGTAGTCAGCTGGGATAGGCTCCAGCTTGCCTGCGACCCTGTAGAACAGGATAAAGCGGCTTGAGATGAGATGAGATGAGACTCCTCTAACTTTTAGGTCATGGATGCCTCCTGAAATTGTCGTTATTCACAATATTTCAAGAACAGGTGGTTGAGTGCTTGTATGATCTATACGGAGTTAATCACTGTAACCAGGAGAAGAACTGATTGATTTTGAGCCAAACAGGGTCAAGGTCAAATGTCTGAAATAGTTTTTTGGGTCTACTGCCTCATATAGAAGCTGTAGCCACTACATCATCATGCTGTAAGAGTGTAACAATCACACACTGCGCATGTGCATACAGGCGTTCCAATTAAAATGGCCGGTGAGTGTATATCATTTGGTTCACCATTCGAAATAAATGGGCTAGCAGGGGTGCCCACAATATTTTGATTCGCGAGCTACTTTTAAAATGACCATGTTAATATGATCTACTCGGACTAGGTTGTTACCACTACTAGGCCTACTATGACTACTAGTACTGCTACTACTACTACTAATAATAATAATAACAATAATAATGACACTTGTTTTGATTTATAAACATTCATATGCAATTTGTTTAATAATATGCAAACATGCATACGAAAAGGTGACTGAAATTTACATTCAAATTATGTTAAATGCATAAGCTTTGTACTCCTAAACGTATTTTTGTTCAAATCACTGTTAACTTTTATAAACCGCAAACTACTAATATGTAAACATGAAACAAGCCCACTGTAAAAAAAAAAAAAAAAGGGCTATGTTTAGAAAAAAAGTTAAATGCATCCAGACAGGCATTGTAAACCCCAAAACATTTTTGTTCACATCAATTGACTTTTGTATAGCCTGCTAGACAGAGATTTGACATTTACAACAATTTTATATCAAAACATTTTTCCTTCTTTTATATTTTTTTTATTTTATTTATTTTTTTTTTACCGTGGAACTTAGCAACAGCACAACATTAATACATAGCATACTGATGTAGGCCCTAAATCAGATCTTAATCCGATGATGATCGGCACTGGAGGGAGTCAGAGAGGGCTGCATAGTCCGGACAGTAGCTGCTGGTAGCGAGCCTCAAGCAGGCCTCGAGATGATCGTCGGACATACTGGAGCGGTATTTAGACTTAATGATCTTCATATGCGAAAAGGCCGACTCGCACAAATAAGTGGAGCCGAACAATGCGGTTAAGGAGGTGGCACATTGCCGCATGTTCGGGTACTTCACCTCCGTGAGTAAATTCCAAAACGGCCCATGCGCCCTGGACTTCAACTCGATGTCAGACTGCAGCATCAGCGTCTCGTCTTGCACGGCAGACGTGTTCAGCTGAAACAGTGCCGCAACTTTTGAGGCGAGGGAATCCACCTCAGTATCTTCCCCGAATGGGTGGCACATGAATGTAGCTAGTGGCTCGAGCAAAGCAAAGTCTTGGAATCGCTTCTCAAACTCTGACTGGAGAATTTCAATCTGCTCAGTGTAGCGCACACTGTTAAGTTGCGCAAACGCCCTCCCTTGCATCTCCAGCTCCGAGGCGAGGTTTCGGAAGTTTCCTAAATCACGGCGCTGCATCTTTGAAACCAGCAGTTTCATTTTGCTGGTTGTCATGGTAACCTAATGTAACAATTTTTTTTGACGCAGCGCTTGGCTGACATTTCGCTTCAGGGAAAAAGCGAATTTGTTTACATGTAAAAATGACCATGACGTTTTTTTTTTTTTAAATTTCATAACAAATATATTAATATTTACATATCAATCATGAGATCTACCATCCCTGCCTTCGAGATCGACCGGTCGATCGCGATCGACGTAGTGGGCACCCAGGGAAAGAAATCGCTTTCAGACATCTCATCTCATTATCTGTAGCCGCTTTATCCTGTTCTACAGGGTCGCAGGCAAGCTGGAGCCTATCCCAGCTGACTACGGGCGAAAGGCGGGGTACACCCTGGACAAGTCGCCAGGTCATCACAGGGCTGACACATAGACACAGACAACCATTCACACTCACATTCACACCTACGGTCAATTTAGAGTCACCAGTTAACCTAACCTGCATGTCTTTGGACTGTGGGGGAAACCGGAGCACCCGGAGGAAACCCACGCGGACACGGGGAGAACATGCAAACTCCACACAGAAAGGCCCTCATCAGCCACGGGGCTCGAACCCGGACCTTCTTGCTGTGAGGCGACAGCGCTAACCACTACACCACCGCGCCGCCCCCTTGCAAATCTAAAAAAATAAAAATCAATAAACTTTAACATTTAATAAAAAACACACCTCTTACCATTGACATAAGAGTTGCATGCTAAAGCATGGAATTTGCAAATGTGCAAAAATGTAGTTCATGATGACCTTTAAAGGCATTCTAATGATTTGCTAAATATTTGTTGAAATTACTAATTTCCTTTCAGCCTATAATCTGTCTAACAGGGCTGTGCATTCATTGACAAAGAAAAAGCGCTGAGAGAACTGTGGAATTTGTGCAATGCTACTCGCTTTTGAACGCGTGACTTGTGGAATAGCAAAACATTTCATAGTGGAACTACCTGTAACAGATGACTTGTAGAAAAATGTTTCAAGCATGAGCGGTTAAATTGCTTCACACTTTTAATGCAGCGAGAATAACATTTTTGAAGTATTGTCATGATTCTATTTCATGGTGTGGTTAAATATTTTACAGAAATGTACAGGTGTCAGTTTCCTATCTGCATGAAAACACTCGACAGGACCAGCATGTCTCTGGATGCTTCACAAAAGCTTTTTATTGCAAGATTTGTATACAGTATATACTTTTTCGCTGTGAGTATTAACAAGATAAATTCACATTCTTGGTTCTCTTATTCTACCCACTTTTTTATGGCACTTGCAGCAAAAGGTTGGACATGACTCAGTTCTGTGTACTTAAGTGCAATGATCTCGAAAGGCTTTTGAGCAGGCGTGGAAGGTGGGTGGGTGGGTTACAAGGACCAACATGTTTCAAGTTTGTGCAAAAATGAAAGAAAAAAAATACACGACACAAGCAAACATCGCTGAGCATCAAACAGAAGCGCCCTTTGACAACTCGCTTGCTTTCTCTTCGTTTTGAACAATGCATGGCTTGCTTACTTTTCTTAAATTATAATTATCACAGAATAACACTGCTTCTGACCTATAATACACTATTCTATACAAATACAAATGCAACAGATGCAAAAACAAAAACAAGAGATTTACACAATTATACAGCATTTGTCGTCTTCGGGAACATTTAGTTTCTACATTAGGTTTCTCGTTCATTTTACAGTACTCGATTATCTGAGAAGAAGACGTCAGACAAACACAAAGATACTTCTTGTTAATACTTGACATTGCTTTCAAATGACATGATACACATCGTAAGGTGCTGGGAGGTACTACTGAGTCGTGTAGTACGTCTGTGTGGATTGTCGGAGTCGTGTTTTGCGTTTCGCACTACAGAATGGATGCGTTGTGATTTTGTGGAACCGAATCACACTTAAGCGTTCCTCCTAAAACCCTCTAAACTAAACCAGAGTACTGCTGTGCTGAAGAGACCACGTTCGTCTGTTTCCAAAGACATGTCCTAACCGAATGCCACAAGCACAGCTGTCATGCATCACGCAATACTGCATTAAAATCGAGTTTATAACAGTTAACATCAAGGCAGCATTGAAGTTCTTCTTGGGCTCGGATTGGAGTTGATGTGTGTCTGGAAACGGATTTCCACCTATTCTCCTTGACCACTTTTAGCAGATGGACTATAGTACAAATGGCAGAAGGTGCTGTGGGTCAGCGTTGTGTATCAGACATGTTGTGTATTGCTGATCACGTTTAATCTCAGGCTCAATCTAAAATCTGTATCAAATTAAAAAAAACACTCACTAGTACCACAGCAGTGCAGAGAGAATCACCCTTTGAGCTCTACGTCAGTGATTCCTATAAATGTGTGCTCTGCAGTTTCCACTGGACATGAATGCTGAATGTGCTACCAACCAAAGCAGGAAGATTTCACCAAACGGCTAATGTTTGATAACCAGGGTGCAAGAGATCGGCCTTGTTAAAAGCACTGATCTTTGGGTTCACACTCAAGGCCACAGTGGTAAGAAACACTAGTACGTTTATGTCTGTAGAGAACTCGTTCATCACTAACAGGGCTACGAGCGCGCGTGTGTGTGTGTGTGTGTGTGTAAAAGTATTAGAGGTTTGTGTACTAGAAGGTTGAACGGCAGCTGATACTGTGCTTGTCTTTTAAAAATGCAGTAAAAGTGGAAGGTGTTAAGAAATATCAGTCTTTCAATCAGCATGCTTAGGTTGCAGTGTCCAGGATCACGTGTTTTCAGACTTGTGTGTGTGTGTGTGTGTGTGTGTATATATATATAGACCCTGAGCTGCTAGAATCATTCTGCATCACACTTGCATCTCAGAGCCACTGGCTAATCCCAGAGCCTGTGCCTCCTCTGGGGTGAGGCCACTCTTCAGTGTTCTTCTTACTGCAGGAGAAAATAAACAGACAGTGAACACAACTGTTATTTCATTAGCCAATTATGGGCTTGTATATAATCACAGCACAGATTTCATTTCGGAACATAATTAAATATCACCCTGTGGTGCTCAAAGTACTAAGTTGATACTTGGTACTGAAGGATGAACACTAAAACTGCCAAAAATAAAGTATACGCTCAGTTAGAGGTGTGCGCTGGACTGTTTTTTTGTCTTTTGAAACCCCATTTCCGCCCACTTCTGAAGGACCTGTAATCAGAGGTGGACAGTAACGAAGTTACTTTGAGTATTATTTTTTTGGAAACTTGTGACTTTAACTTTACTGCATTTGAAAGGCAAATATCGTACTTTTCACTCCACTACATTTCTATCAAGGTCCTCGTTACTCGTTACTATGAAGCGGCTTTAAAAGTGGATGTTTTTTCTTTTGTACAACCCCGATTCCAAAAAAGTTGGGACAAAGTACAAATTGTAAATAAAAACGGAATGCAATGATATGGAAGTTTCAAAATTCCATATTTTATTCAGAATAGAACATAGATGACATATCAAATGTTTAAACTGAGAAAATGTACCATTTAAAGAGAAAAATTAGGTGATTTTAAATTTCATGACAACACCACATCTCAAAAAAGTTGGGACAAGGCCATGTTTACCACTGTGAGACATCCCCTTTTCTCTTTACAACAGTCTGTAAACGTCTGGGGACTGAGGAGACAAGTTGCTCAAGTTTAGGGATAGGAATGTTAACCCATTCTTGTCTAATGTAGGATTCTAGTTGCTCAACTGTCTTAGGTCTTTTTTGTCGTATCTTCCATTTTATGATGCGCCAAATGTTTTCTATGGGTGAAAGATCTGGACTGCAGGCTGGCCAGTTCAGTACCCGGACCCTTCTTCTACGCAGCCATGATGCTGTAATTGATGCAGTATGTGGTTTGGCATTGTCATGTTGGAAAATGCAAGGTCTTCCCTGAAAGAGCCGTCGTCTGGATGGGAGCATATGTTGCTCTAGAACCTGGCTATACCTTTCAGCATTGATGGTGTCTTTCCAGATGTGTAAGCTGCCCATGCCACACGCACTAATGCAACCCCATACCATCAGAGATGTAGGCTTCTGAACTGAGCGCTGATAACAACTTGGCTCGTCCTTCTCCTCTTTAGTCTGAATGACACGGCGTCCCTGATTTCCATAAAGAACTTCAAATTTTGATTCATCTGACCACAGAACAGTTTTCCACTTTGCCACAGTCCATTTTAAATGAGCCTTGGCCCAGAGAAGACGTCTGTGCTTCTGGATCATGCTTAGATGCGGCTTCTTCTTTGACCTATAGAGTTTTAGCTGGCAACGGCGGATGGCACGGTGAATTGTGTTCACAGATAATGTTCTCTGGAAATATTCCTGAGCCCATTTTGTGATTTACAATAGAGAAGCATGCCTGTATGTGATGCAGTGCCGTCTAAGGGCCCGAAGGTCACGGGCACCCAGTATGGTTTTCCGGCCTTGACCCTTACGCACAGAGATTCTTCCAGATTCTCTGAATATTTTGATGATATTGTGCACTGTAGATGATGATATGTTCAAACTCTTTGCAATTTTACACTGTCGAACTCCTTTCTGATATTGCTCCACTATTTGTCGGTGCAGAATTAGGGGGATTGGTGATCCTCTTCCCATCTTTACTTCCGAGAGCTGCTGCCACTCCAAGATGCTCTTTTTATACCCAGTCATGTTAATGACCTATTGCCAATTGACCTAATGAGTTGCAATTTGGTCCTCCAGCTGTTCCTTTTTTGTACCTTTAACTTTTCCAGCCTCTTATTGCCCCTGTCCCAACTTTTTTGAGATGTGTTGCTGTCATGAAATTTCAAATGAGCCAATATTTGGCATGAAATTTCAAAATGTCTCACTTTTGACATTTGATATGTTGTCTATGTTCTATTATGAATACAATATCAGTTTTTGAGATTTGTAAATTATTGCATTCCATTTTTATTTACAATTTGTACTTTGTCCCAACTTTTTTGGAATCGGGGTTGTAAGACATGATTGGATTTTTCACAGGTGACACTGAGACAGCCGATCAGTAATCACTAGGGTCACGTCACGTCCATAGACTGTATAAAATCAAGTTCAGTGATTTCTCAGCAGCATTATTTGAACACAATCAGTTAATGGCAGAATGGAAGGAGGCGGTTCTTCTGGAGAATGCATACACTTATGGCCATACCTAGAACCCATGTTTCAGTTTTCTGAACGGATTAAAGAGTTATTTTGTTTTAAATGCTTGCTTTGTTTGCCGAAAACGAACCACATCACGGCCTACAAAAACTCAACATCCAACCTGCGGAAGCATATTGAGGGATATAAATGTTTTATTCCAAGAGAAAGCTTTCAGTGAAGTTGTCTGTGCTTTTAGAGCGAGTGATAATGTTGCAACAGCTGTGCAGTCTGGTTAGTCAAATGACTTTCTATGGATTTGCCCGCCAAGTTGCCATCGCCTTATCTACGGCTAACATTAACACATACACTACCGTTCAAAAGTTTGGGGTCACTTTGAAATGTCCTTATTTTTGAAAGAAAAGCACTGTTCTTTTCAATGAAGATCACTTTAAACTAATCAGAAATCCACTCTATACATTGCTAATGTGGTAAATGACTATTCTAGCTGCAAATGTCTGGTTTTTGGTGCAATATCTCCATAGGTGTATAGAGGCCCATTTCCAGCAACTCTCACTCCAGTGTTCTAATGGTACAATGTGTTTGCTCATTGCCTCAGAAGGCTAATGGATGATTAGAAAACCCTTGTACAATCATGTTAGCACAGCTGAAAACAGTTGAGCTCTTTAGAGAAGCTATAAAACTGACCTTCCTTTGAGCAGATTGAGTTTCTGGAGCATCACATTTGTGGGGTCGATTAAATGCTCAAAATGGCCAGAAAAATGTCTTGACTATATTTTCTATTCATTTTACAACTTATGGTGGGAAATAAAAGTGTGACTTTTCATGGAAAACACAAAATTGTCTGGGTGACCCCAAACTTTTGAGCGGTAGTGTAACTAGTTAACTTGGACGCTGTTAGTTAGCATGTAAAAATGGAGTTACGCTAACATGAATAACATTAACTCATCTGAAAGTCCTTTCAGAAATATGTTTTAGCATAATCTTGCCAAATAAACAGAATGTAGGAATCTTTCTTTTCTAGTAACATTAGCTACCCAATATGATTTTGAGTTAGAAAAGAGTTTGCTAGCATGTCAGGTGGAGCGTCACTGACTAGCTAGCTTAATGTTAAACCACCATGATGGCACAGGCAGATTCATATGTACATGAATACACACACGAGGCCTGTGAGATGGACAGTATTGTACTTGTCAGTCACAACAAATTATTAGAATTTTTTGTTTTGATGTCAGATGATGGTCTTGCTTTTTTTTTTTGTCTTGCTTAAAGCAGTGTTGCTGTTGGGCAGTTATTAAGCTTGAGGTGTGGACCTGGGTTTTAACCAAGTTAGATTGTCCTTTTTATTTTCTGAACAAGCTGCATTTACAGCTATTCCACTGTCTTCCTGATTAACACATACACGTGTGCACACACTGCCACAGCTGGGTCAAAACACTACCATGCTGCTTTGTGGGGTGAGGAGAAATGTTACAATTAAAAAAAATGAAAATGACTGGCTCTTTTTCAGTTCGGTTGTGTTTCATTTTGTAACATTCTACCAGGTGTTTTTTCTACAGGTTCTACAAGTTAGTCAGTAAATCCAGTCAGTTGTTACAGAGGCGTTAGGTTTTGTAAGCGTTGTGTCAATAATACAACAATGCGTTGACAGAAAATGTACTTTTAATACTTAAGTATTTTTAAAAGCAAGTACTTCAGTACTTTACTTGACTGGACAACTTTCACTTCTATCTGAGTAACATTTGACCAGTGGGATCTGTACTTTGACTTAAGTAATGAAGTTGGGTACTTTGTCCACCTCTGCTTGTAATGAATCCTACTCACTCCTGTAGACCTTCCAGACCAACTCTGCCTGCTCCTGCAAAACATTTGAGCAACCTTCCCCACTCTTGACCACTTTACTTGCCCCTGCAGAATGTCTGACCAATCCGTCCCATTTTTGCAAAAAGTTTGACTATTTCCACCTGCTCCTGCGGAAATTTGTGCCCAATCCTTTCCACTTTCACAGAAAGTTTGACCAGTCCCACCTACACCTACAGAAAGCTTAACCATTCCCACTTGCTCCTACAGAAAGACTAATCATACCTGTGTCCACAAAACTTCTGAGCACTCATGTCCACTCTGCAGAAAGTTTGACTGTTCCCTCTCACTTGCCTGCAGAATATTCATCAACATGACCTTTATTTGTCCTGTGAGCTTCAAATCTTTTTGCCTGCTTCCACTTGCAAGAAAGTATAAAACACCTACATCACCGACTAATTTGTTTGGCCCACAGGATTCCCAGTGCACTCCCAGTATACAAAGCAAAATGCCAGTACACAGCAAAAACAAATTCTGAGCAAAAGCTTAACTATTTACTCTTTTCGAAGTCTTGCGATTTAACTTTCATAATTTTTCTGTGGAAGACAAAAAATCAGAGACTGAGATCCCATACAATGATCCATTGTTTCTGTTTCATCTGAAGCGACGGTCACACTACAGCTCGCGATGCTTTATCGATGAAAATGAGTCGTTTCGGTGGCGATGCATGGCGATATACAGGTGAGCTCAAAGTTGTGGTCACACAGCAGGCGACTTGACTGTCACGCCTTTGTGCGTTCGATCCTGACACAGCGTGAGCGGCCGTACGTGCTCATGGAGCGTGTTGTGCACATGCCTGGGACCCAGTCATTATGGGAAACACCTGATGCTGATTTGAGCACAATCAGCACATGCATATAAGGACACTGTTTTGGCAGAGACTTTGCAAAATATCATTATCACCTTTGTTTCTAGCCATGTTTATGACTCTGGTTACATACTCTGTTTTGCTTTCATTTGTGTTTTGTTACTCTGACCTTGCCTCATGTTTGGTCTTTGCAAATATCATGCCTGCTAATAAACACTCTTCCTGCACTTAGATCCGTCTACCGCCGCATACCTGACAGAATACTTTCCAAAGTCTCTGTGAAAACAGCGTCCTTATATGCATGTGCTGATTGCACTCAAATCAGCATCAGGTGTTTCCCATAATGACTGGGTCCCGGGCATGCGCACAACATGCTCTCCAGGATCCCCTGTACTTTTTAAGTCTCGGCGAAGGTAAGGCTATGCCAAACCGCTGTGTTGATGAGACCTCATGAGCATCTGGGACATGGATTTGAGACAAATCCATCTCAAAAGGATTGATGAAGGTTCCCCGAGCTTTGGGGTGTATTCCCAAACCCATCTGCGAGTGTTCGCTGCTTAGTTTGCTGACGAAAACATCGGCAACAAATTTCAGTGCATGCATTGAAATTTTCCGCGACGTTTTTGGCCACTCATGAGGTGGAGACCCACCAAACAACAACTTGCGAAGTTTGGAGAACATTCGCCGTGCATCGCACGATTGGTACTGATGCTACAAATTTTTCATCGCCAAGTATTCACAAACCCACCGCGAGCTGTAGTGTGACCAGGGCCTAATCCATGACATTGATCTCTTACAAAAAGAGGTTCTACATACACAGGTACACAGTGTATAGTGCATATTGTGCTGGTTGTTGTAATGGTTTATGTCCTGTCATGTATTGTAAACGTCATGCAGGGACTTACAGGACTTGCGATTAGCTCTTGAACGTCTCCTCTCGCGAGGCTGACTGCGCTGACTGGGGCCCTGAGTTGCCGACTTCACTATACGCTCCATGATCTCATCTGCTGTGTCTTCCATGCAATTAGACGTGTCTTCACTGGCAGAGGACCACAGTCCCATACGGCCTGTATAAACACAGAAAGCACGTTTTCGTTCAAAATATGGCTCCCAAGATAATGGATTTGTTCCATAGCTGGAGAGTGTACGTGAAGTAAACTGAAAGCACCTCGGCTGGCTCTGGTGCGAGTTCGCAGACCAGGCAGGACTGAAGGGGTTGTGTCTCCAAGCTGCAGACTGTTTCGCAGCACTGCGGTCATCTGCTCATGCTCTGCTGCATCCTCGGCGTAGTCAAGTCCCTGCCCTGGAGTGTCCTGACCGTCTGCTGAAGCGCCTGCAAACTTACCGCTCTGTGGAGAAGAGAACACATAAACAGCAGATAAACCCCACTGTCCGGCTTCTGTGCAGCGCCTCGTTCCTTTGGCCTCTGGTAGCTGAGTCTCTTGGCTTGCAGATTTTTTGGTGGCAATTTGAGATTTTCCATGCAAACATTCGTCAAAAACAATTTCTTGCATGCACTATAGAACACCAAAGTGCACACTGAGTTTAGTATCATTAGTCTGTTGTCTGATTACTGTGTGGACAATCAGCTGGACAGAGCTGCTCGGAAATAATCAGTGGAAAGCAACATAATACTACTGCTAACCTTCTGTCCAGTGTGTGTTTATTTTAATGATCTCATCCACACCATCATCAAAATATCTGCGTTTAACATGCGGCTTATAGCTTCCACATGGTGACCCTGCTCTCGTCCTTCTCTTCCTATTCTCACAGCTTGTGTAATGGGATCACAAATGCATTGCTTCTCTGCAGCCCCTTTCAACACCCGCTCCACTACTGATGGTCACTGTGTGCGTGCATGTGTGTAAGACTCTCTTAGGGCTGGTGTACGTTTTCAACAATTCCATCACGATCAGTATGATGTAATCTCTGACGGGACTTGTGTTTGTTAGTCTCTGGCCACTGACTGCAGTTACAGTCATTTCATGTTAAAAAAAAAAAGTAGTTAAAGTTAATGAAATGTTGAAGTGCAAATGGGGATACATGGAGGTGCACGTGCGCACACACACACACACACACACACACACACACACACACACACACACACACATACAACTGCACACAGCCACGCGTACCTCACTATCTTCATCCTCACTCTAGAAAGAAGAAACGGAGACATGACGGATAAAAGAAGAAACAAAATACAAGAGAAAATATGAGTAGTGACAAAGAACAACAACAAAGTAAAAAATGATCAGTGTTAACAAGCAGCTGAGATGGATCGATACTAGATTCATGCTTTTTTTCTGATGACAAATTCCTTTTTTTTATTTATTTATCTCAAACTTTCTGTGTTCAAGCTTTTTGCTAATACTGAAAGGTCATTACAGGAAAGTGTGATGAATTAAGGAGGCTGTGTCAACTGTCGGTCAGGTGGAATTTTTCGACCTAGGTTAGAATTTTTAACCCAGTTCATAATTTGCTACTCGTATTAGGGAGACTTATTATATCTAGGGTCAGCTTTAGGGTTAGGATTTGGGAAGACTTTGTACTTTAAACTACTTGATGATGTAATAAGACTGGACTCATTAATAAATTCGACATATACAGTCATGGCAAAGTTTTGAGCCTGACACAAATTTTGGTTTTCACAAAGTTTGCTGTTTCAGTGGTTTTAGGTCTTTTAGTCAGATGTTTCTATGGTGTACTGAAGTACAGTTATAAGCATTTCATAAGTTTCCAAGGCTTTTATTGACACATACATCAAGTTTATGCAAAGAGTCAATATTTACAGTGTTGACCCTTCTTTTTCAAGACTCCTGCAATTGGCCTTGGCATGCTGGATATCAGCTTCTGGGCCAAATCCTGACAGATGGCAACCCCTTCTTGCATAATCAGTGCTTGGAGTTTCACAATTTTTGGGTTTTTGTTTGTCCACCCGGTTTTTGAGGATTGACCACAGGTTCTCGATGGGATTAAGATCTGAGGAGTTTCCTGGCCATGGACCCAAAATTTCAATGTTTTGTTCCCCAAGCCACTTAGTTATCACTTTTGCCTTGTGACATGGTGCTCCATCATGCTGGAAAAAGCATTGTTCATCACCAAATTGCTCCTGGATCGTTGGGAGAAGTTGCTCTTGGAGGATGTTTTAATACCATTCTTTATTCATGGCAGTGTTCTCAGGCAAAATTGTGAGTGAGCACACACATGAATAGTCTCAGGATGCTTTACTGTTGGCATGACACAGGACTCATGTTAGCACTCACCTTTTCTTCTCTGAACAATCATTTTTCCAGATGTTCCAAACAGTCTGAAGGGGGCTTCATCAGAGAAAACTTTTTGCAGGACTTTTTGCAGACTGCAGAGGACTGCTCTGGACACTTACAGTAATGCTCTTATGGCTGAGTTGACTTGCTAACTTTAGGACTGCGGTTGTCATGAACAGTTTTGCACTCAAGTTTCCATCAATGAAAAGTTATAACATCAACGAAACTGACTTCATGTTAAAACTGTTAATGTTATAATCATGTTGTCTGTTATCACCCAAATGAGGATGGGTTCCCTTTTGAGTCTGGTTCCTCTCGAGGTTTCTTCCTCATGTCGTCTGAGGGAGTTTTTCCTTGCCACCGTCACCACAGGCTTCTCATTGGGGATCGATTAGGGATAAAAGTAACTCATGTTTAAAGTCGTTCAAATTCTGTAAAGCTGCTTTGTGAC